>NC_089840.1:193406102-194007706 GCF_035609145.1 Eleutherodactylus coqui
CCTCCTCCATCTTGTATAGTCACAACGTGGCACTCCAGGAAGCCCTTTGACGGCGGGGGGGCGTCACGTCACGTGCCCAGCGTGGTGACGTCATCACGCTCGCATCAGGAGCCGCACGGAGGGGGCGGGGCTTAGCGCAGGAGCGCGAAAATTCAAAATAAGGAACCTGAGAGAAGCCAGAAGGTGGACCAGCACTACAGGTCGCAGGGTGTCTGCAGCAGCGGTACAGTAATGAGTGCTCCAGCCCCAGAGATAGCTGAAACCTCAGCCTCAGCGGCCGTAAGTAGCCAGTGCGGCAAAAAATACAAAATGCAAAAATTCAATGTATTGTATATGGAAAAATTGCATATTTACCCGCAAAAAATACTTTCCCCTCTTTGTTTGTCAGGGGGATAAAAAAGACATCCCTCCCAGAACAAAACCCAAAAAATGCGTGGAGTGCGGGACGAGACTGCCAGCTACGTACCAGAGGCCTCTATGCAAGGCATGCGTAGCGAGGCTAGTCAAAGAGGAATCGGGGGGATTCCTGGATGACGTTAGGAAGCTGGTGAAGGAGGAGGTTCGATCAGCCCTAACGTCACAGCTGGCGCCGCCAGCGAAACGCCAGAAAAAGGCGTATGTTCCCGACAGAACTCTCGGAGTCGGAAGGCTCATCGGATCGGAGCAAAAGGAACAGGCGTCCGAGGAGTCCTCAGACGATGAGGACTACAAAAGATACCTTTTCCATCAGGACGACTTAACAGAATTAAGTCAGTCAGGGCTACATTAAAAATGGAAGAGCCCAGAGAACCACGCACCCTGCAAGATGAGATATTTGGGTGACTAGGGGAGAGGCGTAAACATACCTTCCCTGTCCACAAAAACATCATTAAAATTATCCAAAAGGAGTGGAAGAAACCAGACGCAGGTTCCTTCTCCGCTAGAGGGGTAAAAAGAAGGTACCCATTTGAGGAGGAAGTTTGCGCAAGCTGGGAAGAGATACCCAAGGTAGACGTCCCAGTGGCCAAAGTAGCTAGGAGGACGAGCCTGCCCTTTGAGGACGCCGCACAATTAAAAGATCCCATGGATCGCAAAGCCGAAGGCCTTCTAAAAAAATCATTGGAGGCAGCAGCAAGCATACTTAGGCCAGGGATCGCAGCCACCTGCGTGGCGCGCACCCTGGGGGTATGGCTCGAACAGCTGGAGCTACGCTTAAACAATAAAACGCCAAGGGAACAGATCCTAAATTCCCTACCTATCCTGCGCATGGCAACAAATTTTCTAGCGGATGCTGCGGCCGAAACGGTTACACTCTCGGCAAAAGCTACAGCCCGATCTAACTCAGCCAGAAGAGTACTATGGCTGAAATCATGGTCAGGCGACTTGGCCTCAAAAAATAAACTATGCGCCCTCCCGTTCTATGGTCAGTTTTTTTGTTCGGACCAGACCTAGACAAAATCCTGGAGAAGGCGGCCGACAAAAAGAAGGGATTCCCGGAAGAAAAGCCGCAGAGAGGGAAGACCTTCTTCCGAACCACAGGGCAACAGCCCGAGGCCTACCGAGGCAAGGGCAAGACAGGCCGCTGGAGTTGCCCCAAGGGGGACAGAGGGAGAAATATCCTCTTTAATCCCCACCAGGGGGAGCCCAAGCAGAGACCCTGACGCCAGCTCTGTAGGGGCAAGGCTGGGGAACTTTGTGGACCAATGGGCCGCAATTTGCGAAGGCCCATGGATCCCAAAGATCCTACAGCAGGGATACCGGATAGAACTGGTGTCCCTCCCCAGAAGGAAATTCATCATCACAGGAGGCTCAGGGCAACAGTTACACTTACTAAGGCAAAGCGTTCAGGACCTGCAACATCTAAACGCAATATCCCCCGTGCCGCAAAACGAGGAAACTCAGGGCCATTATTCCAGGCTCTTCCTAGTAAGAAAACTCTTGCGGGAAACACCGCATGATAGTGAATCTGAAACCTTTGAACACCTGTGTCAAGTACAGAAAATTCAAAATGGAGTCCATCTCTTCAACGATAAAGTTGATTCCCAAAGGGGCCTACATGGCGTCCATTGATCTGAAGGACGCTTATCTCCATGTACCGATCCACGAGGGGTCCCAAAGATACCTAGAGTTCGCAGTGGATATGGGCAAAGGAATAGAGCACCACCAATTCAGATGCCTGCCTTTCGGGATCTCCTCAGCACCCAGAATTTTTACCTACCTGCCTACCTGAGAAAAAAGTCGATCCTAATAATACCCTACCTGGACGATATTTTAATAATAGCAGAGTCCAGGAAACTACTAACAAAGCACCTAGAGATAGTGCTAGAACTCCTCCAGTCTCTAGGATGGATCATAAACTGGGAAAAATCCAGCTTCGACCCCGACAGGAAGATGTTTTTGGGCATAACGCTCAACTCAGAATTACAATGCTCCTGCCTGCCCGAGGAAAAAATACAAAAAATCCAAAGGCTGGTCAGATCCTTCCTACAGAAACGATCATGCACAATTCGGGAAGCCATGTCTCTCCTGGGAAGCCTAACGTCATGCATTCCCAGAGTAGCATGGGCCCAGGCTCACACCAGAGCTTTACAGGCCTCCGTCCTATCCGCATGGGACAAAAAGCAGTCCTCGCTAGGGACAAAAATGTATATCCCAAACACAGTGAAAACATCCCTGCGTTGGTGGACATTCCCAGCGAACCTGAAGAGAATGGTTCATTGGCTACAAAACCCAGCCACGCACATCACAACGGACGCAAGCGCCTGGGGATGGGGAGCGCATGTGGGGAACCAGTTCTTTCAGGGCCCGTGGTCCCAAAGGATAAAAGAACAATCCTCCAATTACAGAGAGCTACAGGCCGTATGGCGGGTCCTACAGCAGTTAGGAAACTCGCTACGGAACCAGCATATAAAGATACTGTCGGACAATACCACCACGGTCGCCCATATTCGGCACCAGGGGGGCACAAGGTCTCCTGCCCTGCAAAACATTTCGCAGAAAATCTTCCACTGGGCAGAGGGCTGGATTCTTTCGATCGCGGCAACACATTTAAAAGGGAGGCTAAACCAAAAAGTGGACTTCCTCAGCAGGAGGCAGATAGACCCAGGAGAATGGTGTCCCTCCCTGGAGGCATTCAGAATCCTGACCAACCGGTGGGGGTCCCCACAATTGGACCTATTTGCAACCAGGGAGAACGCCAAAGTAGGCAATTTCTTCTCCCTCCGGCCAGGAGATCGTCCTACAGCAATAGACGCCCTAGGCCAGGACTGGGGAAAGGGGCTAGTGTACGTGTTTCCTCCGATACCGCTGATCCCCAGGGTCTTACAACATTTCAGAACCCAGGTATGCATGCTAATCCTGGTGACCCCCTACTGGCCCAAAAGAAGTTGGTTCGGTCTTCTGACAACATTGAGTGTCCAGGACCCAGTCACCTTTCCGACCTGGACAGATCTGCTATCACAGGGGCCACTGAACCACCCGGGCTTAGACAGACTCCACTTAACAGCATGGCTCTTGAGGAATCCTCACTAAGGGGGAAGGGATTCTCACAAAGTGGTAGAAACGTTAATGTCCAGCAGAAAAAAGACGACCCACCTTATCTACCAGAAGGTTTGGAGAAGGTTCTCCTCATGGAGACAGGGAAGGGATTCCCGGGATTCTATTCCGAGCATCCCTTTGATCTTAGAATTCTTGCAGGAGGGCCTACAGATGGGCCTCTCTCCAAGTACCCCGAAGGTCCAGGTCGCAGCCCTTAGCGCCATATGCGACACAAAGTTCGCGGACAATAGATGGGTCAACAGGTTCTTGACAGCAGCAGCTAGATTACGACCTAGACCCATAAAACTTGTTCCAGACTGGAACCTTAATTGGGTTCTAAGGGCCATGTCAGCGGAACCATTCAAGCCGATCGAAGCACTACCGATAAAAATGCTTACAATCAAGACCGTTTTTCTAGTAGCCATCACGTCTGCAAGGAGGGTTAGCGAGCTTCAGGCTCTGTCCATTCGCCACCCATTTCTAAAAATCTCGGATTCCAAATTAATATTTAAAACGGACCCTGCCTTCATGCCAAAGGTGGTATCACATTTTCATAGGTCCCAGGACGTAATAATGCCCTCATTTTTTAGCAAACCTAAAAACGAGGAAGAAAAAATCCTAAGCTGCCTGGACGTCAGGAGAGCAGTCCTAGGCTACATAGATGCGACAAGCCACTGGAGACGGGATGACAACCTGTTCGTCCAGTTCAGTGGGCCAAATAAAGGGAACAAAGCGGCAAAAAACTCCATAGCCAGGTGGATCCGCCTGGCCATCATAGAGTCCTATAAGGCCCTCGGGAAGGAAATCCCCTTAGCTCTTAAAGCCCATTCTACAAGGGCAGTAGCATCCTCATGGGCCGAACATAGCTCAGCCTCGGTCGAGCAGATATGCAAGGTCGCAGTCTGGAAAAAACCCCACACGTTCATTAAACATTATAGGGTAAAAGTGCAGCAGGACGAGGACAGGGCCTTCGGCCGCAAAGTCCTCTCGGCAGCAATCCCACCCTAATAAACTTTAGTTGGTACGTCTCAATTGGTGCTGTCGTGGAGACGACTGGGGGAAAAATGGATTATACCTACCTGATAATCAGGTTTCCAGGAGTCTCCACGACAGCACCCGTACCTCCCCCCCCCCTAAATGGATAGAAAGAAACTATAGAATATAATATAAAAATTAATAAATAAATATATAATATAATATAATTTTATAATCAACAAAAAAACCCCGGTTAAGGGAAGAAATTTAAGTTGAGCTCCTACCCCGGCAATTCGTTAGAATCCACTGAGGAAAGTGGGGAAGGGGGGAGCTTTTAACCTCTCAGTGTGTTCCTGTCCTATCAGGAGGAGGCAATCTCAATTGGTGCTGTCGTGGAGACTCCTGGAAACCTGATAATCAGGTAGGTATAATCCATTTTTTTTTGCAGGACAAGTTGTATTTTTCAATGGTACTATATAATGTACTGAAAGACATAAAAAAAATTCTAAGCAGAGTGAAGTGGGAAAAAAAGTTCTGCCATTTTTGAAGGATCTTATTTCTACGGTGCACACACTTCAACAAAAATGACATGATCACTTTTTTCTATGGGTTGGTATGATTCCTATTAAACCAAATTTATATAGTTTTTTTGGTACTACTTTTAAAAATGAAAATAATTTGGGGCAAAAATTAAATTATTTGCCTTTGTCTTCTGACAGTCATAACTTTTTTAAAATTTTTCAGTTGACATAATTGTTCAAGGGCTTATTTTTTGTGGGCTGTCCTTTAGTTTCTATTGGTATTTCAGGTACATACGACTTTTTGATCACCTTATTTTTTTCTTAGAGACAGGGTGACCAAAAAAGCGCAATTCTGACATTGTGTATCTTTTTTTTTTTTTTGCTGACAACATTTACCGTGCGGCGTGAATAATGCGTTACTTTGATAGATTTGGCTTTTTATGGATGCAGCGATGCCAAATATATATTTGGTTTTAAATACTGCTATCATAATTTAGGCTAGTTTAACACTATATCACACTTTCCACCATGTGAAAGCCCCGTGGATATGAGACATTTTCATGTGAAAACAGACTTGTATCACTACGAGAAATCCCTTCATCCCCGTACAGTTAAACATATACATGGGTGTTGAAATACACAACACTCATTGCGCAAATACATGGAGTAAATGCACTTACGCCCATGTGACACTGGCCTAAGGGCTACAAACAAATTTTCATGAAATCCAGGAAATGATTCATGTTTAGAAAGCTTATGCCAAGGGGTTAGATCATATATGTAGATTTGTTTTGCAGCTGTACACAACATTGGTTTAGATGTTGGGTACAGGTGAAGATGACTGCGGGCTGTATGGTTTAGGTGTGGGTGTGCAGCATCCAAGGAGCGGGCCCACAGCCGAGGAGATAGTGTGTTAGATTGAGGCCTTGTCACAGAGCTCTACCATCTCCTCTCCAGGGGGTAGCTTGGGACCCGTCCAAGTTTCTGCTGGGGGAGTTACATGGGGTAACCCAAGTGATGGTTTACCTTAATATCCTTTTAGCTCTCATGATGCCACTGTTCCGTCCTCTGCAGTGAATCGTGACATCTATATATATAAAGCTGAAAGCCCTCACTCACTCACTGACTCGCCAAAAGTTCTCCAACTTCCCGATGTCGCAGAAGCATGAATTTTGGCACAAACATAGATTATCTCCAAAATAGGAAAAGTAATTGGGTTCCAACTCGATTATTGAATTCTAGTGCAAAAGAATTAGCGTAGAAATTTTACGTACGTAATCTAAATCTCTCACTTCCCAATGTCATAGAAACTTAAAATTTGGCACGGGCATTGAATATGTCATAAATAGGAAAAGTTAATGGGTCCAAAGTCGATTATTCAATTCTATGCGCAAAAGAATTAGCGTCCAAATTTTACGTACGGAATCTAATTCTCTCACTTCCCGGTGTCATAGAAACTCGAAATTTGGCAGGAGCATTGATTATGTCATAAATAGGAAAAGCTAATAGGTCCCAACTCGATTATTCAATTCTATGCGTAAAAGAATTAGCGTCCAAATTTTACGTACGGAATGTAATTTTCTCACATAGAAACTTAAAATTTGGTACGGGCATTGAATATGTCATAAATAGGAAAAGCTAATGGGTCCCAACTCGATTATTTAATTCTATGCGCAAAAGAATTAGTGTCCAAATTTTACGTACGGAATGTATTTTTCTCACTTTTCGGCGTCATAGAAACGTGAAATTTGGCACGAGCATTGATTATGTCATAAATAGGAAAAGCTAATGGGTCCCAACTCGATTATTCAATTCTAAGCGCAAAAGAATTAGCGTCCAAATTTTACGTACAGAATGTAATTTGCTCACTTTCCGGTGTCATAGAAACGTGAAATTTGGCACGAGCATTGATTATGTCATAAATAGGAAAAACTAATGGGTCCCAACTCGATTATTCAATTCTATGCGCAAAAGAATTAGCGTCCAAATTTTACGTACGGAATGTAATTTTCTCATATAGAAACTTAAAATTTGGCACGGGCATTGAATATGTCATAAATAGGAAAAGTTAATGGATCCCACCTCGATTGTTCAATTCTAAGCGCAAAAGAATTAGCATCCAAATTTTACATATGGAATGTAATTTTCTCACTTTCCCGTGTCATAGAAATGTGAAATTTGGCACGGGCATTGATTATGTCATAAATAGGAAAAGTTAATGGGTCCCAACTCGATTATTCAATTCTAAGTGCAAAAGAATTAGCGTCCAAATTTTACATATGAAATCTAATTCTCTCACTTCCTGATGTCATTTTATATAAAGGAAACGTCGCATGGTTACCTCCCCGTGATGTTTCCTGGGTAACGCAGAAAACTATGCAAAATGGTGAACATATGTTTTTCCAGTATCTCTAAAGTAACCACGGCTTCAGAAGATGTTCCGTGTGAACACCAGATAAACACCAGTACCAAATTAACTCGGGCGAAGCCGGGTATATCAGCTAGTTGTCAATAAAGAGTCCACACCCAGGGTTAACGTTTTCAGAGCAGAACTGGGAACGGTCGGTTAAGCTTGTTTACTTGAAATAACAGGTAATAGTCCAAACTCTGTACAGCAACCATCAGGACACTGATGCAGGCAACATTAGTGGTGTCATCACAGGATGACAGACAAGCCCACAGTCCAAGTTATCAGTGGGGTTCTGTTCCCGGACACTCTCCCTCTCTCTCTAGTTCTCTACCGGTCAACACTCACTTTTAAAAAAGAAAGCACTCAGTCCTGCATGGCGGTTCCTCTTACTCTCTCAGTCCTTCAGGTCAACAGCAGGAAGGCCTGGGTGAATGGTGCCCAGGGGACACACAAGGCAACCGCTCAACCTCTTCCATCCTGGGGTCCCTTGTAGAACAAGACCATTTCCCCCAATCACCAAAAGTCTCCAATCTCCTAGACTAGACTCAGACTCAGATGCAGACTCTCTTAGACTCATCTCAGAAGCAGACCCTCTTAGACTACTTTGCATACACCTTGCAATCACATATATATTACATGGTTATGTGACACAGAACAAGATACATTTTTCAAACATAACCCCAACATTAACCCGTTCAGTGCTGCAGAGGTGCAATACACATCAAATTCGCTCACATAGAAGACACTGACAATACAAATACACAGGTCAAACTCACTCATACGTATGGAGGCTGTATGCTTTAGGTATGGGTATGAGCATAGATGACTGCAGGCTGTATGCTTTAGGCACTGGTACGGGTGCAGATGACTGCAGGCTGTATAGTTTAGGTATAGGTAGAGGAGCAGATTAGTGCAGGCTGTACAGTTTAGGTATGGATATAGGTGCAGATGACTGCAGGCTGCATGGTGTAGGTACAGATGCATATGACTGAAGGCTGTATGGTTTAGCTGTGGGTATGGGTGCAGATGACTGCAGGCTGTGTAGGTTAGGTATGAGTAGAGGAGTAGATGACTGCAGGCTGTAAGGTTTAGTTGTGGGTAAAGGTACAGGTGCATGCAGGCTGTATGGTTTAGGTATGGGTACGGGTACAAATGACTGCAGGCTGTATGGTTTTAGGTGTGGGTACAGGTACAGATGACTGCAGGCTGTACGGTTTAGCTGTAGGTACAGGTACAGATGACTGCAGGCTGTACAGTTTAGCTATGGGTACAGGTGCAGAGGACTGCAGGCTCCTATGGTTCAGGTGTGAGTACAGGTGCAGGTGATTGCAGGATTTATGGTTTAGGGTGTTATACTATTCGACATTAGTGTAATTCAATGTGTTAAGAACAGCTGAGTATACAATTTTATTGCATAAAAAGCCTTTGGTTCAGGAAACATGGTAGAATGAAACAGGCTGAAATAAGCCCAAGACCGCAGTAGGCCAGTTTGAACTGTGAGCTGGCATTATATCTGGGAAACATCAGAGATGCATGGCCAAGGTTTAGTGCACATTAACATGGTAACATAATATGTTAGGCTGAAAAAAGACATATCTCCATCTACTTCAGCCTACTAGCCCTCCCACTACCCCCAATTCTCCAGTCTTGATCCAAAGAAAGCCAAAAATTCCTTCCTGACTCCAAACTGGCAATTGGAATAATCCTCGAATCACTGACCCGTCTGAAGTAATTAGTGACCATAACATGTAATATTGCATCACTCAAGAAAGGCATCCAGACCCCTCTTGTACTCTCTTATCGAGTTTGCCATCACTACATCCTCAGGCAGAGAGGGTATTAGTGTATCTTGACGCCCCCAGGAAATCCTGGTGGAGTCAAGATTGACAGGGAGTGATACCCCCTATTCCTGATTGGCTGGACAGCTTCCTGGGCTGCAGGTCCTGCAACGCTAGTAACGAATGTGTAGAAAAGGCATACAGCGGGGGCCATCGCTGCAGCCACGTACCTCCAGCACCGAGTGGGTTGCCGGGCGGGGCGGACCAGAAGCCGGAACCCCCCTGCCGTGACTGCAGAAGCGCAGCATGCCTTAGGCAGCAGAGAAGTGCAAGGCAAGTTACTTTGGTGGGAGGGACTGTGAGAGAACACTGATGCGGCTGCCGGAAGGGAGCAGAGAGCCGGCGGCCGGCCCTACTCACTGGGCTTTGCTAGGAGCGGGCGTGAGGGAGCAGTGATGCGGGCAGCAAAATGGAGCAGAGAGCCGGTGGCCGGGCACAGAAGGGGTGAGCCAGCACCCGCCTATGACCCCATGACTGAAATGGCAGCATGTAAATTTATTAGTGCCAGCGTTGCAGGCTTTTGCTGAGGGTTACTATTCTGCTTAGCCTTACATTATGACATGTAAATGCTGGCACGTTACCGCTGTAATATGGCAGCATTTACATGTCATCATGAAAGGCTAAGCAGAATAGTAACCCTCAGCGTAAGCATGCAGTGCTGCCACTAATAAACACACACTGTGCGACTAGGACCTTTGTGCTTTGACCATATCAGAAGCTATGGGTGTGAAAGGGGCGTTCCTCCTGTCAAACCCCTAGCTTCCAGTGGCGTCAAGGTACACTAATACCGACAGGGAGTTCCATAATCTCATTGCTCTTACAGTAAAGAACCCCCTTCTATGTTAGTGTAACAAGGGGGCACCCTCTATGTCTAGAGGAAATAAGGAGTAGAAACCTTCTTTCTTCTAGATGTAGAGGGCGCCCCCTCTTGTTACAGTCACAGTCCTGGTAATGAATAGATGATAGGAGAGATCTCTGTATTGTCCCCTGATATATTTATACATAGTCATTGGGTTGCCCCACAGCCATCTTTTTGTCTAAATGAAATAACCCCGATTTTGATGACCTCTCTGGGTATTGTAGTCCACCCATTCTATTTGTTACTTTAGTTGCCCGTCTTTGTCCCCGCTCAAGCTCTGATTTGTCCTTCTTGAGTACCGGAGCCCCAAACTGTACACAATATTCCATGTGTGGTCTGACCAGTGACTTGTACAGAGGATGAATAATGTTCTGGTAATGCGCCCCTAGACCTCTTTTGATGCCCCCATGATCCTATTAGCCTTGGCAGTAGCTGCCTGACACTGGTTACTGGATTTCTTCACTGGTGATGCATTAATCACTAACAGTATTTGAGAAATTCAGTTTATCTTCATTTTTCCTAAGACCTGACACAAATGGGTGTTAGGTCTTATTTAAGACTGCAAATGTCTCTACCCATCTATCTTACTAGTAAAGGTGAAATTCAATTTACAGGCAGGACGCATTATTAGCATGCCTCTTTGTCTGGATCGATCTAGTCACTAATCTCAAGTCACACACTTAAGAAACAGCACATTTTAGTAGACAGCCACACTCAGCTTGCACACAATGCTGGTGTTGTATTTTTTTTTTTTTTTAGATGACATTGCAGGATAAATAATGTGTTACTTTGATAGATTAGACTTTTACGGACGCAACAATACCAAATACACTTATTGTCAAAAAGAATCCCTCCCTAGAAGAAGTTTTCGGAATGGAATGAAACTTTCTCTGTGTGACTGTAATGTTGTTATAACTAAGTGATTACAATTTCAGAGGAAAAGGATAATTTATTGTGGAAAATTGACCCCCTTGTAGGTAGTCTCTAGTACCCTGCTGTACCGCCTCTAGCTTGGATACAAGATGTGATACAGGCAGGCATGGAGGGTCTAGTAGCCTGTTGGGCCGCCTCTAGCTTGAATACAAGATGTGATATGGGCGGGCATGGAAGCATACAGGTTCTGTATGGTGTCTTGTGACATATCGCTCTACATTTGCTGTCACTGAGCATCTAGATCATGCAAACTCATAGACTGTTGAAGTTGGAGTCCCAGATGGTCCCACAGATTGGTGATAAATCTGTTGACCTGGCAGCCACCATAGTGTGGCAATGTTGTGTAGGCATTCCTGTGTGATACAGATTCTGTATGTAATTGTATATAACTCCGTCCACATTTTATTTTTGACAGAGTGTATGTTTTTGTTTTTTATTGTCTTCATTTTTTTAATTATCAATATGGGAAAAGTGGTTATTTTATTTTTTCTACTAATTAACATTTTTTTACTAATTTTTACATTTTTTTTAGTCCCCATACCACAATCTGGCAGGCATTCTATCAAGCCACGTCACAGCCATGGCTTAATAGGTAATCAGCCATAGGAGTGCTGGGGGCCATCAGAAGGCTCCAGACTGATATGGCAACTGAAAGGCACTTCACAATGAAATAGTGTGGGCTGTTCAGGATCCCTGATCTTTGATTGCAGGTTTTAAATGATAATTGCAGGATTTAAATGGTGATCAGCATTGTTTGGACTCCCGCTCCCCCTCCATACAAACCCTGAACGCGTAGGATGTAACTGTATGTTCTATGTTGTTTAAGGAGTTAAAGCTATACAGTCTATCACAGTGGTGGCAAACCTATGGCACGCGTGCCAGGGGTGGCACGCAGAGCCCTCCCTACTGGCACGCGCCGCCATCGGCCGCCCACCACTTGTAAATACCAGCAGGGGCCGCGGCTCCCCTGATGGCATTTACTTAGCTGCTGTGCTAACATCGCCGATCCTGTCATAGAACTGGTTCACGCCCCCAGCTTCTGATTGGCTGGGGGCAGAGGACTGCAGTGAGCCTGAGAGCTGCGGGCACGAAGCTGGGAGCGCTGGCACGGGCAGTGCAGGGCCTGGCCAGCGGCCCCGGCATGGAGGACAGCAGGGAGGCAGGGAGCGCCGGGACAGAGGACAGCGCCGACCCTGGGTGCTGCGGCAGAGGCTGAGACGCAGGAGGAGAGCGCACCACAACTGAGGTGAGTGAGTGGGGCAGAGGAGGCCGCAATGAGATGTCACTATTAGACTGTGGGATGTCCCTTATACACTGGGGGATGTCACTATTATGCTTTGGGCGCCGCTGTGGGATGTCGCTTTTATGTGCTGGGGGCTGCTGCTGTGGGATGTTGCTTCTATGCGCTGGGGGCCGCTGTGGGGTGTCGCTTCTATGCGCTTGGGCCGCTGTGGGGTGTCGCTTTTATGTGCTGGGGGCCGCTGCTGTGGGATGTCGCTTTTATGTGCTGGAGGCCGCTGTGGGATGTCGCTTTTATGTGCTGGAGGCCGCTGTGGGATGTTGCTTTTATGCGCTGGGGGCCGCTGCTGTGGGATGTTGCTTCTATGCGCTGGGGGCCGCTGTGGGGTGTCGCTTTTATGTGCTGGGGGCCGCTGTGGGGTGTCGCTTTTATGCGCTGGGGGCCACTGTGGGGTGTCGCTTTTATGCGCTGGGGGGCCGCTGGGGTGGGGGTCACTATTATCGCTGGGGTCGGTGATGGGGGTCATTATTACTGCTGGTGTATGTTTACATTTGGCGGAAATGGGCAAGGCAGCTTCAAAATAGACAGCGTGCAGATTTTGACTGCTTTTTGGATGCGGAAATGCTGCAAAATTTGCAACAGGAATTTCTGTTGAGGACATTCTGCAGTATTTCCGCATCCAAAAAGCAGTTAAAATCTGCACGCTGTCTATTTTGAAGCGGCCCTGTCCTTTTTAGAACGACGGAGGTGAAATCATACGTCGTGATAAGCCCCGCCCCCTGACATGTTGGCACTTTGCGATAAATATGTGGGTTTTAGGTCGCCGTTTGGGCACTCGGACTCCAAAAGGTTCGCCATCACTGGTCTATCGGATGCTTGAGAAAGGCGACGGGTTGTTGCCGAAACACATTGCATTCTATGTACTTTTTTTACCATATTTTTTGCTATACGTAATAAATCTGTCTTCATTACTGCTTTCTGGTCAAGGTGCTGTTTGTATTTCCAAGGCGGGGGTTTCTAGATCTAGATCCTCCTCCTCTCCTAGTAAGTACTATCTATTTATTATATACGTAACTTATGAGCGCAGGTATTGTTTTTTTTATATTTACTACTCTATATTCAGACTATTGTGACAGGTTAGTTGGTTCCCACTTGTAACCTCTATCACCTAAATCGGTTTGGAGCCTAATAATATTTTGGCAATATAAGCAGGTGTTGCCGATGAGGTTTTAAAGCTCTAAATAATAAAGCTAATTTTTACGAAGTTCTTGTAGACCACAACGGGTGGAATAGTAGACTATATGTATATCTTTGTTTGTTGTATTTAATTTTTTTCCCCAGAAGGTTAACCAGTTTTTGGTTTCCCCATCTCTTGACGGTCCTTTTCCTCATTCAAGGTTTACAAGCATCACTTGAATCTCCCCCGTCTATTTACAGTGAGCATCCGCTCATAATTCGCACCTCCACGCCAACGCTCAACACAAAGATTTTGCTTTCTTTTACCAAAGGGAGAAAACCCTCTGTCACTTCCCATGCCACTCGGTTTATGTCTTTAATATAAGAAGAGTGTGCTCTTGGCTATGAATGTCTGTCTAGTGTTCAGTCTTGTATGGTTGTATTATGTTAGGTGATTGCTGCAGCCCTTCTACCGCAGCTCATCCCCTGTCTTGAGGGGATTGCCATTCGTTGACAAGAGCGCCCAGCAGGCCAGTGTAAAGAGCTGATTATCACTGGGTGTCAAAATAAAAGGGGAGGAAAGAATGAGACTGGATGTGAATAAGACACTTTAGTGGTCCTTTCATTTATTCTTCACAGGAAGTTAGAAAAGCAGATGCCTCAATACCTCATTAAGAGAATGGGCCGTGTCTTCCACAGAAACAAAATCGCTTAAACTAGCAGACAATATTATGTTAAGTGTCTGTTCACAATCGGCCCTTTCAGAGGGAAACATATGGTGAAGGGTTTGTTTAAAGAAACACAGAGTAGGATATAGATGGAAAATAAAGAAAAAACTTAAATAATGGTTGAAAGAACATGGAAAGTATTATAAAGACATGGTGGAAAGTAAACACTCAAGACCAATGAAGAGCTTCACCCTGCTCAGAGCTTTTAGCCTAAGTAACATTTCTGCTTTCTACCGACTTCTCCACAGGCAGCTATGGTAGACTGGGCTTTGTTGGATTGTTGAATGAATTGGCTGACCTGCTAGATGTTAAGTCCTCATAATTCTACTAGAGCGTCCAGTGGAAATGTAAAATCCTTCAAAGCATTGAATAGATACATAGAGTGAAAATGTTGTGGAGAGTTACGATTCATGTACTATACAGCGGAATGTTACCTTTAAATAAATATATATATATATATATATATATATATATCTCCACAGCCGGTTTTCATGTTCTGCCTCCTGACCAACCAATTGTGTTATATCTTGTGAAAATTTTCTGATCAGTACAAATGTCTTTACTGCCCTTTATGTGTCAGGAAATGGCTTGCAGTTTTGACCAGAGGAAGAGGGGAGGTTGGTACCATTGAAGTCACCTGAAACAAGGTGGTCATTGATCTTGTGAAAGGACTGACCCCAAAGAATAGCATTGACAGTGTCACACATTAAGCTGGTCATACAAACAACATAGAAGTCGTCCAAACCTGCCGATGGTTTTGGCCCTCTGAATTTCTTCTGATCTCTTGCAAAAGAAGGATAATGCATGTTGGATTTCAACATGCATGTTCAGCCAATCAAAGCATGCACAGTATATTTATGGGTGATTCAGGGGGAAAAGGTCTCTCCCAAATGTTTAACTAACAGTTATCTTGGGTGCGGAGCTATCCAAATTACATACAAAAGTATTGTTCATATTGTAGTTAATAGTGGTAATCCAAAATTAGCACATCATTATACCCCATGTTATTTTAGGGGCTAGATTTGTTCTGATGATAGGCTATTGGCTTGTTTTCCTTTTCTTATACACGTTGTCAAAAAAAGTTAAGCAGGAGAAGGAGTTGTCATTTTGCTGCAAAACTCGGCATGCAGTTACATTTCAGGCAGATATACAAATGATTGTGGCGTAATAGTGTTCTTTTCTTTGTAAGGATGTCAAATTTTTTGAGATATTGCTGATTGGAATGCAAGAAGCTGGATGGTCGTATCGATGAATTGCCTGCAACCTGGGCCGTTCTGACCAGACTCTTAGGAGAAGTTGGAACCAATGGATGCATGAGGGCACACAAGGCGATCGGGCTCAGGACGCTCTTGACAGACCATTGATAGATAGGATCATCTGATCGTCTGACAAGTGCGAGTTTCGTTGTCCGCAATCCAGAGACAGGTGGCCCCATCGTTACTGGTCCCTGTGTCTGTTGGAAACCATTTCCAGGCGCTTACCTGAAGTACATTTGGTCTCACAACAGCCATACATATATTGCCTTCGACACCCATTTACTTTCGATTCTGCTTGCAGTTGTGTCGTAAATGACTAAACTGGACTGCTACAGAGTGCAACTGAATCGTCTTAAGCAACCAATCCAGGTTTAATTTGGGCACTGGGTGCTGTGTTTGTGTCTAGAGACCTAGGGGTGAGCACCTCAATCCTGCCTTTGCTGTGGAGCTGCAAACTGCCCTCCCCCACTGATATGATGGTCTGGGGGTGCATGGCATGTAACAGTCAGTCACCCCTAGTAGTGGTACAATGGACAATGACAGCTCAGCGATATGTTCAGGACATCCTGCAGTCACATGTGTTCCTCTCATGGCAGGGCTTCCAAGTGGCATTTTCCAGCAGGATAATGCTCAGCTGTACACACAAGAGTATCATAGGAGCCTCCACAACATTGTCACACTTCTGTGGTCTGCCCCATTGCCAGATTTATTGCCAAAAGAACATGTATGGGACCATATTGGATGCCTATTCAACAGCCTATATGTTTACATGATCTAGAGGTTCAGTTACAGCTGATGTGGACCGATGTGCCATAGGATACCATACAGAACCCGCATGCCTTCATGCCTGCCAGTATCCCACCTTGCATCCGAAGTAGAGGTGAACCAACAGGGTACTAGAGCCTCCATGCTCCCCATAACACATCATGCATCAAGGCTAGAGGCAGTACAACAGGATACTAGAGCCTCCTTACCACCTGTATCACATCTTATATCCAAGCTAAAGATGGTAAAACAGGGTACTAGAGCCTCCATGCCTGCCCGTATTACATCTTGCATCTAAGCTATAGGCAGTACATGGGGTACTAGAGCCTCCATGCCCATCTGTATCACATCTTGTATCCAAGCTAGAGGTGGTAAAACAGGATACTAGAGCCTCCATGCCCACCCATATCACATCTTGCATCCAAGCTAGAAATGGTACAACAGTGTAGTAGAGCCTCCACGCCCTCGTATCACAAGTTCTAGACTGGACCTGAGAGAGTCTATTGATCTCTTATATCTGGATTTCTCTAAAGCATTTGACACCATGCCACATAATAGGCTGATATATAAAATGAGACAGCTTGGACTGGGTGAAAATTTTGGTAAACAACTGGCTCGGTGATAGAAAACAGAAGGTGGTAATAAATGGTTCGTACTCTGACTGGGCCACCACAGGGTTCAGTATTAGGTCCTATTCTGTTCAATACATTTATCAATGACCTGATAGAGGGACTGCACAGTAAAATATCAATATTTGCAGACGATACAAAACTATACAAGATAATTAATACAAATGAGGAATATGAGGCTCCAAATGGACCCAGATAAGTCGGAGGCTAGGGTAGTAAAATGGCAAATGAAGTTCAATATTGATAAATGTAAGATTATGCACATGGGCAGGAGAAACGGATGTCACCAATATACAGTAATGGGGTACTGCTAGGGAAAAGTGAGATGGAAAAAGACCTGGGGGTACTAGTAGACTTAACTGGATCAATCAATGCCAGTCAGCTGCTGCAAAAGCAAATAAAGTCTTGGGGTGCATTAAAAGAGGTATAGGGGTGAAGGATGAGAACATTATTCTTCCGCTATATAAGGCACTTGTCAGGAATACTGTATACAGTTCTGAACACCGGTGCTCAGGAAAGATGTTGCAGTTCTTGAGGGGGGCCAAAGAAGGGCAACTAAGTTAATAAATGGATTGAATGAGAAGACTGGAATACCCAGAGAGGCTATCAAAATTGGGATTATTCACCCTGGAAAACACATGGCTAAAGGGCGATCAAATAACTATGTATAAATACATTAGGGGACAATACAATGATCTCTCCCATGATCTGTTTATACCCAGGACTGCGACGGTAACAAGAGGGCATCCTCTACAGCTAGAGAAAAGAAGGTTCCATCACCAACACAGAAAGGGGTTCTTTACTGTAAGAGCAGTGAAACTATGGAACTTTCGACCTGAGGACGTGGTGATGCCAAAATCGATAGAGGAATTTAAGAGGGGACTAGCTGCCTTTCTAGAGTGCTATGATATTACAGGATACAGACATTAGGCGACCAGCGAGTTTGTTGATCTTGGGTCTTGGACTTAGGTAGAACTCAAATGTTGATCCAGGGATTATTCAGGCTACCATTATGGAGTCAGAAAGGACTTTTTCCCTCCAAATGAGCTAAATTGGCATCTGCCTTGTTGGGTTTTTTTTGCCTTCCTCTGGGAAGGGTGGGGTGAAACAGGCTGAAGTAGATGGACATAGGCTGAATGAAGAAAAAGATTATTTGTTACTATGTTACACCTTTCATACAGGCTAGAGGTAGTACAACAGGGCACTAGAGCCTCAATGCTCGCTCGTATCATATCTTGTATCCAATCTAGAGATGGCCCAACAGGGTAGTAGAGCTTCCATTCCCACCCGTTTCACATCTTGTATCCAAGATAGAGGCAATACAACAGGGTACTAGAGCCTCTGTGCCCATCCATATCACATCTTGTATCCAAGGTAGAGGCGATACAATAGGCTACTAGAGCTCCCATGCCCACCAGTATAACATCTTGTATCCACATTAGAAGTGGTAAAACAGGGGACTAGGGCATCCATGTCCATCTGTATCACATTTTGTATCCAAGCTAGAGGTGGTACAACAGGGTACTAGAGCCTCCATGCCCACCTGTAACACCTCTTGTATAGGCGTTACACAAGAGTACTCAAGCCTCCAAACCCCCCATATCACATCTTGCATCCAATAGAGGTGGCCCAACAGAGTACTATAGCTTCTATGCCCACCTGTATCACATCGTGTATCCAAGCTAGAAGTGGTCCAACAGAGTAATAGAGCCTCTGTGCTGGCCAAATCGCATCTTGTATCCAAACTACTAGAGACAGTACAACAGGGTACTAGAGTCTGCATGCCTGTCCATATCACATCTTGTATCCAAGCTAGAGGCGATAAATCAGGGTACTAGAGCCTCCATGCCTGCCATTTCACATCTTGTATTCAAGCTAGTGGCGATACTGCAGGATACTAGAGCCTTCATGCCCACCCGGATCACATCTTGTACCAAAGCTAGAGGCAGTACAGCAAGGTACTAGAGCCTCCATTCCTGCCTTTATTACCTCTTGTATCCAAACTAGAGGCAGTACACCAGGGCACTAGAGCCTCCATGCCCACCCGTATCACATATTCTACCCAAGCTACAAAATGGTGCAACAGGGTCCTACAGCTGCTTGTATCATATCTTGTATCCAAGCTAGAGGCAACACAACAGGGTACTCGAGCCTGCATTCCCACCCATATCACATCTTGTATCCATGCTAGAAGTGGAACAACAGTGTACTAGAGGCTTCATGCTCAGCTGTACCACATCTTTTATCCAAGCTAGAGGTGGTGCAACAGGGTACTAGAGCCTCCATGCACCCCCATATTAAATCTTGTATCCAAGCTAGAAGTGGTAGAGAATGGTATTAGAGCCTCCATGCCCACCCGTATCACATCTTGTATCCAAGCTAGATGCAGTACCTCAGGGGACTTGAGCCTCCATGCCCTCCCGTATTGCATCTTACATCCAAGGTAGAAGCAGTATAATATGGTACTAGAGCCTCCATGTAAGCCAGATCACATCTTGTACCCAAGCTAGAGGAAGAACAACAGGGTACTAGAGCTTCCATGCCTGCCCAGATCACATCTTGTTTCCAAGCTAGAGGCAGCACAACAGGGTACTGGAGACGTCATGCTTGCCAGTGTCACATCCTGTATCCAAGCTAAAGGTGATACAACAGAGTAGTAGAGCCTTCATGCCCCCCCCCCCCATATCACAGCATGCATCCAAGCTAGAGATGGCCCAACAGGGTACTAGAGCCTCCATGCCGGCCAGATTACATCTTGTATCCATGCTAGAAACAGAAGAACAGGGTACTAGAGCCTCCATGCCTACCCATGTCACATCTTGTATCCAAGCTAGAGGTGGTGTAAAATGGTATTAGAGCCTCCATGCCTATCCAGATCACATCTTGTATCCAAGCTAGAGGCAGTAAAACTGGGTACTTGAGCCTCCATGCCAGCCATATCACATCTTGTACTCAAGCTAGAGGCAGAACAACAGGGTACTAGAGATCCAATGCCCACCCGTATCACATCTTTTTTCCAAGCTAGTGGTGGTACAACAGGGTACTTGAGCTTCCATGCCTGCCCGTATCACATTTTGTATCCAAGCTAGAGGCAGTACAACAGGGTAATGGAGCCTCTATGCCCACCAATATCACATCTTGTATTCACGCTGAAGGTGTTACAATAAGGTGAGAGAGTCTCTATCTTTCCCGTATCACATGTTGTATCCAAACTAGAGGAGTAAGAACAGAATACGAAAGCTCCCATTACCGCCTGTATCACATCTTGTATCCAAGCTAGCAGCAGTACAACAGGGTAATAGAGCTTCCATGCCCGTCCGTATCACACTTTGTATCCAAGTTAGAGGCAGTACAAAAGGGTAATGGAGCCTATATACCCACCCATGTCACATCTTGTTTCCAAGGTAGAGGCAATACAACAGGGTACTAGAGCTCCCATGCCTGCCTTTATTACATCTGGTGTCAAAGCTAGAGGCATGCAGTGCAATGGGGTACTAGAGCCTTCATGCCCACCCATATCACATCTTCTATCCAAGGTAGAAGTGGTGCAATAGGGTATTAGAGCCTACATGCCCGCCCATATCACATTTTATATCCAAGTTATAGGCCGCCCAACAGGGTACTAGAGCCTCCATGCCTGCCCATATTACATCTTACATCCAAGCTAGACATGGCCCAACAGGGAACTAGAGCCTCCTTGCCCACATGTATTACATTTTGTATCCAAGCTAGAAACAGCCAAATAGAGTACTAGAGTCTATATGCGTCCAGATCACACCTTGTATCTAAGCTAGAGGCAGTACAACAGGGTACTAAGGCCTGCATGCCTGCCCATATCACATCTTGTTTCCAAGCTAGAGGTGATACAACAGGATACTATAGCCTCCATGCCCACCCGTATCACATCTTATATCCAAGCTATAGGCCACGCAACAGGGTACTAGAGCCTCCTTGCCCACCTGTATTACAACTTTTATTAAAGCTAGTAGCAGCCAAACAGACTACTAGAGCCTTTATGTCAGCTGGCCCACATCTTGTATTGAAGCTAGAGGCAGTTCAATAGGTACTAGAGTGTGCATGCATGCCCATATCACATCTTCTATCCAAGCTAGAGGCGGTACAACAGAGTACGAGAGATTCCATGCCCACCTATTTCACATCTTTTATCTAAAATAGAGGGGGCCCAACAGGGAACTAGAGCTTCCATTCCTGCCTGTATCACATCTTGTATCCAAGCTAGAAGCGACCCAACAGAGTACTAGAGGCTGTATGCCAGTCGGATCACATCATGTATCCAATCTGGAGGTATTACAACAGGGTACTAGAGCTTGCATGCCTGCCCGTATCACATATTTTATCCAAGGTAGAGGCAATATAACAGGGGACTAGATGCCCGATGCCCATTGTAATACATCTTTTATCCATGTAGAGGCGATACAGGAGGGTACCAGAGCCTCCCCTGTCTGCCCGTATCACATCTTGCATCCAAGCTAGAGGCATTACAACAGGGTACTAGAGCCTCCCTTCAACGGTTTACTTTTCGACAATAAATGCTCCTTTTGCTCTGATATTGTAATCACTGATATAACGTTACAATCACACAGAGAAACTGTTTTTCTATTCCAACAACTCATTCTAGGGGAGGGATTGTTTCTTACAGCGAGTGTAGTTTGTACCATTTATCAATCAGGTGCTTAGAGGATGTCAATAATCAACAATACCGTTCATTGTGTGTTAAATAAAAATGACAGCGGCTATTCTCATGCTCACGTGATATATATTTGTGCTGTGTAATGTCAACACTGGTCTTATTGTGCTGAATAAACTTTTCTCTAGATGTCTATGTGAGCTATTTGTGGAGAGATTTATAAGCTTGTGGTCAGAGGAAGTCCAACTTAAAATTCATGGAAACACAAGATTAATTCAGTCAACAAAACGGATTCCTTACAAACACCCAGAACGTTCAGTCACAGTGATACAGAAAAGCACTGGATTAAAATCTGTCTATGAAGTTTTTTTTTGCAAAACTGAATTTAATCTATATATATGTTACAAAACAAGGAACAATGCTGAACCTTCAATGTCTTGCAAACCCAATAAAGAAGACAATAAAATACAAATGCTCAGCATGTAACACTAATGGCCCAATTGTTCAGTAGGCATGCAAATATTGATGCTGCGTCAATGTAACAAAATAATATTATATGTAATCGAAACTCATATTCTGGATTAGAAAAAAATGGTTTGCTTTTTAAATCCAGAAACAGTACTACACTTGTTAATTCACAGTGTCTGGTTTCACAGCTCAGCCACAATTAAAGGGGTTGTCCCGTGCAGGGAAGGTGAGTATATAACTTCTGTATGGCTCATATTTAATGCACGATGTATATTACAAAGTGCATTAATATGGCCATACAGAAGTGCATAACCCCACTTGCTTTTGCGGGACAACCCCTTTAAGTACAATCCCAATTGAAAAAAAGTTTGGATTCTGTATAAAATGTAAAGAAAAGCAAAAAAAAAAAAAAAAGCAATGATTTCGAAATCTTATCTAACCATATTTTATTCACAGTAGAAGATAGAACATATCAGAGGGGAACGGAGACATTTTTTACATTTCATTTTTTTTTAAATGAACTCATTTCGAACCCAGCCATGCAGCTAGCTACACGCCAGTCCCAAACCCGGATAAATGGGGAGGAGCAGAGAAAGCAATTGCGAAGACTTTGAATATCCCACCATCTATGGTACATAATAGCATCAAAAGATTCACAGAAACTGGAGAAATTCAGGTGCATAATGGACCAGGCTGACGGTCAATATTGGATGCTCGAGATCTACAGTTCCTCAGGTGGGACTGCATTAAAAACAGGCATTATTCTGTCATGTAAATCACTGCATGGACTCAAGAATACTTCCAAAAACCATTGTGTGTGAACACAGTTCGCCGAGTAATCCACAAATACAAGTTAAAGCTGTATCATGCAAAGTCTAAGCCAAATATCAACACAATCCAGAAACACCAGAGTCTTCTCTGGGCCAAACCTCATTTAAAATGGACTGAGGCAAAATAAAAAACTGTTCTGTGGTCAGGTGAATCAAAATGTAAATGCTTTTTGGAAACCACGAATGATGTATACCGCGGATCCAACAGAGAGAAACCGTTCAGCTTGTTATCAGCGCACAGTTTAAAAGCCTACATCTCTGGTAGTATGGGTTGGCATTAGAGCCTATGGCATGGGCAGCTTACACATCTTGAAAGGCTCTAGCAATGATGAGCAGTATATAGAGGTTTTAGAACAACATATGTTCCTATCCAGACAATTTCTCCTTAAGGGAAGGCCTTGCATATGTCAGCTAGACAATGTGGAACCACATACTGCATCCATCACAACAGCATGGCTTCACAAAAGAAGAGTCCTGGTGCTGAACTGGCCGCCTGCAGTCCAGACTTTTCACCAAGGAAAAACCTTGGCACATTATGAAATGCCAAATCCGACAAAGAAGGCCCAGAACTGTTGAGCAGCTAGAATCCTGCATCAGACAAGAATGGGACAACATTCCTCTCCCAAAACTCCAGCAATTGGTCTCTTCACTTCCCAGATGTTTACATATTGTTATAAGATGACTAATAACTATTTGGAAATTATAGCACCAGTGTTTCTCGTGGCGCAATACACCACACAGCTCTGGTACATGCACGTCACACACACACACAGCTCTGTTACAATCAGGTCACACACAGCTCTGTTACAATCAGGTCACACACAGCTCTGGTACATGCATGTCACACACACACATAGCTCTGCTATATGCATGTCTCACACACAGCTCTGCTACATGCACTTCTCACACACAGCTTTGCTACATACACATCACACACACAATCACACACACAGCTTTACTACATGCACGGCACACACACGCAGCTCTGCTACATACACGTCTCACACACACAAACAGCTCTGCTACATGCACGTCACGCACACAGAGCTCTCCTACATGCACTGCATACATACATGCAGCTCTGCTACATGCATGTCACACTCACAGCTTTGCTACATGCACGTCACACGCACACAGAGCTCTGCTACATACACATCACACACACAGCTCCACTACATGAATGTTTCACACACAGCTGTGCTACATGCACGTTGCAGACACACAGCTCTGCTACATGGAAGTCACACACACAGAGCTCTGCTACATGCACATCACACACACAGAGCTCTGCTACATGCATGTCACACACACAGCTATGCTACATGCACGTCCAAGACACAGTTCGTCTACATGCACGTCACACACACACAGCTTTGCCACATGCATGTCACACACAGCTGTGATACATGCACATCACACACAGCTTTTGTACATGCACATCACACACACAGCTCTGCTACATGAATGTTACACACACACAGCTCTGCTACATGCACATCTCACACACACACAGCTCTGCTACATGCATGACACCCACAGGTCTGCTACATGCACGTCACACACACAGCTCTACTATGTGCATGTCACAGACACACAGCTCTGCTACATGCATGTCACACACACAGAGCTCTGCTACATACACATCAAACACACACAGCTTACTACATGCACGTCACAGACACACAGATCTACTACATGCACATTGTGGACACACAGCTCTGCTACATGCATGTCACACACACAGCTCTGCTACCTGCATGTTACAGACACACAGCTCTTCTACATGCACGTCACACACACAGCTCGTTACATGCATTTCACAGACAGGTGGTCATTAGTATCTGCACAGGAATGAAGAACTTGTGATGATGTCCCGTTCTTGTGATCAGGGGCGGAGCATGTAACTCACTCAGAGACACGGAGCCCAGGTGACTGATCATATGACGGTGACATCATCACAGGTCTTGTAAGCACACAGCTGCTGTCATCCTCTGCAAAGGTTATGATTTAGGACCTTTGATAACGTTACCGTCATGTGATCAGGGGCGGAGTATGTAACTTACAAAGTCACTCATGGACAGGCAGTCATTAGTATTTTGAAGAAGGGATACTACACAATGGTAGACCTGGCCCTGGCCCAACTTTTGTGGGATGTGTTTTTGCCATCAATTTCTAAATGTGTAATTTTTTAAAAATAAAATGGAAATATGTCTCCCCTCCCCCTCTGATATATGTTCTATTGTGACTAAAATGTGGTTTAGTGAGATTTCCAAATCATTGCATTATTTTTTACTTTACATTTCTTTACATTTTACACAGAGTCCAAACCTTTCTGCTATTGTGGTTGTAAATGGGGTTGTGCTGCAATTCCATACACAGCCCATGGACGAACATGATGTTGTTTTCTAATTCAGGATTCATACATAGTTTTAGAATAGGGGTCCCTGAGAACCAACCAGCCTGGTACTGTAGCTGCTGTCAGTGAAAAGGTGACCAGAATCACAGAAACAGCTGAGCCTGGATACATGATGAGATGTGGTCAAGCATGGAAGCATCCAGGCTTTGTATGCCACCATGCAGCACCTTTGCCCACAGTTGTTTAACCTGGTCTTGCGCTTAGCTCATGGCTGTTTAATCTGTCACGTCCAATCTGGACACTCTGGCTCCAAAAACCTGAAAGACTCATGGGCGTCGAACAAACAGACCACAACTGCACACAAAACAGTGGTGAACAATAAGGAAAACGGACACCAGGTAAACACTGTCCTTATAAAAGGGACCTGCCTATACACAGGTAACCCACCCTAACAAGGGCGAACCTGACCTCGTACTTAGGTCAGTAGTAGACCCTACGTGGGATAGGAGAAACCATAGAGCTCAGTACTTAGCTTTGTGAAGAATCAGGAAAACAAGAGATCCAGCACCAAAATCTGACTTCCACCGCAGTCAGAGGGAAACTGAATTAAACAACAATGAGATAAGCGCAAGGTCAGGTTAAAAAGTCCTCTCAAATTACCCACGGGTGAGAATAAGCAAGTCTCAACTAATAGCACTCCCACCAAATCCAGAAGATGGTGAGAACCAAATACAAGACCTGAACCAGATTACTAAAAGGGAACAGATCCCGGAACGCCGCAACAGCATTATTCTGGGGAGTACTACACCACCCTCAGTCTTTACTTTGGGCTCATTCACATTAACGTAATTTCACCGCATGATACGCGGTGAGTGGAGTAATTGAAAGTACATTGATTTTCATTGATCCATTCACATTTGTGTATATACATTGCGTATTATACGTGCGTAGGTTATCATACGGTTATCATACCAGCACTTAATAATAATAATAATAATAATCCTTATTTGTATAGTGCCAACTTATTCCGCAGCGCTTTGTCACTCCACAGCAAAGGCAAGATTAAAATACTCACCAAGAGGCCTTCATATTTGAACTTGACTGTTGTTTGCTTCCAAACAGAACTTGGATTTGCTTAAGACAATACGGTTTCAGTAGCAGTCCAGGTTTCTTGTTCATGACACCACTGTAAAGAAGGCAACGGTGTTTGTTGGCCCTAGCAACCAATCACAGCACAGTTTTCATTCTACCTCAGCGGCTTGAGGAATGAAAGCGGCACTGTAATTGGTTGCTGTGGGCAACAAGGACCATCTTATGGTAGACAGTTCTGCTAAATGAAAGACTTTGAGTTTCTGTTTCCATTGACATCAAATTTATGTATCTGAGTTTCATTAAACGGGAGTTATGATGGTTTCAAACCAGGAGGATCATTTGTAAGAGTCCTGTAAAGTAAAATAACCAAAAGTTTAGATAACCACAAAACAGATACTGAATAACACTGGCACACAGGGACTAAATAATTATGTCATGCCATGAGGAGGAACCCAGGCACGAGGAGGTAAGTACGGTGAGTGGAGACTTCGGATCTGGATTCTGATTTTTTTTTCCTCTGCACTTGTGTCTGGTCTGGAGTCAACATTAATTTTGGAGTCTGTGGCCTGGATAAAATTTAAAACTCTGGATTTATTTGGGTGTATGATCTAATTTTTGGTTTAATTTTGGAGTCTGCTATGAGTTCTAAATTACTTTAGGGGTCTGAAGTCTTCCATGTCTTGACATGTTTGGAGATGTTGGTCCGGATGGCAAACAGAAGAGAAGGTCTACAATCAGAAAACACATTAACTATAAGTCACTGTAAGTCACTGGGCTTTCAGCTCCCTTGCTATGTCTGTTTTAGTGAAATACTTATATTATTCATGAGATAAAATTCAGAAGCATCTTTTTATTCCGCAGTTGCAGCGTTATTCTTTCTGAAAATACACTAGTTGTCGAAAAACAATCCTCCCCTAGAAGAAGTTATCAAAATTGGATACAAGATGTGATATGGGCAGGCATGGAGGCTCTAGTACCCTGTTGTACCGCCTCTAGCTTGTATGAAAGATGTGATACTGGCAGACATGGACTCCCTAGTACAATGTTGGGCCACCTCTAGCTTGGACACAAAATGTGATATGGGTCGTGCATGAAAGGCTCTAGTACCCTGTTGTACCACCTCTAGCTTGGATACAAGATGTGATATGGACATGCATGGAGGCTCTGGTACTCTGCTGCACAGCTTCTAGCTTGGAAACAAGATATCCTAGAGGTGAGCATGGAGGCTCTCGTTCTCTGTTGTACCACCTCTAGCTTGGATACAAGATGTGATACAAGTAGACATGGAGAATCTAGTATTTTGTTGGGCCACCTATAGCATGGATACAAGATGTGATACGGGTGGGCATGGAGGCTCTAATATTCTGTTGGGCTGTCTCTAGCTTGGATAGAAGATGTGATATAGGGAAGCATTGAGGCCCTAGTACAATGTTGTACCGCCTCTAACTTGGATACAAAATATGCTTCTGGTGGGAATGGAGGCTCTAGTACTCTGTTGAACCGCCTCTAGCTTTGATACAAGATGTGATACTTACGGGCATGAAGGCTCTTCTACCCTGTTGTGCCACTTCTAGCTTGGATACAAGATGTGATACGGGCAGGCATAGAGGTCCTAGTACCCTGTTGTACCACTTCGAGCTTGGATACAAGATATGATACGGGTGGGCATGGAGGCTCTTGTACAATGTTGTACCGCCTCTAACTTGGATATAAAACTTGATACTGGCAGGCATGGACTCCCTAGTACAATGTTGGGCCACCTCTAGCTTGGACACAAAATGTGATATGGGCTGTGCATGAAAGGCTCTAGTACCCTGTTGTACCACCTCTAGCTTGGATATAAGATGTGATATGGACAGGCATGGAGGCTCTGGTACTCTGCTGCACAGCTTCTAGCTTGGAAACAATATATCCTAGAGGTGAGCATGGAGGCTCTCGTTCTCTGTTGTACCACCTCTAGCTTGGATACAAGATGTGATACAAGTAGACATGGAGAATCTAGTATTTTGTTGGGCCACCTATAGTATGGATACAAGATGTGATACAGGCGGGCATGGAGGCTCTAATATTCTGTTGGGCTGTCTCTAGCTTGGATAGAAGATGTGATATAGGGAAGCATTGAGGCCCTAGTACAATGTTGTACCGCCTCTAACTTGGATACAAAATATGTTTCTGGTGGGAATGGAGGCTCTAGTACTCTGTTGAACCGCCTCTAGCTTTGATACAAGATGTGATACTGACGGGAATGAAGGCTCTTCTACCCTGTTGTGCCACTTCTAGCTTGGATACAAGATGTGATACGGAGGGCATGGTGGCTCTAGTACCCTGTTCAGCTGCCTCTAGCTTGGATACAAGATGTGATACGGGCAGGCATAGAGGTCCTAGTACCCTGTTGTACCACTTCGAGCTTGGATACAAGATATGATACGGGTGGGCATGGAGGCTCTTGTACAATGTTGTACCGCCTCTAACTTGGATATAAAACTTGATACTGGTGGGCATGGAGGCTCTAGTACCCTGCTGGGCCACCTCTTGCTTGTATGCAAGATGTGATATGGCCGGTATGGAGGCATACAGGTTCTGTATGGTATCTTAATGCATATGGCTCCACATTTGCTGTACCTGAGCCTCTAGATTGTGAAAACTCATAGGCTGCTAAGTTGGAGTCCCAGATGGTCCCAATCTATTAATGATAAATCTGGTGACCGGGCAGCCATGGAAGTGTAAGAATGTAGTGGAGACTTTTCTGTGACCCCCTTGTGTATGCGGCCGAGCACTATCCTGCTGGAAAATGCCTTTTGGAAACCCTGCCATGAGGGGAACACATGTGGCTGCAGGATGTCCAGAACATATCGCTGAGCTGTCATTGTTCCTCATACCATTACTAAGGGTGGCCAACTATTGTATGATATGGCCCACCAGACCTTTACACCAGCATTGGGAGCAGTGTGCTGCTGCACAGTAAAGGCAGGATTGAGGTGTTCACCCCGAGGTCTCCAGACACGGCTGTGATCAGTATTCAAACTAGACCTGGATTAGTCACTGAAGACAACCTTGTTCCAATTCACAGCAGTCCAGTTTTGTTGTTCGCGACACCACTGCAAACAGAGGTGAAGGTGGGTGGATGTCAAAGACACTTAATAGGCATGGCGAGCCCAAAGGTCTGTCAGCCAAGCATCTAGAAATGGTTCCGATAAACACAGGGGGGGCTGTAACGATTGTGCCATCGTCTCTGGATGGTGAACAATGAAACAGTTGAAGCTGCTCATGATTGTCAGATAGTCTGTTGAAGACCCCCTGAGCCTGGATACCTTGTGTGTGCCCATCCACTAGTCTCATAGCAATCTGGTCAAAATAACCCTAGTGGTGGTCAACTTCTTGAAACAAACACCCAACTTCTTGCATTTCAGTAATGTGTCTCCTCTCAACTCTGTGTTTGCTGGGTGAAATCTCTTCTTTGCGTCATGGAGGCGTCTAGTGGTCATAAGCTCTACACAACCAGAAAAAGAGGCTCCCTCCACACATGAAGCCTCTGAGAGCCTTTTTATAGGCCAAGGGTGGAACCACTTTTAGGGACTCAGAGGGCAAGACCGTTCATCTAATCAAAGCACAACTATAATCATTTGTATATCTGCCCGAGATGTAACTGCATGCCGAGTTTTGCAGCAAAACAACTTCTTCTAGGGGCTTCTTTTTTTTTACAAAGGGTCACTATGACTAAATTGACAACTAGGTGTTACTGCTCCCCGGGTAAAATAGAATCTGACCTATTCATTCATACTTTTTCTCCTTGTACTGTGGATGTTTTTTCCATGTGCACGTTAAAAGATATGAATAGTACAAGTGTTTGTATGTCATTAGTGTAGTTAGCTTGTACATTTATAATTGTGAAACATCTGACTAAATTAACTATCAGACTGCATTTTATTAGAATCAATGACCTGGAAGCCCAGGTCAATTCAAAGTTTGCTGACTTTTTCTTCCAATTCTCCTTAAAGTGTAATCACCATATATATACTGTACTCCACACAGTGTCATTTTGGAACAGACCCAGCACATACAGCATATAAGGACACTATACTTTAGATTCAGCCATTTCAGCTTAGCGATGGCCTAGCATTCCATTTCTTATCAATATTGCCTACCCACAATACAGGTATTTTACTAGGTGTGCAACTATAGTGGGTGCGGAAGGTGAGGTCACACCCAGGATGCTTATGATAACATGATGATATTTAGTTCAGACTGGGAGACACTTCTGGCCAAGGTCCAGGCAGTGATTGGTAATCTGAGGACCACTGGGTTGACCACTGTGATGATGTCACTATCATGTGATCAGGGGTGGAGCTCAGAGCCCCTGTGACTGATCAAATAATGGTGACATCATCACAAATCCTGTAATCACATGGCTGCTGTCTGGCTCTTCTGGTTTAGGACCTGTGACCAACTCCAATCCCTTTCACGATATTATACTAGTAAATGGAGCAATGCGCCACCAGAAACACTAGTACTAGTCTATATCACTATATACAGGAGATGTGTAACATATAGCAGCTGTACATATATAATTATATACAGGAGATACCCAGGTTATACTAGCATGCTCGAGATCACTACATACAGGGAATTGAGGATTCCACTTTTCTGCTCCATTCGGGGAGCAGAAAAGAGGAATCCCCGTAGCTGAACGGCTCCGTCTCTGGACTGAACCGGACAGTGCTGGACAGGCCCCATTATAGTCAATGGGGTCTGTTCGCTTTCTGCCCAGCTGCCCGACTTTTGGATGCCAAAATCCACATGCGTTTTTTTTTTATAGTGTATGCACTTTTTTTAAAAGCGTTTGTGGTTTTTGAATACCGCATGCACGTTTTCAGTATTTTTTTTTGTGTTTCAAAAAAAACATGAATACGGCCCAATGCCGGCCTCACTCGGCGGCAAGCGTAAAACATTGCCATGTATCGCAGGAAAATTGTACTGTGCATGACAGTGTATGTCACGCATGCCGTCATGTTTTTTTTGTTTATATTTCCTGCACTGTCGCTTCATAACAGCGCATATACACGCCACCCATACGTAATTACATATTGACGGTCTTGATTATGCATCATAAAGAACAATGGACTCTGTTCCGCGTAATACGCAGCAAGATAGAACATGCTGTGTTCCTTTCTTGTGCTCACATATAACGGAATTCCTGCTCGCGAATGTGAGGGGAACTGCGTATGGCAATGTATTTTAATGCCAGCGAATCACCACATATCAAATGCCTAAGGAGCTACAAACAAATTTTCACATAGCCCAGGAAATAAGTCATGTTTGGAAAGCTTATGCAAAGAGGCTAGATCATGTACTCGTTTTGCAGCTGTATGCTGCATGCTTTAGGTATGGAGAAGGGGTCCAGCGAAACTTTTGCACCCAAGCCCCTGAGCCTCTCGTTACGCCTCTTTCTCTACCAAGTGAGAGCATTCTTGGGAATCATGGCCACTGTAGTCATTTTATACCCAATTTTGCAGATATAGCGTTCTCCCTAACTGATCTTACTAGATGGAATGTGTCAATTATGATAAAATGGAGTCCGGAAGCTGAAAAAGTTTTTCAAGCATTAAAATTGGCTTGAGAGTGTATTCCTGACAAAGTTATAATCAATTTTTTTTTGTTACAGACACAGTTATGGCTGCGAGGGTAACCCGCAAGGAAAGGACAGAGATTGTACTAATCTCCCAAGTCATTGCAGCGGATCTTAACAATTGGCACACTAATAGACCACTCATCTGCCATGGCATAGTTGGCAAATTGCTTGTCAAATCTGGCCAAACAGGCTCTGTGTTAGACCTGCCAAAAAGTGAACGGAACAAAACTGCCACAACAATGCCCACCTTGGCATCCTTCTGTAAGAGCCCACATTATAGCACCCAGGCGTCTGTCAGAGGATAGCGGGATGAATAAAACCACTTTCAGGCAGATACTAACTATGCACAAATGGCACCTGTACAAGATCTAGTGGTTGCATCATGTCAATGAGGACAATCCTGATTGCTGTATTGAATTGCTGCACAGAAAGTCATGGTGTGCTATGGGATGGGGGGTACGAAGATAGTGGGTCCATTCTTCGTCAACAGTAACCTTACTGCATCCAAGTATCAAAGTGGTTGTGCGTTCCTAGCACTATGCAATGAAGATGGCACATTTCCAGTGTTCTTCCAGTAGGATGGTGCCCCTCCCACCACCCCACATTATAGACGTCATGTCCGTGAGTTTTTGGATCAGCATTTTCTGAGGAAGTGGGTTGGGTATGATGGCTCAGTGGAGTAGTCCTCATGCTCACTGGATTTCACCTGTTTGGACTTTCACCTGTTGGGTGGTGTCAAGTCCAGGGTTTAAGCAGTGAGCGTGGTGCACATGCAATCTGCCTCCGGATTCTGCAGCAAATACTGCCTATAGACATGCTATGGAAAGTCGCTTTTCCATGTCCGCGAGTGGAAATGAATCGTGCTTTTTTTGGATCAGCATTTTCTGAGGAAGTGGGTTGGGTATGATGGCTCAGTGGAGTAGTCCTCATGCTCACTGGATTTCACCTGTTTGGACTTTCACCTGTTGGGTGGTGTCAAGTCCAGGGTTTAAGCAGTGAGCGTGGTGCACATGCAATCTGCCTCCGGATTCTGCAGCAAATACTGCCTATAGACATGCTATGGAAAGTCGCTTTTCCATGTCCGCGAGTGGAAATGAATCGTGCTTTTCTGCTCATGAATGTCCTATTCAAGTGCAGCTTCCACACGGAAGGCTTCCATTGAAGTCAATGGAAACTGTCCAATTTGCGGCCCTTCCGCAATTCAGTGGAAGGGTTGTGGATCCTACGTCAGCACCTAGCGATGGCACGGCATTTTCTGTACTGTGCTGGCCAGCACATCCGCAATACAGAAAAGACAACTGCGGACAGATACACTGGGGTCACCAGTTAGGCACAGGGTCGGATTCCGCTGCGAGATCTTGCATGCGGAATCCGACCCAGCCGTGTGCATCCGGCCTTAATTATTTGATTTCAAGGAACTAAGTTTGAACTGTGTTCACCTTGAAACTTGTGTATCGATTACTTGTATCTCAACAGTTTAGGAATAAGAGTCCACTGTTATATTTAGCAAAGCAACAATAAAGATACAAAATAATGCTGCTGTCAGTAATACTAATGGGTCTCTCATGTTAGTAAGAAAGAGCCTTCTGTCTACAGGTATTATATTAGAGGTAGGTATATTAGCAGTGGCAACATATGTTCCCTGTTGTGTATTTCTCAATATTCACTGAACATATGTCACCCAAATCACAGTATCTTTTAATAATGTCTGTCCACATCCTGTCCTGGGAAAGCCACTGCTCTCAGCAAAGGAAGCCCAACAGGTGTCTTGCCTCTGCGTAATGCACCTTTTCAGTCCTACTCTTTTCGGATCCCACTTTAGTGGCATCAAGAGTTTGTTCTCTATTGTTTCAGAAGGGATTTTTTCGGACGGGCAAATAAAGACTGTGACTATTTTAAGGAGTCCAGTGTTTGTTTTTTTATTCTGTTATTGTCTCCGGCAGCACAAGTGTTTTGCTCTGCGCCAAAGTTGGCATATGGTCCCTTCTCCACACTCTACCCAGGATGGCATCCACGCTGCAGCAAGGCTGCTATTCTATGAATCTGTGCTGTGTTCAGTCCTAGTATTTTACAGTTTAAGTGTGTGAGGGATAGAATAGGAAACTGTTATCTTAAGCAAACTGCCCTTCTCCAAATTAAACAGCACCATGTGTCGACAGCAGCGTGTGAGCAAGTGGCTGATTGCGAACCTGCCCATTGCTGGCAGATGAAACACAGGAAAGAGTTCAGCTGGTTACCATATGCTTTCAATAAAATAAGACAAATAGGACGTTGGAGATATGGATTGCAGTAAACCTGTTATAAAGCAACATAAAATAATCCAATGTAAACTGTGCAGGGCTCTTCCTTGAATGGGCCAATTCTATAGTGTAGCTGAATGGACAGGTGTGTGTATAAACCTAACAGTTTTCTGCATTACATATTTTTATCAAGTTTGTGCTAATTGTGTGCTTGCTATACTAACTATGAGTAAATACAAATGTCCAGTCGTTGTGGAGTTATCAGGGAGTAAGTAGTAAGGTGATTTAGCAATAAACTTGCATGGTCTAGCAGCAGGTGATACCTGCCCCAAGCCTGGTGATTAATGCTATCCAGAACACTCCACTTTGAAATGTCCTTAATTATTTATTAAATGAAATCTATTTATTATTATTTTAGCAAACAGTGCTACCAGGTGGGGCTTTCTTCTCATCTTAAGCTTTTGTTTGAAGGACAAATGAAGTGGGTAGTCCAGGCTTTGGAAACTCGCTTACCAGATTTTTTAGTCCATCCAATTGTGCAAGAGAAAAAAAAACTGCCGAGCCTTGGCTATTCATTTTTTTTTTCACTTGATATAAATGCAAAAAAGGCAAAGAAAATAAGAGAAAAGTTCCTCTTGTGAAGATGTAGAGAAATAAAGGCTTTTATACTCAACTGTCCTTTTTTTACCTACTTGAAACTGTAGCCACTAAACAGATGCCTCTTATGGAAAGGTGGAAGTTGACTCACTCATTCCTGTGCTTTTGCAAGAAAATGGAGGGCGTAAGAGTAGCCTACAACCTGCTGTAACAGAAAAAACCAAGAATTTTTTGGATCCCAAAAAATAACCCATATATGGAGCTGTTTCAGCACCACTGCTTCATGTATGGAGGTGTTATGATAGTGCAACTAAACCAAAACACTCCAAGTGGTTTACTTGTTGGGTGAAGACGCACAATTTGTGGAAATCTCAATGTAACTAATAAAACATAAACTTCTGACTAACATAGTTAATTGTGTCTGTTCTGCTCCTGCTACTTTTGAAACAACAAACTTAGTGACAAATGGGTTTCTTATACACGTGATAGTAATAGTCACTACTTAATATCGTCTTCAGTTCAGTGGTGAATTGTATTACTCAGACACACCTGAACTTCTTACCTTAATAAAATCCATCAGTTATAAAACGCAGGAAATACATTTAGACAAGAAATATAATAAATCACAGTACATTAATATAGTTCTGAATTAAAAGTTCTTAAACAAACAGAAGCTCACTGAGAGGACACCTTAACCAGACACTGACCTTGTAGCAATGTTAGAGGGGGTTGACTGTGGGAGAGAGTGTTGTGAACTGGCTATTTCACCAAGCAGTGGTCAATTAGAAGACTGCAATACAATCGTGGACTAAGAACAGGGTGCAGAGAAGCTGTAAGCAATAGAGCAACAGGATGCAACTGAAGAAACAAAGAAAGCCACAAAGTGCTCAAGGATGATCCTTCAAGAACGAACTGATAAATAAGTAAGCCTAAAGGGTGAGAAACTTACTTCACTGGGGAGAAATGTTGGCCGATGTGGACCTCTGTCAACTCTGTATCCAGAAAGGCAGTACCCAAATAGCATGGCTTATTTGGGTACTGCCTTTCTGGACACAAGGAGTTGACAGTGGTCCACATCGGGTAATAAGTTACTTACCATTGAGTCTTACTTATTCAGCAGTTTGTTCTTAAAGGATTGTCCTTGAGCGCTTTGTGCCTTGCTTTGTTTCTAAATCCCACATGTCATCCTTGGCCAATGGAGTGGATTGGACGGCAATTGGCGCTTTTTACATTGGATGTCTATATTGGATAAGGATCGCTGCAATTGGAGCTCTGCACATTGGATGTGGATCATGTGCCACCCATTGAGGTTGTATACAGAAGGATATCTAGGCTGCCAAGAAAACGTCACGTTGTGACGTCACCCTAGGAGTCAGTCATGACTCGGTGTTTGCATCAGGGGACTTTACCTTTACCTATCCAGGCTGTCAGATGTTGTGGTGCACCCCCAAAGCCACAGGGGTATCCTGACTGCACCAGGTGGGTATCTTCCTATATTTCCTCTTGTTTTCTTCTCACTTGAGGGTGCTGTTCATTTAATACATTTATTTGTGGATGCAACTAAAGACACCTATAAGCTGATTTACTGTAGAAGTAGGGAGCTAAAGGAACAGACATGCGATACAAAGGTTAGACAAGACAGAAGCAACATAGCAAGCCCTAGTCACACCAGGGGAATGGGGGAAATAGGAAATTACTGTGGATATTAAAGGTGTGGGTCTAGGTGGTCATGGGGCATGCAGTGCATGAGAGAACAGCAGTGAGATGCACGGGAGGAGAGCCAGGGATACAAAACTTCATGTAAGAGGTTGCATGTAAGAGCCTATCTTTGAGACTAGATAAAAGAAATTTGGTTAGGCCTTGACGTATGTTATATATTGTGCAGTTATGGTTGTGTATGACCCTATATAACTGTAGGCTTGACGCTGGAAGAGTAAAGGTTTTTATTGTAGAATGGTAAGAAGTATGAAGCAGTAGACTCTGGGGGAGAAAGGTGAGTTAGGGTCCTCTTACATGGGACAACTGTCGGGGGCTTCAGCGCCCAACAGTTGTTCCAGTGATAATTGAAAGCACAGGAGCAATGTGTCAGTAAATGGAGATCGCTCCGGCCGCACACCTCCCTTCACAGTACACAGGCCGTCGTTCATAAATAATTGACTGCCTGTTTATACTGGATTATCGTCGTTTGAATTTTTATGCCTACAGAAACTGAATGACAAACAAATTATTATTTGTCGTTACAATGAACAGATTGTTCAGATTCATAAGATCCAGCTAGACTATAAATGATTTATCATTCAGTGTAAAAGGGCCCGGAGTCAAGTGGCTTAATAGGAATATCTGAAATCAGCCTTAGTTAATAAAGTTATTTGCTCCTTTGAAATGTCTGCATATAAAGGTAGAATTAAAACATCAGAAGAAGAAAGTATGGAAGCAGAGTGATGGGAAAGTGGATCCAGGAACCAGACAAGCAGCAAAAGTTGCGAGGAAAAGTGGCCAAGAACAAATGAGGCCTGCAGAGGAAGGTAAAGGAGAATTGCAGAAAGTCCAGAGGTCAATTCTACAGCAAACAGAAGTGGATTTAGAAATAAGAGTGTTTTGGCTTCCAATGACCTGAACATTTGCGTCCCTTGGGCTTCTCTGTGTCAGTAGACAGGTAGTTGATTTGTGGTCAGGTTGGATATCAAGGATAAGAGTTGAGAGAGAAAGAGAATCCCTAATGTTGGACACACATGCAGTTTTCTGGACTCTCTGGTGGCCCACCTGGACTTAGAATGTAAGAGGTTTTTTTTTTAAAGAAATTAAGGAAGGGAAATTTCTGGAAATATCTGTCCTTTGACCGGAATCATAATGTTCAAAAAGAAGCAAAGCAATACAAAAATCCTTGATGGCAATTTGCATTCACGTCTGTGTCTTGAAAAACGAATTGTACAAAAAATGGCTTCCCTTTTTTATTATGTTGCTAGAATTTCGCAAGTACAAACCTGTTGACATTATATTAAACAATTTCTTCACAGGTTATCGGTCAATCTGACTATGAAATGGGACTAATGGTCCTTTTACACTGAACAAGAATCAAAGGTTTCTCGTTTGCCTGTAAAAAGGAGCTAGTGACATCATCACCAGCTCGTTTGCGTTCGGGCAATGTATTTGGACTGCATGATTCTCGTTGAGAACTGTGCAGTTCTTGCTCACTAGTCATTCAATGTTTCACATTCTTATGTGAAACATTAAACAATCAGAGTTTAATCTGTTCGATAAGTGAATGAACCGGTGCTAATTTTTTTGTCAGCTGAAACTGAATGTCGAACGAGAACCTCACGATTCTCACTTGGTTTGTACAGCTGTTGGCTCACGTTTAAACTGAACGATTATTGTCCAGTTCTGCTCGTTTGAACAATTTTCTGAGTGATAATCCTTCTGTGTAAACGCAGCCTAAACAATTTCTAGGCAGGAGCTCATCATCAACATATTGCTGAAATGAAGATACTACTCATATTGATACAAGGGTCGGCCAAAGCTACCAGTTCTCAGCTTGATGCAAAAAAAGCCAAAAAGTTACAATAGTTAGGAAACAAAGATGCAAAATACCGATAAACAGCCACTTACACATTTACCACTGAGGAGGGGGTGGCTACTTCGTATTCTCATTATGACATGGATAAGCCTTTTATACCGTTCGTTATAGTGTTCTAGGCTTCTAGCCAACATTTCTATTAGGCCTATGCTATTAGATCAGGTCCATCAGCTTCTAAGTACACCACAGAAAGTAATGGCACCCAGTTCTCCTTCACCATCATAAGGCAAGATTGCATGTGACAGAGACATGTTTAACCACTTTCTGACATCCGACGTACATGTATGTCAGATGGTAGTATGGAGCAGGCCCAGGAACTGATCCCATTGCAGAAGCAGAGAATGCTGACTGTGTTACAGAGCTGACACCTGTCTGCAATACCTGGTATCAGAGAGAACGTCAATCCTGTGTATTTAACACCTTAGATGACACTATCAATAGCAATTATGGTTGCACAGCTAGATGTATGGGTTCCATCACCATCTGAGAGCCCAATAAACCAACGTAGGTTGCCATCTTAATATTTCTATTAGGCCTTGTGTTAGGGCTTAGTAGGAGAATGCAGACAGGTGCAATATGCTGTAATACAGAAGTATTGCAATGTATTGTCCAAGCATTTGAATGAGAAAGTTCTCTAAGTGGGACTTAAAACAGCTTATTAAAAGTTTCAAAAAACAATCGCTAAAAGCTCAAAAGTTCCCCTTTTCCCATTTAATATGTAGAAAATAAATAATAAACAACTTAATTGGTATCACAGCATCACCGAAAGCTATCCTAGCTAATGAAATATCATGACATTTAACCTGCATGGTGAATGCTGTAAATTAAAAAATAATAATGGAATTGCTGTTTTTCGGTCATCTTGCATCCTGCCCCCCGCGCAAAAAAAAGGAAAAAAAATAACAATTAAAAGTCGTATGTACCCTAAAATGGTGCCAATAAAACTACAACTCACCGCACAGCTCCAATGATAAAAAAAAAAGGTATGGGTTTCCACATATGGCTACAAAAAGCTAACTTAGAAGAAATATATATTTTTTTTCATTTTGTAAAAGTAGCAAAAAAAACCCAACAAAAAACTATCTACCATAAATTTAGTATTGCTGTAATGATGCTGACCTTCAGAATAAATTTAACATGTAATTTTTAACTCACCGTGAATATAACAAAAATAAAATCCATAATAAATCTAAAAAAAGCACTTCCAATGCAGATGTGAAACTGGCCTTAGTTGATCCAAGGATACAAACTGACATCAAGGGCCCTAATTGTCTTGTAAGCTCCTTTTTGTAAGATCAGAAAAAAATCACTGAAAGTGGTATTCTTTGTATCACTGAAAGAGAGAAGTTGTGCTTACTGAAACAAGTATAGTTTAAAATTCCAGTTCCCAAAAGTACAGTCTACGGACAAGCCACAATGTCATATAGAAGAGGGATCGCAGTTGCAAAATATTCATGAACATCCACTCACACACCTACTATTCAGGAGGGGAGTGGCTGCTTATTAAAACTGAAAACAGAAGAAGTATGTATAGTGTGCCAATCTCATGGTTACATGTAATGCACCATGCTGGCTAGCCATGTCTTGGCCAATATCATTTAGAGACAAAGCAAGCATCCTTGGGTACCAGTTGGTTGGCCTTGGGAGGGTTTTTTCTGCCGGCTGTTTGCTGATAACCAGTATAAGGCAAGGTGTGTCCAGTTTACTATGAGTAATTAGGATGTGCGAGACTAAACACTCCTATGAACGATAAATCAACCAATTACTTGGAAACTTAGGTAAACCAACTTCTAAAATAATGAGTCTCAACAAACAGTAATGTACAGGAAGCTATATTGGATTAGTGAGCTAAAGGTTGCTTTTGACTCTTGAGTGATGACATCTTCTTTGGTGTGGTGATTGTGGCTAATATCAAATTATCGGAACATCTATGATGCTGGAATTTGCACATGCATTTCTTTTTGCATCAATACACAAGATGTGGACAGCAATAAAAAAGTAATGGATGGATGAAAGCAAGGTAGGAGATGTATCGATTCGTAGGTCAAGTTGTTTGCAACAGGTAGTAGAGAGATTTTGTGGTAACAAAGTGAGAAGAGCGTCTAGGCTAGGGCACTGGCATTGAAAATAAATCCTATATAGATGGTGCAAATTCGTTAAGGAAGTTGAGTACTCACCAGAAAGAAGAGAGCTTAAGCCAGGGCAAAAAATTGACATCATTGAGCCAATTTCCCAGATGCTCCTGCAGTGGTTAGTGAAAAGAGTCAGTTTCAGTCTATCATTGAGATGACCTTGTTGTATTCTAATGAGCCTTTTCGTGTGGTTTGGGATCATTTTCTATGTGTTGAGTGCCTTCATTTTTCTGCTAAGAGGCAAATAACAATAGTTTTGGATATTAACTCACTTGGACACACCACTAATGTGTGAATGGGGGAACACTTTGACTTTCTTTGGAACAAGGTGGTGAGTTAGTCTGAGTATCTTGGCATCAGTCTGGGCAGTATCACAATGTAGAGGGAAAGTCTCTTCCAAATTTTTGGTACTTTGAATATTTTATCTTGAATTTTAGAAATTTGGGCCAGATTATATACGAAGAACTACAAGAGAATGGTTCAAGATATCTACCGTTGTTAAAAGGGTGGGGCTAGAGATGATTCCTCAACTGTCTTTGCATTGCACTGGTGGCTCTGTGGCTTAGAGCAAGTGACTGGTTAAGAGATGGATGCAATTGTCAATAACTTAAGAGCTGTATAGAAGCCTTGAAGGTTTGGGTCAGATATGTATTGATCTAAAAAGAAAACATTTTCAGAATTTTTAGTGCAAAGATTTAAGTTGAGTTACGGAAGGCACAATTATGGCCTTTTTGTCCATAGATTTGGAATGTGCTTATTGTTAAGAGGTTTGCATAAAGGGGTACATTACTTATGGATATGACAATTTTAGTGATCCCTGGTATTAACACATCATACTTTTCACACAGTGGTCATTCAATACAGAGAGACATATCAAAATGTAAGAAGTGTCATGTAATGTTTCCCAGACTGTTCAGGCAAAAATTAGACACAACAGCTGGGACTTTATAGAATATGCATTACGGGGAGAATTGTTCCATACATGAGTTGTGATTACATAACTGTTCTTTATATTCAGAAAATTTACAAGACAGACCTCATAGACATCAGTTTTTCTGGATAGCACTCTAAAATATTTCTTCTGACTTCTATCCTTTGCAGAATGAGCTAAGTGAAGTTTTGTTCCTTATTCTCATATTCTTACTGAAAGAAAACAGATCTGCTTCTCACACATTTACAATAATTACTTGTGCATTATGCATAGTGGTTCTGCATGGATAAAACAAGTTCTGTGTATTTTAAGGCAATTGTTCCAAAACTCTGTGCCAATTGTGCAAAGTTGAAGAGCTACAAAAGTTCAGACTTAAGTTAATCTTTTCTTCCCTCCTTGATACCACAGAGCTAAATGGGCAGCTCCTAGATTCATGTACATATTAAGTGTAAGGATCATTTATGGAGGGGTGGGGGTTCATTGCTCTCCCTCCCACTTGGCCCTTTGTTGGGATTCCAGCTGTGTCTGGCAGTGGGGAGGCTTGCATGTCATTGATGATTCTGATTGGCCACTTCCCAGGTTGTAATAAGCCCGTCACACTCCATGCAAGACTGATAAGATAAAGTGTGCCAGGGGGGCACACTTTGTATTGATCTGCATTGTTTCACAATGGTATATATATGCCTGGGAGCTAGTTGTGTGCCTGTTGCACATCCTTGATACATCTTTCCACTGAAGCTCCCTTAACATATAAGACCTAGAGGTCCAGGAAAGAAAAGCACCCCACATCTCCTGCTGTATTTTACCTGCTTTCATCGGCTTCATACAGAAGTACAGCCTGAACATCTACAAGGTACGTTTCTGGTTTACTACGTGGTTCATTTTATATTTTATATGGATTTAGACCAACAAAATGTTGTACCATGTAAGCCATTAATGAATGTAGAAAGTTTGTAAGGAAAGTGATATCTTTATTTGGCTTAACTAAATAGATGGAAAATGTAAACTGCTGAGACAGCTTAGGTCGTTACTTCAGGCACTTTGATTGTGAAACACCTTACTAAAATATTGTCCTATAAGTAACATAATACTAATGAAATAAAGTTCAAGTCCTACAACTTTATCAGTTTTGAAAGTTTAGTGCAACAATCACATCTGTTCCTAATTGTGTTTTACAGTGTCTCCAAAAAAACTGAGAAAAACCCATAACACCAGCAAGAGAGACAGTTAATCTGATGTCTCTGATGAAGAAGGCCATTCCCTTTTCACTCGTTGATCAGACATGGATTAAAAATAAGTGCATTTTGTAGTATATGTGTCCGGTAACATAATGCCTTTGTTCTGCTACTGTCACGAGGCTACCCGTCAACAGCAATCAGTGAATGACTTCTGATACCAAAAATGTGAAGTTGTGCAGGAATCACTGTATTTGCCCTTTCCATGCTCCGTGCATGTCCAGAATGCTGGTCAGATGTGGATGAGAGAGCTGATCTATGGCACTTTGTGATCTGCGCAAGTGAAACTATCCTCCTGTCTGAACATTTCTGCAGCTGTGTAGGAAATAACATCTGTACTGTGGTAAGCCCAGCTTGACTTTATATACGCCACTGCTATCTTAGGAAGTTTTTAGTATTTCAAGAAGACATTAATAAAGAAGACTATTTGTTACAGTATCTGAAGTGCTAGTCTTCTTTCAAGTTTTGTATGTTTTTGGCGCCTGGAAAGTCTTTGGACCATTGCTGCAGAGTTTGGTGAGCTAGTAATGTTTGTGTGACGTTCATGAGCTCAGACGGAGACTTGTGCATCTATATTTAAAAAGTGATCATGCACAAAAGAAGAGACTTACATCACTTCAAGGCATTCAATGTGAACTGCCAACCTCCAGAAAAATAGCCAGTCCTGCTGGTTACATGTTCAATGTGAAACTCTATAAATGTGAATACAAGGGGGAGACCTTCACATGGGATGGAATTTGTCTGTGCGGACATTTCTGCAATAATGTTATGTCTATGGGGCTTGAATTCTGCACCTGTAAAATCCATGCGTCTTTACTTCAAAACAGCGATTACGCTGCGGAAAAGCTTTCTGCTGCAGAATTAAGGACGTCTTGTGGAATTTGTTTTTGCAGATTTTTTTATATATACAGGAGATGTAATTCTGCAACTAAAGTTTGCGGAAAAGAATGCAAGAAATTCAAATTCCGCGCGTTAAAAATGCCACAAAATCTGCACAACTACTTTTAAATATACTTTGGTCTAAGTATGAAAAAGTACAACGATACGAAAGCTTAGCCGTTAGACACCATAACAATGTTTAAAGTACAGTACATACCTGCAGAGAGGCACAATAACACAATATGCAGTAGTAGTTACTATGTATTCCCTGTATTTTCTTCCTACATCCCTCTTCTATCACCATATTTGACTAATCAATTAGTATGAAAGAATTGTTCAGCTCAATGAAAGGTAAGTTTTCCCAAATTTCGTCTAACGTTGCACTTTGTCATAGAACTGATTACAGCAAAGTGTAAGTCTTCAGATTGTTAATATTACTAACTTAGTGAAACGTATTGGTTTTCTTATGATGTCTATGTGCAGTATGTATTTATGCAGCACCACCTGCTGAGATGTATGTGAAAGCAAAAGCACTAGAATTGTGGTGCAATGAGATAGCACATGATACAATACTGTCCAAATGAAAACCCGCACCTCATTATAATATGTCACTTAGGCTGCTTTCACATCTACGTTGGAACCTCGGAGGTTCCGTCTCAAATCCGGCGCAAAATACTGGAAGAAAAACTCCTGTATGCAGGACTTTTTCATCCGGTAAAATCCCGGGCAGCTGAGCGGAAACAAAACGGACACCATTATAGTCAATGGGGTCTGTTTGGTTCCGTCATTAGACGGATCCTTTCGGCCAGAGGATTCCTCTTTCTTGCTTCCATACCAGAACAGGTAAACAAAACCCCTGATGTAGATGTGAAAAAGGAGCCTTACTACAACTCACACTTAGTAGTCACATTAAGGTCACTTTTGCACCGCAGGATGTTGGTCGCTATTTTCAATCAGTATTTGCCAGAACAAAACAGGAGTGGAGAAAATGTAATGGACAGATTTGCATTTCTGCTGTGGTTCACACCCATTCCTAGTTTTGGCTTACAAAAACTCATGCTAATTTTTGACTAAAATACCATCATATAAAAGTGACTTTCAGTCTGAAAATGCCAAAGAAGGTATGAGCCGCTATGAGGATTCAGACAAATGGAGTTGCCTTAGGTATACTTGTTCACTTTCCTCCCTCTTTCGAATTCTACATGCACAACAATTGAGACTCTATTTTTGAAGACTTATTTGCTAAGATTAAATTCTCAAAGATGTAGTATTGTATTTTTTGGGAAAATGAGCACCTTTTAATAAAGATGTCCTGATATTTGCATATTTGCTTACCCTTCTGATTAGAAGTAATGTGGTATTAAAGGATTGATATTAAAAACAAAGCTTTTACTATTATTTTAAAACTCAAGAAACAATTATTTATACCCTGAAGAAGCATATAAACATCTAGGGTAGAATAGATAGAATGAGGACCTCTTGCTTACCTGTCAGTATAGTTGATGAGCATGAAGATTTAGTCTGGATCCAAAATAGTCCATAATCCAGTGAGGAGATATCCATCCTTAATGTTAATGTTACAGCTGCATGTCATAAGTGAGCAAAGATAGAACAGAATATTGAATTTGACCCAATCACAATATATCTCCCTGCTGGGTAAAGAACCCACCCTGACAAGGGCGACTCTAAAATGGGAACTAGCCCTATGTGTCCCGGTTTTACCTACTGTGAAGACAAACACTATACCTCACCATTAGTTAATATAGGTGAGATGGTAACAATTATATCCAAATGTGTTTCTGCCACAAGTTATCGTGGTTTCCTCAGGGAAATATTAAAAGGAAGTCATGTCTAGGTAAATTCTAGGCATAGTCACGCTCCTTCAGGGTTATCGTGAGGGTCCTCCTTGCCTGGTCTTCGAGTTTTGGTGGGTGGCCTTCGCTTGTCAGGTTTATAGCTGTGCCATATTCTTTCCATTGTGTTATTATGGATGTAATGGTGCTCCGTGGGATGCTCAAAGTTTGGGATATTTTTTTATAATCCAACCCTGTTCTGTACTTCTGCACAGCTTGTCTTTTGATCCATTTGGAGAGTTCCTCGCTCTTCATGTTGACTGCTTAGTGGTGTTGCAGACTCAGGGGCCTTTCAGAACAGGTGTATTTATACTGACATCATGTGGCAGATTATGTGACACTTTGATTGCACACAGGGGGGACCTTTTTCAACTAATTATGTGACTTCTAAAATCAATTGGTTGGACAGGATCTTAATGAGGTTTCCTAACAAAGGGGGGTGAATTCATATGCACTCACAACTTTTCAGTTTTCTTTTTTTTTTTTTAACAAGGTATTGTTTTTTCTTTTGTTGGGTCCTCCTTAACCAAAAATCTCATTCATAATCTATTTTAATTCTAGGCTGTAATACAACTAAAAAGAAAAAATCCAATGGTGTGAATATTTTCGCAAAGCACTCTACTCCATAATTGAATAGCACTAAAGAACAACCAAGAACTTTTGTCTCTTCCTTATGACAGATGTTGGTGTATTGTACAATAAAGCCTTGGTTTTCCTGTAGGGTCAGGTATCCATCCTTTGAATTATTCAGTTAATATTTGTACATTTGATGAAAGCAATAAAGATGAAGATGTTCATGTGGTCATTAGTCATGTGAATGGGGTCTGTCAACTGATCCTGTTAGGATTGGCAGATGGAATCAGTGCCTAAAACATGACAAAATCCTAACCATCTGAAGATAGCCTTGAGGGGCTCTAGCACATGTATTTCTAAAGGGAACACTATTAAAACAAAGGTTTCCATTGTCATTTCTCATTTAAAAGTGATTTATTTTTATCAATGTGGTGGATGGGAGTTATTATTTGTATTGAAAAAATATGATTTTACAAGGATAACAATATTTAACCAGTTTCAACCTTTTCTAGGCGCAATTTTCAATTGTATCTGTATGCAGGAGAATATCTAACAAATCCAAAGGAACACAAATGAGAAAAGTAATGGTGAACCTCACCAAGAAGAATAGCCTCCAGTACTGTGTGCCTTATTTGCATGAGGAAGGGGATGTGTTCCCCAGAAATGTCCATATGAGGTCCATGTGAAGGAGAGCTTAATGTTCTCATGTCCAGGCTGTCTAGTCTTTTTCTTTGACTGCTCATCAGCTCAATTTAATGGAATGATTTCATGAGAGGACTACAAAGTTGTGATGCTTTAATGCCTATAAGAGGTCAGCACACAGAAAACAGTGTGTGCCACATTCCCCAACGATTAACCTTGTAGGCTACAGAGGATCTTCGATTATGTTGAGTGAACCGAACCAGTTTAACCTTGTTTCAGTTTGAACTATGCTAAAAGTTAAGTTAGGCACAAACCCGAACTGAGCTTTTAGCAAAGTTTTACCTGGAATAAGGTTCAACTGGTTCGGTTCACTCAATACTAGTCCAGAATACTGGTGTATAACACTGTCTAAGAGCCATGAAAGCCCAGTATAACACTCTCTTAGACAGTGATATACACCAGTTTAAGGGCTTAGTCACACGGGCGCATCGGCGCCTGTGTTACTGCTGGGAGAGGACGGACGCATTTCAGGACGGACGTCTCTCTGCAGTGCCGGAAGAAAGAACATGTGACTAGCTTCATTGCAGGTCATGTGTTCTTTCTTCAGCGCTGCAGGAAGTCGTCCGTCTCGAAGTACAGCCGTCTTCTTCCTGCAGTAAGGGCTTAGTCACACGGGCGCCGATGCACCCCTGTGACTAAGCCCTTAGGGATTTCTGCAAATGTTCTTTTTCGGTTCAAACGGAACCAAATGTTTGGCGATACGGACGAGCCAAACTTTTCAAAAGTTCGCTTATCACTAATCAATATCAAAACCCATAAAGATGAATTCAGGTGTAATCTTTTTAAACTGCCCTACCATGTTGATGTTGTGTATAGAACTATTGTAGTTACCACTGAAAAATATAAAAAAAACGTTAAAAAGTATATATTTTTTAAAGAAATTCAAAATTACTATTAATATAGGAGAGAGAATAACTATGATAGCGATGACTACACAAAAATATTATCATATTTGTGTCCAGTGATATATTGAAGAGCGAAACTGTTTATATTAAACTGTACATATTCTACACTAAATATCAGCAATGGTAGAACTACTGTGGTGATGACTGGCTGTGTTTTTCAAAACTATAAGCTACTATTGCCAACGAAAAGTCACTTTAGGTAAAAAGTACTTTCCTAAACTGCAATCTTTGAGCACCAACCAGCACAATGGTCTATTGCATTGTATCTTCTGCCAAATCCAAAAACATAAAGTCCCTAAGTATACCCAAAATGTGTCTCCAAGGGCTTTCCGTGGTGCCCAGAAAGCATTCTGCAGCATTTTACTGCACTGCTTGATTAACATACTGACAGTGGTCGGTTTTTTTCTGCATTCTTACAGATTTCCCGAATCAGCCCTTCTCTAACTTTTTCAGTGTGCAGAAAAGTGTTTCAAGCCAACAAAAGACAAGATATATAGCTAATGGCAAGCTCAATCTAGCACTTCATTTTACTACTTGTTCCCAAACAAAATAGATTGTTTGACTTAGCTTGCATTTACAAAGAAGGCATATGGGCACCTTGAGCCCGGCATATGGATTGCTTGTATCTCAACAGCTTATTTGTGTGCGTTGGGAACAAGTGCGCATCTGTTAAACTTGACTATAAAGACACAAAATAGGGCTGCTGTCAATAAGACTAGTGGGTCTCGCATGTTAGTAAGAAAGAGCCATTCAGGTTCTGTCTACAGGTATTATATTAGAGGTAGGTATATTAGCAGTGGCAACATATGTTCCCTGTTGTGTATTTCTCAATATTCACTGAACATATGTCACCCAAATCACAGTATCTTTTAATAGTGTCTGTCCACATCCTGTCCTGGGAAAGCCACTGCTCTCAGCAAAGGAAGCCCAACAGGTGTCTTGCCTCTGCGTAATGCACCTTTTCAGTCCTACTCTTTTCGGATCCCACTTTAGTGGCATCAAGAGTTTGTTCTCTATTGTTTCAGAAGGGATTTTTCGGACGGGCAAATAAAGACTGTGACTATTTTAAGGAGTCCAGTGTTTGTTTTTTTATTCTGTTATTGTCTCCTGCAGCACAAGGGTTTTGCTCTGCGCCAAAGTTGGCATATGGTCCCTTCTCCACACTCTACCCAGGATGGCATCCATGCTGCAGAGATGCTGTTTTTCATGGATCTGTGTTATTCTCTGTCGTTTTATTTTACAGTTTAAGTATGTGAGAGATTGAAAAGGTAAGTGTAATCTTAAGTAAACTGCCCTTCGCCAAATTAAACAGCACCATGTGTCGACAGCAGCGTGTGAGCAAGTGGCTGATTGCGAACCTGCCCATTGCTGGCAGATGAAACACAGGAAAGAGTTCAGCTGGTTACCATATGCTTTCAATAAAATAAGACAAATAGGACGTTGGAGATATGGATTGCAGTAAACTTGTTATAAAGTGGCATAAAATAATCCAATGTAAACTGTGCAGGGCCAATTTATTGCCAATTCTATAGTGAAGATGAACGGACAGGTGTGTGTATAAACCTAACAGTTTTGTGCCTTATATATTTGATCAGGTTTGTGGTAATTTCATGCTTGCTATGCTAACTATGAGTAAACAGAAGCGTTAAGTCATTGTGGAAATACCAGTTATCAGAGAGAGTAGTAGTGTGAAGGTGATTTAACAATAAACTTGCATGGTCTAGCAGCAGGTGATACCTGCCCCAAGCCTGGTGATTAATGCTATCCAGAACACTCCACTTTGCAATCTCTTGTAATTATTTATTAAATGAAATCTATTTATTATTATTTTAGCAAACAGTGCTACCAGGTGGGGCTTTCTTCTCATCATCGGCTTTTGTTTGAAGGATGATTGAAGTGGGTAGTCCAGGCTTTGAAAACTCGCTCACCAGATTTTTTTAGTCCATCCAATTGTGCAATAAAAAGAAATCTGCCAAGCTTTGGCTATTCATTTTTTTTCACTTGATATAAATGCAAAAAAAAAAAAAAAAGGCACAGAAAATAAGAAAAAGAGAAAAAAGTTCTGGCCATACAGAGAAATAAAGGCTTTTATACCCAACTGCCCTTTTCTCCTTTGAACTGCTACCACTAAACAGATGCCTCTATTGGAAAGGTGGATGTTGTCCTCGCCATTCCTGCGCTGCTGAGGATGTATGGAACTTATCGGAGCTTCCTCAGATAAGGCACATCACCTGCTGAATCAGAACAATCTGGGAAGCTCTTGGAAGGAGCTGTTTCAGCACCACAACTTCAGCAATGATATATTCTTAAAAGAGTACACCAAAGTATTCCAAAGGGTTGGATCAAAAATGTTCAATTTCTACAAATCTGTGTATGTAACTAATACAAAAAATGTCCGACCTTTATAGTTCAATGTTCTATATACTTCAAATAAATGTGATACTATTTTATATACACATGATTCAAGATAATTCATATGTTATATTGAAATATTGTTGTGTAAATGAATCCGGTGCACAAAGAGAAATGTCTTCCCAAATTGCATTGGCTTATTTTACACACAGTGTCTGGTTTTCTCCAGGCTTCTGTTAAAATTGGAATTCTATTAAATAATAAAACTCCAAAGGGGATGACTATTCAGGAACCATAAGAAGTGTATTTGACCATGGGGGTGTAATTGGGAAGATTTGTAAAAGAAAACAGTGTGAATGTGCAGGGGGCATTTGATGGAGGAACAATGCACCAGTATAATAGCAACCAAAGTATAGCCTTTACCTGAAGGACAGTTAACACAGAAGTCAAGAGGGGGAAACTGAGTGGTTGGGTCTACTTCAAGAGAGGCAGAATAATGAACACTGAGGGGATTCTGCAAAGGAGCCTATGTATGGTAAGGCAACCTAGGACTCAAAGCTGGTCAATGGCTGACTGTGTTTCTTTTATCTGGCCCTATGGACAAGGTTAAACAAAGAAACTAGAACACTCATTATTGAGAGAAAAGTAGTTTTTGGTCTAGGTGCGGATCTAGAAAGTAGGCCCAGAAGAGATCTTTGAGGGAGAAGTAAAACTTAAAGTGTCAAGGAAATGGAGAAGTGGGAAGTAGAGCAGTTGAGGAAAGTTGAGAGTAGCCTAAGAAGTACAGGCAAAGGTTAAGCACGAGCAGTGGAGCAGAAAGTGATAAAGCTCCAGGTCATCACTGTCTTGTATTTGTCTTGGAAAGATCAGTGATTTTTACAGTGTTGGGTGATTATAGTAGGGGAGTGTTGCCAGAATAAAGAAGGACACAGTGGATACTGGGATTTGGGAAAGGAGAGTTAATGCTGAGGTGGGATATGGTCCCTAAGGCATTCCAGTGAGGCACATAATTAAAGGATTTTACGGGAGCAAACATGAAACTATATTAAGTGATTGTACTCTAAAAAGTTGGTGAGGAGTTATTTTCTCTATTACACCTTCAGGAATTGTCTGATATGAAGGTAGATGATAAGACAAAAGTTGAGATACAGAAAATCCACAAAGTTTTTGCCATATGGTTTGCATTTATATAAATGTATGACAATGCTCTAATAGACAGGTTTAACTGCCTTTTGGCTAGAAATCATGATAGTACAGGATGCAACAGTCTTTCAAGAACAGGGCAGTGGTTTAAGAATTCAACAGCCATTAGGAAAAAAAGGTTTATATTTCTACTTTAAAAAGGCCTTTTCAATCCTTTCTATTGATGACCTATCCTCAGGACAGGTCATCAGTAGATGAGTGACAGGGTTCTGCTGCTCGGCACCCTTGTCAATCAGCTGATTCCCAGTGCAGCTGTCACTATGGACAGCTCAAGAAGTAGAAAGCGCTGACTGTAGTACAGCGGCCTGGCTGGGTGATAAAACCCCTTTAACAAAAGCTGTATCCTGTCAGTTCTAGCAGATGGATCTTGGATTTGGGGAACCCACAACTACATAGACAAAACAGTAAACAGCCATCCTCCAGAGGGTATTGCTATAGGGATTCTCAAGAATCAATACCTAATGTAATGTGCCAGGGCAACTTTGTTGAGGAATGAATTGGGGGAGGATGTTTAAATCCTAAGTAGTTAGGAATGCCTCAACCTGTTAAGTGCGACTACTCTCAAAACGACAAAGCATTTTCTGTGGGTAATTTGGGATAAAATATGTTAAAATTGTAGGAAGTTCCTGAGCGTTACATTGTTTTTATGATTAATTTCAAGTCATTAGCAACTTCTTTGAGAGAGTGGAGGTCCAGACAAATCTACATTCTGATAGAAATGCTTATGCTGCTTCAGAATTGTGGCCCCAAACGGCGGCTGATAATATATGGTGGCCAAATTCCATTCTCATTATCCTTATTTTAGGGTGGAACTGTACTAGATAGAAGTTAGTACATCTTCAGCAGCAGGTATAGCAAGTCAACTGCTCTAAGAAGACAATCTCTGGCTGGAAAGAGAATATATGTCTGTTGAGTTAACCTATTCATAATTACATTTACACTAATGACTTGCTGAGTGGCAGAGGTCCATGGTTAGATGGAAATGATGTGGACCTTGAGATTACACCTATTAGAGCCTGGATTAAGACTACTGACATTTTTGAGCCTGCAGTCATTGAGTTTTAGCTTTTCAAAGTTTGGCATTTACTGGACACCATACATTCCACTACTTACTAGTTCTCCTACTAGCAGTCTATGAACAAAAGAGAGGATAATATATGTATGGCATATGTGCAATGTTAGCAGTCTGTGATGATGAAAATAGTGCATACATCTTTAGCTGTAATCACAAGTTATATGCAACATTACCCAACTAGTTTTTAATGTAAGAACGCATGTATGCTCCATGTAGTTGTGTGCAGAATTTACTAGAAGCACTTCTGTAAACCAAAGTAGGGAATGCAGTCTCAATTATGACGTTTGACAAGAAAATTTCATCATTGACAAGTTTGAAGACTGACTGCAAAAGCCAAAGACAATGCAATGAGACTTTTTTTCATTCATGGGGTGTGGTACTTGTATGCCAGTTCACCTAAAAGAATCCCTTGTTAGGAGTTGCATTTTCCCGATCCTTCAAAGGTTCTTCCAATTGTGTTAGGATACATGAAGTTTTTATTGACATGTCAAAATGGAGAGATGGCAGTTTATGGCTGATTCCTTTGTGTAGGCAACCACTGGGGTATGTTAGTTATGGTTTGGGGGGAAGAAGCCACATATTACTTTGGCCTCTGAGAGTCAAAAAGATGTACTGTAAGTATATGAGACTGAGGGAGTTTGAACTGCTTTAGTTTGCTTGTATGGGTTTGTGTTTTACACTTTCTACTCTTCCTCCTTTGATGTCTTGTGTTTCTTCCTGTTTGCATATACAACCCAGCCCCAAATTACTTTTGGTGGAGATAGTTTTCTGTATTTGGAGAGGGTCACTCAACCTCTAGGATGGTCCCTTGATAATTTTAACATCACACTAAAATCAAATAGCTTTGTAAGAGCAAAAAAAATTGCTGTATCTTGGGGGACATAGTGCTCTGGTATGGATGCCTAGAAGGAAGTGTTTCAGAACTACTTGGTCAGATGGGTTCCATCTGGGAAAAAAAATCAATTTCAATGTGGGGATTCAATATGGGGAGGAGAAGGCTCTGGTGTGACTTAGTGAGGTACAGCAGTAAGCATTTGGTGTCACACAGGTGATTTTCAGTGGGCAATTAGGTTGTGTTGCCACCACTTTGGTGTGTACATCTGGACTATGTGCCATAAAAATCTGTATATGAACAAGGAGTCCCTCAACAAAAATATAGTCTTCCAAATGCATGCAGTATATCTGGGCTGTAAATTTGGATCATACATAAGATATACACACCAAAGTTGGTGAGAACAAGCCTTAAATTATAGAGGCTGTCTCATCAAGACTGATGTCTGTTTAATGAAGACCTCATGGTGACCTTATGTGGGGTAAAAAGAAGTATTACATCCTGGCCATTCAAATTAAAGGCTGACAATGTGAAATGTACTGGCCACGTCTGCCTGGGCAAGAGCATATAAAAAGGCTTGTACGCTCATAGTTAATTGACGAATTTTCAAATTCTGAATTCACTTCATCAAGTGTTTTGTGTTGGCTTATGTTAATAAATATCACAACTGTCTTATGGACTCAGATTTGGTGCTTCCGATATCTTCTTATTAAAGGTTATTGGAATTGGCTTATGAATGTTCCACCAGTCATAAAGGCCTCAGACCTAGTTCAATAAAAGAATATACTTTAGGTTCATCCTGAGCACAGACGTATTTTACAAGATACAGTATTTGAGTGGAACACGAGACAAGCATGGATGTTTATTTGTTGGGGGTTCGTTATATATTGAATACTGGGAGAATTTAGAGATGTTCTCCACCTAATATTTTAACCATATAATATTGGAAGCATCTGCACTGATTCTGTCTGCCAAGCATTCTGGTGCTTTGCTGCACTCCGTTAAGTGGTTGTCTAATCTTGATCTGACAACTCAAGAGAAGCTGGATGCTAAGTATGTTGACAATCCTCATTGAAAGAGCTGAAAATACTGTGGTTTTGGCAATGTATCTCTAGCAATTGAACTAAACTGGAAAGACAATGGAAAATCATATTGATAGAAGACATACGATTCCCCTTCTTAGGTGACAGTTAGGCAGACTAAATTTTAAGTGGAAAACTGCTTTACCTCATGGGGCATAGGTTCCCATATTGGTTTGTTAAAACCAATTAGTTTGTAAAACTTTCTTAAATTGGGGGTTAAATGTTTTAAATGTTTTGAGTTGACTTAAATGAGCAGGTATTGGCGTGGCCTATTTAATCCAAAGGTCAGATATTTAGCATGTTTTATTTAAGGGTGTTGTGTAAGGTTGCATTGGTTGGTGTTAGCGACTGCACTCTTCAACCCTTTAGTTGTCATTAATTTAGATGCAATAAAAGATCTTAGAAGTGTCATGCAACACTTCCCGGGCTGTTTATGAAAAATCAGGTAAGAAAGCTCAGCCACAAATTGTACGTTACAGTCAAACTGACTCTGCATAGAAAATATAATGAAATCTGAACGTTCTGTGCATGCAAAAATTTTCGTGTGATTTTTTTTTTTTTTTTTTAAAAGACCATAGCATACAGAGAAAAATCAGTTTATCTAGAGAGTACTCCTCACAATACTTTGTCTGGCTAATATTCCTTGATAATATTTCATGAAGCAAAGTAACGTTTACTCAACAAATAATTCTATTCTTAATGCAAAGGAAAGGTGTGATATTTATTCACTCACTCTTTTAAAAAACTTATGTATAGCTAGGCATATGATATGTCTTTATGCATTATCCGTACTTTATAATGGTTCTTCATGGATAAAACGTGTTCTGTGTATTTTAGGGCAGTTGTTCCAAAACTCTGTGCCAATTGTGCAAAGTTGAAGAGCTACAAAAGTTCAGTCTTAGTGTTTTTTTTCTTTTGCTCCTTGATACCACAGAGCTAAATGGGCAGCTCCTAGATTCATGTACATATTAAGTGTAAGGATCATTTATGGAGGGGTGGGGGTTCATTGCTCTCCCTCCCACTTGGCCCTTTGTTGGGATTCCAGCTGTGTCTGGCAGTGGGGAGGCTCGCGTGTCATTGATGATTCTGATTGGCCACTTCCCAGGTTGTAATGAGCCCGGCACACTCCATGCAAGACTGATAAGATAAAGTGTGCCAGGGGGGCACACTTTGTATTGATCTGCATTGTTTCACAATGGTATATATATGCCTGGGAGCTAGTCGTGTGCCTGTTGCACATCCTTCACACATCCTTCCACTGAAGCTCATCTTACATAGAAGACCTAGAGGTCCAGGAAAGGAAAACACTCCACATCTCTGGTGTCTTGTACCTGCTTTCATCGGTTTTATACAGCAATTCAACCTGAAAGTCTACAAGGTATGTTTTGGCTATGCAGTCCCTCTTTTGTAAACTTTTACATTATTTGTATCATATAGTTTTTGTCCATGTGCTACGTATTATTCTAAAGATTTTAAATCAAGAATAACACCCATAGAACTCTGTGACCAATTCTTTATATGTACATCTATATAAGAGTTTAAAATTTTTCTGCAAAGCTTACATATTTCTGGTTGCATTTTTCAGAATGTCTCCAAAAACAGAGAACATCCATAACAGAAGTGAAAGATACGTCTACTATGATGTCTCTGATGAGGAGGACCATTCTCTTTCTCTGCCCTGTTCTCCAGCCCCCTCAGCTGGGAGTGAAGGTTGTTTAGTGAGAGAAAATTTTCCCCTTACTGACTCCAGGGAGTTGCAGAGTAAAAGGCAAAAAGGGAGACGAAGATCACAAGTCAAGAATGAAGTAACAGTCATTAAACAAAAGAAGAATCGCAGGATAAAAGCTAATGATAGAGAAAGGAACCGAATGCACAACCTCAACTCAGCCTTGGATGCTTTGAGGAGTGTTCTACCTACCTTTCCAGATGATGCCAAGTTGACCAAGATTGAAACCCTAAGGTTTGCTCACAATTATATCTGGGCTTTGTCTGAGACTCTGCGGATGGCTGACCATAGTCTATTTAATATGGCTCAAGAGGGTATGACAGACTCATTTGAAAAGTTTTCTAAGACATGCTTAATGGTGGATCTCAGTAGTCCAAATAGTAGCTGCAGTTCCTCAAGTGACTGGGACTCTCTCTACTCTCCAGGGTCACAGAGCAGCAGATATAGTGCCACAGATATGGATGATTTTATTTCTCAGTCCAGTTCTTGCCTGAGATACACTGATTGTTGTTAAGAGTTCATATGAATTGCTCTAATGTCCCCATCACTGGGTGTCCTTGTCCTTACATTCACTTTTCTGAATGACCAGCTTACTGTATCTGTATAGTAAAGACATATGTGAATCTCATCCCTTCAGCAATGCCTTTCTTCTGTATATTTATGTTTGGATATGTCTTTTTTTCATTGTAAATGCTTTATTTCCTTGAAGTCTTGCTTTTTCTTGTCTTCTAACCTTACGTTGGACGGATAAGAAATTTTTTTGCACTTTTCTTATAAACAAAAAAGTCTCTTTATTGGCGCTTAAAACAACAACACTTAATTCTTTCCCACTGTTTATATTGTAATATTGATTTTTAAAGCTGATTCTGTAATGGACCTCTATGATTATTGATTTTCAGCTATTTGCTGTGTTTAAATTATATCTTTTCTAATCATTTGTATTTATTAATGGTATTCATTCAATATAAATATAAATATATATATATATATAGTGTACAGATATATTTTCGCACCATGTTGAGTTCTTGTACCTGAAGGTATCATTGCAATAAAATATTCAGCAATAATGAAAAACTGGTTGTGTTAAAGATATTAGCTACTTTTTACCTATATGTACCCCTACCTTTCCCTTAATGTTCAATGTACAGTATATGCATACAGCACACACAGGTACAACTATATATTAATCTGCATGCACTATATATGTATATGGAGCTTTAAAACATAAATGCTATATTTAGTGCGTATACATATATAATGTTACTATTGCTACAATGTTGCATTTAGGTTAACAGTTAATCATTTCATATCTCTTTGTAGATGACAAATGACAAATCCAGTGACAAATTTAAGTTATCAGCTGAATGGATAAAAGGGAAAGTGTTGCAAGTAATTACAATCAGGAAGTAAGGAAGCAGATGGAATGTTTCACTTATTAAGATATAATCTAGTAAGGGAAGATTAATGGTCTCTTAGTGGCTGCTTTCATACAGTGCAGTGCTATGGGGTATGTAGTCCGTCGCGCACCTGGCAAGTTCTATACTTCTGTCTCACCTGTACCTTTAGAAAGCCCCAGGATTGTGGTACTACACAGAAGCAAAACGTGTTGCATGACATATTAACAGAGAAAATAACAATTAGGGCTTGAAAAGTAATAGTAAGAGTAATCTGTAGATGATATAAGTTGCTATATAAAGTTGTATACACTAATATTGATTGCTAATATACATTGGAATTCTGCACCGCTGATGGATTTGTCTCCCGTCTTTGTTTTCATCTCATCCTCCATTATTTTTCTCTCTGATTCTGTATTTCTCATGCATTTCTATGCTATACCCTCTTCTGCGTCCCTCTGTTACTAGTTCTCAATGCACTCTTATCCCATCCAGTACACTACATCCTCCCCTCTTTCCCTGCTTCCTACCTTTTGGTCCTTTCATTCCTTCATTCTCTTTCCATTTCTGAATTTCTTCTTTTTCTGTTTTGCCTTCTGTGAATCATTCCTTTCTTATATTATGATCATCACTAATAGAGATACATTCTTATAGTCTGAGAGTACTGGTTTGTTGGGACGTTTTACTGGGCAAAATATAGTCCGATAGGAGAAAAAAACATTTTTAGGATTAAATCGTTGAACAATAATGGCCAATGCTGAAGGCTTCACCACACTTAGAAGAGAGTAGTAAACTCCTTACAGCAAAAATGTGGTTGTTGTGTGCACTGACGGTGAACATTGGGCTGGAATGCTAATGCAAATGCAGATCACGCTTCCACACAATCAATTTGTAGTAGTTAGATTTATATCATTTTCCTTTCACTGTGGCTTCCAAAGAGAAGCATTCTCTCACTGCCCCCATTGCAATGTGTCTTGATGACAAAGAGATGCTTATGTACCAAACGGTTATTGTTATGCTAATAACTGGCAGTTGAATTCATTTAATGGAGGCAAAAAGGATGCTATTGAAGCAATTTGTAAAACAAAAGAAATTTGGCACTTCAACGCACAATCTTCAATATATCCACACAAACAGATCAAATGTGAGTCTTCAAGGAGAGTTTACTGTCATGCTGTTACTAATGGTCTAGTTTCATCTTGCTAATGATTTACTAGTCTTATATCTCTAGGGGACATGAACCAGTGCAAAAAATGCATGCTATGTTGTACTATAACATCTTTTGGTAGCAAACTCGGCCTATGGCTATATAGAGGCAGCTGAAGCTTTTTCTTGTTGTTTGTGGTCATATTATCAATTATGACATTTAGTAAACTTTGTATTTTCAGGTTTGGGTAATCAGCAAGTTTGATAACCATCACATAACCATCACATCACTGGCGCACAGTGTTAGGGCAGCAGAATGCAGTCTCTCTAAGCTCTCGCTCATGACCTGAAGGTTGCAGGTTCAATCCGTGCTTTGGTTCAGGTAGCTCAAGGTTGGCTCAGCCTTTCGAGGTCGGTAAAATGAGTACCCAGTTTGCTGTGGTGGTAATAAATTACTCGAAAGCGCTGTGGAATAAGTTGACTCTATACAAATAACAAGTCCCTTTCCCTAGTTCTCATACAATTACGGCACATTGCCAATACATTTGTACTAGATAACAGAATATAACCACTTATATACCTCTCTGAAAAAATACTGTTATCACTGAAGGAAAACACACCTACCAGAAGCCAAAGGTGAGAGATACTGTCATTTTTCTCAAGTTATTAGGGGATCAGTAGAAGCTCCCCAAGTCTTTGCAAATATATAGATGTATCTTTTTTATTATAGCCAAAATTCCACTATTTAATTGGAAAAACATCAATCCTTGCCTTCAGTCTCCATTTTCTACCATTATTAGAAGGTTTAGTGGTCTTTATATCTTGGCTCTCAAACATTTTTAACCATACTGATGACAATGTAGTTCTGGAATTCCTTTTATGCATGAAAGGAAACAACTGACAGCTCACCTTTATCAATACACAACAAGCGCATTTGAACCTTTAATTGCATTATACATTTTATAATCCTCATTGCATGCACAGGAAACCTCACCAATTGGGTCTAAGTGATTAACTCCACAGGCAACTCCAAACAGAGTTGTCTTTTATGCACCTTTCGGGCCCAGCATTGCATCAGGACCTGGGCCATCCGAAGAATCCTCTTGTACTTAGGAGGGTCAGTCCAACTCCTGACTGGAGGGTACAATGGGCTATAATAAAATGTATAACGCATTCCAGCCTTCTAATTTTTTTACAGCTGCCCAATTATTTTCCAAACAGTTGTTACTTCATACTTCTGTTCATATTTAGGAATGATTGTGATAATAATTTGGACTAGTGCAAAACTTAAAACTTCAAGATCAAAAGTGACCCGTGATCAAAGTATAAGTGGACATTAATTATTAGTGTTTATTTCCATTATATTAAGAATATGTTGACATCTGTAGATTCTTTTTAAAAGCATTGTATATATCAGCCATAAAATACTGTCTGGTTTAAATAGAATTTTTGCAAAGTTTCCTAATGACATTGCTAGTGATCTTTAAGTGAATTTTAAAGTGCAGCTTGCCTTTCTTTCCAGCTCTAACATGACTTCTATGGAACGTAATTGATTTAAAGCATGCAATGAGTCTGAAATAGCATGCATCCCTTTTTATGAGAATTAAAATACCTTTAATTAGCTTGCAATTGAATAGAAAAGTTCAACTGGAGGGTATAAAAAGTAACAGATTGGCTCAGCATTTTCATAGGGTTCTCTATGGAACAACCCAATAGGTGAATTTTACGCTTATACTTTTTAATGCTGAAATCCACAGTAGTTAATGTCAGAGCCAAGATTGATGTAGACAATGCTAGGAAATGCACCACTGACCATGGTCCTGAACAGTGCGGAGCGAGCACACAGCACTGGCTTCCCTTCATTACAGGCTCATTTAGACTATTCAGCTCCAAAAAGCCTCCCTCTAGACATTGACAAGAGTCCTGTCAGGGTCTCAGCAAACTCCTGCTGCCAGACAAATCACCATTACCACGCTACATATTTTGCCTGTAAGCTGCCTCTTCCTTTCTTTGCAGGCTTTTAAACAGCCTGGAACTCCCTGCTGGGGCTTCCTGCATTGATACAAATCTATTGCTTTCTCATTCAAATTCCTCAATTTGGGAGGCTTCTTTTTGATTAATAGGGCAATGGGCATCTAAATCACTGTTATTCCTAAAGCTAAGTCTTTTTTTAAATGGTTCTTTTATGTATCTGTAAAATATATAGCAAACACATTTTATATATGTATGTAAGAGGGACAGAAAATACAACCCTCTAAGTGGGCCCTTAGTGTGCCAACTTTTACAAACTTTCTTCCTTGGCATAAATCTAAATGTTTCCCCCTTTTTTAGTATTGTTTTGATATTGTTTTTCTTCATTGGAACTGTCACAATAAAGTTAAGATATTTATATATGTGCTATACATATATATATATATATATATATACAGTATATATATATATATATATATATATATATATATATATAGCTTTGTTTTAATGTAATAGTTCCAATAAAGAAAAATAATAGCAAAACAATACTCAAAAAGGGGGAAACATTTAGATTTATGCCAAGGAAGAAAGTTTGATAAGTTGGCACACTAAGGGCCCATTCAGAGGGCTGTATTTTCTGTCCTTATTGCATCCGGACTTAATAACAATGATTTGTATTGGTATATTCACAGGCCTAAATCAGCCATTAAATTCTATGGGATCAGGTAAAAATGCAACAAATGCACAGTTGCATGCATATTCACTGTGGTTTTTACGCATATTACCAGGAGATGGTTGGAAGAAAAGGTGACATCAATTGGGCCTTGCACAGTTTATACAGATCCAATATGGCCGTAAAAAAACATGCACATGTATCAAAAATGCTTCCAACACACACATACACATGTAGTGAAAACAATGCATTTATTACATACCAGTATTGCATATGCCTATGTGAATAAGCCCTAAGGCCTCCTGCACACGGGTGGAAATTCCGCGTCGTGCCCGCCAGTGCCCGCTGCCATAGGATTGCATTAGATAATGCAATCCTATGCGGACAGTCGCGATTTGACTGCATGAAAACTTGCACAGTAAACAAAATGCAGCATGTCCTATTTCTGTGGCTGAAGCGCCGGCTCTGTTCTGCGCATATGCCGGCTGGGCGGCAGATGACACAAAGCAGAGGAGAGGAGACGCCGGAGAGCGTGAGGGGATTCCTGCAGCTGGATCCGGCCCCTCCCCTTGCAGGAGGCATAAGTCTCATTTACAATAGTCCAAAACAAATGGCACCTATACAGTCCCATATATAAGCTTGGTTTCCACTGATTTCATATTTTAAACCTTGCCAACAGTTTGCACGTTAAACATGCTGTAGACTATAGAAGGGTTCATAAGTTAATGATGTAAAATGGAACATTTCATTTATTTTTGCCACAAATCACTTATATTCTAAGAAAGTATATTAGGTGTATTTTCCCATACTGGTATCTGTAACTGAAATGTGTCCTTGACCGTTGTTGGATACTGCTGCCTCTATGCTCCGATACATGGTACTTGTGTTCCATTTCAGTGAATAAGACACAAGTCCAACAATATTTAGGGTGTGTTGACACGTTGTGGGAACACTGAGGCGGAAATGACAGTTATAATGAAAATGAATGGGATTAAAGCAAATTCTGCTCACATGTTCAGGAAGAAACCCATTGCGGAATTTCTGCTGTAACTGTACTGTAAGGACTTCTTCACATGGGCAAATGCACAACTACGCTCTCCGTTATGGAGAGTAGTTACACATGAACTCGACGCGAGTTTGAAAAAAAAACAGCGCGAAGATAGGTCCTGTCCTATTTTTTCTAGCACGTGCTATTACTGCGCTAGAATCCAGATAGTGGAAATGAATCCATTGAAATCAATGGTTTTGTTTCATCTTGTTATGTGATTGTGATTTTCTCTGGCGCTTAACAAGACTAAAACATGCCCATCTGAAGAAGCCCTTAGGCGCATGTCTATGGGCAGAGTTTTGCTCCGGAATCTGGAGCGTGCATACGCCTCCGGATTCCGCAGCAACAACCCTGCATAACATTCTATGGAAAAATGAATCTTCATGCACACAAGCGGAAACCAATTGCGGTTTTCGTTTGTGGATGAAAAATCACAACATGCTCCATTTTACTGTGGTTCCTACACGGACTGCTTCCACTGAAGCACTGCAGATTCCACGGGAAGAGCAGGAGAAATCTGTACTGCGCATGTGCATCGGCGTGATGGCCGGCACGTCCCTGCACGTCCACAGTACAGAAGGAAAGAAGACACGGACAGGTACGCAGGGTTGACTGCCATGGGCACAGGCGGATTCTGTGCAGGATTTCCCATGCGGAATCCTTGCGTGCCGTGGAAATGAGGCCTTAATCTAACCTACGGTTTTGCTGCAGATCTGCAGTGGAAATTCCGCAGCAAAACGTAAGCTGTTTTCATGCACATAGGGTAAAGGGAACCTCCATCTTTAAAGTCAACTACATAATTTTGTTAATGAGAATTCCCTAATTTGTCTTTGTTGTCCACAGCAGCAAATCCTAAAGCAGCTTTCATTTTGTACACTGCGGAGGTAAAATGAAAGCTGCTCTGTGATTGGTTGCCATAGGCAACAAAGATGTTCTTTAAGGGTGCGTTCACACATAGCGGTAATGTTGCAGTCCACAGCATTTCTGCATTTAAAACCACATCAAGACCCACACCGTTGATGTAGATTTGGACTTAGATTCATCTGTGGACCCGTAACTGATTTCTGCTTTTCAGTCACATTGAGTAGGAGCAGTGACTCAAGAGCAAGAAGAAGATACTTAGCAGATCCTCGCCCCTTTCTTCACAAAGAGTGCTGTTTGCTGTAACATTGGGCGCTCTTTCGGATCACTTGACAACATTGGTCATGTAATGCGGAGGAGCGTTCAGTAGCAGTTCCAGGTGTTACAGCAAGCAGCACTCTTCATGAAGAAAGGGATGAGGATCTGTCTTCTACTTGCTCTTGAGTTGCTGCTCCTACTCAATGTAGCTTACTTGCAAATACTCACTGTGAGGCAGTAATCAGCTGCAGATCCACAGCAGAACTCGGATAAAAATCCACACCACTGATTTTGACACCATTTTTGGATCCTGATCCGCAGCATTTCCGATACATGTTAACGCACCCTCAGACAGTTTTCTTAAGAATGTGGTGGTGGGCTACTTTTCCATGACCCACCCTGTATTATTTATACATTCTTAGCTCTCATTGCATTACTTTATATATAGAGCTGTTACTTGATCACTGTATATTGGTATTTCAAAACTTCATGGTGGTATTTACTGAGGCATTGTGTGGGGTTACTACTCAGAACTTGTACAGTATATTATTTTTGCATAGTATGGCGGTGACAGCATTGAATAAGGTTATCATTAAGAGATCTGTATGGCATGTTTTTTGGGCGCTAATTATTAGGTGCCGTATGGTTTGGTCATATGTACACTGTCCATAAAGAGAGGGTGTACAAATGAAAATGTACAGAACAGGGCACCATCTAACATAATGCCAGTCTAGGTTTCATAGAACTTACTTTATATGTAAGCCTAACACCAATAAGAGCTGTGGTCCACCAATGGCGGAATCTGCTATCCTGATATAGTGTTATCTAGGGACTCCCCCTAAAGTGCTACACAGCTAGTACAATTCTTTAAAGGAGGACAGGGAATCCTCCTATAACATATACAGTACTCTCTATAAACCTAAAACTTTACTTTTAATTAGTTAAAAAGTCTTTTATTAACTTATTATATGAAGAACACCGAAAAGTAGAAATAAGCAAGTAACGTTATAACGCCTGAAAGAGCGAAAGTGAAAAAAACACACCAAAAGAAATCCGATCATTTCACTTGGGCAACACTCAAAAGTTTCTTTTTCCAATGAAATAATCACAATCCAAAGAGTTTCTGATAGGGTTTTAAAAGATGATTATTCTTTCACCGTCTGCGAAGCATGAAAATCTAGATGACTCAGTCCCATTCTTGGTGCAAGCGACCTCACAGTGTCTAATTTAGGCAGCAGCCCGTTACCTAAAACTTGTCACTCACGCTTTAACTTCTCTTTGTTGTCTTCAGTCTTTATCCTATTCTTCTTTGTCGGTTCCTCCCCCTCCTCTCTGGGAGCCAGAGAAAGGATGTCTGGGAATATGTTTAAGACTCGACTACTCTATTCCTAGCCATTTTCAAGTTAAAGCACTTCAGTCATGAAAGAGATGACAATAGGAGAGATTCACTAAACAGTGATAACTGGAGCTTCTCTAGTTCAAATGTTATTGCTTCTTGCATTGTTCATATTCTTCATGGGGTATTTACAAGTAGGGAAATGATAGGCCAAGAGGTAAGGAGATATTAGTTTATGTATAGCAAGTCTACTATTTATCAGAATGCTTAGGGCTATATTGGTTAACGCTGCCAGGACTACAATTTTGCCTGACCTGTCTCCGACTTTTTATAATGTCGTGTGGCTATCGAACATAGTTGGGGCATTAGGACATAGTTGGGGCATTTACACCAGTCATAGGCAACAGCCATTAAAAAATGAAAAAAATACAACATTCTGTACAGTTGAGTCTATAGAAGCACAGCCACCTCAACCCTGTCTAGTCCTGATGGACTATAGTTGTATCATAATTAGCCGTAATTGCCCAACACTATCTATTTCTACTATAGCTGTCTATCCCTAATGCAATCCTAACATCTCAGAAATGCCTAGCCTTAGGCCGAATTCGCACGGCCGAAAATTGGAATAGCGAAAAATTAGCACATGCATTATGCAGTAAATAGAACCCATTGATTTCAATGGGTTCATTCAAGTAAGCTTATATTGCGCGCGCATTTTTTTCACGCAAAAAAAAAGCACTGCGTGCTCTATTTTCCTGCGCAAATATTGAACTAATTACAATATTTGCCCATTTCAACGAATGGTTGTATGTTATTTTGTGCATGATTTGAGCATGCAAAAAGTATAATTACACATGCATGTGTGCACATTGCGCAAATTTGTATGTAAATACACTTAGGCCCGCATGACACCGGCCTTAATGTGACCTCTTCATTGAGTAGCTTGAAGGGGTTTGTGCCATGTTGTAAAGTTATCCGCTATCTACAGGACAGGGGATAACTTTATGATCAGTGGGGGTCCGACTGCTGGGATCCCCACTGATCCTGAGAATGGCGGTGCGGTCGGTCCCCAAGTGAATTGAGTGGAGGTGTTGCAGGCGTGCCGTCGCTGCATTACCTTTAATGACAGCACCAGATAGTGCTGAAGCGCTTGAACTCAGTAATCTCCAGTGCTGTCATTGAAGTGAATGGAGCAGCGGCACACCAGCGCAACCTCCACCTCATTCACTCTGGAATTGACCCAGACTCTCTTCTTGGGTTCGGTGGGGATTCCACCAGTCAAACCACCACCAATCATAAAGTTCTCCTCTGTCCTGTGGGTAAGGGATAGCTATATAACACTGTCTATCCCTAATATAATTGTAACTGCCCAACACTGTGTATCCCTAATGTGCCCAACCCTGTCTAGCCTTAAAGGGGTTTTTTCATTAAAAAAAATATCATTATTTATCTATTCCTCCCCAGGCAGCCTTCTTCAAGCATCTTCTCCTCGCTGATCTTTTTCAGTTCCCACAGGTCATCTCACCGCAAACCGGCTGGATCCTCTTGTGAGGATTGGCATCACGCAGCAAGTACACATGTCATTGTGTACTTGCATGCAAGAGATACACGCGGAACCTGCAGGTAATCATAGACCTGTGAGCCTGGCCAAAGGGTGATCAATTGTGCTGCTTAGCAGTATCCATCAGCTTGGTATGAAGCTAAGGTGATATTAATAAATGAATAATCTAAATTGCTATTGTTATTTTTATTTACAGTCTTTCCTTTCTTTGTAAAATGAATAATAATATTAGTAATATTTCTGAGAGCTGAAATAGAATGGTATCACTACTTGGCTTAGTGAGTAGTGGATACAGTAGAGACAAACAGTTCTAAAACCATCCTTAAATAGTAGCCACAATAAAATGTTTGACCATCTGCTAAGTGAAAGTAACTTATCAGAGTTCTCTCGGTGCCGTCCTTTAGAAAAATAGTTCCTACGATCTGTGATTTTAGGCAGACAGAAGAAGATTGATGAAACAGGTGTTTTAAACAGTGCGGCATACATATCAAACAAGACCTCATTGTGACAAATTAGATTATTGGTTACGAATTACTGGCATGTGTAGTAGGAAAACTCCTGGTAATGTTTAATCCCATGAACAAACCAGCATCGCTGGTTTACAGAAGATGTGATTTATTATTTGGCAGGTGCTGGACCTCAGTTCTGGTGCCGTGATTGGGAATATTTTTTACTAATGGAATTAAAGAGTTTATTTTACATTGCTATAAAAATTGACAAAACCCTTCCTTTAATGAACTATAAGAATGTGGAGACTTGGAATTCTGTTGGTTTAGTAGAATATTTTATGGAACCAATTTGGCCATAAATAGGGAAGCTAATCCAATGGTCTAAAATTAGATAGCATGATATCTCATTGGGCTCACTGTGAGTGATTGTTAGTTCTAGCATATGTGTTTAAGTGAATGCATCACTCTCAATGAAAAGCTATTTACAACCTACCTGTTTTATTATCATTTGTAATAAAAAAAACCTCAGACCTCAAGGTTGGATTTCAGAAAGGCAGATTTCAACGAACTCAGAAAGAGGGTAGGAAGAATCCAATGGCTGGATGTTCTTAAGGACAGAAATGCCCAAGAAGGTTGGGAAATATTGCGAAATAAGATTCTCAAAGCACAATTGTTAACAATCCCTAAAAGAAGGAAGAATGGGAAGCATTTAAAGAAACCAGGATGGATGAATGCAGAACTTGCACACATGTTAAAAAAATATATATATATGTTTATCAGATGGAAAGAGGGGGAAATATCTAAAGAAGAATATAATTGGGTCTGCAGAAACTGTAGGGCAAGTGTCAGAAAAGCTAAAGCTAATAATGAATTGAGGCTTGCAACAGAGGCCAAAAGCAATAAAAACGGATTTTGGGGTATGTCAAAAGAAAAGTCAAAGATGCTATTGGATGCTTACAAGATGAAAATGGTGAATTGGTTAAGAATGATGTTGAGAAGGCCGAACTTTTAAATTCCTTTTTTTTAAATCCGTTTTCTCGCAGAAAGTAGATGGAACATCAACTGATCTTCCCTGTGCTATTGGGGGAATAAAAGAATGCAGAGAGATGGTGAGGGAACACTTAGCTAAACTTAAATGAAGTCAAGTCTCAAGATCCAGATAAATTACATCCTAAAGGAAGCAGCGGAGGTAATTGCTGAGCCACTCGCCATAATCTTTGAAAATTCCTGGAGAACAGGAGAAGTCCCAGAAGATTGGAAAAGGGCAAATGTTGTCCCTATCTTCAATAAAGGCAAGAAGGTGGATCCAGGAAATAACAGGCCAGAGAGCCTGACTTCTATACCGGGAAAGATCTTTGAACAAATTATTTACAGCATGTATGCAAGTACTTGGATATAAATGGAGTAATTAACCAGAGCCAGCATGGGTTTGTAACAAACAAGTCATGCCAGAAAAATCTAATTTCCTTCTATGATAGTATCACGGAATGGGTTGATCAGGGAAATGAGGTCGATATAGTTTTTCTTGACCTTAGTAAAGCATTTGACAAAGTATCTCATAGTATATTTATTGAAAAAATGAGCAAATATGGGATTGACAAGGCAACTGTTAGGTGGATTCACAACTGTCTGAGTGATTGTACTTAAAGAGTGGTTATAAATGGCTGCACATCCAAGTGGAAGAATGTATCAAGTGGGGTACCACAAGGCTCTGTCCTAGGCCCAGTGTTGTTCAACATTTTTATAAATGACCTGGAGAAGGGAATTGATGGGAAACTGATCAAATTTGCTGATGACACAAAGCTAGGAGGGATATCTAACACTAGGGAAGAGAGAGAGACTATTCAAAAAGATCTAGAAAAGCTTGCACAGTGGGCGGCGAATAACAGAATGGTATTTAACAAGGAGAAATGCAAAGTCCTACATCTGGACAAGAAAAATGAAAAAAGCACATACAGAATTGGAGGAATTGGGCTAAGCAGCAGCACATGTGGAAAAAGACTTAGGTATATCAATAGATCACAGACAGAACATGAGTCAACAATGTGATACAGCAGCCAAAAAGGCAAACACAATTCTGGGATGTATTAAGAGAAGCATAGAGCCTAGATCACGTGAGGTAATTATCCCCCTCTACTCTTCCTTAGTCAGACCTCGTCTGGAATACTGTGTCCAGTTCTGGGCATCCCACTTTAAAAAAGACATAGACAAACTGGAGCAAGTTCAGAGAAGAATTACCAAGATGTTAAGTGGTCTGCAAATCATGTCCTATGAAGAACAGTTAAAGGATCTGGGAATGTTTAGCTTGCAAAAAAGAAGGTTGAGATGAGACTTTATGCCTGCTACAAATATCTGAAGGGCTGTCACAGTGCAGAGGGATCAGCCCTATTCTCATTTGCACAAGGAAAGACTAGAAGCAATGGGATGAAACTGAAAGGGAGGAGACACAGATTAGATATTAGACAGCAAGGGCGATCAATGGGTGGAACAGATTACCACAGGAGGTGGTGAGTTCTTCTTCAATGGAGGTCTTCAAACAAAGGCTGGATAGACATCTGTCTGGGATGATTAAGTGAATCCTGCACTGAGCAGGGGATGGACCCGATGACCCTGGAGGTCCCTTCCAACTCTCCAATTCTTTGAGTCTATGATACTATAATAAGGCTTAATAACTCAGGGGGAAAAAATTGGGGAACTCACCTCAAAAAATACAGAAAGCAAAATATTAGGTGTGCACTCACCAAAGTGTTGAAGAACGCAGTGTTTTTGCAATGGCCTGTGTGAGGGATGCTTTAGGCCACTCTCACACATGCACTTGTAAAAACGCTGCTTCCTTTTTTTAATGCAGCGTTTACCGAGTTTTCAACTGCATTGACATACATTTTTGACAGCGATTGACTGTGTTTTCAGCACAGTTATAAACACAGACATGCAAACTGATAATGCCAGAACTGAAAAAACGCAGCTGAAACTGCTGTGACCACATTCTACTGTCTTTTCAGCAGCATTGAAAATGCACCCCATTCATTTCAATGGGCAAAGCATTGCATTTTAATATACAGAAACACATGAAAATAGAACAGACAGCGCTTGAAAAACGCTTTCAACACTGCCTTTTAACGCTTGATGCAATGTTAAATGCAGAAAAAAACACCTGTATGAGGCCTCCCCCACACAGGCATTCGGCAAAGTGCCTCGATTTTAATTGCGAAGCTTTGCCGTCACTTTACTTTCACTGTCGGCCGCAGCTCTCTGTGGCCAACAGCAGAGTTTCGTGTACCTCATCATGTAGGAGGTGCACTGAACATCAAAAATAGAACAGACTCCGCAAAGCGTCCTGATCGAGCAGTTGTTCCAGAGGCTCCATTGAAAACAATGTGAGCATTAATCACAGGAAAAGGTGCTTGTGTGAGGGAGGCCCAAGAGTGGTCTAAACCTTTACGTCCTGTGCGCCCTGACCACTCTTAACCGTTTCCAGTTCAGTGTCACCCCTTGTCCGACATTACGATTTCCCTGCATATCTCTGATGTCGGACAAGGGTTGACACGTTTCTAGCAATATGCTCCAACATTGGAGAACAGCCTCCGAAACTGGATTGGAAAGGGTTACTTTTCAAAACATTGCTAGTAAAATCATCATGACAGTTCATTTTTATGTATTTCCGTTGAAAGTAATCCACAACATGCTTACCCACCCCAAATACAGGCCTTGAAGTTTTCAAGAGTTCCTTAGTAGAGATGAGTGAGTAGTGCCTTAGCCAAGTATCTCCCCGCTCGTCTCTAAAGATTCGGGGGTCGGCGCGGGTGACAAGTGAGTTGCGGGGGGGAGCGGGTGGGAGAGAGGGAGATCTCCCCTCCGTTCCTCCCCGCTCTCCCCCACCGCCCCCCGCCGGCCCTTGAATCTTTACAGACAAGCGGGGAGATACTCGGCTAAGGCACTACTCAATCGAGTAATGTGCCTTAGCGAGTATACTCGCTCATCTCTATTCCTTAGTTCTAAATGATATGACCTAAATGATTTAGACAACGCCATTCTGATTAATGACTCTTTATTGTATTGCCCAGTGGAAACACATAAGGTTTCTTGATCCCGTGCTATGTATTAATCAAGCAGAGCCTATTCCTATTGGAGGGGTGGCTCTTGGAGTAGATACTAAAGTTGGCATGACAGGATTATCTGCATTCGGAGACATTCACGACCTGGATTTTGTGGACTGCGTATGGACACATGGAAAATTAGCAAGAAGAAAGTAGGTGTTTTTTTTAAAAATTGGAAATGACAGACAAAAAGACTATTGGTCAAGTGCTCTCCATTTCCACCCTGCAAGTAAATGGACCTCATACCTTGTAGGAACAAAACCAAAGGCTGGTCTTCAAACTCAAATATTTCATATGATACTTTTTTTCTAAAATCAATATCTGAATATTAAGTAATTTAGTAAAGTTAATTTTTATTATATATGTATATAAATGTGCACTTGCTGTTACTAGCTGGTTGTGAAAGAACAGGTAACAGATGACAGTATGGCTGACCTTGTTTTAGTGCTAATAAGTAGGCAGTCTTAGATCTGGTACTGCAAAACAGACTTACTAGATAAAAACTTAGATAAAAAGAAACACAAAAGAATGAGAAAAAAAGGACACAACTAAATATAGATGGGGTATATTAGAAACATAGTATCAATGTGTATCCTCCAAGTCCCCCCACCTGTATTCCATCCAGCCATCTGCTGTAGCTTGCTAAACCTATTGATTAAAAGTCTACTCAATAGCCCATCACTCTGGCTAGACTGGGCAAACTAAGGTTTCAACCTCTCGTCCCCATTAATAATTCTGGTGGAACTGTTGGCTTTAAATTTATTACTGCCCTTTCTCCATTTAAAATACAGACCTTATTTATTCAGACAGTCAACTTTTTTTTAACTCGTTGATGATTTATATGTACAAGCTTTTTAACAACACAACATTTAAGAGTGAAGTAACTGGACTTGACGGCATTCCAGTTGCATATTAAGATTTTCCTATTATATCTCATACATCTGCTGTCAATTGTTGCTATTTACTTGCACATATTTATGTCTTCTATTCTTCTGTCCCCAACAACTCCAGCTCTGACCCGGTTAAAGGTGACCAGTAAATAACTTGGCTTTCATTAACCTTTTTTTGCTCACTTGCTGCCAGTTTTACTACCATTGCCCCAGTAACAACTTAGACACATGTACCCTGAGTTTAGAGGCTGTTTTGTAAAGCTGAAAAGAGAACAGATGCAAAAAAAAAAACTTCTTTGGACTGTGTGCCGATATACATTTGCATACAGACAGGCTGTATAATGTGGTCTACGTAATAAAGGTCATGTATCGAAATGCTGTTAGTATGCATTGCAGATAGCGGGCTTCTTTTTAAGGGCTTAGCTTACTTCTAACAAACTTTCAGACCCCTTGTTACGTCTGCTCGTGGTTGTTGGTGCAACAGATGGCAAAAACCTAGTGACCAAGACACTGTGACAACCTGGATGATGAGTACATGGAAAGGCTTGAACTAGATGTAGCTGACAAACATTGACGGTGGTTAATTCAAAAGTAACACATGAAAGTACTCCCTGAACTGCCCTAATTAGACCTGCAATTAAGCGGAGCACCCACCCCGAAAGGGAAAGAAGCAAAGTCCACGTGAGAAAGAAACAAGGACACCTGACCACAGAATACTGAGCATAGAGTACAGAACACTGACCAGAACGCAAAGAGTATTACTCGCACTCCCAGACATCCAGAGCCAGCTTAAGAACTCCTCCAGAGAACCTGATAGGCTGATTGAGGAGACAGACAACCCAGCCAGCCTATCAGTAACATTATACACAAGGAGATGTTTGCTTCACAATGTCAGATACCAAATGACAATAAACCTTTGCTAGCAGGTGCATCACATGTTCTGTTGCTAAAGCAATGGCATCACATCACATATTTACCTATAGCCAGAACTAGTCAGCTCCTGAAGTGCCGTGACATTCCTACAGAATGTCAGAACAATGAAGCCACAGTGGTGTCTAGCAATAAATCTGAACCACTTTGGATTTGTAGATATTTCTGTAATCTTCAGATGCAGTTAAAGTATTTGTTGGAATGGCTCTTCCTATGGCAGTTACTAGAGAAATTTGAGTTTAGACAGAGATTTATTAAGTGGCTTACTTGATTGACAGTCCAATGTCACCAATTTAACATATTGATAATGCCAGGAAAAGCTAGTATGGAAGAACGGAGATGGGTATAGAGGCAGCTAGGCCATGGTTGCAGGGTTATACAGTCAGCACCACTGACTTTATTCTATAACAGGTCCTCTTTAAATTTAGTTTTATGCTAAACACAGAATGTAAGACTGAAAAAAGCCTATTACCCCCTGCCATGTTGAACCAGAGGGAGAAAAAAAAAAAACTATGAGGTAAAAGCCAATTTTCCCCATGTAGGGGAAAAAATGATTTTCTGACTCCAATCTGGCAAACTGAATATTTTTTGGTGATTTTTTTTTAAAGTTTACCATGCCAATATATAAAAAATCCTGAACTCTTACAGTTTTCATACTGTTCACTGAGTTTCATAATATGTTGACACTTTCTGATCACTGGCAGGATAACAATGAAAGTAACATATATACCCTGTTTTCCCGAAAATAAGACGGTATCTGATATTCATTTTTGCTCAAGAAGATTTAACTTTTTTACATGTATAAATGCCTGGACACTATTCACTAGAGATGAGCGAGCACACTCGGTAAAGCAGATACTCGAGCGAGCATCGCTGTTCTCGAGTAACTGCATACTCGTCTGAGTATATGCGGGGGTGGGCGGGGGGTGGGGGGGGGAGAGTGAGAGAGATCTCTCCCCCACTCCCAGCCGCTCACCCCCACCGCACCCCCGCATTTGCTCGGACAAGTATGCAGTTACTTGAGAACAGCGATGCTCGCTTGAGTATCTGCCTTTACCGAGCGTGCTCGCTCATCTCTACTATTTACATTGACTTTTTTATTAACTGTAATTAGGGCTTAATTTTGGAACAGGGCTTATAGTTCAAGCATCCTCAAAAATCCTAAAAAAAATCATTCTGCATCCTCAAAAAACCCTGAATAATTATGCTAGGGCTTATTTTCAGGGTAAGTCCTCACTGACTCACTCACTGACTGACTCGCTACTAATTCTCTAACTTCCCAGTGACGTACAAACGTGAAATTTGACGGGAGCATTCTTTAGGTTCTAAATAGGAAAAGTAAAGGGGTCACAACTTGATTATTCAATGCTAAGTGCAAAAGTAAGTGCATGCCTAATCTAATTCTCTAACTTCCCAGTGTCATAGAAATGTGAAATTTGGCACAACCATTTTATAGGTCATTAATAGGAAAAGCAAAGAGGTTGCAACTTGATTTTTCAATGCTAAGTGCAAAAGTAACTGAACCCCCATGTCATGTACCTAATCTAATTCTCTAACTTCCCAGTGTCATACAAACTTGAAATGTGGCATGACAATTCTTTAGGTCCTAAATAAGAAAAGTAAAGGGATCACAACTTGATTATTCAATGCTAAGAGCAAAAGTTAGTATACCCCTATGTTATGTACATAACTTAATTCTCTAACTCTCCCGATGTTGTACAAACTTGAAATTTGGCACAACAATCATTTAGGTCATAAATAGGAAAAGTAAAGGGGTCACAACTTGATTATTCAATTCTAAGTGAGAACGTAAGTCACCCCCTATGGAATGTAACTAATAACACACATCTGAAATGCACAAACACTGAAAAACTGAAAATCCGCAATACATGACATAGTTCCTTTCTCAGAAACCATAAAGCTTAGGGGAAATGATTTATCTACAGAGAACAATCTACCTCACCTCTATGTGTGTATACTGAGAAAAATCTACCTCCATGATCACCCATATCTGATCTTCCGTTCAAGCTAGAGGCAGCCCAACAAGGTACTAGAGCCTCTATACTGCCCATATCACATCTTGTATACAAGCTAGAGGCAGTACAACAGGGTACTAGAGCCTCTATGCCCACCCATATGCCATCGTCCATCCAAGCTATAAGTGGCCCAACAGAGTACTAGAGCCTCCTTGCCTGCCTATATCCCATCTTGTATCCAAACTAGAGGCGACTCAACAGGATACTAGAGCCTCCATGCATACCCATATCACATCTTGTATACAAGCTAGAGGCAGGACAACAGGGCACTAGAGCGTCAATGCCTGCCCGTATCCCATCTTCTATCCAAGCTGTGGGCGGCCCAACAGGGTACTAGAGCCTCCTTGCCAGCCCGTATCATGTCTTGTATCCAAGCTATAGGCAGTACAACAGAGTACTAGAGCATTCATGCCCACCTGCATCACATCTTGCATCCAAGCTAGAGGCGGTACAACAGGGTATTAGAGCCTCCATGCACACTTGTATCACATCTTGTATCCAAGCTAGAGGTGGTACAAGAGGGTACTAGAGCCTCCATGCACACCCGTATAACATCTTAAAATCGCAGAGGTGAGAGAAAAAACGTACAAAGACATAACTCACAGAAAAGGGAGCCAAAAATGCACCATCTGATACACGGAGGGCAATTTCAATCCATATAGACCCTGGTAGTATGCAGAGAGCCAGATAACAATATGAGGGAGCTAAATGTTCAGTGCAGACTAATATGCAGTCACCCAGCTCAACACACACCAGATTGGGGGAGGGGTGACTGCTAACAAACATACTCTACACATATGAACAGATACCAAGGATGCCAACCATAGATAAGTGCGCCATTCCATATAGGAATGCAATACCTACTGTCAAAGCAGTGGATTGCCCTGTAACACCACAGTTCGCCAAACTGGTACAACACCCTGGGCTCGCCCAGTGTCTATTAATTTTTATTTTCATAAAAATGATTACTTATCACTATATTACATATTTTATACATATTGTACAACTTCATTAACTTTTTTATTTATTGAATGGACTATATTACTCTATTTATATAGAAATGTATTCCCCCAATCGATTGGCTGTTAGGATAAAAGGGATGCTTTTGAATTATTTATATTGTTTTATTATATATTTCTATGAATCTTTTTGACATATAACTAAAAAAATCACTATGTAAGATACTATATATTTTAAAATGCACTTTTAAAATGCACTTTTGCAGTGTATCAATTTTATATTATTCCGCCCATGTAGTCCAGCCGCATTAAATATATCCTCTAGAGAGGCATCCCTGGTCCTCATAACAACCAGAGACTCCTTCACGTCATCCGGGCAGACCTCACGTATTCGTGGATGCATGATCCGGGCACGTGACGAAACTTGACATACACCATGCATTAATGTAGTGTATGCCTCCAACATGTGACTTGATCACATGACCACTCCTGGAGTGTATTATTTTTTTGAGGAGACACACACCCCCAGGGTGACGTTATCATCGGCCTCCGCTACCACCGGTGTTTACTCACACTACACTGGTGTGAAACTGTCTGCACAATTCTACCGCTTGGCTTCATATGTACTGTGTCATTGCGATAATAACCTACAGGTAACCCTGAATATTGAGAAAACAATCCCATCTACCAATCGGAATCCTCTCAGATAACTTACTAGCTTTTTGGTGGAAATTCTAAACTACCAAACCCCCTCTCCTCCTATTCCTCCACCACTTTCCCTTCAGTTTTCCCTTCCCCCTTCCTTCCCCTTTTCCGTCCCGTTCTTCATTTGGATATTGATTAGAGATGAGCGAGCACCAAAATGCTCAGGTGCTCGTTACTTGGGACGAAAATTTCGCGATGCTCGAGGGTTCGTTTCGAATAACGAACCCCATTGAAGTCAATGGGCGACCCGAGCATTTTTGTATATCGCCGATGCTCGCTAAGGTTTTCATTTGTGAAAATCTGGGCAATTCAAGAGAGTGATGGGAACGACACAGCAACGGATAGGGCAGGCGAGGGGCTACATGTTGGGCTGCATCTCAAGTTCCCAGGTCCCACTATTAAGCCACAATAGCGGCAAGAGTGGGCCCCCCCCCCCTCCCAACAATCTTTACTTCTGAAAAGCCCTCATTAGCAATGCATACCTTAGCTAAGCACCACACTACCTCCAACAAAGCACAATCACTGCCTGTATGACACTCCGCTGCCACTTCTCCTGGGTTACATGCTGCCCAACCCCCCCTGCACGACCCAGTGTCCACAGCGCACACTAAATTGTCCCTGCGCAGCCTTCAGCTGCCCTCATGCCATGCCACACTCATGTCTATTTATAAGTGCGTCTGCCATGAGGAGGAACCGCAGGCACACACTGCAGAGGGTTGGCACGGCTAGGCAGCGACCCTCTTTAAAAGGGGCGGGGCGATAGCCCACAATGCTGTACAGAAGCAATGAGAAATATAATCCTGTGCCACCGCCATCAGGAGCTGCACACGTGGGCATAGCAATGGGGAACCTATGTGCCACACACTATTCATTCTGTCAAGGTGTCTGCATGCCCCAGTCAGACCGCGTTTTTTTATAAATAGTCACAGGCAGGTACAACTGGGAATCCCCAACTCCGCAATGGGAATTCCGTGTGCACCCACAGCATGGGTGGCTCCCTGGAACCCACCGGCTGTACATAAATGTATCCCATTGCAGTGCCCTGGACAGCAGAGCTAATGTCAGATTAAATGCAGGTGGGCTTCGGCCCACACTGCATGCCCCAACCTGACCGGGCTTTTTAATTCATAGACACAGGCAGGTACAACTCCCTATTGGGAAGTCCCTGTGGACCGACAGCATGGCTGGGTGCCAGGAAGCCACCGGCGGCACATAAATATATCCCATAGCATTGCCCATCACAGCTGAGGTAATGTCATGTTTAATGCAGGTGGGGTTCGGCCCACACTGCATGCCCTAGTCAGACTGGGGTTCTTTAGAAGTGGACACATGTAGTTACAACTCCGTGTGGACCCACAGCATGGGTGGCTCCCTGGAACCCACCGGCGGTACATAAATATATCCCATTGCAGTGCCCAGCACAGCTGATGTAACGTCAGCTTTAATGCAGGTGGGCAAAAAATTAATTGGATTGCACTGTAGGCGAGGGCCCCATAAAATTGGTGTACCAACAGTACTAATGTACCTCAGAAAAATTGCCCATGCCCAACCAAGAGGGCAGGTGAAACCCATTAATCGCTTTGGTTAATGTGGCTTAATTGGTAACTAGGCCTGGAGGCAGCCCAGTTAAAATAAAAATTGGTTGAGGTGAAAGTTTCAACGCTTTAATGAGCATTGAAACGTATAAAAATTGTTTACAAAAATTATATGACTGAGCCTTGTGGGCCTAAGAAAAATTGCCCGTTTGGCGTGATTACGTGAGGTTTCAGGAGGAGGAGCAGCAGGAGGAGGAGGAATATTATACACAGATTGATGAAGCAAAAATGTCCCCGTTTTTGATGGTGATAGAGAACGATGCTTCCATCCGCGGGTGCAGCCTACGTATTGCTTAGGTATCACTGCTGTCCGCTGGTGAAGAAGAGAAGTCTGGGGAAATCCAGGCTTTGTTCATCTTGATGAGTGTAAGCCTGTCAGCACTGTCTGTTGACAGGCGGGTACGCTTATCCGTGATGATTTCCCCAGCCGCACTAAACACCCTCTCTGACAAGACGCTAGCCGCAGGACAAGCAAGCACCTCCAGGGCATACAGCGCGAGTTCAGGCCACGTGTCCAGCTTCGACACCCAGTAGTTGTAGGGGGCAGAGGCGTCACCGAGGACAGTCGTGCGATCGGCTACGTACTCCCTCACCATCCTTTTACAGTGCTCCCGCCAACTCAGCCTTGACTGGGGAGCGGTGACACAGTCTTGCTGGGGAGCCATAAAGCTGGCAAAGGCCTTGGAGAATGTTCCCCTGCCTGCGCTGTACATGCTGCCTGATCTCTGCGCCTCCCCTGCTACCTGGCCCTCGGAACTGCACCTTCTGCCACTAGCGCTGTCGGATGGGAAGTTTACCATCAGTTTGTCCACCAGGGCCCTGTTGTATAGCATCATTCTCGAACCCCTTTCCTCTTCGGGAATGAGAGTGGGAAGGTTCTCCTTATACCATGGGTCGAGCAGTGTGTACATCCAGTAATCCGTAGTAGCCAGAATGCGTGTAACGCGAGGGTCACGAGAAAGGCATCCTAACATGAAGTCAGCCATGTGTGCCAGGGTACCTGTACGCAACACATAGCTGTCCTCACTAGGAAGATCACTTTCAGGATCCTCCTCCTCAGGCCATACACGCTGAAAGGATGACAGGCAAGCAGCATGGGTACCCTCGGCAGTGGGCCAAGCTGTCTCTTCCCCCTCCTCCTCATGCTCCTCCCCCTCCTCCTCAACGCGCTGAGATATAGACATGAGGGTGCTCTGACTATCCAGTGACATACTGTCTTCCCCCGCCTCCGTTTCCGAGCGCAAAGCGTCTGCCTTTATGCTTTGCAGGGAACTTCTCAAGAGGCATAGCAGAGGAATGGTGACTCTAATGATTGCAGCATCCCCGCTCACCATCTGGGTAGACTCCTCAAAGTTTCCAAGGACCTGGCAGATGGCTGCCAACCAGGCCCACTCTTCTGAAAAGAATTGAGGAGGCTGACTCCCACTACGCCGCCCATGTTGGAGTTGGTATTCCACTATAGCTCTACGCTGCTCATAGAGTCTGGCCAACATGTGGAGCGTAGAGTTCCACCGTGTGGGCACGTCGCACAGCAGTCGGTGCACTGGCAGATTAAACCGATGTTGCAGGGTCCGCAGGGTGGCAGCGTCCGTCTTGAAGTTGCGGAAATGTGCGCTGACCCGGCGCACCTTTCCGAGCAGGTATGACAAGTGTGGGTAGCTTTTCAGAAAACACTGAACCACCAAATTAAAGATGTGGGCCAGGCATGGCACGTGCGTGAGGCTGCCGAGCTGCAGAGCCGCCACCAGGTTACGGCCGTTGTCACACACGACCATGCCCGGTTGGAGGCTCAGCGGCGCAAGCCAGCGGTCGGTCTGCTCTGTCAGACCCTGCAGCAGTTCGTGGGCCGTGTGCCTCTTCTCTCCTAAGCTGAGTAGTTTCAGCACGGCCTGCTGACGCTTGCCCACCGCTGTGCTGCCGTGCCACGTGACAGCGACTGCTGGCGACGTGCTGCTGCTGCTGACACATCTTGATTGCGAGACAGAGGTTGCGTTGGAGGAGGAGGAGGGTGGTTTAGTGGAGGAAGCATACACCGCCGCAGATACCAGCACCGAGCTGGGGCCCGCAATTCTGGGGGTGGGTAGGACGTGAGCGGTCCCAGGCTCTGACTCGGTCCCAGCCTCCACTAAATTCACCCAATGTGCCGTCAGGGAGATAAAGTGGCCCTGCCCGCCTGTGCTTGTCCACGTGTCCGTTGTTAAGTGGACCTTGGCAGTAACCGCGTTGGTGAGGGCGCGTACAATGTTGCGGGAGACGTGGTCGTGCAGGGCTGGGACGGCACATCGGGAAAAGTAGTGGCAACTGGGAACCGAGTAGCGCGGGGCCGCCGCCGCCATTATGTTTTGAAAGCCTCCGTTTCCACAAGCCTATACGGCAGCATCTCCAGGCTGATCAATTTGGCAATGTGCACGTTTAACGCTTGAGCGTGCGGGAGCGTGGCGGCGTACTTGCGCTTGCGCTCAAACAGTGGCGCTAGCGACGTCTGGACGCTGCGCTGAGAGACATTGCTGGATGGGGCCGAGGACAGCGGAGGTGAGGGTGTGTGTGCAGGCCAGGAGACGGTAGTGCCTGTGTCCTCAGAGGGAGGTTGGATCTCAGTGGCAGGTTGGGGCACAGGGGGAGAGGCAGTGGTGCAAACCGGAGTCGGTGAACAGCCTTCGTCCCACCTTGTGGGGTGCTTGGCCATCATATGCCTGCGCATGCTGGTGGTGGTGGCTCCCCAGCTGATCTTGGCGCGACAAAGGTTGCACACCACTGTTCGTCGGTCGTCAGGCGTCTCTGTGAAAAACTGCCACACCGTAGAGCACCTTGACCTCTGCAGGGTGGCATGGCGCGAGGGGGCGCTTTGGGAAACAGTTGGTGGATTATTCGGTCTGGCCCTGCCTCTACCCCTGGCCACCGCACTGGCTCGGCCTGTGCCCACACCCTGACTTGGGCCTCCGCGTCCTCGCCCGCGTCCACGTCCTCTAGGCCTACCCCTACCCCTCAGCATGCTGTATTACCAGTAGTGCAGAAACAGAACGCTGTAATTAAATGTGCCGCTTATTGGCCTGTGGTTGGAGGCTGACTTCGCTTACGGAACGCACAACAGAGCCAGGAAATAATTTTGCGCAAGCCTGCTGTAACACTTAGCTGGCTGCGTATGAATTAGGACAACTACCCCCAGCACAGACCCAGTACACTGAGGACAGTCACAGGCAGCCCAAATAGATTTTTTTTCCCAAATGTTTTTGGAAAGGCCCACTGCCTATATTCAATAAATATGTCTTCTGTCCCTGCCTCACCACCACTACTGGCCCTGGACTATGTATAATTACTGCAGGGCGCAATGCTCTGCACGGCCGATATACAAAAAAAAAAATGTGCAACACTGCAAAAAGCAGCCTCCACACTACTGCACACAGTTAGATGTGGCCCTAAGAAGGACCGTTGGGGTTCTTGAAGCCTAAAATACTCCTAACACTCTCCCTATAGCAACTCCAGCAAGACAGCACTTTCCCTGATCTCTGTCAGAACGCATCTGTGGCGAGCCGCGGGAGGGGCCGATTTATATACTCGGGTGACACCTGATCTCTCCAGCCACTCACTGCAGGGGGGTGGTATAGGGCTTGAACGTTGCAGGGGGAAGTTGTAATGCCTTCCCTGTCTTTCTATTGGCCAGAAAAGCGCGCTAACGTCTCAGAGATGAAAGTGAAAGTAACTCGAACATCGCGTGGTACTCGTCTCGAGTAACGAGCATCTCGAACACGCTAATACTCGAACGAGTATCAAGCTCGGACAAATACGTTCGCTCATCTCTAATATGGATATATAAGCCTCATATGTTAGTATGTTTGAGTATGCTTGAAAAAGAAGGTAGTATCCTTCACAACGTGTTGCTAGGACCTTTTTGTTGTATGTGTTCTGCTTCTGTTACTTCTACTTGTCTGGAATTAAAAGACTGGAACAAGATTGACAGCAGTTGGTACCATATATTTATTGCAGACCAGGATTGGGGGGACTCATGGATTGGCAAGGTCCCCTGGTAAAGTAAGTTCTCTCTCCTTTAAATGCCTTTATTAGAGATGAGCGAGCGTACTCGGTAAGGACAGATACTCGAGCGAGTATCGTCCTTACCGAGTACCTGCCTGCTCGCCCGCAAAGATTCGGGTGAGCGCTGTGTTGCGGGAGTGAGCAGGAGGGAGCAGGGGGGAGAGAGAGATCCCCCCATTCCCCTCCCCCCTCTCTCCCCCGTCGCCCCCCCCCCCCCACACCCGAATCATTGCGGGTGAGCAGGCAGGTACTCAGTAAGGATGATACTCGCTCGAGTATCTGTCCTTACTGAGTACGCTCGCTCATCTTTAGCCTTTATCACTTCACACAGCATAAAGAAGTGCAGGATTTTTCCTCAAATTCCTTTTTTCTTGTGATTATCTCACTGGATATTTCTTGTGAAACTCCCTTGTGAGCTTCGCAGCGTGCACATTGTGGTCCGGCTCCCAGGAGTTCTCCTCTGACCTGTATCCCTGCCACTGCACAAGGTATTCTAGTCTCCCCCTGTGTCTTCTCAAATCAAGGGTATTCTCTTTGATGAATTTGTCTTGACCTTGAACTATTACAGTAGGGGGGCAGTTGCTGTCTTCCAACGAAGGTATTTTCATGAAATGGCTTTAAAAAGGACACATGGAAGATGGGGTGAATCCTGAGGCTGCCCGGGAGCTTCAACCGGAATGCCAACTGGCTGACCCTCGCTGAGATTGGGAAGGGTCCAATGAATCTTTGCCCAAGTTTAGGAGAGGGCACATGGGCCTTCAAATTATTGGTAGACAACCACACCTTTTCTCCAAACTGGAGGATAGGGGCCGCTTGGTAGTTTCTGTCTGCTGCTTTCCTGTAGGCATCCTGGGCTTCCTGTAAGGCTTCCTTCGACTTCTCCTGAGGTTCTGCCAATGCCATCAGTCTGTGATTGACCTTTGGGACAGGAATGTTGATAGGAAGGCCAGGAATGAAGACAGGATGTGTACCGTAGTTGGCATGGAACAGATTCTGGGCGGTTGAGCTTTTTTGGGCATTATTGTAGGAGAACACCCATGTCGAAAATAATTCATCCTGTCGTTTTGAAGATGGGAAATTAAGCAGCAAAGATACTGCTCTAGAGTCTGGTTTGTTCTCTCAGTCTGGCCGTTAAACTATGGATGAAAGGCAGAGGATAGATTCACAGTAGATCCTAGGGCTGTGTACAAGTGTTTCCAGAATTTCGATGCAAACTCAACCACTCTGTCAGAGACCAAGTAATCAGGAATTCCATGTAGCCTGAAAACTTCCTGTATCATTAACTCTGTGGTGTGATCAGCATTGGGAATTCCTTTGATGGGGATGAAGTGAGCCATCTTTGTAAGTCGGTTCACAGCAACAAGAATGTTAGTCATTCTTTTTGACAGGGATAGATCAACAGTGAAGTCCATAGATATAGATCCCCATGGCCTAGATAGAACTGGAAGGGGTTGTAAAAAACCCAGAGGGTGAGCCCATAGCATCTTGTTTCAAGAACATGAGTTGACATACCTCTTCATATCCCTCCTGCAGTCGGGCCACCAGAAGGAACAAAGCAAGAGTTCCAAAGTTTTTGTGACCCCAAGGTGACCAGCAAGCTTGGAATCATGGAGCAGTTTAAGGACTTTGAGTTGATCAGCCTTGGGAACATATAGTTAGTCTTTTTGCATCCACATTCTATTCTTAGAAACAAGCTCAACATCCTTAGAGGGACAACTCAGGAAAAGGTCATTTTCATATCCTTCTTTAAACTCGGCTAGTAGGTTTTCTGAGTGCAAAATACCTTAAAAATTTCTTGGTGACAAAATATTGCATCCTATCTCTGACTTATTGTGACAGGATAGCCCCTACTGTGGCGTAGGAGGGGTCTACATCAATAACAAAAGGTAATTCTGGTTTTGAGTGGACCAGCACTGGTGCCAAAGTGAAAAGAGTCTTCACTTTCTCTAAAGCAACCTATACCTCCTGAGACCAAAAAAATTTTGTGCTTTTTTTGTAAGGGAGGTGATAGGAGAGATGACATTCGATAAGTTCTTAATACATTTTCTGTAGAAATTTACAAATTCAATAAGGTGCTGTATATCCTTTACATTTCTTGGATAAGGGCCAATCAGTGATGGTTTTAATTTTGCTAGGGTCCATACTCAGGCCAACTGGGGAGATAATGTATTCCAGGAATTGCATCCGGGTTTGTTCAAATCTGCGCCTCTCTAGTTTGATGTACAGTTGATTGTTTTGGAGTCGTTCGAAGACCACCCAGATGTGCCTGTGATGTTCCTCCATATTATCAGAGAAGATAAGGAGGTCATTGAGATATACACCACAAACTACAAACATAGGTCTCAAAATGCATCATTAATGAAGTGCTGGAAGGTAGCAGGAGCATTGCAAAGGCCGAACGGCATTACTAAATATTCGAAATGACCATGCCTTGTTCTAAATGCAGTCTTCCACTCATCTCGAGCGAATCCGTAATAAGTTATAAGCACCTTTTAGTGAAGTCTAGTGAAGATCTAGGAGAGTGGAGTCTTTCTAGTAATTCTGGAATCAGGTGGAGGGGGTAGCAAATTTTTAATCGGAATCTTATTCAACTTCCTGTAATCGATACATGGTTGCAGGGTTGAGTCACTCTTTTCCACGAACTATATGGGTGCCCCAGCTGGAGAAGAAGAACCCCTTTTTTAAATTTTCATCCAGGTATTCTCGAAGAACCTTCAATTCTGGTTCTGAAAGGCTGTAAATCAGCCTGAACGGAATAGAGACTCTGGGAAGCAATTCCACTGGGCAATGATATGGCCGATGAGGTGGTAGTCAGTCAGCTTTCTTATTGCTGCATACATCCCTGAATATTTGTTATTGAGCTGGTAACTTCTCACAGTCCTGCTGGCAATCCTCGGGGTCTTGTATTGGTTTTGGGGTGGATGGTGCCATCTTGCAGTTCTCCCTACAGAGCTCTGAAGGGAAAGCAATGGTCTTTGATTCCCAGTTGATAGAGGGATTATGAGTAGAAAACCAGAGGATCTGAGAATCACCGAAAATTTAGGGGAATGCGATGCGTTGGAATAAATTATTTAATGTCCTACCAAGCGAATAAAAGACAATACAAATGTTGCAAATGGTAGCAGGTATAAGGGCAGAGAGGGCTTTCACCCATTACCTAGCTGACAATACAATGAATGCATAAGTTTCTGCACTTAACCCCTTAACGACTGCCCCATCGGGAAACTACGTCCTCAGCAAGTGGGCTTTAATCCTAGAGGACGTAGTTTTATGCATCCTCTTTGGATTAATGCCCACTTGCCTGAGGACGTGACAGCTCCATGCTGTCGGTGCCCACAGGTAGCCGACAGCATGGAGCTGTCATCCCAGGATGCGGGCAGTCCCCCCCGTCATTGCGATCGGCGCTATCCAATGGATAGCGCCGATCGCAAAAAAGTAAATAAAACTGTGTAAAAAAGTAAAGATTCAGCTGCCCTGATGGATCAGATCCATCAGGGCAGCTGAAAATACTCACCCGCCTTCTCCACGCTGCCCCCGAAGATTCTGATCCTCCCGGACCCGCCGCCGCTCTTCTGCGCATGCGCGCCAGACGATGACATCACGCTCATGCACAGAAGCCCGGGAGCCCCCAGCAAATTTAAAACCTCCTGGTTCCTGGCTCCTGAAGCTCCATTGGATAGCGGCGATCGCGAAAAAGTTAAAAAAAAGCATCAGTTTCACCTCCCCTCATGGATCGGATCCACGAGGGGAGGTGAAAATACTCACCTAAGTCCTCCCCGATGTCCCGGGTGCCTGAATCCCCGTCTGCGCATGCGCGCCCGATGTCAATCATCGGGCGCGTGCACAGAGGGGCTCGAGCCCCGGGATATTTAAAATCCCTCTGCTCCTGGCTGCCATGTGTAGCCAGGTGCAGAGAGATTATACTGGGGATATGATCACTGTTATCCAATGGATAGCAGTGATCATGTAAAGTAAAAAAAACGTGTGAAAAAGTAAAAAAAAATTGTAAAAAGTAAAAAAAAAGTTTAAAAAAGTAAAAAAAAAGTAAAAAAATCTTACGTCTCACCACCCCCCACGGATCATATCCGTGAGGGAGGATGAAATGACGTACCTAAGGCCCGCATATTTATCCGCGGACCTTACCCCAGCTTCTGCGCACGCACCCGTCGCCAAAGTGGCGGACGCATGCGCAAAAGCCATGGATTGCCAGCGTAATTTAAAATCTCCCTGTTCCTGGCTACAAAACTTAGCTGAGAGCCTGGAGATTTCACGGTGGGCCTTCGGTGAGCGGTTCCTGATCACGTGTTCGCTGTTATCCAATAAATAAGTAAAAAAAAAAAAGTTAAAGTTTTAAAAAGTTTAAAAAAAAGTTTAAAAAGCGTACGTTTCATCTCCCCTCATGGATCATATCCGTGAGGGAGAATGAAAGTACATACATAAGGCCCCCGGATTTATCCGCGGACCTTACCCCAGCTTCTGCGCACATGCCCGTCGCCAAAATGGCGGACGCATGCGCAAAAGCTGTGGATTGCCAGGATAATTGAAATTCTCCCTGCTCCTGGCTACAAAACTGAGCCAAGAGCCTGGAGATTTCACAGGGGGCCGCGGTGAGCGGTTCCTGATCACGTGCTCGCCGTTATCCAATGGATAATGGCGATCACGTAAAAGTTAAAAAAAGGTGAAGGTTTATCTCCCCTCCCCGATGCGATCGTTGAGAGGAGATGAAACTTTTTACCGGAGGCCTCCGTATTTGCACCCCGATGCGATCTTCTTCCATGAAGTTTCCCGGATTCTGCGCATGCGACCGCCGGCAAAACACTGGACACATGCACAGGAGTCGGGGAGCACAGGAAACTTAAAATCCTCTTGCTCCCAGCGACCAACGGTCGCAGAGAGCCTGGATCAGTGACGGGTGGCCTCGTTGAGCGGTCCCCGGTCACGTGATAAAAAGGTAGTGATCTACCTTAGGCCGGTCTCGCATGACCGGATAGGAATTACGGATTCCGCATGCGTCTGATCCGCAGTAATACGAAGATCAATCGCATTGGATTACACAATTCCACTCACATTAGTGGGTTGGAATTGCGTAATCCACTCGCAGAAAAGAGAACGCAGCAGGTTCTATTTTACCGCGGCTATCCGCAGCATAGAGCCTATTGTGCTCTATGGTCGCAGATATACCCGCAGCCCATACGCAACTACCTTGTATACGGGCTGTGGGTACCCACGTCATCGCTAAGCGATGGTGCGGGAAATACAAACAAAAAAAGAAAAGTACTGCGCATGACCGCCCGTAAGAGTAGGCAGTTATGCGCAATACATTACGTGGCCGTATGCAGGGTCACAGCCGGGCTCACAGCTGGGATCCGCTGCGGGCCTCCGCAAGCGTATTCCACTCATGGCTGCGTGAGCCCGGCGTTATTCAGACCGCTACCTGTAATACGCAATTTACAAGAAGCCCCGGGAGCAGCTTGTTGAGTGTCTTCTGTGTGAGACCGCCGCACCTCCGCAAGCTTACGAAGACTCTCAGAGCGCCACTTTTTACACCCCATCCCTGCCGCTAAGGTCACGAAATACCCCCCAAAAAGCATGAGATGAGGGGGGATACCCGGTTTTATTGCCCCATGTACCCATCCCAACCAGCCTCCGTAATTACCCGTATTCGGAAATCCTACACAGTTCACATTATTGCTTCTATCTAAGATTTGGGGAACGCCGAAAAGGGCGCGGAGTGGGGGGGGGAGGATTTTTTTAAGGTGTCAATTTTTATTTCGTATAAGTGGGCAATGGGGCCTGGGATTTATTCAGTTGCGCCCTGCAATCCAACGGGTGTTCCCTCCATTATAGGCCTTGCCATGTGTCCTATAATTAGATTAGGGCCACAACGGGAATGTTTCTGAACACGGGACAAACGGGGGTATCCATTTTGGGGTGAAAGTCTTCATTCCTATGTGTGGTGTACAAAAAAAATGTTTTTAAATTGATACAATGGCCAAAAAAATGAAAATTGTAATTTTTTCCTACTGCTTTGCTTAGATTTATTCAAAAATTGTAGTGTAAAAATACACAGTACACCCCTATATAAATTCGTTAGGGGGTCTAGTTTTCAAAATGGGATCATTTGTGGGGGTTCTCTGTCGTTTTGGCCGCTCAAGGGCTCTACAAGTTGGCAATGGGGCCTAAATCACCTTCATGCTAAATTTCAGTTCTGAAAGCCACCGACTACTCCTTTCATTTTGGGCCCCGTTGTGCATCCAGACATAAGATTAGGGCCACAATGGGTATGTCTATGAACACGGGAGAAACAGGGGTATCCATTTTGGGGTGCAAGGCTTCATTCATGTGTGTGCTGTACAAAAAAAGCTGTTTTTAAAATGACAGAATTGACAAAAAAATGAAAATCACAATTTTTCCTTTTGCTTTGCTAGAATTCATTCAAAAACTGTGGGGTCAAAATGGGCAGTACACCCCTAGATAAATTCGTTAAGGGGTCTAGTTTTCAAAATGGGGTCATTTGTGGGGGTTCTCTATGGTTTTGGCCGCTCAAGAGCTCTACAAAAGTGCTATGGGGCCTAAAACGCCTTCAAGGAAAATTTATGTTCTGAAAACCACCGACTACTCCTTTCATTTTGGGCCCCGTTGTGCTTCCAGACATAAGATTAGGGCCACAATGGGTATGTTTCTGAACACGGGAGAAACAGGGGTATCCATTTTGGGGTGTAAATGCTCATTTTCATAGGCACTATAGGAAAAAAATATGTCTTTAAAATGACATTTTCGCAAAAATATGAAATTTTATTTGTACTCCTCTAAATTGAATTAATTCCTGAAAAAAAATGGTGGGGTCAAAATACTCATGACACCCCTCAGTGGATACATTAAGGGGTGTAGTTTTTAAAATGGGGTCATTTGGGGGGTATCTATTATTCTGACACTCATGAGCCTTTGCAAACTTGGCTTGGTGCAGGAAAACAAAGTGTTCCTCAAAATACTGAAAAGTGATGTTACATTTGTACGTCTCCTAAATGGTTAAAAAAAAACCGAAAGTTTTTCAAATGTGTATTCAGAATAAAGTAAACAGATGGAAATATATATCTTATCAAAAATTTGTACAGTATGTTTGGACATATTTCAGATATTACAGTTGAAAATGTGAAAAATGACAATTTTTTCAAAATTTTCCCAATTTTGGCGCTTTTAATGAATATACACAAATTATATCGGTCTCTTTTTACAACCAAAATGAAGTACAACATGTGGCGAAAAAACAATGTCAGAATCACTTGGATATGTAAAGCCTTTTCGGAGTTATGCTACGTTGAACGACGCAAGTCAGATTTCCAAAATTTGGCTCTGTCACTAAGGCGCAAACAGGCTTCGTCACTAAGGGGTTAAAGCATCTTTCTCAAAGCCCATGCAAGCGCCTCATCAGTGAAGACATTGATGATATAGAATATCTTCATCCTGTCACTGGTAAACAAAGTGAGCTGCATCTGGAAATAGATTCGGTATTGGCGACGATCTCGACCAAATTTAATTGGCAGTGGTATGCGGACATCTGCCACCGAAAGGCTCATTTTCAGGAATTGCCTCCTTAACCTTTCAACCTCTTTTTACATAATACGTAATACGGCCACTTTCTGTGCTTTTGTCTGTTATGTTAGTGTAGGGACAATAAATGCCACGCTGGGTAGTGAGGTCACATATTTTGGCCAAAATATTAACATGCATTGTGGCTTTAAATGCTGGGGGAGCCCATGGTGCCAGTGTGGTTTACTTGTGCGGTGCAGGGCAACCCGCTGGATTAAAATATGGCGTCATTATTGGGTTGTAAGTCTGCATGGTGCACTACACTTACCATGTGGTCTGCAACCCTGTATCAACTCTTTTGTGCAGGAATAAACAGTAAGCAGCCACCCAACTGAATATAAGGAGGGTTTGTGAGTGTCTGTTTCATTAGTGTTCTTCACATGTGTTATTTGCTCCTCCCTTTAGCAGTCTGTCTGTCTGCATGTCGGGGAATAAGTGGTGTTCAGACCTGCCCTCTTGTATCAGTATATCAGTAAGAATATGGCTTTCTGTGATTATTTGGAATCACATCTTACATCCAAGCTAGAAGCAGTACAACAGGGTACTAGAGCCTCCATGCCAACTGTATCACATCTTGCTTCCAAGCTAGAGGCGATACAATAGGGTACAAGAGCCTCCATGCCTGTCTGTATCACATCTTACATCCAAGCTAGAGGCGGTACAACAGGGTACTAGAGCCTCCCTCCAAAGGGTCAGTTTTCAGCAGTAATTCACCTTTTGCTCTGATATTGTAATAACTTATAGTCAAACATCTAGTTTGTTGGTAATCCGTCCGAAAGCAATCGGCTAAACTTGACACCAATGAAACTCAAGGCAATTATTTCCATAGGAATCAATGTAAATACAAATAATTCATTCTAGACATTCCAAGAACACACTAATTGCTGTACAACGCTCCCATTCATTTCAACACAAGTGTTTTCGGCCTTGAGTTGCCCATTGAAATGAATGGGCAGCGGTTTCAGCGCTGCCGAAAACGCGGCACAACTTAGTACTGCGTTTTTGGCAGCGCTAAACGCCCTAGCTGCACTACCTGAGAAAAAAAAAACAATACTCACCTTGCAGGTGCCATCAGTGTCCCAGGGGCCGCTCTCCGAACCTCCATCCAGGCTGGTGGGCTCTTGTCAAGCCGGCAGAGCATCTTGCGAGTGGGGGATTAAAATTCCTTGCTTCCAGCAAGAGATTGCTCTCATTGGCTGAGTCGGCTGAGTGACAGCCCGCTCAGCCAATCACAGCCAGCGTTGAATGCTCCAATCATAGCCATTCATCCATAAATGGCTGTGATTAGCGCAATCCATGAATGGCTGTGATTGGACCGCGAGGTCACGTGGGTTGGCATCGAAGCTAGAAGCAGCCGGCAAAAGTAGAGGCAAAATTCTGCCTAGAAAAATCGACGAAACTGGAAACCAGCAAAAGAAGAAAGCAACGAAAGTAGAGGTATAACTGTACTTATATCAAAATTAAAATCACACGGAGAAAGTTTCATTTGATTCTGACAACTTCAGGGTAGAAATTGGTTTTTATGAGTGTATTTAGATTACACTAAATAAATGGAATGATGGACATATCTGCTACTTACATGCATAAGTGAAGTCCTTTTGGATACCTAAATAAAAAAAGTTTACATATATTCAGTGTTATACAGTATATAATTACCTGAACGCATTTTTTTAATGAGTTTATTGAATCCGTCCAATAGCAGAGTATAAAGCATAGGTACTAATGCAAACATTTTCAGAAAACTGTGCTTTGAGCCTTATAAAGTAAAACTTGTCTATGAACCCCCCATGAAAGAGGAAGAACCCCAGAATAACTAACTTGGATGACTTGCTTTTAACCTTATGACCTTTCTCAATGCAGCGTGGGACCACGGCTCATCCATCACAACTCGGACTGAGGAAAAAAAACAGCAACTCCTGCTTCTTTCTTCTTCGCTCTCCCCTTGTCGCCTTCCACTTGCCCCTCATTTATCTATTCATTCCAAAATAGGAGATTTCAATTAGTTCATTCCTTCATCAGTTGAAGTGAAATCACAATGGTCCACAATGCCTAGACCTCACCCCTGCCTGCCATGGCTTTGAAGCAGCGATTTGCTCACCCAGGGTAAGTCTAAACAAATGCTAATTTCACATGCGCCGATGTGCCTTTTTTCTTCTCCTTTTCTTGATTTCTTTTCTCATTCTTATTTTCTCCTGGTCCAGCAGTGGATGGATGATCAGCCCGGCTGTCTGCACCACGACGGTTCTAAAGAGAAATTTTAGTGTCTGAGAAAAGAAACTCCCCTATATAGACTTCCTTTTAGGCTACAATGCAAAGATTTTACAATTCAGTTTAAAAGGAAGGTGGATTCTGAAGACCAGCTACATTTAACCATTGTAGAGTAGAATTTACATACGCTGGCATTGCTGTTTGAAACACAAAGGGAGATTTTTATGTAATTTTTGAGTATACCAAAATCTTTTTGCCAGATTAGAAGTACAGTAGAAACTGCATTGGACAAACTGTAGGGCCTACATTCGCTTAACACTGTGAAGTTTCTATTATATGACATATTGTCCAAATATAATGAAATGCCTTCAAATTTACATTTCTGAATTCAATAGGAGAAAGGCTTTGTTACTTGGAAATCATAAAATGTTATGACTTCTTTGACATTCCAGGAAAGGGTTGTGTACATGTTTGGCTACTTTGTCCTGGTCTTTCTTAAATAATGTTCCTTTTACACCTAACGTAATGATTCTCGTTTACCCGAGCGAAGGAATTGGTGACGTCATCAGCAGCTTGTTCGCGCTCAGGCAGCTGTTTAGACAAATCATCGTTAGGTATCAGGAACTTCTCGTTCAATTCTTGTTCAGTGTTTTACATTCGTATGTAAAACATTGAACAATCAGTGTTTAAACGTAACAAGAAGCCAACAAGACGATTTTTATGCCGGCTGAAACTGAACAACGAACGAGAAAAAGTAAAGTAAGATACATATTCTGTCAGGATATCTTATCTATGTGCTGTATCTGGTATTACAGCTTATTCTCATCCAAGTGAATGGGGCTGAACTGCAATACTAACATAGTATGTTATGTTGAATGAAGACAATGTCCATCTTGTTGAGCCTTTTTTAACCCCCCCCCCCCCTCTTATTGGTCCAGAGGAAGGCAAAAAAAATCTCAGCAAGCCAATTAGCTCCTGTGGAGGAACAAAATTCCTTCCTGACTCCATAATGGCAGCCAGAGCAATCCCTGAATCAACAACCCCACTGATCACCTAATGTCTATATCCTGTAATATCATAGCGCTCTAGAAAGACATCTAGTTCCCTCTAAAACTCCTCTATGGATTTTCCCATCAGAGAGTTCCACAGTTTCACTGCTCTTACAGCAAAGAATCCCATTCTATGTTGGTGATGACCTGCTTCTTCTAGACATAGAGGAGAGATTCTTGTATTGTGTTCTAATGTATTTATACATAGTTATTTGATCGCCCCTTAGCCGTCTTTTTTCCAGGGTAAATAATCCCAATTTTGATAGCCTCTCTGTGTATTCCAATCCTCTCGGTCTGTTTATTAATTTAGTTGCCCTTCTTTGAACTCCTTTGAGCACTGCAACATCTTTCCTGAGCAGCGATGTCCAGAACTGTACACAGTATTCCATGTGAGGCCTGACAAGTGCCTTATATAGTGGGAGAATAATGTTCTCGTCCCTCACCCCTATACCTCTTTTAATGCACCCCAGTACTTTATTTGCTTTTGCAGCAGCTGACTGGCATTGATTGCTCCAATTAAGTCTATAGTCCCACTAGTACCCCCAAGTCTTTTTCCCTATCACTTTTCCCTAGCAGTGCCCCATTTAGTGTATATTGGTGACATCCGTTTCTCCTGCCCATGTGCATAACCTTACATTTATCAATACTGAACTTCCTTTGCCATTTTTCTGCCCAAGCCCCCAGCTTATCTAGGTCCATTTGTAGACGTACATTGTCCTCCGTTGTATTAATTATCTTGTATAATGTCGTATAGTCTACAAATATTGATATTTTACTGTGCAGCCCCTCTATCAGGTCATTGATAAACATATTAAACAGAATGGGGCCTAATACTGAACCCTGTGGCACCTCACTAGCAGCGGTGGCCCATTCAGAGTACGAACCATTTATTACCACCCTCAGCTTTCTATCTCTGAGCCAGGTACTAGATACAACCCATGCATAAGAGTGGAGCTATTTCTAGAAAAAAGCTAACTACTTTTTGAATCCAGAACAACCGATTAAAGATACAAAACCAGATAAAATAGTTGTTCAGCCAATTGTTATGCTCAACATAGGTCCTTTGACACTGCAAGATGAATTGTAACAAGCATGCAATCAATGAGCAGTGACATAGTGATCATATATTGTTGGCTTGACAGGCATTTATACTGAAAAAATTGGTCAGTTTCAATCATTCGCTGGATCATAACCCGCACCTCAAGTGAACCCTTCTGCCACTTCTTTCTAGTCAACAAATCATTAAAACACCTGTTTATATAAAAGAATTTACAGCAGATGTAAGATGCTTTTTTAATTCCCCATAAAAGATCCAAATCAGAAATAATTTAATTATTCATTGCTGATCATTTGATCACTGCACACGTTTTCACCTAACAATTATCGAACTAAAACATTAGTGGTCAGGGCTGAAAGTGTAAAAGATGGCTTCATTTCCATTGAAATTAGTTGGAGCTACACCTTCTTTTACACTTTCCAACTCTGACTGCAGTGATGAAGGCATTGCCCCCATTGATTTCAATACTAGTGAAGCCATCTATTATACTTCTGGCCATGACCACAATGCAGACGTCTGGCCCCCCTGCACTGACAGCAGGCTGGGGGATCGACTGATCAGTGGAGATCTGGAGCAGTGGACCACCGCTAACCAACTACTGATGACCTATCCTGACAGGTCAATAGTTAATGTTCAGAAAAACCCTTTAACAAAGAGACTAATCTAAGCTTCAAATTGTAAGCAGGTCTCCTAAAATTGGTTGGATCTACTACTGCAATGTGTATGAACAACTAAATATGATGTACAATTATCAGCATTAAAAGGACACAAATATTAAGTGGCTTAAAGGGGTTATCCAGGGAGAACAATGTTTTCAAATTTTGTCCTCAGAATGCTGTACAAACATAAAATAAGCAACACCCACCTAACCCAATCTCCCACCTCTCCCACTTTGTTCATGCACCTGATCCCCTGCCTCTCCTGTCCAGACTGTGGGAGGTCTGGCCCCTGGCAGCTGATTGAAAGGACCATAATACTCAGGAAAGCATTGTGACCTTTTCATTGTTTACCAGGTACAGCTCTGTACATTTTCTAGTAGTTGTGCCTGGTACCTAAAGCTTACTGCAGTTCAGTCCCATTCAAGTGACGTAGACTGAGCTGCAGTATCAGTGCCTGGTGGACAATGAGGCCACAGTGCTTGCCCAAGTGAAACAGCTCCTTTATTGATCATAGGGGTGCCAGGAGTTGATATTGATATACCAAAGTCCCGGAAACTTTCTTTACAGGTATGTTCGGAAATGTGATAGAAGTAGGCTGTTGGTTAAACAATGGTTGACAAAACAATCATCTGCTTTCACAGATGCATCTATATATATTGTAGTCCATAATGGCAGTTAAAGTTGTTCAAACTTACTATACATGTTTAATGACAGTGTGCGATGAATGAACAGTCTGTCTGAGAATCTTCTGCCAACGAACGATTGTTCATTGATGAAAGAACATTTTTCATCTAGCTATTGGCCAAAAAATTCAGGCAGGACCGACCTATTTCCAGACTGTGATGGTCTGTAATCAGTCACCTAAAACGATAGTCCACTGCTAAATTTTACTGATAGATGAAAATTTTAAGGCAAAATTGTTAATTTCCATCAAGCCATATTATTGAATGTTAGACTCAAACAGCAATATTGCATATTACAACCTTGGTACCAGATATAACTTCATCACGTGTCCCTTGTAAAAAAAAGTCTAGGTTGAACATTACTTCCTCCATGGCAAGCCCACCCAGAAGGAAGGAAACAACCACTATAGACCTCTTCCCTGCTGTCTATGAACCTTACTGTATGCTGAGTAGGTCATTATGTAACCTCTTTGTGATGGAATTGAATTTCTCTCCTTATATTGCTGCAATTAAATTGTCATCTATATAGGTGGGGTCCCCTTTGATCTTCAGTTAAATTCAGTCTTTTCTTTTGAGATGTGTCAAATGAGTCATCAAAGAGGCAGCTGTAGAGAATGGAAGCTTACTAGAGATGAGCGAACACCAAAATGTTCGGGTGTTCGTTATTCGTAACGAACTTCCCGTGATGCTCGAGGGTTCGTTTCGAACAACGAACCCCATTGAAGTCAATGGGCGACCGGAACATTTTTGTATTTCGCCGATGCTCGCTAAGGTTTTCATGTGTGAAAATCTGGGCAATTCAGGAAAGTGATGGGAATGACACAGTGACGGATAGGGCAGGCGAGGGGCTACATGGTGGGCTGCATCTCAAGTTCACAGGTCCCACTATTAAGCCACAATAGCGGCAAGAGTGCCCCCCCCCCCCCCCCCCCCCACTGTCAGCATAAAGATCGTCCTCCTCTGGCACAGCTGTAACAGCTGTAGCAGAGAAGAACGATGTTTGCCCATTGAATTCAATGGAACCGGCAATACAGCCGACTCCACTGAATGCAATGGGCTGCCGGCGATCGCAGGATGAATGGTCGGAAAGGGGTTAAATATATAACCCCTTTCCTGCAATTCATCCAGAAATGTGTTACACTAAAAATATATACCGGCGTATAAGGCGACGGGGCGTATAAGACGACCCCCCAACTGTCACCTTATACGCCGGTAATACAGTGGAGCAAAGAATAAAAAGCATTACTTACGTTTTTAGATGATCTGCGGCGCTCCTGCAGGCTGTCACTCCCTCCTGGTCCACGGCAGACAAGCTTTCTCCACGAAAGACTTTAAATCCCTGCCTCCAGAAGCACATGTGCCTTCAGCCAATCACAGCCAATGACAATGATGTCATTGAATGGCTGTGATTGGCTGTGTTTCTGGAGGCGGGGATTTCAAGCCTTGAAATCCCCGCCTCCAGAAACACAGCCAATCACAGCCATTCAATGACATCATTGTCATTGGCTGTGATTGGCTGAAGGCACGTGTCTTTCTGGAGGCAGGGATTTAAAGTCTTTCGTGGAGAAAGGAATACTCTGCCGTGGATTAGGAGGGAGCGACAGCCTGCAGGAGCGCCGCAGATCATCTAAAAACGTAAGTAATGCTTTTTATTCTTTTCTCCACTGTATTACCGGCGTATAAGGTGACAGTTGGGGGGTCGTCTTATACGCCCCGTCGCCTTATACGCCGGTATATATTTTTAGTGTAACACATTTCTGGATGAATTGCAGGAAAGGGGTTATATATTTAACCCCTTTCCGACCATTCATCCTGCGATCGCCGGCAGCCCATTGCATTCAGTGGAGTCGGCTGTATTGCCGGTTCCATTGAATTCAATGGGCAAACATCGTTCTTCTCTGCTACAGCTGTTACAGCTGTGCCAGAGAAGAAGGATTTGTCTTCTATATGTTCTCAATGGGGTCAGCGCTGCTGCCGCTGGCCCCATTGAGCGCATATAGAATGCATCCATAGCGAGCAGCGGGAGGGGCAGACTTTCATATCAGGCGGACACCTTATCTCCCCAGCCACTCACAGCAGGGGGGTGGTATAGGGCTTAAACGTTGCAGGGGGAAGTTGTAATGCCTTCCCTGTCTTTATATTGGCCAAAAAAAAGCGCTAACGTCTCAGGGAAGAAAGTTTAATTTACCAGAACACCGCATGGTGTTCGTTACGAATAACGAACATCCCGAACACCCTAATATTCGCACGAATAGCAAGCTCGGACGAACGCGTTCGCTCATCTCTAAAGCTTACCATAAAGCTTTATATATATAGTTCCAAACACCACATCTTGCCTCCTGATCACATCATAGCAGCAGTTGTGGTTTCCAAAACAATTGTAGAAATCTCTAAAATTGTACTTGCTAAACATTGAACAGTAGCTCTAGATTTGCCTAATCCACTAATTATACATTTTTTCTTCAGACACTACTACTGCCTCTGTGCTACTTGACCAGTAGCTTCTATGGCACCATACTCATTTAAATTGATTGCCATCTTCAGGAGTATCCACTAATGAGGAGGGAGTTAAAGTGCTGTTGTGTGGTTGGGGTCAAGTAGGCCTACATACCTGATGGCTATTGTGAGACTGAGAGTGACCTTGCAGCAAATTAGTGTGACCAAGTAGGTCAGTAAGTACCAGAGGGTGCTATCACACGTGTAGGTTTTGTTCCAGCTTTTTTTGATGTTTTTGAAACCAAAGTCAGGTGTGGATCATGAAAGGAGAGAAAATATGAAAAACAGAATTAAAAGGGGTTCAAAAGCCGCATTTTGTATGAACATAAAGAAGCCATACATACCTCCCTTCACCACTCCTATTTCATTGGTGCCCTGTCCCCTGCTAGTCTTCACTTTCACTGCAGTATTAATTAATATAGCTTGAGGAAGGATTCATTCCGGACAGGACGGACAGTCACAGCCCTCACAACGAGAGAGCAAATCCACTTCGGAAGCTTATCTGCAGTTTTCCTGCATGCAGCTGTGATACCCAGCTACTCCAAGATAGCTGAAGTCACACAGCTGTGCCCGGAGACTCATCAGTGTGGTCTGTGGCCATCTGATGGCAGTGACAGCTAGTCACAGCAATCACAGTAAAGTTTAATTGTGAATAAAAAAGTTTTATGAAAGTTTACACTATCTCCCCCTCGTCACAGCCTGTCAGGCAGGGAGAGAGGTATGTAAAGTCATTATACACACAATAAGGGTATGTTCACATGGTGGAATCTGAGATGACTTTTTCCACATATATCGTGCATCTAAAACCACGGCATGAACCTGTGGCTAAGCTGCATATTTCTGACTTGTACTTTGCCATGGATTCATACATGATGTCAATTGGCAAAAGCTGTGTGCGAAATCGCCAATGCGATTCTGCGCAGATCCAGAAATGGGTCAGAAATACTGTATATGGATTTTGCCCATTGACAGGGCTAAATGTGTGTACGTATCTGTGGTAGAAGTACAAATTTCTGCTGCCGTTTTAGAGGTGGAATCCACGCAAAAACAATATGTCATATTGCGCTGTGTGAACATACCTGAGATAGTGCCTGGAAAATGTCCCAATAGAAGGCAACCTCCTAAATCCACTAGGTGCCCCTTCATTTTTGAGGTCTGTGTTTTAGTTATGCTACACTAGGGCCACATGTGGCATATTTCTAAAAGCTGCAGATTCAGGGTAATATTTAGATTTATTCTCTGATAACTCCAGCTGTGATACAAAAATTATTTTTTTTTAAGTAACTTTTATTTAACCAAAATAAACAGCACCAGCTGGCACCACATGTGCCCATCTTGGTAGTATATCACAAAGCATAGATACAATAATTATAATAATAATCTTTATTTATATAGCACCAACATATTCCGCAGCTCTTACATAACAAGAAAGAGAGAGCACATACAAAAACACAAAGATACAAAAACCACGGTTACATGTAGTAATCAATTGATGGAAACAGTAGCGGTCAGGGGCTCCAACGAGCTTACATACTACAGATAATGGGGTGATACAGAAGGTAAAGGGGCTGGAGATGTGTATGGCATGGTGAGGTGGAGAGTGTGGGATGCTATACACATAGACAATGGTCAGAATTAAGCCATATAGTGGCTGAATTGGTATGACTGCAGGGGGCGCTTGATGGCGGCTAGCAGGGATTGCAGTCTGTAGGACAGGGAGCATGTTATCAGGTGGAGTACAGAGGGGTTTGGTTTTGGAGATATGGTATGCCTCCCTGAAGAGGTGTGTTTTTAGAGCACGCCTGAAGTTTTGTGTGTTGCAGATTTCCTGGATTGTTTTGGGTAGCACGTTCCAGAGGACTGGTGCTGCTCTGCAGAAGTCTCGGAGGCGGGAAAGAGAGGTTTGAAATAAAGGGGCACTTAATCTGATTTGATTAGCTGAGCCGAGGATGCGGGCTGGGTGGTGGATTGAGATGAAGGAAGCAATGTAGGGTCGGCACGGTGCTATGGAGAGCTTTATGGATGAGGTTAGTGAGTTTGATGTGAATTCTGTATTTGACGGGCAGCCAGTGCAGTGACTGGCACAGAGCAGAAGCGTCCGAAGAAGCAGCTAGACAGGTAGATGAGCCTGGCTGCCGCATTCAGGATGGATTGGAGGTGGAATGGGCCTGGTACAGAGGAGCCTGATCAGCAGCGAGTTGCAATAATCGAGCCGAGATTGGATGAGGGTAATAGTGAGTGTTTTTAGCGTGTCAACTGTGAGAAAGGGGTGGATTCTTGCGATGTTCTTGTGGTGCAGCTGACATGTTCGGGCCAGAGATTGGATGTAAGGGGTAAAAAATAGATCAGGGTCAAATATGACCCCAAGACAGCGGGTATGCTGTCTGGGAGTTATGGTGGTGCCACATACTGAAATGGAGATGTCAAGGTGAGGTTAGTTAGCAGTGGGCGGAAACACCAGTAGGTCAGTTCTTAAGATGTTCAGTTTTAGGTATACAGAGGACACAGTGTTAGAGATAGCGGACAGTCAGTGGCATTCTGAAGGAACGGTGCTGTGATGTTATGGGAGGTATAGAGAGGACACAGTGTTAGAAATAGCGGACAGTCAGTGGCATTCTGAAGGAACGGAGCTGTGATGTTATGGGAAGAGGTGTATAACTGGGTGTCGTCAGCATAGAGATGGTACTGAAAGATAAATCCCCTAATGGTTTGTCCAATAGGGGCTGTGTAGATGAAGAAGAGGAGGGGGCCGAGGACTGGGCCATGAGGGACCCCAACAGCAAGGGGAAGAGGAGGGGAGGTAGAGCCAGTAAAGGAGACACTGAAGGAGCGGTCAGAGAGGTAGGAGGAGAACCAGGACATAGCAGTGTCCTTTAGTTCAATGGAGCAAAGTATATTGAGGAGGAGTTTGTGGTCAACAGTGTCAAATGATGCGGAGAGATCGAGGAGGATGAGTATGGAGTAGTCACCCCTGGATAAGGCCAGCAGGAGGTCGTTTGATACTTTTGTTAAGGCGGTTTCTGTCCAGTGCAGAGAGTAGAAGCCGGACTGTAGGGGGTCAAGAACAGAGTTTCTAGAGTTTTCTGATAGATAGCTTATAAGGTAGGAGTAAACCAGGCGTTCAAATGGTTTGGAGATGAAGGGGAGATTTGAGATGGGTCAGTAGTTGGCAGCATTGGTTGAGTCAAGAGTCGGTTTCTTTAGCAGTGAGGACATGATAGCATGTTTAAATGAGGAGGGAAAAATGCCAGAGGTCAGAAAAAGATTGAATATAGTGGTGAGGTGAGAGATAACCACCAGGGAGAGGGACCGCAGGAGGTGTGAGGGAAGACGGTCGCTAGCGCAGATGGTGGGGTGGGCAGAGGAAAGAAATCTGGAGACTTCTTCCTCTGTTGTTGGTCTGAGTACAGAGAGTGAGCAGGAGCTAGATGCAGTACTTATGAGACTAGGGTCAGGGCTAGTCTGGGATAGGGAGGTTATTTCCTGACGGATGTCATCGATTTTCTTTTTGAAGTAAGCAGCCAGCTCTTCGTCACTGAGATCCATCATGGGAAGGGGGGGAGGGGGGCTGCAGTTTAAGGCTGAGATAGTAGTGAAAAGTGTCAAAGAGTTGTTTAGGGTTCTAAGATAGTGAAGAGAAGAAAGAGGTGAAGTAAACTTTTTTGGCATGGTGGAGGACTAGCTTGTAGGTTCTGAGCATGAATTTAAAGTGAAGAACGTTAGCGAATGTTTGCGACTTTCTCCACAGCCGTTCAGCAAACCTAGAGTACTGTTGGGTGAAGCTCCTTTGAGTCACAGTACCTATGTATGTGCGTACAATACTCCTAGCACATAATATTTGACTATACGATTTTATTTTAATTTTATCAAATGTTGCTAATGAAAAGAACCATAAAAGAAAAGACTCCAAGTCTGAAGACCAAACGCAAAAGAGAAAAAAGGGAAACAGCAAGAACCCCAAACCACCCCAACAACACGGAGCAACTCCTAAAAGGAAGGAACTGGCTTAAAAAAACAGGCATTTCTGTTGCAGGGCAAATGTGATTGTTCCCAGAAAGAGAAACCACGTAATTTTGTAGATATGATGCAGGGCAGTTCACCCAATCACCCCAAATTCCCCGGGCATTCCCTGGCCATATACATCAGCTTTAACATTAGGATTACAGCATTTACCACCTGGATCCATGCATTCCTGGTTTGCCTCTCAGGGTGTTTCCAGTTTTATAAAACTACTTTTTTGGCGTACATAATATATTTATTTAAAGTGTGAGGGGTTGCCGCAGCCACTGGTAGGTCTCCAACCAGCCCGAAGAGGCACACCTCAGGGTGCATGATCCTCGGGGCCCCAAATGTGACTCCATGAATGTGAGAATATCTCTCTAATAATCTTGCAGGACGACGCACTCCCAAAACACATGCATTGTGGTGCCATCAGTAATCAAGCACTGTGGGCCTAACGCCGAAAGGACTAGACCCAAAATAAGCAGTCTGGAGTGGGTGTAGTATATGCGATGCACAAATTTGACCTGGATGAGCCTGTCCATAGCACTAATCAGAGAAGGACCAGAACCCTTCAGTATGTCTCTATCTTTCCCCAATAGCAGGTCAGATATATCATTAACCCATATCTGCTTGGCCTTTTCACTCAATGGGGCAAGATATTGCATTAAATGGGCACAGAAGCTAGACAATGATTTGACAAGGTTACACATCTGCGCCAAGCCTTCCAACCATGTCAGAGATCCCCAGTCTAGGGGTATTATCTAGTCACAGTATGGTGATATTATTTAGTCACGGTATAGGGGTGTTATTTAGTCACAGTGTGGAGATATTATTTAGTCACAGTGTAGGGGTATTATCTAGTCACAGTGTGGTGATATTATTTAGTCACGGTGTAGGGGTATTATTCAGTCACAGTGTGGTGATATTATTTAGTCATGGTGTAGGGGTATTATTCAGTCATAGTGTGGTGATATTATTTAGTTACAGTCTAGGGGTATTATCCAGTCACAGTATGGTGATATTATTTAGTCACGGTATAGGGGTATTATCTAGTCACAGTATGGTGATATTATTTAGTCACGGTATAGGGGTATTATCTAGTCACAGTGTGGTGATATTATTTAGTCACGGTGTAGGGGTATTATTCAGTCATAGTGTGGTGATATTATTTAGTTACAGTCTAGGGGTATTATCCAGTCACAGTATGGTGATATTATTTAGTCACGGTATAGGGGTATTATCTAGTCACAGTGTGGTGATATTATTTAGTCACGGTGTAGGCGTATTATTCAGTCATAGTGTGGTGATATTATTTAGTTACAGTCTAGGGGTATTATCCAGTTACAGTATGGTGATATTATTTATTCACGGTATAGGGGTATTATCTAGTCACAGTGTGGTGATATTATTTAGTCACGGTGTAGGGGTATTATTCAGTCATAGTGTGGTGATAATATTTAGTCACGGTATAAGGGTATTATCTAGTCACAGTGTGGTGATATTATTTAGTCACAGTGTAGGGGTATTCTCTAGTCACAGTGTGGTGATATTATTTAGTCACGGTGTATGCGTATTATTCAGTCACAGTGTGGTGATAATATTTAGTCACAGTGTAGGGGTATTATCTAGTCACAGTGTGGTGATATTATTTAGTCACGGTGTAGGGGTATTATTCAGTCACAGTGTGGTGATATTATTTAGTCATGGTGTAGGGGTATTATTCAGTCATAGTGTGGTGATATTATTTAGTTACAGTCTAGGGGTATTATCCAGTCACAGTATGGTGATATTATTTAGTCACGGTATAGGGGTATTATCTAGTCACAGTGTGGTGATATTATTTAGTCACGGTGTAGGGGTATTATTCAGTCATAGTGTGGTGATATTATTTAGTTACAGTCTAGGGGTATTATCCAGTCACAGTATAGTGATATTATTTAGTCACGGTATAGGGGTATTATCTAGTCACAGTGTGGTGATATTATTTAGTCACGGTGTAGGCGTATTATTCAGTCATAGTGTGGTGATATTATTTAGTCACGGTATAAGGGTATTATCTAGTCACAGCGTGGTGATATTATTTAGTCACAGTGTAGGGGTATTCTCTAGTCACAGTGTGGTGATATTATTTAGTCACGGTGTATGGGTATTATTCAGTCACAGTATGGTGATATTATTTAGTCACAGTGTAGGGGCATTATTCAGTCACAGTATGGTGATATTATTTAGTCATGGTGTAGGGGTATTATCTAGTCACAGTGTGGTGATATTATTTAGTCACGGTGTAGGGGTATTATTCAGTCACAGCATTGTGATATTATTTAGTCATGGTGTAGGGGTATTATTCAGTCACAGTATGGTGATATTATTTAGTCATGGTGTAGGGGTATTATCTAGTCACAGTGTGGTGATATTATTTAGTCACGGTGTAGGAGTATTATTCAGTCACAGTATGGTGATATTATTTAGTCATGGTGTAGGGGTATTATCTAGTCACAGTGTGGTGATATTATTTAGTCACGGTGTAGGGGTATTATTCAGTCACAGTATTGTGATATTATTTAGTCACGGTGTAGGGGTATTATTCAGTCACAGTATGGTGATATTATTTAGTCATGGTGTAGGGGTATTATCTAGTCACAGTGTGGTGATATTATTCAGTCATGGTGTAGGGGTATTATTCAGTAACAGTGTGCTGATATTATTTAGTTACATTGTAGGGGTATTATCCAGTCACAGTGTGGTGATATTATTTAGTCACAATGCTGGGATATTATTTAGTTATAATGTGGTGATACTATTTCGTCACGATCTAGGGGTATTATCTAGTCACAGTGTGGTGGTATTATTTAGACACGGTGTAGGGATATTATTCATTCATGGTACGGTGATATTATTTAGTCATGGTATGACGCTGTGCCAAGGGACCCAAGCTGATTAATAAATCTTAGATACATTGCCCTTTTTACAAATAACATTATGGGATTGTTAGTCATGCAATTCCCCTATACCACCCAGGTCAAACACAAGTTCCACGGGTCAAATCCGCCCCATCACCTCGTTGTATGTGGCCCGCTGGCCGACCAGCAAACTAACAGGCATTTCACTCACCCAGACTGCAGCAGCGGTCCAGCGGCAGTGCAGAGGCTGTGACCACTAACCTTTCCCACGGTTTCTGCGTGCGCCATCCTGTACACAGTCCAGATGCTGAGGGGAGAGGACAGCAGTCATAGACTGAGCAGCGGCTGCCATCACCACTGGACTGGAGCTGCAGGCTGTTAACAAAGGGATGCTGCCTGGCTCGCGGCCAATAGGGGAGTAGTTATTATTATACTACTATGGTGGGCACTTATTGCTACTGGGGACACTATTACTACTTAACCCATGATGGGGGGCACTATTACTATTGAGGCAATGAATATAGGGGGCACTTACTACTGGAGCGCTATAGGGGTCACTATTAGTACTGGTGTCACTATGGGGGTCACATACTAGTGGAGCCACTATAGGGGACACTTATTACTACTGGGGCCATTATGGGAGCATGATTACTACTAGGGCTACTACTACTCGGGTCACTATGGAAGCACTATAACTACTAGGGCTACTACTACTACTACTCGAGTCACTATGGAAGCAGTATTACTATTACTACAGGAGTCACTTGGGGAGAAGGGCATTTACTACTGTGGCCATTATTTGTACTGGGGCTACTATGGAGGTCACTAATACTACTGGGGCAACTATGGGGTCACTATTACTACTGGGGCCACAATGGGTGCACAGCACTATTAAAATAAATAAATCTTGGTATTTCTATAGCGCCAACTTATTCCGCAGCGCTTTCAGGTAATTATTACTTATTACCCCCCACCAAGCTGGATTCTCATTACTACTGCGGCCACTATGGGAGTCACTATTACTACTGTGGCCACTGTGGGGTGTCACTATTACTACTGGGGCCACTATGGGAGTCACTATTACTACTGGGGCCACTGTGGGGTGTAACTATTACTACTGAGGCCACTGTGGGATGTCACTATTACTACTGGGGCCACTATGAGAGTCACTATTATTACTGGGGTCACTATGGGAGTCACTATTACTACTGGGGCTACAATGAGTGCACAGCACTATTACTACTGCAGCCACTATGGGAGTCACTATTACTACTGGGGCCACTATGGGAGTCACTATTACTAATGGGGCCACTATGAGAGTCACTATTATTACTGGGGCCACTATGGGTGCACTATTACTACTGGGGCCACTGTGGGAGTTACTATTACTACTGGGGCCACTATGGGTGCAATATTACTACTGGGGCCACTATGAGAGTCACAATTATTACTGGGGCCACTATGGGTGCACTATTACTACTGGGGCCACTATTGGTGTAACTATTACTACTGTGGCCACTGTGGGGTGCCACTATTACTACTGGGGCCACTATGGGAGTCACTATTACTACTGGGGCCACTGTGGGGTGTAACTATTACTACTGAGGCCACTGTGGGGTGTCACTAATACTACTGGGGCCCACGAAGGGGGTAATATTACTACTGGGGCCACTATGGGAGTTACTATTACTACTGAGGCCACTATGGGTGCACTATTACTACGGTACTGGGACCACAATGAGAGTCACTATTATTACTGGAGCCACTATGGGTGCACTATTACTACTGGGGCCACTATGGTAGTTACTATTACTACTGGGGCCACTATGGGTGCACTATTACTACTGGGACCACTATGGGTGCACTATTACTACTGGGACCACTATGGGTGCACTATTACTACTGGGACCACTATGGGTGCACTATTACTACTGGGACCACTATGGGTGCACTTACTACTGCAGCCAGTATGGGAGTTACTATTACTATTGTCATATATTAAACATGCGTATATCCTGTGTGTAACACGCGGTGAATGGAGGCAATGAAAGTCAATGGACTTTCGCTCTTGCATGAACACCGGCGTGCGGACACGATGTATTGGTACACAGGAGAAATAAATCGCAGCATGCTCCATTTCTCTGTGTATGATACCCCGCCCTTGTATGGGCTCCGTATGAAACTCTGTTCCTACACCTGCATTCAGAGCGGGAAATAAAAAAAAAAATCCCACTGCGCATGTCCGTAATCGCATCATCCCGGGCATGCGCAGAGCATACGCAGTCTCTGCCGGCAGAGTGTATGGGCTGTAATGCGTACAACGCTGTGGGAGACTCACCGCGCCGTACGCATATACCCGTGTAAATGAGCCCTTACAATCAGTCCTTTGCAGGCAACCATATGGCTACATTCACAGGGGCGAGCTCGATAGTGTCCGGAGAAACTCTGCCTGATATCACACTTGCCAAGTTGCATTTTTCATTGTGGGGCAATGCGTTGATTAAAATTTGCATCGCCGTACGTGAAAACATGGCGACTGCTTCCCATTCACTTCAATGGGGAGAATCCCATCGCACCTGCATGCACAGTGCACGGATATGCCAGTGGTTTCTCTCAACTCCCATTGATAACAATAGGTGATACATTCTGGGACAACGCCGAAAGATAGAAAGTGCTGCGAGGAAAGAAAAAAATGGCCTGTGTGAATATCGTGCGAGTCTTGTGCGCATCGCACAGAGTGCACAAGTATCTGAGCCGTGTGAACAAGTGCTGAGGCAGATATGACTAATGAGTCTGTCTTCCTGCTCTGTACTCTTCTAAGAGAGCCCAGTAACCTGCATGGCTGGTGTAGTTCCCCCAGTGTATATATATATATATATACACACACAGTGGGGGAACATATGCTTCTCCCTCGGGCTGTGCATGAGGTGTATACATATATGTGTGTATACACCTCATGCACAGCCCGAGGGAGAAGCACCATAAGTAGCACACAGCTCGGGGTGGATGAGTGGAAGCGGCCAGCAGAGGGCAGCAGCTAGCAGCGGCTTGACTTCCTGTGTGCGCGAGCAGGAAGAGGCGGCGGAGGAGCGGGGTCTGCTGGTAAGCACGGGCTGATGGCGACGGTACAGGGCGCCCCCCACCGCTCATGTACCGCAGGTGGCTGAGGGCACACACCCTCGGGCTGGGACTACAACTCCCAGCATGTCCTGACGGCTGTTGGCACCTGCAGGGGTTGTAGTCCCTCGACAGATAGGATATAGTGAGGAGATAAGGGGCTGTCAGTCACCACCGACCACGGAGATAAGGGGCTGTCAGTCACCACCAGCCCCGCTGCTCTCCTGTACAGCAGCGCATCAGGGGGGACGACCTCTATCCCGCACCTGTGACAGTCTTATTATCATCGGGGGTCACAGCATTATGGCCGCCGTCTATAAGGACGCGTTCACACGGACAGGTTTTGTTACGTCTTTACTACGAACACCTTAATTGACCCTGATTTGCATCAGGCGGTTCTGGTGCGCGTTCTTCATGCGTGTATTCTACACGCACATCAAAAATCTCAATATGTCCTATTTTTGGTGCATATTAAGGAACAAAAGCGGCATTGCGTAAATAGTAAATACGTGCGATACATCTGTATTGGCGCATGATGGCGGGAGAAATCTACGGGACCTTCTGAATCCACCGCTATAATGGACATGCTGCAGATTTAACTCCCGCACCGCCTGTCCGTCTCCGCAATCGTTTTTTTTTTTTTTCCCCCCAGCTGTTTATGGATAACATTTGTAAAAGATGGCGGCTCCTGTAAATAGCGCTGGACTTCTGCGTGGAGGTTCGGCACAGGAATCCTGCTTCAAATCTGCCCCGTTCATACCCTTACGGTGGATTCACATGTAAAAATAAGCCAATCCGCTGCCGAATCTTCGCGCTTCACATGCGGGTTTGCCGCAGATTACGCTCTCTGCATTGCAAAGAACGCAATCCCTACCGGTTCCTGGCAAATATAAGCCCGCCCGCGTAATCGTACGTTTTGCGGTGGATTTGTTTGTCGTGTATTACGCCACATGTGAATTCAGACTAACTAGGCATCTCGCCCGTACGAACATCTCCGGTTTCTACTTAGGCGTCATATACGCCACGCATTTCCGTAGACGTCTGCGACAGAAATCTGTGCGTCTAAGCTGGGATGTCCACCACAGATGAGCATTACAGCTCCCCCATATCCGCACGTGATATCTGCGTATAGATTGCACGCCAAGAAGTGACATGTCAGGGCTGCTGCGCACAAAACACAGGGAATAGAACCTCATTTCAATGAGTGCATTCTCATCTTCGTTTGTGCATGAAAAAAACCCTGCGTCGCGCGTTTTTGAGGATGAGCAAATGCGCACTGGAAACCTGCGTGACTGCAAATTTCGCTGCGTGATTTCGTGGGAAAAGGACGCATTTGGAAATAATAGGGTTAAATAGCCTTTTGAATCTGCCCGCGGCCGTGTCCCGCACGCACGTGAAATGTCCTGGTTGGCACAAAAAGTGCAGTAAAATGCGCAAAAACGTAACGTTCATGGCACAAATACGTTGTGCTGACGCGTGTGTGTTTGCGCGTTTGCCCGTGTGAATTCGCCCTTTTTCCATAACGCTGATTTGAAATCCGTCCTGTAGTTCATACAATGTATTCCAATCCGTTCCAATTCCGATGATGAGATGCGGAACGAATGCAGATCCTTTGCGCTGTGTGCGGGCCGCAGTCGCCATGGAGTCCTAGAGACTGCAGTCACCCTGGTACCACTAGTTCTGTGGGGGAGGAGGGACACACTAGTTTCACATGGGCGATCGCGATATCGCTGTGATGGTTAAGCATCAGCGCTGCATTTTCTCGCAAAAACATGACTGCCACTTGCGACTTCTTGCGCATTTTTTCATGCGGTTTTGCCACGATTTTTTTAACGTGAACGTCTATAGGACTCTCTAATGTTAAAATCGCGTAAGTGAAAACATCACAAATGTGAAGGAAACCATTGAAAATCGTAAGTTTCATAACTCTGCGTTTTCACTCCCTGTAGCATCGCTCAAAAATACGTGATTTTCTCGCAAGTGTGAAGGCGCCCTTAGGCCTCATGTCCACGGGGAAAATCAGGCCCGCTACGGATTCTCCATGGAGAATCTGTAGTGGGTCCCTCCTGCCCCGCGGACATGAGGCATTAAAATAAGAATAAACTCACCTGCTGCGGGCCGTGCAGGTCTTCCCTTCTTCGCGCCCGGCAGATGTGCTCGGCACGCCGGCTGCGTGCCGCGCGCATGCGTCGGGCACATCCGCCAGGCCGAAGAAAGAAGGCCGCAAAGGAAGGAAGACCTGCATCGCCCGGAGCAGGTGAGTTTAATTCAGGCGCGGGTCTCCTGCAGATCCGGACGGCTTCCATAGGCTTCAATAGAAGCTTGCGGAAGCCGTCCCCGCGGGAGACCCGCACTAAAATGGAGCATTTTCGGATTTTTTTCCTGCACGCGGGACCCGCGCCTGACGGGAAAAATGACATCCGCAGGTATTTAACTACCTGCGTGTTTCTAATGCATCCCTATGGGCCGTGGATCCACATGCGGGAAAAACGCTGCTGATTTAAAATCTTAATTTGCCCGTGGGCATGAAGCCTTAAAGGGGTTGTCCCGCGCCGAAACGTTTTTTACCTGAATCCCCACGCTCCGGTGACTTCTTACTTACCCGGTGAAGATGGCCGCCGGCATCTTCTCCCTTGGTGGACCGCAGGGCTTCTGTGCGGTCCATTGCCGATTCCAGCCTCCTGATTGGCTGGAATCGGCACGTGACGGGGCGGAGCTACACGGAGCCCCATTGAGAAAAGCAGAAGACCCGGACTGCGCAAGCGCGTCTAATTTGGCCATTAGACGGCGAAAATTAGACGGCACCATGGAGACGAGGACGCCAGCAACGGAACAGGTAAGTGAATAACTTTTGATAACTTCTGTATGGCTCATAATTAATGCACAATGTACATTACAAAGTGCATTAATATGGCCATACAGAAGTGTATACCCCAACTTTGCCGCGGGACAACCCCTTTAAGGCTACAGAATGTAATGCAGTGATCTACAATGTCTCTAATGTCCGTACGCACAGAATGCACATCAGTGTCTCGTATACCTTGTAACCATTGTGTTTGTTTCTATTGGATAGTTTGAGCTTCAAAGTAAATTTTAAAGGAAATGGTACGAATTTTAGCAAATGGTGAAATTGTTCAAGATGATGACCCTCGCGTTAGGGCAACCACCCAACGCAGCAATACCCAGCGCCAGGTAAGAGATTGATCAGGTAGAGTTTGCTATGGCCCGCAAGGCTGGTCAAATAATTGGGTCATTTTGGCACGTTTAGCGATGTTCACATGAATACAGATGTTTGTAGGCGTTGCAGGTCATTACTGTACGTATGCAGAAGACATGTTTTATAGCTAATTTGGCACCAAAATTACCCTGACGCCCAATGTCCATGGGTGGATTTGAATCGACGTGGAACACCCGCACAGATGATCGCGGTTCAAGTCTTCCATAGGGTGTCCGCAACTGAATAAAAGCACGCAGATTTGATTTGCTGACTTTATGGGTGCGGAAATCAAATCCCAGTACGCTCCACTTCAGTGCGGTTCCTACACGGACAGTTTCTGTTGAAGTCAATGGAAGCCGTCCGATCCATTGACATTGTGGACAGGCCATGGATTCTGTGGAAAACAAGGAGTTTGGGGGGAAAAAAACCAAAAAACTCTACTGCACATGAGCACCGGCCAGCACTTCCACACACATCTGCGGTAGATAAAGAAGAAGACCCGGATGGGTAAGCAGGTTCCGTGGGCAGGGTTGGAGTCCATTGTGGGCTCCCGCATGCGGAATCTGACTCGCCCATTGACATGAGCGCTCCAAACACTTCCTTCATGGTATTAAATGGCAAGTGCATGCTAGAGTTTTTCAGAACGTATTGGTGAATTGTTTAACCCCTTAAGAACCAAGCTCGGTAAATATACAGCATTTAGTCCTTGGCTTTGATTCCAGCCGATAGCATAAGTACGGACGACAGTGATATCGCAGCTGTATTCAGTGAAATATCGCTGCATTTTCTCGCGGCGATATCACAATTTTTTTTTTTTGCCACTTTTTTACTGGGATTTTCGGGGGGGCCTTGAACTATAAGCCCTACCCCAAAAATAAGCCCTGGCTGCAAAAAAAAACAAAAAACAATACATTACCTAACAGGCGCTGTCTGCTCCACCTCTCTTCTTCTCTGGCAATTCCGCGGCACTTGTTTCTAGTCTTCAGCTACTGCTTCCTGGTCAGAGGGTTCAAATCCCGCCTCCAGGAAGCGCTGGCTCTGATTGGCTGAGCCGCAGCAATCGAGAACCAATTACTGCAGCGCTCGATGAACCAATCACAGCCATCACATTCATTGACTGTGATTGCTTCATCGAGCGCTGCAGTGATTGGCTGAGCCACCGTGCTTGAGAACCAATCAGGGCCAGCACTTCCTGGAGGCGGGATTTTAAACTCCTTCCCCCTTTCCTCACCAGAAAGTGCTGGCTGAAGACTATCATCAAGTGCGGCAGAACTGCCGGAGAAGGAGCGGACAGCACCTGTTAGCTAATGTTTTTTTTTTGCCTTGTTTTTTATTGTAGCTAGTGTTTATTTAAAGGGGTTGTCTCACGCCGAAACGGGTTTTTTTTTTTTTCAATAGGCCCCCCGTTCGGCGTGAGACAAACCCAATGCATGTGTTAAAAAAAAAAAAATGTTTAGTACTTACCCGAATCCCCGCGCTGCAGCGACTTCTTCCTTACCTTACTAAGATGGCCGCCGGGATCTTCACCCACGATGCACCGCGGGTCTTCTCCCATGGTGCACCGTGGGCTCTGTGCGGTCCATTGCCGATTCCAGCCTCCTGATTGGCTGGAATCGGCACACGTGACGGGGCGGAGCTACGAGGACCAGCTCTCCGGCACGAGCGGCCCCATTCACCGCACAGAAGACCGCACAGCGCAAACGCGTCTAAAATCGCCAGAAGACGGCGATTTTAGACGGATCCATGGCGACGGGGACGCTAGCAACGGAGCAGGTAAGTGAATAACTTCTGTATGGCTCATAATTAATGCACGATGAATATTACAAAGTGCATTAATATGGCCATACAGAAGTGTATACCCCCACTTGATTTCATGAGACAACCCCTTTAAGGGTCAAACAGCAGGCCTTCCTACTGTAAAAGTTGCATTGCACAAAAACCCACGATTTTGTGCTATGTGATGCAACACAAAGAAAGGCTCCATTGGGAAACATGGGCTATAAAACATAGCAAATCGCGGCAATGTAGCAGCCTATAAGACATGGCTAATGTGAAGGAACCCATTAGAAAGCATGGGCTTCACATACATGCGATTAGTAGCGCTGTTGCATCACGAGAAAATCATGCAATTTTGTCGCCCGTGTGAAAGCAGGCTAAGGCCGTCGGGCGATGCGGTATCCCGCGATAAAGCTTTGCTGCGTGAGCCTGCCACCTCCGAATCTCTGCCGGTCAACCCTATCTAATAGATAGGCTGACTGCGGAGAATCGCAATGATTCTCGGCTCGTGAACAAGTGCCGGTGCCTTCCATAGCAATGCTATGGGAAGCGTTGGCCAGCAGATAAACTGCCTTGGACAGGGGGCCTAAAGCTCCTGCAGTCATGCCGGAACATGTTGGGTCTTCGGCTGTCAGACACTGCCGAAAACCCAGAGGAGAAGGGAGATGCTGGTTTTAACTAAACTTTACTAAAGAGTGGAAGTGTTAGTTCCGCTATGGAACCCAGCAATCGCATGAACGCCGGGTGCCCTCTGTCACAGCAGAGCTGTAGGTTCCTAGCAGACCCAGACCAGCTCTGTTGATGACTTACTGTCACTACATGTTGATGTTTTTATCTGCCTTATTTCAGTTTCTCTCTCCAAAAATGGAGCAGAGAGACGGAAATCCTAAACTGACCCTAACACCGATATGAGAGTAGCATTATATCACCATAAATCCCTATGGAGGGCTGCGTTTGGTGCAGTTGAACTACATGAGGTTCAGGTGTTGTGGTCATAATATAGTCGAAAGAAAAAACAGACATGCTGTGCAAATGGCACAGCCTTTCTGACAAATACCAGTATGAGACCAGGAAAGTAGACCCCCCTCCTCTTTTATTTGATAATCAAACAGCCCCTTCCCCAGAATGGTTGGGTGGGATGCGGCTAATGAGTAATGGATGCATTCAGGGAGAGAAGAGATGGCAGGTTGTCAAGGTCATCTCTCCCTGAACATGGCCAGGCTGTCCGTTGCACAGGAGCCATGTTCCACCCAGCTGTTCTGAGGAAGGGCCTGTATCCCCCAAAACGTGTCAATGTGCTGCTTCTATTGGCAAATGAAGAGGAGTGGGGTTTACTTTCCTGGTCTCGTACTGTGATTTGTGGGAAGGGCTGTGCCATTTTCCCAATATTTCGGTTTCCTCTTTCGATTATACTGATGCACTCCATGAATTGGACGTTGTAGTCGGCTGGAGTAGCTCTACTTCTGTGTTACAAATGTAACAAGTTGTTAAAGTCCCACAAAGTGCTCATTTATAGAAATAGTTTCTGCTTTCTACAACAAATCTTTATTTCCTCTATTTGTACGTGCAGGGATTTTTTAACACAGCAGGAAATGCTGGACCGGGACCACATCAGGCCCCCCAAGATGGGGCACAGCAGGAGGGGCGCTCTCCGTTCACCGACATTAACCAGCAGCTGGTGAATATGGGTTTTCCACGCTGGAATCTGGGAAACCAGGTGGTAGAGCCCATCATGTCCATTCTCTTCCTTCTACTCATTCTAATGATGGGTGTCCGTGGCTTGCTGTTAGTCGGCTTAATATATGTCGTGTCGCACCTCAGTCAGCGGTAGGTGGAAGCGAAAGACACTCTGGCTATGAAGACTGGAAAACAAAGCACTGGTGTCCGTTTCCGGACAACTCGGTGGGGAGAATCTTCAGCGGACCCTTGCAGATAATCCAAGCTTCTGAGCTACAGTACACCTCATGGCTAACGGACGTTGATTTCCTGGAAGGATTTTTGCTTTTTCTAGCCTATGATTTTTATAATTACACACATTCCTACTGTTTGTATGTTGAGCTAATTTAATATCTTCAGCAACCACTTGATCTAAAATCAGATTTTTTTTTTTTACTATGCAAATAAATATACAAAAAGTTACAAATAAATCCCGTTTTGCACAACTTTTGTGAATCGGTTAAAGAATTACTAAAAGATTTTGTTTGAAAAGTACCTTTTGGTTTTCAGGAACTTTAAGGACCTTCGTAGGCAACTACTATTTAAAGGGGTTTTATCACGACCATAAAAACTTTCCCAAAGCTGAGCCTGTTATGGAAAATACGGAAAAAATATTGTGAACCCAGCCAGGGACTTTAGTTGACAGTGCAGGTGATAGTACCGGGTGACGGAGGGCCACTTCTATGGCTTTACTTCCTCTTTTACAGAAGAAGCAGTAGAGCTCTGTAACGGCGGGAGGAAGGGATGAAGCCGATTGGTGGAGGCGGGGTAGCAGCAGCAGTTCCCACCTGCGCTCCCCACCGATCAGCACTACAGGCGGCAGGAGAGAAAACTCCTAACTGATCAAGAATTTGTTTGCGCAATCACTCATACAAACGCCTGATCGCGACGGCCACTTTGGTGGGAAGAAAAGTGCATCTTCTAAAGTTAAAAATACGGCACTCAACTCTCCTCGGACTCCCAAAGCTCAGCTGAGCGGCTCACACTGCCCTGGCGCCAGCTTCCAGGTAGATGGCCAGGCAGAGGCATGTGACTGTAGCATCACCTCCCCAAACTCGTAGCATCCTGGCACCCAGGATATGAGCGCCCACGGTAACGCTGCAGCCTCTGATTGACCGCAGCTGTAACGTGCTTCCACCGGGCCATCCACCCGTAAGCTCGGGCAGTGTGAGCCACTCAGCTCAGCTCCGCACCGAGGAGAGATGAGTATTATGTTTTTATTTTTTACCTTATAACAGGCCCAGCTGCTGGGAAAGTTTTTATGGTCATGATAAAACCCCTTTAAATAATTCTTTTATGTATTGCTATGACTGAAAACTCAATGCCAGCAAACGAAAATTATAGCAAAGTGCATTTCAAGCTTCCTGTCAACAGGCAGCAAATGCTTATAGTCTCCTCACCGCTTGCTAGTGTGTCCAGTAGTCCAGGGGACTGCAGCGAATAAAGTCCCCAAAGGGATACTTTCTGCTAAAAAATCTAGTAGTGAACTTCTAAAGTCACATATCCTGAGGTTGATGCACTGGACCTCCACTAGGTGTCCATAAGCCGTGAAGCTACGGGGCTCTGTGAGCAATCACCGTCCTGCCCCCTAAACGTCATCCACGTACCTGTGCAACTTCTTGGCTTGACACATCCATGTGTATCTGCTGTTGTTGGCACAGCCAAGAAAGCAGACACTTGGGGATCCCCTCATAATACTCCAGCCGACTGATACACATGGCTGGTATACAGTTCCATGATTACTGTTTTACGGCTCTACAATGGACACTTGATGCACCGGTTTTAGACATAGTTGACTCATCAGCGGTCCACAGAAATGCACCTTTTATGACCACATAGCCTGGTTCTCTGTATTTATCTTCGGCTCTACTGTGGTGCAGGTTGAGTCTAAAATCTCAGACCAATTAGTGTAGCATGCTGTGCTATTTTGTCACTGGACCCCATTATATAGTCATTGGGGTCCGTTGTTGATGTCTGGAATGCTCCAACATAGATGATAATTAACAGTCTTAGTATTCCCCCTTCTACAGCAACTGCATCCCACCTATTCTGTCTTCTATCCGCTGGCTGTGCGTGGTCTCATTTGTATTGTCTGGTAAACATGCTTAGAAGTTGTGTTTTATTCCGCTTTTTTATTCTCCCCCCCCCCCCCCATTCCATATTTCTATCCTACACTAATACGATGTTTGAGGGAATTTGCTTTATATGCGTAAAAAATGTTTTGCAATAAAAGTTAATAAAATTAAACTCTAAAATCTGCAATCATTCATGGGCATCTCGCTGTTGTGGAATAGTCTGTTACATGTAAGGCATGGTAACCCGTCTGGTCTACACCACCATCGGAGTGTGAAGCTACAATCACTCTTGAGGTAGGCATGTTTTATATAGAGGCTTGTATAACCCTTTCCAGTCCACTGTCTGACGTCTGAAGACCTTATGATTTCTGGCTGTACAGCTCTGATGTTGGAAGACATCCGTTGGGGTTCTCTTACTGTATATTGCCAGCCTCTCTGCTGTCGGAGCCTATCCAACGTGTCAGCTCATGCAGTACTGGCTTTAGCCAGCATATAGCGCTGTTGTATAACGGCAGACAAAGAGTAAGCCCCCTAGGAAAACCCGGATACAAATGGGATTGGAAAACTTTACATTCCATGTTACCTAAGCGGGCATGCTCCTCTTCATGTGATATCTGCCCCTGGGTTAGTTAGTTTAACTACTTAACACTTTGGGATGTACATTTAGGTCCTGGAGGTTTGGGGGTTGATCCCGCCCCATGTGATGTGGGTGCCAGGTTTTTCTAACAGCCATCATCCACCCGCAATACTTGTGATCAGCACCGCCAATGATCAGAGCTGTTAACCCTTTAAATGTCACCGTTAATTCTGACAGCAGCATTTAAATGCCCCAATCAAAGCTTGGGGGTCCTGATTGGCCCCACATATGAGATCGCAGGGTGCTGTGCGGTGCCATGGCAGTCAAGGGCCTTCTTGACTGTGGTGAGGCTTGATAGATTGCCTGGCAGATTGTGATATAATGTAACAATATGGTATTGCATTATACTACAGGAGCGAGCAAACCATCAAACGTCCTTGTCCTCTATGGGGGCTAAAAAAAAAATGTAAAAATCAGTTTTAAAAGCTTTCTATGAAAGATAATATGTTGTTTTTTCTATTTTTTTTTTAACCCCTTAGTGACGACCCAATAGTCTTTTTACGTCCTGCTGTTCTAGGCCGTGTATGGAGGAAGATAGCGCTGCTATCTCCCTCCATACAGTGCGGGCGTCGGCTGTTTATTACAGCTGACACCCACGGGCAATAGCCCCAATCGGCCGTATGGCCGATCGCGGTTACTAACCCTTTAAATGCCGCTGTCAATTCTGACAGCGGCATTTAAATTCCCCGAACGCCTTCCCGTGGTGAGATCGGGGCAGCTGTGCAGGTGTCATGGCAGCCGGGGGCCTTCTGAAAGGCCCCAGGGCTGCCATAGCAGACTGCCTATCAAGCCATCCCTGTGGGGTGGCTTGATAGACTGCCTGTCAAAAAGCAGTATGACGTAATGCTATAGCATAACGTCATATTGCAGGAGCGATCAAAGCATCGCTGGTTGTGGTCTTTTAGGAGGACTAGAAGAAAATGTAAAAATAAGAGCAAAAAATTATACTAATTATTAAAAAAAAAAATTATAAAAGTTCAAAAAACACCCCCTTTTGGCTCATTTGCAACAAAAAAATAATAATAAACCAAAAATACGTGTTTGATATCACTGCGTCTGTAAAAGTCCAATCTATTAAATTAATGCATTATTTGACCTGCACGATGAACGTGGTCCGTAAAAAAATAAAGAACGCCAGAAATGCACTTTTTTTTAGTCACCTTATCTCCGAGAAAAAATGGAAAAAGCGATCAGAAAGTCAATTGTACGCAACAATGGTACCAACGGAAATGACAGGATATACAGCACAAAATGAGCCCTCGCATAACTATGTCGACGGAAAAATAAAAATGTTATTGTGTGCAGAAAATGGACACAGAAGATAATTTTAAAAAATTACCGTATATACCGGCGTATAAAACGACCTTTGAACCCCGAAAAATCTGCTCTGAAGTCGGGGGTCGTCTTATACGCCGATATTGGCTGAAGGCGCACGTGTGTTAGCAATCACACCCATTCAATGATGTCATTGAATAGTGTGATTGGCTGAAGCCACGTGTGTTTTAGCCAATCACAGCCATTCAATGATGTCATTGAATGGCTGTAACTGGCTGACGGCGTGTGTATTAGCTTTCTGGAGGCGGGGATTTCAAGCCCCGCATTCAGAAAGCAATGCTGCGCCGGGACAAGGAGCGAGCAACATCCTGCCGGAGCGCGACAGAACGCCGGGGGAGGTGAGTAATGATTTTTTTTTTCTCCACTGTATTACCGGCGTATAAGGTGAAAGTTGGGGGGTCGTCTTATACGCCCCGTCGCCTTATACGCCGGTATATACGGTAAATATCTTTAAAAAAATACAAGTAGAACAACAAAAAAAAACCTATATAAGTTTGGTATCGTAGTAATCGTACTGACCCTTAGAATAAAGATATCAGGTCATTTTTGTTCCAGTTTGTGCGCTGTAGAAACAGGACGCACCGAAAGATAGGGGAATGTTGTTGTTTTTTCTATTTCTCTCTGCTTACAATTTTGTAAATGTTTTTCAGTACATTATATGGTACATTAAATAGTACCATTGAAAAATACAACTCATCCTGCAAAAAACAAGCCCTCATACAGCGACGTCGATGGATAAATAAGGAGTTACGAATTTTTAAAAGGGAGGAGGAAAAAACGAAAATGGAAAAAAGCAAAAGTGCTCTGTCACTAAGGGGTTAATTTTGCCATTTGTGAATAAAAAATGAATAAAAAAAATGAAACCCTCAAAATATATTTGGTATCGCCGATTCCATAAAAGTCTGCTCTATCAAAGTGAACCTTGTGAGGCAAAAAAACCCACCAGAATTACGCTTTTTTTGGTCACACCCATTTCCAAGAAATAAAATTTAATAAACAGCGATCAAAAAGTTGTACGTACCAGAAGAAACTACAGGACGCCCTGGAAAAAAATGAGCCCTTTGTACAACTATGTTGATGAAAAAATAAAGTTGCCGCTGTCAGAAGATGGCAGAAGAAAATAATTTTTTTTTCAAAATATATTTTATTTTTTAAAAACTAGTACAGCCAAAAACACAACTACATGGATTTGGTACTAGTAATAGTACTGATCCTAGAATAAAGTTATCATGTCATTCTGCAGTGTGCACACCGTAGAAACAAGACACCCTCCAAGATGGCGGAATTTGATTTTTTTTCCCCCCCCCATTTCGCTCCACTTTAGAACTTTTTAAAAGTAATGGTAACATTTATATAGTAACATTGAAAATACAACTCACAATAAAAAACAAGCCCTCAGACATCTACGTTGACAAATAAAAGTTAGGATTTTTTAAAAGTGGGGAGAAAAAACAGAAAATGTAAAATAAAAAATAAGGGCTTGGTCCTTTAAGGGGTTAATATTAATAGTTTATGATAACTTTATGGCAAAGGCATAATAAAATGGATTCACATAGTATTTGCCAACACTTTCCTTCTGTATAGCAGGCCGGATCTTGCGCTGCCACGTTTCAGCACTATTCAGCAGGCCTCTGTTTATAAGGGCCTCTAATTGACTCCTAGTTATAATTACAAGCCCTTTAGATCCCTTTAACACACAAATATGTCTTCACAGTAGGTAAAGACTTATTACAGTGTGCACGTACTTATGTGATAGCGAGCAGAAGTGCAAGTCGCTTTATTTACTTAAAATTACGTTTTTGTGCTGAAAAGTTCTGTTCAAATCCTGGCCACTAGGGGCTCTCCCTTCCTTTTCACCTGCTGTCCACTGCCTATTGTCATGTGAAATCGCTTTCTAGTAATGGAGACACTGAGATGAATAACAGGAAGTATGTGGGATGTTGTCTCATGCGACCCATAGAGTCTGTGAAGAAGACAATGAAAGTAGAGAGACTCTCACAGGCATGCTACTGTAGTTAACAGTGAATGTTTACTGTATCACAACTACTGCAATCACATTTACACTGCTCAGTAATGCAGTGGGTGTCCTCCATGATGCTTTTACTTAGCATTTGCTGCAGAGATATCTTGCTTTCCTATGGGGGAAGAAATCTAAGAATTAGGCTGGCATCACACAGGTGTACTCATTTTTGCATGTCCATGAGTGCTGCATTTTTGCAGGATTTATGGTGTATTTTTGCACGCACATCAATGTATTTTACTGCACTTTTCCCATGCGCAACGCAAATGTATTGTTGCGCTGAAAAGAAATGTACTGATTGAAATGGCTAATTAGTCTTCAGTTCCAGATGTTCTTTTTCCTGCGCAATTTTGCAGTGTTTCATCCATCTCCTAACGTATTCTGTGTGCATTTGTGCATCCCCATTAACCCCTATGAGGACTTTTGATGTGCATATGTACAGGAAAATTGAGCATGCTACATTTTTTGTCGCAACCAAAATGTGCCGTGAAAGTGTTATGTGAACAACCCCATTGAAATGAAATACGCCCATGCCCATGTGACGCCAGTCTTAGAAACGGAGCTTGCAGAGGGGAAAAGTAGTGAAAAATGCTTTATAACAGCCAGATATTCCTCATCTACACACAACAGCTTATTCTGAAAAATCGCCACCAATGACTACACTTTATATTTTAAAGCACCCCTTCTGTTTACGGATCCCATCACTTCTGTCATGGGAGCTAATATTGGTTCTGTATTTTATTCGATAAACTAATATTCCAATTCTGACTACTTTGGAGTGTTTTTAGTTACAAACCATTATTCTAGTCATCCGAATCCATATCATCCTCCATAATTGCAGTGGAGCACCAGCCTCATGCAAACACAAGGACTATCCAACTTGCTTTAAGTAGGTGATATGCGTAAAGTTGATGGGGCTGATACCCTGACTGTAAACTTGGCGCAGGCTAAGAATATTGGTCCATCACATATCAGAGGGTTCTGATTGGTCTCCTGCTTTCAGTCGGATTGCATGCATTGTTCTTGGCTGCGCAGATGACATTAGGTCTAGCAAGCTCGTGCGTTAGAATTAAACCGGGAGAAATGGTTTGATTGCTAATGCATGGATTTGCAGTAAACGCTGGGCACTTCTTAACTCTATTAAAAAAGCTGATTCTTCTGATCTAAATAATAATGGTGAAAGCATTGTGGGTAAGTCACGTACTCAAGCAAATATGAAGATCCGCAATCACACCAAGCCCCGAATGTAGACTCCAACGGCTGCTATAGGAGAATCACCTGTCTTGTTCAAGATTTGGACCTTGGGGCTTAAATTGGAACACTTCATTTGTGTCCTCTGACTGAACACTGTTTAGGTCCCCTTCACACGAGCTTGTGCGCAACTTTTTGAGCACCGAGTGAGGCTTTTTTACCCGCGTAATCAGTGTATTTTACTGTACTTTTTGCCTTCGCAAGGCATGTTCATTTGCACGCATCAAACAAAGATGCGCCAATTTAAATGGCTAATTAGTAGATATGAGCGAGCACCAAAATGCTCGGGTGCTCGTTACTCGAGACGAACTTTTCGCGATGCTTGAGGGTTCGTTTCGAGTAACGAACCCCATTGAAGTCAATGGGCGACTCGAGCATTTTTGTATATCGCCGATGCTCGCTAAGGTTTTCATTTTTGAAAATCTGGGAAATTCAAGAAAGTGATGGGAACGACACAGAAACGGATAGGGCAGGCGAGGGGCTACATGTTGGGCTGCATCTCAAGTTCCCAGGTCCCACTATTAAGCCACAATAGCGGCAAGAGTGGGCCCCCCCCCAACAATTTTTACTTCGGACAAACCCTCATTAGCAAGGCATACCTTAGCTAAGCACCACACTACCTCCAACAAAGCACAATCACTGCCTGCATGACACTCCGCTGCCACTTCTCCTGGGTTACATGCTGCCCAACCCCTCGCACGACCCAGTGTCCACAGCGCACACCAAAGTGTCCCTGCGCAGCCTTCAGCTGCCCTCATGGCATACGCTGGCCTCATAGCCACACCACCCTCATGTCTATTTATAAGTGCGTCTGCCATGAGGAGGAACTGGAGGCACACACTGCAGAGGGTTGGCAGGGCCAGGCAGCGACTCTCTTTAAAAGGGGCGGGGCGATAGCCCACGATGCTGTACAGAAGCAATGAGAACTCCAATCCTGCAAACGTGGGCATAGCAATGGGGCATCCATGTGCCACACAGTATTCATTCTGTCAAGGTGTCGCATAGCTCAATCCACACTGCAAGGGGAAAGCCGTCTGCGCTCTTCCCCCTACCCAAGTCAGTCAGTGCCTTTGTGCCAGACAGGTCAAACACCGCAATGGGAACTAAGTTTGCACCAACAGCATAGGTGGGTCCGAGGAAACCCAAGACATGAACCAAAAATTGATCTGAGCGGCCAAACATGGCAGACTTGCACCGCGCCCACGGCATAGGCCTCGGCCCACAGATTCAGCAATCCTAGGCTGAAAGCGGACTTTCACTGCACCCAGGACATAGGCCTCTGCACAAACCCTCAGCAATCGCGTGCCTACAGTGGACTCCAATACTAGCGTAGCTGTGCACGTCTCATTAGCGCTGTATTGCTCCTGTAGTTTGTCCCAATGCAGTGCCCCGGATAGTAGAGCTAACGTCAGATTAAATACAGGTGGGCTTCGGCCCACACTGCATGCCCCAGTCAGACTGGGGTTCTTTATAAGTAGACACAGGCAGGTACAACTCCGTGTGGACCGACAGCATGGGTGGGTCCCAGGAAGCCACCGGCGTTACATAAGTAAATCCCATTGCATTGCCCAGCACAGCTGAGGTAACGTCAGATTAAACGCAGGTGGGCTTCGGCCCACACTGCATGCCCCAGTCAGACCAGAGTTTTTAATACATAAACACAGGCAGGTACAAATCCCTAATGTGAAGTCCGTGTGGACCCAAAGCATGGGTGGCTCCCTGGAACCCACCGGTGGTACATAAACAAATGCCATTGCAGTGCCCTGGACAGGAGAGCTAACTTCAGATTAAATGCAGGTGGGCTTCGGCCCACAGTGCATGCCCCAGTCAGACTGGTAATATGTACCTTAACAGTAACCGCGTTGGTGGGAATGTGGTCGCGACTGCGGACCTAGTAGTGCGGTTTTATTTAGTTGGTTTTCGGAATGTGGCCAGGATTAAGTGGGCTGTGGCGGGGGAATGGTGGGTGGGCTCTCTTGTTGTGTCGTTAATGGTGAAATTCTTGGACTGCCACCAGATGGACCAATGCAAAGGTATTTGCCAAGAATGTTTTCATTGTTGGAGGAGCAGGGGGATGTTTTTGAGGCACTACGTGTCCTCTCCACATGTCCGTGGTTATATGCACCTTAACTGTAACCGCGTTGGTGGGAAATGGCCTCACCGCCTCTGTTTGCACACCGCAGTGACATAGCATTAGCAGCGGTATAGGCAGAGCCCAGAATTAGTAACATTACAGCGGTAGCATTAGGGACAGGCCCCAGTAACATATCACTAGCAGCAGTATAGGGGGAGCACAGTATTAGTTCCATTTCAGTAGTAGTAGCAGTCTGGACAGGCCCCAGTAACATATCACTAGCAGCAGTATAGGGGGAGCACAGTATTAGTTCCATTTCAGTAATAGTAGCAGTCAAGACAGGCCCCAGTAACATATCACTAGCAGCAGTATAGGGGGAGCACAGTATTAGTTCCATTTCAGTAGTAGTAGCAGTCTGGACAGGCCCCCGTTACATATCACTAGCAGCAGTATAGGGGGAGCACAGTATTAGTTCCATTTCAGTAGTAGTTGCAGTCTAGACAGGCCCCAATAACATATCACTAGCAGCAGTATAGGGGGAGCACGTCCTCTAGGCCTACCCCTACCCCTCAGCATGGTGTATTACGAGTAGAGCAGAAACAGAACGCTGTAATAAATTGTGCCGCTTATTGGCCTGTGGTTGGAGGCTGACTTCGCTTACGGAGCGCACAGCAGAGCCAGAAAACAATTATGCGCAAGCCTGTAGTGAGACCTAGGTGCGTATGACTGAGCTACTGGAATTCACAGCGAAGAACCAGTCAAGTGGCCAAAGGCCAGTGGTAGGCCTTAAGTATTTTGCTTCAATTTTTTTATATGGTGAGGTGAAAAACCAGACAGATACTGTATGCAGCGTATATTATGTATACTGTTTCCCTCTGGCAGGATGACGGCAATCATGTAACGGACACAGCAGAGCCAGGAAACAATTATGCGCAAGCCTGCTGTACCCCCAGCAGGCATGCAGTAAACTGAAGACGGTCACAGGCAGCCCTAATATTGTATTTTTTTCCAATTTTTCGGGAAAAAGCACACTGCCTATATAGCCTGTATATGGATTTCCCTGTTGGAGGATGACTGTGGTTATTGAAAGCACAGTGCAGCCAGAAAAAATTATGCGCAAGGCTGCAGTAACACCTAGCTGGGTAATAAGTGAGCGACTACTACCCCCAGCAGACACGCAGGAAACTGAACACGGTCACAGGCAGCCCAAAGATTTTTTTTTCCAATTTTTTTGAAAAAGCCCACTGCCTATATAGCCAGTATACCTCTTTCCCTGTACCACTGTCCCTGCCTCACCAGTACTGCCCCTATACTCAGTAAAATGACTGCAGACTGAGGACGCTATGGTCTGCACGCCCGATATACAAAAAAAAAAAAGTGCAACACTGCTAAAAGCAGCCTCAACAGTACTGCACACGGTCAGATGTGGCCCTAAGAAGGACCGTTGGGGTTCTTGATGACGAATATAACAGCCTAACACTCTCCCTATAGCAGCTACAGCAAGACAGCACTGTCCCTAATGTCTCTCAGCGTGCATCTGTGGCGATCCGCAGCCAGCCCCATTTTAGATATTCGGCTGGCACCTGATCTCCCCAGCCACTCACTGCAGGGGGGTGGGATAGGGCTGGAACTTCACAGGAGGAAGTTGTAATGCCTTCCCTGTCTTTCTATTGGCCAGAAAGCGGCGCAAACTTTTCTGGGAAGAAAATGAAAGTAACCCGAACATCGCGTGGTGCTCGTCTCGAGTAACGAGCATCTCGAGTACCCTAATACTCGAACGAGTATCAAGCTCGGACGAGTACGCTCGCTCATCTCTAATAATTAGTCTTCCGGATGTGTTCTTTTTCCAGCATAATTATACAGCATATCACGCATCACCTTGCGTATTGCACGTGTATTTGTGCACTCCATTGACTTCTATGGGGATCTTCTATGCGCAAGAAAATAGAGCATGCTGCGGGATTTCTTTTGGCCGAAACACACAGGAAAAATACACACAGGTGAACTAACCCATTGAAATATATGGGTTCTATTCTCTACGTATTGCACGCACACATATGTGAAGGTCTCCTAACAATTATTATTGACTGGTGTACTCAAGCTATCTCGTTTAACTAAGTTATGGGGAGGTATCTTTTATACGCACTGGACGCCCTCACTCCAGCGCTGTGTCCTTGAAAACTCAGCGCATGCCAGCAGCTTGACTGTTTCTTTGCACACAATTCCCATTTATCTCTGGGGGGATGGATGCACATAAAGAGTCAAGTTGGTAGCTACGGAGCCTCCGATTTATCGTATCGCAACTCACCAACTTACGATTTCATGTGATGGGATGCGTTATTGTCTATCACGCCAGAACAACACGGTCGGCAGCGATGCGCAATGTTTTTCCAGATAAAAGCACCAATGACGCTTTAACATAGCATGAACAAAAGTGCGATATTGCCCTTGTTCTAATGATAAAACTTTCTTAAATAATGTTTTATTTCAGTCTGCTTCAAAAACGGAGCAGAGAGGTAGAAACCCAGAACTTTCCAAAGGCTAACTGCGTGCGCGAGCGGAATATATGACCATGAATCACGGCCTGATATCGCGCTCGACAATATGTGATTTCCATGCGATCATAGAGTTTCTCCCATTGCTTTCAATGGGGAAATCTTGCATTGGTCTGTGTGCACCTAGCACGTGGTGCAATGCCACCGCCGGACCCGTTGTGAACAATGGGCAATGCGAGGGCACGTCCAATGATAGGCCGTGCCAAGATTTGTTTCCTGCATTCCATCGCTCATGTGTATGACCATATTCAAACGCACAAATCTCACTCGATATACTTGGCCATGTGAAAATGGCCTAACGCAGGTGCGAAAGCAGCCTTAGGCTACATGCATACGAGTGACTGGGATGTCGGGTCGAGAAAACCACCCCGATATCGCGTTTGTCAACCTGCTTTTTATTTGTCTTTCAGGCGTGTTGGAGAATCGGCATGCGATGTGTTTGTTCGTTCTATTGAAAACAATGTGCAGTGCATTCCCAGGAGCGCAAAAAAATAGGACATGCAGCGATTTTCATGTGTATGACTACATTCAAAAGAATGGGATTCATATTTTCGCATAATACAAAATTCGCAAGAGCATCATGCTCGTGTGAGGAAAGCCTCACTCTCTTCTAATAATGGCGCACGGTGTTAATAAACCGGCCCATTTTACGACCGCTCCTCACCACACCTCTTTCTCTAGAGACTTTAAAACTGTTTAGTGGAGTGTAAAAAGTTTCTGAACACTTGATCCATTTGGTGCATGGAATGGGAAAAAGTTTTTGGCACATTGTGAGGCAGAGTTCGGACACATTGCTCCCCCTGTTGCTCGCTATATTACCATTAGGGTGCAAAGGCTACCTCTGCTTACAAGGGGGGTCATGCATTACACGAGGCTGCGGTGTGGGTCTCCTCGGTTGGTTAAAGGGATGGCATTCATCCTCTATATAGTAAGATTGCTGAGTGGGCAGATTCTGGGCACAAGCTGAACAGCCCAGGGATTGTAGAAGCATTATCTGCTAATCCGCTGGCCTAATCTTATCTGCTAGTGATGCGGGGGTGTCAGGATGCATTTGCAGCTTCGATGCTCTCATGGTGACACGTATAAAACCCTTTTACAGGGAATGAAAAAAGCGCAAATGAACAATAATCGTTCAGTGCAAACGCAGCCAACGACAAATCGTTGGCTTTTCGTTCATCGTTCATTCTACGCAGCATAAAAATCATTGTGGGTTCATTCACTAATCGTTCGGTTTAATTACCGATTGTTGGATTGTTCTCAGTCACTCATACAGCAAATGTGAACGACTGAATGATTTGTCGTTTGAAGGAGCTAACGATGTATCTGCCGGTATGAACAGGCTGCACGAGCGAACTCTGACATCGTTCGCTCATTCAAACGATAAATCGTTTGGGGACTACAAATTGTACATTTGTTCCAAAAAAAACATGGCGCTAATGTGTGCGTGAATATGCATACATTTGTGTGAAACCAGCTTTAGACTACATTCACGCAAGTGTGAATCTTGCGTGAGTTTTGTGTGTTCCAAGACGCACAAAACCCGCACGAATATGAACTCTATTCTTTTGAATGAGTGATGCTGTGACATAAAAAATGGTGCATGTTTTATTTTTCGCGTCCCTCAGGACTCATCGCACATTGTTTTTTAGTGGGACGGTCAAACACATTGCACCCCGTGTGATGTGTGCGCGAGCGCAATGGGTAGTTTCCCATTGAAATCAATAAGAAACACTTGCCGATCCTGTGATGCGCGTGAAACACGAGCTGAATATTTGGAATTTCAGAGAAGTCACACAAGACATTTTTGCATGAAAAGCGCCTCACATCCCCGGGTATAACACATGTTGACAAGTTAAATACTGGGCTGGGTTTCTCGGGCCGATATCGCGCTCGCCCATGTGAAGGCAGACTTATGCATATTACGCTTCTGTCTTTGGTTGTGTGTGAAGCCTCCCCACGTGAATGGAGTTTGTTAAAGCCACATAGACTTACATTGTTCGATACGTTGCCGTGGAATTTTAGTGTAAAATCTGTCGCCAAAATTCCGCAGCAGCTTTGTGATGTGTCAGCGCTCCCTTAGGGCTCATGTCCACGACCGTGTTTTCACCATGCATCCCGCATGCGTTGCACGCATGCATGATAGGAGACAATGAAAATCAATGGACTTTCGTTCTTCCACACACACCGGTGTGTGAATACTGCGCATTGATACGCAAGAGAAATAAATGGCAGCACGCTCTACTTCTCTGCTTCGCTGCCCTACACAATACATTGCGTACCAGCAGCATTGCAATACCCGATCTGAACAGAGAGGGAGAGGGAGAGAGACTCGCTTCTACAGAATTAAGGATGACTTGGGGAATTCTTGTTGCAGACTCTCACACAGATAGTCGGCAAAACGCAGTGATTTTACTTTCATTTCGGACTCGGGTTCCTGCCCCCAACAGTGAATTTTAGCGCACCCCATCATTGTGATGGTTGGTAAAGTGCGCTAAACGTGGTAAAATAGGGCAAACAGCGCTCGAAAATCGCAACATTAGAAAATGCCGCAATCTACCGCATGTCTGCGTGGTCCCACTGAAATCAATGGTAGCATTATACTGCGATTACTACAGTGTTTAAAAACGCCATGGTAATCGCTGCAAAATGCGAGAGTGGAGATGTAATCCCGCTCTTTAGGGCGCCTACCCACTAGAGATATTTTTTCTTGTGATGCGAGACTAGTGCTAAAAAAAACTCTGAGATATCGCTCATTGTTTTATATGGGGCTGGCGGCATGTATCGCAGGAAGTTAAGTTCTGGACTTGCGTTTAAAGATTAGAAAAATCTGTCAGATCTACTTTAGACAAACCCAGCTGTGGTTTCGTTGGTGGTCACTCTTTTCTCAGTGATTAGATTACCCCTTCTTCCCATCAGTCAGTAGAGGGATGCCTTTTGTTGTTGTCCTGACCATCTTTTCTTAAGTGCTGTCCCTTTAAGATTGAATCAGGGTTAAGTCGTCTTGGTCAGTAATCTAAGTAAGTGATGTCTCCCTTATTGTAATGGTTAGGTCTGAGACTGAAAGGTTAGAAGTGTTTGGGAAGATGTATTCAGTAGACATGAAAGGCTTCCATCTTGGGGCATCTGGCTCGTGAAAAGTCACCCAAGAGACGACAGAACTTTCTGGGACTGAATGGGCGCCCACCAATATAGATGACATTTTCATTGCCATCTAACAAGGAGAGAAATCCAATTACCCCACAAAGGGGGCTCGCTAATAGACTATTTTCTGTGTGTGGGGTTGTGTTATTAAGTTGGAGGCTTCCTTAAAAATTAGATGCAGATAGCGGATCGCAGAAGTAATCAATCAAAGCCACAAAGCAGAGAGAAAAAACCTTTAGTTTGCCTTTGTTACGGTTCAAATAGAAAGAGCGACATGCTGACTTTTTGTGCGGCTGCAGGGAGATGTCACCACGTGGTGGAAAAAGTTGAACCCAACTTGTATTTTTTCCATAAGGGTTTATTCACATGATTGATATTCTCCCCCGGGTTTTGTACCGTGCGATGCACATAAAACTCGCTCGGGTGTGAAATCCATTCCTTAGCATGGATTCATTCACATGAGCGATTTGGTTTTTTTTCCCCTTGCTGCATGTTCTATCTTTTGGTGTTTCCCTTGAAACGCCTCGCCCATTGTTTTCAATGAAGGCTAGCCATCGCATGGCACTCGCATGCCGTGTGATGTGCATGCGAGTGTGATATGTTTCCCACTGATGTCAATGGGAAATACTTGCCATCCTATCATGCGTGTGAAGATCACAATTTGACAGATTTTTATTCAAAAAGCTTCACATCTTCATGAAAATCGCACATTAGGAAGTGCAATATCGGACCGATATCATACTCATCCATGTTAATGCCCCCTCAGACTGGCCTCACGCTGGCGTATTTGTGCATGCAAAATTTGCGTGTGCAATACGCAGAGAAAAGAACCCATTGATTTCAATGGGTTTATTCACATTCCGATTTTGGTTTTATTTTTCTGCGTATTTGCTCAATAAAGATCCCCACAGAAGTCAATGAGGGGAGTGCAATTGCTGCACAATATGCAGGGAAATGGTTGAAACACTGAATAATTCTACTGGAAAAAGAACACATCTGCAACTCATTAGCCATTTTAATTAGTGCGTTTGTCGAGCGCAAATGAACATGTCCTGTGGGCGGAAAAAGGAGAGTAAAACATGCCAAGGCACATGCAATGGCACATACGGTTTGGGAAACATATAACCTGCATATTGCCGATATAGATGCGTGGAGAGTAGAAGGCACATTGTACCTGCACACGGTTGGGTATATGCCAGCAGTGTAGTATCTGCAGGATTGGGGTCTTCAGTTCATCTCTCTGAACATTTTCAATACTGCAACACATAAATACTTACATATAGATTAGATATTCCAAATGCTGTGTTTGACATAAAGATTGACCGCACGCACTGCCCTTGAAGTTTCTTCACCTCTTCCAGACTTGACATCTCACTGACTGGAATACGGAATTTGAAATAAGAGCGATGCAAAAAACTTTTTAGTCCTGTTATGGTGGTTTCACATCTGTGTCTGAACCTCTGGCTGGAGGCTCCGTCGCAGATCCGGCTGAAAATACCAGAAGTAAAAGCTCTGCGTGCAACATTTTTTCTTCCGTCCAAAAGCCGGGCAGGTGAGCCGAAAGTGGACGGACCCCATTATAGTCAATGGGGTCCGTCCAGACACTGAGCCATTCGGACGCTGGGATTCCCCTTTCTTGCTCCCCAAACACAGCAGAAAGTGGAATCCCCAGCGCAGATGTGAAACCACTTTTACATTTAACAAATGAAGACGTTTGCAGGCCTTGCTTCCATGCGCCATCTAGTGTTCACACTGCACATTGCATTTTTATTATCTTCTTTGCACTGTATTTTCTGATAGTAAATACTGGCACATTGTGTAAATCCCACCTAGGATTGTACTTTAAGGCTGGGGTCACACGGGACGTATTCCCAGCGTAAATCTCGCGGTTTGGCCGCAGCGAAAAACCGCGAGATTTCTGTGGGGAAAGCGCACTTAGCTTTTCCACTGCTGACAGCGCTCCCATAGACGAGAACGCGGCCGCAGTGGAAAAAAAAATAATGGACATGCTGCGGCCGGCGAATCTGCGTCGCAGCGCTGGCTTCTGCCAGCTTTGCCGCAACGGATTCACCATCCCGTGTGGACGAGATTTCTGAGAAATCTTGTCCACATGGCTGGCTAGCCCGGGGATTAGCGGCCTCAGGTGGATCTGCCGCAAAAGGTGCATGCATAATACACAGCGCAAATATGCATGTATGAATAAACCCTATAGCAGATGTTTGCAAAAACATGCAAAGTGAAAAGGGCAAAAAACTTGGCTATGTAGATGCAGTAATCATTTGGGTCACAGTGTCCATAAATGGTCTGATTGGGTTGGTGGTTTATAAGATATGTAAAGTTTCTTCTTTGTAGCCCTACAAAAAATCCTTAAAACATGGTAAGCCGGCGTGGTACTTGTCAGGCTGTGAGCATTGGCTTCGCAGGTATACTGCGCATGACCAACACCAAATTTCAATGCAGCAGACAGTGATATAAGCCAAGCCTAGCGTCATGAATCATGGCCAAGAAGAAGGCTTTGGGTCCGGTTTAGCAGTGAGACCTGGAACACTTGCCATGTTTAGGAATGCCCTTGTATCACTTGCAGTGTAATTTGTAACACCGACCCAGTCAAGACCAGAGATTTTTCATTTTTCTTTTCCTTTTTTATCGCCTCCTTCTTGGAGTTAGAACTTCTTTTATTTTTCTGTCCACATAGCTGTATGAGGGCTTGTCTTTTGCGGAATGACTTGTATGTTCTAAGGGTACCATTCAATGCACTGCCAGGCACTAAGCACAAATGTGAATTCAGGCCCCTCTAAACTGAATGTACACAGTAACTACCCATAAATGAATATCATGTAGCAGTAGTACTTACAATTATCTTTAGCTCATTACTTTTTTGGATTGCACTTACAAAGCATTATCCATGTAGAAAGCAACAACAGCCTAAGCAAGTCAGGAACAAGTCAGAAATTCGTAATTCAGAAAACACATTTTTGAGTTTTTCTATAGGTAAACTGTATTATTGTTTGATTAAAATAAACATTTTTGGTTAATTCTACCTTGTTAGATAGCACAGCAATTGCATTTGTGACTGAGTTATTACGACAGATTATAAAATCCCATCTGCACAGCTCCATAATGCTGTACACTCTCCTCCATGCTGATGTTCTGTCCGTGTGTGTGCTATAGAGTGTTAAGGCCCATTCACACAGGAATATTTTCTGTCTGTGTTCAGACCGTATTTTTTGTTGACTGAATTCGGACAGCACACGGACCAATTGAATTAAATTGGTGTATTCAGACGTGCTTTTTTATGTAGCTTGCCCTATTTTGGTACATATTCACTGACCAAGCATGCCCAATAGAGTCTATGGGTATGTAAAATAAAAATAAATAAATTTTGTTATTTGCATAGCACCAACTTATTCCGCAGCGCTTTCAGGTAATTTTATTATTACCCCCCACCATGCTGTGTACTCTTATTACGGAGTCAACCTTGAGCTGGCTACCTTAACATGCGTGGATTGAACTCGCAACCTTCAGGTCGTGAGCGGGAGCTCAGGACTGCATTTCTACTGCCTTAACACTCTGCGCCACATGAGGAGAAAAAAAAAACTGTGAATACGCATTAACATCCGTGTTCTCTGCAGTTTATTTTGCAAACTCCCCGTTTTCAGCGGGTTGTAAGAAAAATAACATTACTTATGCATTCTTGTGTTTTTTTTTTTTTGTGCGTGGGAAAAATGGATGAAACCCGGACATAAAATAAATGGCACATACGCATCAAAATTGCATGTAACATGCACATACACACTTATTCAGACTATCGCAGGTGCAACTACACTCGGCGGTGCCTTCCCCTTCGCCAGCTTTTCAAACTCTGTTCCAGAGGGCAGAAGTTTGAAAGTAACCACAGGAAAACAGTTGCCGCCCGATTTTCCACAAAGCACTTTATTCACTACCTGTAGGGAAGATAGGGCAACTCCTATCTTTTCTCGGCCGTACAATTAACGGGTGAGAATCCCGATAGTGAAAAACACTGAAATCGATTGAAGTCACCCTTTAATTGTACAGGTGAGAAAAGATAGGAGCTGTCATATCTTCCCCGCAGGTAGTGAATACTGCATGCGGGAAATATCAGGTGACACCTATCTTCCCGCTGTTACTTTCAAACTTCTGCACTCTGGTGTGGAGTTTAAAAAGCCAGTGTAGAGGAAGGGATTCCCTCGTTGAGGCACAACTAAACTGCATACCGGCGAGCGTAGTTGCGCCCACGCTCGTCTGAATAAGCCCTAAGGGCGGATTCTGACGAACGTGTATTTCTTCCCTTATGTGGCCGTGATAATCATGGCCACATAATGGGACAAAACCAAACTACTGATTTAGGGATTCTGCACACTTGTGTTTTTCTTGCACATTTTTTTCACCCGATATCGCTGCTTTTTTTTTTTTTTACGCGATTGTCATTGGGACTTTCTAATGTTAAAAACGCATCACAAGTTCGTGCTTTGCAATTTTTGTGCAATGTGTTTTTCAAACATTAGAAAGTCCCATTGACAATCACGTGAAAAAAAACGCGCAAGAAAAACGCAAGTGTGCAGGAGCTCTTAAATAGATTTCAGTGGCTTCGTTTTCACTATCGCGATTCTCGCCCATTAATTGTATGGCTGAGAAAAAATAGGATGTGCCCTATCTTCACTGCATTCAGTTAATACTACATTCGAGGAAGATTATGTGGCATTAGAGATGAGCGAGTATACTCGCTAAGGCACATTACTTGAGCGAGTAGTGCCTTAGCCGAGTATCTCCCCGCTCGTCTCTAAAGATTCGGGGGCCGGCGCCGGTGACTGGTGAGTTGCGGCGGAGAGCGGGGGGGAGAGAGAGATCTCCCCTCCATTCCTTCCTGCTCTCCCCCACCGCTCCCCGCCCCTGAATCTTTAGAGACGAGCGGGGAGATACTCGGCTAAGGCACTACTCGCTCGAGTAATGTGCCGTAGCGAGTATACTTGCTCATCTCTATGTGGCATCTATTTTCCTGAGGTTATTTTCAAACTCTTGCACCCTGGCGGGGAGTTTGAAAAGTTGGCGCAGGGGAAGGGATTTCCCTCATTGAGACGCAACTACTCTCTGTGGCAGTGAGCATAGTTGCGCCTGCACTCATTTGAATAAGTACTAAAAACTGTGTTTTTTATGGACCAAAATTGCATACGCCCATGTAAATGTCCATGAGCGGTATATACGAGACAGTATAACAGTAAGCTCTTCCAATCAGGCTAGAGAGAACTGAAAATTCTAATGTACAGCCTGCAAAATGGAACACTGATAAATGAAAGATACAAGTCCTATAATGGTCTGATATAGTGTCATATACACACACAGATGGCAGCTTATTCTGAAAATTCATCTGAAAGTGTAGATCTACTTTAATTCTTCACTTACTGAACTGATTTACATGACTATCTAATACAACTTTCCCTTCCTTGTTTTCTGTTCTCACAGACTCTGATCTCACACACAGACTTACCTGCTCCCAGCAAAACTCAGCAGTCTGTGCATGTGTGATACTTACATGTGGGAAGCTGCAAAATATGAATATGAAAAAGTAGTCATTCATGTGACAAGACCTTTTCTAACAATCTCAATTTCCAAAGTTTTAAAATGGTTGCCCTAATGGTATTGTGCAAGCAAAGTAGGTGGTAAATTGCTAAAGTGATTGGAGTTGGTGTCCATATTTAAGCAAATAGATCAGAATTGGCCCCCACTGCTGTTTTCCCAGGCCATAAGCTTCTCAAACCTATAAACTTGTTGAGTGGTAGGGATGTCTGAAAGCATCAGTGTTTCGAAATTAAAAGTTCTGCAGCTGGGAATATCGAAGTTGCAAAGTCATGTTTTGAAGGTCTAAATCTAAGGGTTAGGGCGCAAAGTAAAATCCATTTGGGTTAGAGTTGGATGTTGGTTAAACATACTTTCTAGATTATATATTTCTCTTGGCGCCAAAAATTTATGAGAATTCTTTGGGCATGAGAGTCAAATGTGAGACGGGGCTGGGGCTGATTAGTATCTCCAACAAACATCCGAAGAGGACAGGTGTGCTCCCTCAAGGAAGAAAGGGGTCTTGTACTACCTTGTCAAAGTTTTGAAAGAATTATCTTTTATTCCGATACAGTCCAAGAGGCTGTGAGAATAAATCTTATACAGATGCAAAGAGTCCACCTAGAACATACTGGTACCACTGGTTCCTTAAAGGGGTATTCCCATCTCAGATTTTCATGGCCAACATGGGAAAACTCAGCACTCTATTCTGACCACCTGTCAGAAAGAGCTGAGGGCTGTTTCCATAGCTCTCATTGAAGTGAATGGGAGCTGCGGAAACAATGCAGTTTTCATAACTCAGGCACTTATAGAGACAGCTATTACTTTAATGAGAGCGATGGAAACAGCACTCAGCTCTTTCTGTTGGCTCTGTTGGTCGGCAACTATGGCAGTGGTTTCCCATCTTGGTATGAAAGGCTGAGATGGGAACACCCCTTTAATTTTTTAGCTTTACAATGAAAAATAATGCAATCAAATAGAAGACTAATTACTCTTAGCAACCAATCAGTTTGAATTTTCAAATTTGAGCTACAAAAATGTAAGTGCTAAGCTTCCCCATTTTTGTGCCCACTATTGTTCATATACTATGCCATTTATATGGGCCTCCATGCATTTGCCTTTGCTTCTAATCCAGTAAAAAACCCTTTAGATACTTTTGAAGCCATGTGTTGTCCATGATTCTGTTTTTACCAATGTCACTAATTTAACCACATTTATGGTTGCACTAACCCTCGCCTTAAAATATAATCAATTGGTTTTGTAAACTTTCTTTTGATTCCACAGCTTGGAAGGAATTTTCTCTGTTTTCTAAGTAAACAAGGCTGTTAGAAGGACTTATCTCCGGTGTATCTGCTTCATAAATCATGCTTCTGTTTTCGCGCTCAAGTCATTCTCTCTCCCGCTGCATTGTGTCCTGGGCTGTACGGCACAGTGATCTGAAACAGAGCTCTATGTTTACTCTGCCTTATGTGTATCATGCCTTTTCTGTGGTGCCCTTTTCTCCTCATGGAGAATATTTGGAATTGAAATGCATTGCTTATTTGAGCGAAATATTATTCAGACATCTCTGATATTTTATCCAAAGAACGACTACTTCCGGTGATCACTGAAGGATATAAGAAAGCCGTTTCTTCTTTTTTTTTTGATCGGATGAGAGAGTGAGGTTTCACTATAGCACAAACCGGTGTATTAGGACAAAAACACGTGGGCGCAAGCGCTAATATCCTCACCGCTGCGGAGCGCATTAGCACATGAATCGTGTTTTTTTTTTTTTCCGGCAAACTATTCAAATACCGTGCGTTTGAAAAAAAACAAAAAACAGAGATTTTACATTTTTTTTATATTTCCGTTTTCTATCCCCTTCTTCCAAGAGCTATAACTTTTTTTAAATTTTTCTGTCGACATAGCTGTATGAGGGCTTGTCTTTTGCGGGATGACTTTTATGTTTTAATGGCACCATTCAATGTACTGTTATTTAACATTTAATGTGTCGTATAAATATTTCTCTTTTTACTCATTTAAAAAAAAAATCACTTCCACTCTTTCTAGGAGTAGAAGTTCTTATAGGCAGATAAGGACATTTACGCCCATTGTATTATTTCTCAGAAAGGCCAGTTCAGATGTAATTCTTGCCAAAAATGTTGCTTATCATGCCAACAAGGGATCAATTTGGATGAATTTTAGAAAATCTGTAAATGTACAAATGTAGCAGAGTTTAACTGATCTCTGATAACTTTTTCAACAAGTCATCTTATCTTTAACCCCTTATTACTCCGTGACATGCAGTCGATCCCGCTTAATACAATGCAGGTGTTGATTGTATTTGATAGAGGCATTTAAATGCCAGAGTTTGTGGGTCCTAAAGGCTCTTTTCCCCCCAAGGAGATTGCGGAGTGCTGTTCGGTTGCCATGGCAGCCAGGCGATCCTCACATTTTGATGAACGCGATATCAGTCTGATTTTCAGGGGCTTATATCGCACTGGCCCATGTGAAATTAGCCTAAGGGTGGATTCAGACGACCGTATATCGGCTGGGTTTTCATGCCCAGCCGATATACGTCGTCCTCATCTGCAGGGGGGGAGGCTGGAAGAGCCAGGAGCAGGAACTGAGCTCCCGCCCCCTCTCTGCCTCCTCTCCACCCCCTCTCCGCCCCTCTGCACTATTTGCAATGAAAGGAGATGGGACGGGGGCGGGGCTAAGTTCCAAGAATTAGCCCCGCCCCTGACCCACCTCTCCCCATTGCAAATAGTGCAAAGGGGCGGAGAGGGGGCGGGAGCTCAGTGCACTGCTTCTGGCTCTTCCAGGCTCCCCCCCAGCAGAGAGAGACGAGGTATATCGGCTGGGCGTGAAAACCCAGCCGATATACATTCGTGTGAATCCAGCCTAAGTCAGAATTGTGCTTTTTTGGTCACTCTGTCTCCAAGAAAAAAATGTAATAAAAAGTGATCAAAAAGCCATATGTACACCTAAATGGTAACTACAGGACATCCTAAAAAAACAAGTTATGGCTGTCAGAAGATGGCATCTTTACAAAAAAAAAGTTCAGAGTTTCCCTGAAAAGAAGACACTGTCTTATATTCATTTTTGTCCCAAAAGAAGCACAGTGACTTATTTTCAGGGTGGTGGTGGTGTGGGGGGGGGGGTCTTATACTCATTAAGTCGGCTGTGTCTGGGTGATTCGCGCTTGTCTGCTGCAGGTTGCAATGTAATCTTCTGCGTTGACATAGCGCTATCTTCCTGGTAACAGGGCTTTGAATACCCCGCCTCCAGCAAGAGAATGCTGTGATTGAATTAGGAGCGCGTTGCTCAGCCAATCAGAGTGGGCGCTTGATAAACCAATCACAGCCATTCTCTGATGAAAACACCTCCCTGTCAGCTGATCAGTCCAAATACCACAGGAGATATTAAAGCAGGGAAGAGAAGAAGGGAATATTAAACACTGAGGGATTCTTGACAGACGACCCCTAAGAGAACTACTACCGCATAATGACGGCAAACAGACATTCATCAGCGGCCAGTGCTGAAGGCGCACTCACCTTGGCCGGGGCTGAAGTCATGATGAACCCCAGCTGCATTTTCTGATTGCAACTAGTTTTAAGGAGGTGTGCGTGTTGTTCATGTTTTCTTGTTTCCTACTTAGTACTTTGAGTTATTACTATTAAACTGGGTGCAAATCAATGTGTATTTCTAAGAGTTGGTAGAAAACAATATTTCAGAATGCAAAGGATTTTCTTTCTGATATGAAAAAGAACAAACTATTATATTGGGGTATAAGTGTATCTTGACGCCACCAGGAAGTCCTGGTGGAGTCAAGGTTGACAGGGGGTGACGCCCCCTACACCTGATTGGCTGCATAGCAGGCTGCAAACTAGGTCCTGGAAGGCCACAAAAATTTTTGGGGAAAAAAATTTCCACTGGGCCCTGGAGAAAATGCATAGCCTGTCCACCGAAGCACAAGGTGCTAGCCGGCAGACTGTTGTAGCACAGAGACCAAAAACTGTGGAAGCAGTTTGTACTGCCGCACCTCCGGTAAAGTCGGTTGCTCACAGGTGCCGTCCTCACTGCTAATGCTCTGCTGCCTGCAGTCTGAGATCGGTGTTGGCCGCTCCCGCAGTCACTGGTGCCACCCTCAGTGGTTCTGCTCCGCCGCGATTGTAAGATCTGTGGCGGCCGCTCCATCGCTGACAGCTGCGGCCCTCTGCGATTGTGGTCCGCCATGGGGAAAGGCGCATGATGTGTGGGTGGAAGGCGGCCGCCGTGTGCTCCTGTACTCTGCAGCCGACACATAGTAATATGTTTGGCCTGGGTCCTGTCGGCTGGCTGAAGGCTGCGGTATGTAAATCTGCTATCGGGTGGGGGGGCCTCTTGTAAACAGCTAAGCAGACATTTTACCCTCAGCTATTTGCTGCAGAGAACTCCAACATTTATCCAGACTCTGCATAGCAGAAACTGCCAAACTTAGCCCTATCGGGAGCTAGGGGTATGAGAGGGGCGTTCCTCCTGTCAAACCCCTAGCTTCCGGTGGCGTCAAGGTACACTAATACCTTCTATTGATAGATGCTTTGTTTTTTGCACTAAAGCAATCTGATTTGGTCAACTGAAATCAGATTGTTTGAAAAATAATCGACTTGTAATAAAAGTTGCAATAATAACATATCTGTCAAACAAGTTGAGGAATTCCCGGAGGTGATGGAGCGTGCACACAACTGAATCTTTATTTATTGTTTCTAGGAAATATTGTTTTCTCCATTTCTGTCTTCAGATTTCATATGGAAATTTACTGCAATGTCTGGTAGATGGCGGGTTCACGCCTGAGCTGCAGTCATTGTCGATCTAGTTTTGTGACTTTGCCTCCTACCTGTAGCAGGATAAATAAGCCACTGAGAAACCTCCAATAATGTAAAATATACATCTACATAATTCCCAGCAGTTTCTATTCTCTAAAACAAGCCCTAGAATGAAAAGAATAATCTTCATCATAACCTGCTGACAGAAAGCAATTTCCTAATTGTTGGTATGTTTTCACTTTGTAATAATTTACACGCATCTAAAAAAACTTCCCAACGTGATACTTATTGAAAGTAAATGAAGGCGTGTGTGGTAAGAGGAAACGTTACATTTTAATCATAATATGCTACACAAGACTGCAGACAATTCCTTTATATACCACTGGTAAGGCCAGTTTCTCATCTGCATTGGGGCCTCCGGTCGGATCCAGCTCTAAATACCGGAAGAAAAAGCGCTGCATGCAATGCTTTTTCTATTGTCTAAAAGCCGGGCAGCTGGGCGCAAATCGAATTGACCTCATTGTATTCAATGGGGTCCGTCTGGCGCTATTCAGTTCTGCCCTGATACAGAACCACAAGGCTGCGGGTATCCCCCAACGGAGCAGGAAAGTGGCACCCCCTGGAGCAAGTAGAGCCCACCCTAACATGGATATTTTCTCTATTGTACAATAGATTACATTAGAGCGAGAAGGGCCGGTTTTAGAGGAAGGCAAAATTAACAGTTGTCCAGGGATGCTGTTTCCTAAAGGGCTAGCAAGGACTGGACATCTTGGGGCAACACGACAACAGCTTTTTGGTCAGTTTTAGCAGTCAGGCCCAACATTCCTTTACAATAGGGACGGTGTCACAGGGCGATAAAATTGCGTGATGCAAGAGTGCGTTAAAACGCTGAATTAGGAAACCCATGCTTTTCGATGGTTTCCTTCACATTTGCAATGTTTTCACTCTCTCTTTTTTATCGCCCATGTTTCCCTATGCAGCCTTCGTTTTATCGCATCGCAATGCACGAACTTGTGATTTATGTACGATGCGATGCGTTTTTTAACATTAGAAAGCCCTACTGTCTTTCTCAGAAGAAACTCGCATGAGTAAAACGTGCAAGAAACTCACAAGTGGCAGCAATGTTTTTGCGAGAAAAAGCAGCGCTGATGCTCAGACACCTCATAAGCAAAATAGCGATATTGCCACGATTTTCTCACAGTGATATTGCGATCGTCTGTGTAAAACTAGCGTAGGTTTTATAGAGAAAACTATGCAGCTATTAAATTATGAGGGGCTTAACCATTAACTCCTTGTATGCTGTACACCTTCAACCTCCTTACCACCTTAGACTTCCAGGGATATTAGCATTGAACCACTCTTGACTACAGATCCTCCTTCATTTGCCTTAGGCTGGCTGCACACGGCCGTGACAGGCTCCGCCGCGAAATTCCGCGGCGGAGCCCGTCACGGCGCCCCCCAGGAGACCCCATACTTACGTGCGAATCTGGCGTCCCCCCTCCCGCATAACGCTTCCCCGCCCACCTCCGCCGCGTCATGTGACGCGGCGGCGGTGGGCGGGGAAGCGTTTTCACGCTATCTTCCGCTGTGCTACAGCGGAAGATAGCGTGAACAGACGGCTTCCATTGACTGCAATGGAAGCCGTCCACGCGTACACCCGCGGCAAATAGAGCCAAATAGCTGCGGGCAACGCAATGGATTTCTGCCGCAAATTACGTGGCGGAAATCCGTTCGTGGGAAGGAGGCCTTAGACCAACAGGGATGCTTCATTAATTCTCTCACGATCCTACCGGTAGATTAAAATAAACCCTAAAACCACCCGGTACTATTATGTAGAGATGCATGGTGGGATACATTGCAGCATGATGTTGGCACTCTAAGGGATTTTGTTTGGGATACTGCATATTATTTGACTGTTGACACATAACACATAGGTAAAGGTAAAGTCATGACTGACTCTTATGGGTCATGGGTGACATCATATTGTGATGTTTTTTCCCAGTCATCATTTACCCCCCAGAAAGTTGGGTATTCATTTTACTGACCTTTAGAAGGATGGAAGACTGAGTCAACCTTGGGCAGGCTACCTGAACCAAGCGGGAATTGAACCTGCAACCTTCAGGTCATGAGCAAGAGCTTAGGACTGCATTCTGCTGCCCTAACACTCTCCACCACATGAGGCTCATCATGATCTAGAAGAAGGCAAAATTCTACATGAAACGAGTGTCAATTGCCCCAGATTAGGAGACAAAATATGGCAATCAGAATAAATTTGTGGATCAAAGTCCCATCTCCGGAAAAACTAGTTCTCATAATTTTCAAAATTTTTACTTTCAAGAAACACATCTTGAATCAACCATCACAACATCTTGTGGCAGAGAGTTCCATAGTTTCACTACTCTTACAGTAAAGAAGCCCCGTCTAAGATGATGGTGAAATCTTCTTTCCTTACCAAATTCACTTCATATGCTAGGGGCTTGTTCACATCAGCATCAGAGGTTCCGTTCCGAAACTCATTTGCTAACCTGCTAGAAAACCAGACACAATAGCACAACAAGCTGCGCTATTTCATCCTTATAATCCTGGCAAAATGTCAGACTTCTGTCTGGAAATCGAACAGACCCCCACTATAGTCAATGGGGGTCTGTGTGGCACTGTTTGGTTCCATCATCAGATGTAACCCGTTTGCCGTTTTCCTGCTCCCCGAATTGAACTCCCGAACGCAGATGTGAACGAGACCTTAGAAAAAGTATAATAATGCCATACAGTACACAAGCATATAGACCACACATTATCCCACATCAATGTTCACATCACAACTGCTAGAATAGAGGCAATTAGAACAGGGTCTTTAGTTTAATGCAGGCAATATGATTAAGGAGGTTGTCTGGATCAATCCTTCTCCCTTAAAAGGGTTCTCCGACAATAAGTGAGTTGGGTGTCCTGCTGCACTTCTCTATGAGGGGACCTGGTAGCAAGTGTTCAGTTTCTCGGCAGCGCCATCACAAGCATCAGTTGAGCATCAGACATACCATGAAATCAGTAGGATGTCCATGCAATGCACTAACCTGCCAGATCACAAGAGTGAACGACACTCCTTATTGATGCCCTCCACCCTGGCCAAAACGTGGGTCCTGGAAAAGTGGGATCTCTCAATAAAGTCAGAATTCCCTAAAAAAAGCATTTGGAAATAGATCTTCGAAGCCATACAGAGTCTTTGAAATAACAGTGGCCGGGGGAGATGAGATGGGATTTAAGCTTTAGCCCATTCCTGCTGCTGAAATGACACTTTTAGAGCCACTTAAGGCACATTAGGATTTATTTACTTAGCGGGAAGTGTAACGTAGAAAATCTGAGTTTACTAATCCTCAAGGCCACGAAGGAAAGGGTTCAGGGTTTATGGGGGACTTAATAGGCTTGCTTCTTCTGCCTAGAGTAGATCACCGAGGGAACCACTAAATAATATAATATAAAATATAACCTTTATTTACGAAAATTAAAATATTTTATGCAAAAAGGCGTGATAAATCTAAGATATATATCGTGCCTGTCACGACCAAATGGCACCGTACCGTACGTTTGATACCCAGGACTTATGTGATATTGTGGTTACCATGTGATGTAGTGTTTAGCACGGCGAAGATACCCCACACAGTAGATGCCGTCTAACCGTGTGTCAACCGTGTAACAACATCCACTATATATCCAGTAGTTTGTTATATCTCATCCAATAGTTTGAGGTTGATCTAGTATATCTGTGATATTGATACTATGATCACAAGATAATTTGATGCTGGATGCTCCAATGATCCACAAACTATGAGGCTAAGCTACCACAGAGATGTTTTTTTGGGGATATTTGAACTCCTGTCACTGTCAACCTACGACAGTAGGTGGTAGTAAAGCAGAAACAGGAGCTACACCCCTGGTGATAGAATGGTGACGAAAATATGCATGCTCATATAATGGTTATGACATGCAAAAGTTCCACCATTGAATGGTATGCATCAAACTCGTTGCATGGTAGGAGGATATGTAACCACTGTCCTAAGTATCAATAAATATGGTGTATAACTGTTAGATAAGATGTACTACTAACAGCAATACACCAAGCTGCCAGAACGTGCTTATTCCTATTTCAATTATATTGAATAAGCATTAAGTACTTCTAACAGTGACAGCGAAAAATAAAGCCGTGCAGCTGTTCATAAGTTATAAAGTACTAAACGATCTGGTATGAAAGGCCGGACTAATTAATAGTCCAACAATCGCCTAACAGCCAATCTTTTACTAAAATCCGTTTAGATAGCTCAAATAGAACTAGCATCTAAGGCAAGACTGATTTGATGCGCATGCATGCCTGATGCTTAGTCTATTAATTCACTTGATAGCACAGTGATGAACAAACAGTAAGAGGTCTATAGAAAGACTCACTACTGATTACTCAATCAAATGAGACCATCTCAAATAGAGTCAACATAGAACCATCAAAGGCACATTAGGATTTATTTACTTAGCGGGAAGTGTAACGTAGAAAATCTGAGTTTACTAATCCTCAAGGCCACGAAGGAAAGGGTTCAGGGTTTATGGGGGACTTAATAGGCTTGCTTCTTCTGCCTCCCTATAATTCCTGGATATTGGATTGTGATAGTATTAGGCTGCTGTCACACCTGCGTTAGGGTCAGTTCAGGGTTTCCATCAATCTGCTCCGTTTTTAGAGGAGGGAAGCTAAAATAAAACTGAAAAAAACATATTTTTTCCCCCATTGATTTCAGTGGGGTTTAAAAAAAAATAAATAAAAAATAAATAAAAATAAACAGAAAATGGATGGAAAGGGCTCTATTCTGTCACACTTTTGGGATTTTTAGGATATAAAAATTACGCTATCCAATAAATGGAAACCCAAAGGAACTAAGCAAACTGAAGCATTTCCATTCGCTTTCTGTTTTTTGTTTAAACCGCATCAATAGGGAAAATGACACTCGTTTTTTCCATTTTATTTCAGCTTATCTCCTCCAAAGACATGGAAACCCCTGAGCTGACCCTAACGCGGGTGTGACAGCAGCCTTGCTTTGTGATGCAATATTATAACTCTGACGTTATGTGATCGTTCAAGTTATATATCGTTTGGTGTTAACGGACCCTTAGGCGACTCTCACACATGCGTTCAGTTAAACGCCGCTCCAAATCGTAGCATTTTACCGTGATCTTGAGGAGCGTTTTTGAACACATGGTAGAGCGTTTTTTAACGTACCCCATCATTGTAATGGGTGATGAGGTGCGTTAAAAATGTAAAAACGGAGAAAAATAGGACAGATAGCGCTTAAAAATTGAGGTGTTAGAAAAGCTGCATTCGAGCGCATGCAATCAATGGTGGCGTTGCACCGCGATTGGTATGGCGCACACGATGCCGTGCTCATTGCGGTAAAGAGCGATGTGTGTGAGAGTGGCCATAGACTCTTACTATCTCAGCAAATCTATATTACAAAGCGTGTATTGCAGTGAATAATGCAGCCCTAGTAAGTCTGAACTCCCATGCCAGTTATTATTCTGACCACAAGGTGGCGATCTTGGTAGTGAAATAACAGGATGCAGAAATGGTAGCCTACAGGTATTAATTATTGTTTTCATGCTCATTGCATCAAGCTGCTGGAGGACCATTCAGTGCTGGGAAGCAGAAATCTGACACTATTCATGATTGTTAAAGCATATTTCACTGAGCAATCCAATACTAGTGCGTATGTATTCAGCTGCATCCCAGCTCCAGGTTATTGGAATTAATTTGAATTACTTAATATCCTCATTTAACATATATTTAACACAGAAATAGTTTGACGATGTCGGCCCCTACTAGAGCCAGGGGCTTTGGCAGTAAAAAAAGATTCAATGATCTTTTCTGTATTTTTACTCATTGAGAATGATTAGAGATCTGGACTTACATCTAATAGATGAGGTATTTGGAAGTCTGTTTGTAACTCACTAGAGCTAGGAAAGAAATACTAATGGCGCTCCCAACTTTAAAGTTATAATGCACAAAAAAGTTGGGTGATAAGATACAGAAGATTGTGGCACGATTGGTTCAATGTGTGTTGCTGTTGTCAGGCCCCCTTACAGGGCTTTTCCAGGCAGCAAGTGCCGGATTTCCCTGGTGTCAGAGCGGAAGCGCTGCTCTCACCCCTGTGTAGCGTCCGGCACTTGTAATTGTAGAAGCAGCTCTCATTGAAATCAATGCACTTGTAATTACAGGCTGGGGTCCCATTAATTTCCTTGAGAGCTGTGCCTGCAATTACAAGTGCCGGCCACTACACAGGGGTCGGAGCAGCACTTCTGCTCTGATAACGGTGTATTTTGACGGGCGCTGCATGGATAACCCCTTTAAGGTTATATTTACACATGACATTTCTATGACTGAACATCAATACCATACATCACATGGTTGTTTCTGCACAGTATGCATGGATTTATGCAAGCTTGACACAAATGAATAGGACACTCACGGAAATGTTCTGGAACAAATCTGCTGCGGTCATACTCTAAGGCCTCCTTCACAGGGGATAAAAAATCACAAAGGAGGTAGCTACGTGAAAAAATTGCAGCTAGTGCTGCAGAAAATCGTATGAGCGGACAATTTCCCACTATCAAGCCCTGAGCTTAATTAGCAGTGAAATTGCCAATTCACATAATTGGGAACTGCATGTTACAGCAAACAAGTGCTGCAACTTCAGTAGGAGAGAGAGATGAAGGGAAACCCCCTCCTCCATGGGGCTTCCCTTCATCTCCGCAGGGCTGCAGGAATCCCCCAGCAGCGGCGAGACAGGGGTTCCCCTGCAAGGGAGAAAAAGGAATCCCCTAGCAGCGGCGAGACTGGGGTTCTGCAGGGGAAAAGAAGGAATCCCTCAGCAGCGGCGAGATCGGGGTTCCCCTGCAGAGGAGAAGAAGGAATCCCCCAGCAGCTGCGAGACCGGGGTTTCCCTGCAGGGGAAAAGAAGGAAACCCCAGGAGCAGAATCTGATACGGTCAGATGAGCCCAGTCTAAGAGCTCTCACACGAGCGTTTTTTGGCAGCACACCATGTGCGTATCTCCCACATAGGAGCATGCAGCAGTATGTAATGTACTGATAATCCCCATACACTATCTTGGCGTGTATAAGTGGATAATAGGTGCCAAGATAGTACATGCCATGTTCTTTTTTGTGCATGCATTTCACGCGCGGTTTGGGAGATGCACAATTGAAAGTAATGTAACCGTGAACGTAATATGCAGTAGAATACGCTCGGATGTGAGAGCCCAAACAACTAGAGAGTTGGGGCCATAAATTACCGGACTCTCGGTAGTGATGTGACATATGTGATGTGTAAGGCTGCATTCACATGGGCGATTTTCACACACAAGTTCTGTCCATTTACGATATGGACAGAAAGTGACGTTGATTTCAATGTTTCAAAAGCTCGCTGTAACATCATGTTCTTTTGTTAGCCATTAAAAGGTATCACATCTACAAGATTACTTGGTTTCTCTTACTGAGAACAATCACATAATGTTTCAATTCACATGAGTGATTTTTTTTATCTCGGGGCAGAAACACATGGGCGCATGCACTAATAGGCTCGCCGCCACGAAGCATATTAGTGCATGAACTGGTATTTTAAAAAGTTTTCGGACTATTCAAGCTTAGTGCTATTGTGCGAAGCTGAAAAAAAAGCTGAAAGATAGGTCTTAACTAGAGATGAGCGAACCTACTTGGCCACGCCCCTTTTTCGCCCGAGCGCCGCGATTTTCGAGTACTTCCGTACTCGGGCGAAAAGATTCGGGGGGCGCCGTGGGTGAGTGGGGGGTTGCAGCGAGGAGTGGGGGGGAGAGGGAGAGAGAGAGGGCTCCCCCCTGTTCCCCGCTGCTACCCCCCGCTCCGCCACGCCTCCCCCGCCCCCGGAGCCCCCCAAATCTTTTCACCCGAGTACGGAAGTACTCGAAAATCGCGGTGCTCGATCGAGTAATTACTCGAAATGAGTACGTTCGCTCATCTCTAGTCCTCTAACCTAAGTGCGAAAAAGATAGGGCAAGTTCTATATTTTCTTGTGTGTAGTATTAACATGCGAGAATCCTGATAGTGGAAAATCAATGGTTTTGTTTTGTCCTATTATGCGGCCATCATTTTCACTGCTGCGTAACGACACAAAATCACGCCCATCTGTTTAAACCCTCAAAGTTATAATCTGGGATAGAAAAATTGCACTCGCCCGTGTGAATACCGTCTTATTTGTTGGGCTACCCAACTGATTTTGTTAATTCTTTTCATTAGGTTGATTGATTTTATGTAATTTTTACAGTAAATGTTTGTTTCATTAGGGTTAAATTGTGCCTAAAAGTAAAAAAAAAAGATGTTTCATATCTTTATTTTATTGCATTTGCAAAATTAAAGATGAAATTATTAAATTTGACTCACCATTGCCTATTGTTTGTCCTGCCAGAGGTGCCCACTGTTATCTTTTCACTTTTTATTTGTAAAGACATATGTCCATCCAGTTCAGCCTATTATTCTGCAATGTTGATCCACAGGAAGGCAAAAAAAACCCCATCAGGTAGAAGTCAGTTTTCCTCCTATATTAGGAAAATAACTAAACTAAATAACCCCAATTTTGATGACCTCTCTGGGTATTGTAGTCCGCCCATTCCATTTATTACTTTACTTGCCGCCTTTCTACCTGTTCAAGCTCTGATATGTCGTTCTTGAGTACCAGAGCCCAAAACTATCCCCAATATTCCATGTGTGGTCTGACCAGTGAATTGTAAATAGAAAGAACAATGTTCTCATCATGTGTCCATGTACCTGTTTTGATGCACCCCATGATCCTATTTGCCTTGGCAGCAGCTGCCTGACACTGGTTGCTCCAGTTAAGCTTACAGTTAACTAAAACCCCCGAAGTCCTTTTCCATGTCAGTGTTACCCAGTAGTTTGCCATTTAGTGTGTAATGGTGACATTTGTTTCCTCTGCCCATGTGCAGAATCTTACATTTATCAGTGTTAAACCTCATTTGTCACTTTTCTGCCCACAACTTGTCCACATCCTATTGCAACCACATTCTATCCTCTCTTGTATTAATTTCTTTACATAGTTTCGTATCATCTGCAAATATAGATATTTTACTGTGCAATCCTTCTACCAGGTCATTAATACATTAAAAATATTAGGGCTCAATATTGCCCCCTGTTGTACCCCAATAGGAACAATGACCCCTCCAATACTTCCTCCTGTGGCACCCCCTGATAACAGTGACCCAATCAGAGCATGTTCCATATATAACCCCCCCTCTGCTTGCTATCACTGAGCCAGCCAATTACACACATTCTCGCCCAGACCAAGAATTCTCATTTTCCATACCAACCTTTTATGAGGCTCAGTATCAAATGCTATGGAAAAGTCCAGATATACAGGATCCAGAGTGTTGTCAGGCAGATGTGGATCAGCCTTGCTACACACTGGTTTGGCTATCCGCTAACTGAGGGGACAGCACCTGGGAAACCCTTGTTTTCACCCATGACACCTCCAAGTTAGATACGTTCTTTGCTTTGAGTCCTCCAAGCAGTTATTTGCAGATGTAGTCCAGGTAGTGTGGCTGATGACGCTGCACAGGGCTAAGACACAAACCTGATTGTATGAAGTTTTTTAATGGTTGGGTCTGGTGGAACATTAGCAACAACAGGGTCTAGGCAGAAGTTTAGGGCAGGCAGTGACCCTCTTCCCTCACACCTATCCGGGCCTCTTTCTGGCAGTTATCTCCCATTTCACCACTATATTTAACCTGTCTCTGATATCTGGCATTTTCCCCTCCTCATTCAAACATGCTATCATATCCCTACTGCTAAAGAAACAGACTCTTGACTCGACTGATGCTGCCAACTACCGACCCATCTCAAATCTCATCTTCATCTCCAAACTATTAGAACGCCTGGTTTACTCCCAACTTATAAGGTATTTATCAGAAAACTCTCTTCTAGGCCCCCTACAGTCCCGTTTCTGCCCTCTGCATTCAAAAGAAACCACCCTAACTAAAGTGTCAAATGACCTCCTGACAGTTAAATCGAGGGGTGATTACTCCCCACAGATCCTCCTCGATCTCACCGCAGCATTTGACACTGTTGACCACAACCTACTCCTCAGTATGCTTCACTCCATCGGACTACAGAATGCTGCTCTCTCCTTGTTCTCCTCCTACCTATCTGACCACTCATTCAGCGTCTCCTTTGCTGACTCTACCTCCCCTCCTCTTCCTCTTGCTGTTCGGGTCCCCCAGGGATCGGTCCCCAGCCCCCTCCTCTTCTCCATCCACACAGACCCTATTGGACACACCATCAGGAGTTTTGGCTTTCAGCACCTCCTCCCGTGACATCACAGCAACATCCCTCCAGAATGCCACCGACTGTCTGTCTGCTGTCTCTAATACTATGTCTCCTCTCTTCCTAAAACTGAACCTCTCAAAAATTGACCTACTCGTCTTTCTGCCCTCTACTAACCGACCTCATCCTGACATCTCCATCTCAGTGTGTAGCACCACCATAACTCTGAGACAGCACACCCGCTGCCTTGGGGTTATACTCGACTCCAATCTCTCCTTTACCTTCTATATCTAATCTCTCACCCGAACATGTCAGCTGCACCTCAAGAATATAGCAAGAATCCGCCCCTTTCTCACCATGGACTCGCTAAAAACTCTCACTGTTGTACTCATCCACTCTTGGCTGGATTACTGCAACTTGCTGCTGATCGGCCTCCACTGCGCTAGATTCTTTCCTCTCCCATCCATCCTGAATGCTGCAGCCAAGCTCATATTCCTGTCCAGCCGCTACTCGGATGCATCTGCCCTGTGCCAGTCACTGCACTAGCTGCCCGTCAAACACAGAATTCAATTCAAACTCACTACCTTCATCCATAAAGCTCTCCATAGCACTTCACTGCCCTATATTGCCTCCCTCATCTTAATCCACCACCCAGCTGGCACCCTCTGCTCTGCTAATAAAAATCTGATTAAGTGCCCCTTTAATTCGAATCTGTCTTTCCCGGCTCCAAGACTTCTCCATAGCAGCACCAGTCCTCTAGAATGCGCTACCCAAAACTATTCGGGAAATCCTTGACACACAAAACTTCAGGCGTGCTCCAAAAACGCACTTCTTGAGGGAGACATGCCACATCTCCTAAACCAAAACCCTCTGTGCTCTGTCTGATAACATGCTCCCTGTCTTACTGATTGCAATCACTGCTAGTCATAATCAACCGCCCCCTGCAGTCATACCGATTCAGGCACCACGCGGCCTTAGTCTGACCATTGTCTATGAGTATTGCATCCCACACTCTCCACCTCGCCATACAGTGTACATCTCCAGCCCCTTTACCTTCTGTATCACTCCATTATTTGTAGTGTGTAAGCTTGTTGGAGCAGGCCCCTTGCCCCTATTGCTTTCATGAATTGATTACTACATGTAACCGTGGTTTTGTTTTTGTTCTCCTCTGTTTTGTAAGCCCTGCAGAATATGTTGGCACTATATAAATAAAGATTATTAATAAACAGAGTTGAGGTCAGGAAGCACAGAAGTCAGAATAACTGGGAATTGGAACCATGAATACACAGGGACTTTTTCACAAATGGCAGTAGGAGACCAAGTTGCTTAGGCATTCACCCTAGGGTGTGGATGTCTAATATAGCAGGTTGAGGAGGGCAGGTTTATGGAGCTCATGCCCCTTTAACAGAGAGGGTGGGAGCTTGAGTGAGCTCCCACTTATGGGCAGACACCAGACACCCAGCTTAGGAGTAAGTGGGGAGAGCAGTGCATGGATGACGGCAACAACCAACTGCTGCCCCAGCAGCAGATAAGTGGGGTGGGTAGTGGCGGCAGAAATTGACTTGTATCTTGTTTTCAATGGTTATTGAAATGGCACCTTGCAGTTGTGCAATATAATTTCAGCTGGTGTGGTAACAGAGACAGAGTCATATAATTTTTGGACCGGAGAATGGTATTGTTGTCGGGCCTCCTCTTCACAGTACATATGTACCTTTCCCTGTTTTATAGCCTTGTGTCAGGATTAATATTGGTGACCTCATATTCTCCAGGTGAGGCCTCTGCTCATTGAGCTATCAAGCATTCCGCCCCCATTTAGCCCTTTATATAAACCTGTCTCTTCATGCATTGTGTAATTATTGTGCAATGGCCTTGATGAAGTGTCATCTCATAAACCTGCTCCTCTCCTGCAAACTGCAACTACCTGTTAACTGTACCACTCTGGCTCTCATTCCGACAATGCTACCTGCCTCCTCCACTTGTACTGCAAACCGTTGTATACCTGTTAATGACCTCCGGCTCTCCCCCCGACAATGCTACCTGCCTCCTCCACTTGTACTGCAAACCATGACTATCTGTTAACAACCCCTGGCTTCCTCCTGACTACTCTCCAGTCCCGCGCAGCTACCATACTCACGGCTCCAACCTAGCACCTGAAATACTACACCTTGTACATTTTGTGAAACCACCTGTTGCAGGTACGGTAGGAAATAGCAAAACCGTCCTTTTCTATGTCATCTACTAACACCACCAAATGTAGTGGCAGCAAGGGAACCTTCCTGTTAACAAATATATGAAGCAGCTTTTTCTCAGCTCAGTTGTGCTCCAGTTTCACCATTAGGTGTCTTGCACACCGACCTCGGCAGTCTCTGAACTGTCTCATGTAGACACCGTGGTGAGATTTTAGCACAGAAATTTCTAAAACACCACACTGCTACTTACTTCCAGTCTTTCTAAAACCCACCCTAGACATTAAATAACCAGCCGGGTTGTTGATCCGTGTCTCCTGCAGATGAAATATTTATAGAAGATCCTATCAATATACCTCAACAGTGCTGACGATACCCATGCAAAAACTAATCAGACGTAGAGAGATTGAGGCATGTAAAGCTTCACCTGTGTATCAATTTATTTTTGCGTGTAGTAAAACTTTAGTAAGTTAGTATTTAAGAATGAGTGATGGTAATATCCGCAGAGACTGACATTCTAGCCTGCGGAAATATATTGGATTATTGGCAGTGTCTGCAATTGACGTTCTGCACAACATGCATTAAATCATGACCTATTTCGCACCGAAGGGAAGCTTTCCTACTTATTTTGGATTAGTATTCACCTAGATTTTTATCAGCAACCATCATTTGTTTCATTCATTCATTCACTCATTTTGATATTGACCTGTAAATACATATTTTAAGCTATTCTCAGGTCGATGGCCAATGAAGAATAACTGGACATACAGTACATAATAGTGCACTTTTCAGGCTGATCCTCAAGTAGCCAATTATTCAGATTTTTCCTAAGGTCCCAGCGTTGACTGATGACACGCATTACAAGAATGATAAAATCTTATTGTTGTGAGCGTGCCTAGTGAGTATGATTACTTGCATTTACCTAGCACCAAATATTATGAATAACAATATTTCCTCCAACCCTGGAGCAGACGCACGAGCAGAAAGAGAATATTGTGGGTGATTATGTAATTACAGAGGAACACAACATATAAACAAAACAATGAAGTTTTCAATGTAAACTGCAGCAAAAATTTGTCACAAATTAGAAGTAAATTTTTTTAAACTTTTTTTTGTGGCTTACTTTATTTAGAAAAGGATCAGAAAAATGGGAGCAGTCTCCAAAAAAACATAGTTTAGGCCAAATTTAGAAAGGAGATTTTCTTACCGTCACAACCCCTGTTCACATGCCCTGTAAGAGGATATGAATGCAATGGAGGTGACCCCCACTTGGGTTAGAATGGAGAGCCACCCTGTAAGTGTGACTCAATGCATTGGATGACCATTTGGCATTGTTTTTTTCCCCACTGTGTTCACCTTGCAGTTTAAGGCTGGTTTCATATGTGTGCTGGAATCTCTGGAAGGAAGTTCTGTTGCAGATCTGGGACAAAATACCAGAAGAAAAAGCACTGTATGCAGTGCTTTTTCTTCCAACAAAAACCCGGGCAGCTGAGCGGAACGTGAATAGTCCCCACTATAGTCAATTGGGTCCATTTGGCGCTATTTGGTTCCATCACAAGACGGAGCCATTTGGTCAGGGGATTCTCCTCTTCTGCTCCCCAAATAGAGCAGGAAATTGAAATCAGACGCACATCTGAAACCACCCAAAATAAAAAATTTTTGTCTATGTAATTATGAGTACATCAATACAATTTTTTTTTTTTGGGGGGGGGGGGTATGTAAGGAGGAAAAGAGGGATTTTTCAGTTTATTCCATTATTTTTGTTAACATCTTTTTACCATCTGTTTAAATTTCAACTGAGGTTTACTTACAACGATCATTCACTTACAATGTTCATATAATACACTGCAATACTTTAGGCTTCTACAGATGGCAGACCCAGAGGTCATTCTTAGGCCATAGCAACCTATTAGCATCCTGCAATCATGTAAGAGGGTAGACGATCGGGTACACAAGGAGTCCCTCTTATTTATGAACTACTGAGAGCCCCTGCCATTTGTAAATCACTAACATGCTGTATTGAATGCAGCAGCTAAGGAGCTAAATGGCTTGGATTGGAGGTTTCTCTGATCCATGCCATTAGAGCTGTCATTAGATAGCCAAGCTCCCACCACAATCAGCATGGGACACTTCTGTCATCTTTGTTCTGATGCGCCGTAAAAAGTTGTGACTGCCAAAAAAAAAGTGCACGGTTTGGCCGCCACTATAGAGTTAATATCACAACACCCAAAAAAATGACAAATCATACTAAACTTACAGGTCTGCAGGAAATCTATATACATCAGCAAGCATCTTCCCAGCCTGTGGCGCTTAAAGAGTCGTAGTCGTTTGGTCGGGGTCAGCGGTGTGAACTGTCGTTCCTTATTTGTCTTGTAAGTGAGATGAATGCCATTGTAATCATATTTAGAATCTATCACATTCTATAAACTAGAAGGATATTCTTCCAGACAGAACCGATGGATAGATGCTATTCGTCCTACCTACGTCATCCCATGGGACGAGTAAACACAGTTATGCGTATTGATAGTCTTTCAATACAATGTGGTTTCTATAGCGATGACGCATTTTTCTCCCTCTCCCTTTTGCTGTTGGGCACTGCTGTGCGAGAGAAGTTGTTGCCATGACAACCGACTTTACGTAAATAATTTCTAAGGTTTTTTTCTTGTAATAAATCCGTGCACTTCTGTATCTTCATGGGACATCCTTCAAGTCACTTCAGCGCAGGAGAAGAATTACAGTGAATTCCCAAAAAATTACATTGTGTTTGATTATGGAAACAATCGGGTTCCATTTGTATTTCATTTGTTTATTATATCTTACTTATTTGTGTGCATTAACCTCTGACATCTCTTGCCAATGTAAGCTTTAACCATTTCTGATCCACTTTGTATCCTGGGATTCCTAGGGGGGCTCTTTTTCTGCCGTTAGACAACAGCGCTGTCTGCTGGCTAAAGCCAGTAGTGACACGTCAGATAAGAAAACCCTGTCGGACGTCTTCCGACATCAGATCTGTACTAGAGATGAGCGAACGTACTCGGTAAGGGCGATTTCGCAATCGAGCACCGCGATTTTCAAGTACTTCACTACTCGGGTGAAAAGTACTCGGGGGCGCTGTGGGTGAGCGGGGGGTTGCAGCGGGGAGTGGGGGGGAGAGGGAGAGAGAGAGGGCTCCCCCCTGTTCCCCGCTGCTATCCCCCACTCCCCTCTGCAACCCCCCGCCCCACAGCGCACCCGAGTACTTTTCACCCGAGTAGTGAAGTACTCGAAAATCGCGGTGCTCGATTGCGAAATCGCCCTTACCGAGTACGTTCGCTCATCTCTAATCTGTAGAGTCTTCAATCATAATGTCGGAAGATGTCCAACAGCGGGTTGGAAAGGGTTAAATTGTTTAATGTTCACATGTGAAAAGATGTTCAAAATCTGAAGAAAAAGAAGAAAAGAATATAAGGTGCCTTCACACGGGCAAGCATGCTTTTAGTCTGATATCGTGCTTGTAAAATTGCGATTCTGGTTGCGAGCGTCAAGCGCTTTCTTGTAAATTAACCCATTGCCTCACATCTATTTACAGGCTATTTTCACATGCATGAAAGAGTCGCAAGTGCTTTCAATAGCCTTCAATGGTAAAAATCGCATTGCACTGGCATGTAAGTGCGATATGACTTTTTTTAAGAACTCATAGGAAATAATAGGTGATTGCTTATGAAAAATTGCCCAAAAATAAGACATGTAGCAATTTTTCAATCATGCAGCATCGCTGCCAGTGAAAAATTGTTCATGTGAATAAACACATTGAGATCAATATGTTATTAATGTGCGCGGGTTCCGTCCACATCGCTATCAGATGGAACTCACCCGCGTGAATACACCCTTACCAAGTTATAGTTGTGGGGCAATTAGAACCTTCAAAGACAAATTCCCTAAATAGAGATCTGAGTAATTTACAAATATCATGAGATTTTAATCAACTGCGCAGCTATTGTTATAAGTAATCAGATAAGTAAACATGATTAAGGCTGAATTCTCCCCTGGGGTTCTGTTTGAGAGCACGAAAGGGGAATCCCCTGGCTGAATGGATCCATCTTATGACGGAACTGACCAGTGCCAAATGGACCCCACTGACTTTAATGATGCCAGTTTGGTCTCTGTTCAGCTGACCGGCATTTTGCCCTCAAGTGACATAAACCGCTACCAGAGGTGCCTATGTGAGGATATATGTATATATTGCCATATGTTTTTTATGCTTTATACCTATATGCAAGTTCTATTCAATTCCAAATGAGAAAAAACTTATATGTCGCCTTACATCAGATATTCCAAAGGCCTTGCAAGGCGAAGACAAAATGTATCTTGAACAAAATGTATCTTAAAACCCAACAAAGGAAGAACCAGACACAAGGACGCGTACTTGGCTGTTTTTCCAGAGGCGCCGTAGCAAGATATCAAGATGTTCAACTATGTACATAATTTTCACTGTCTCAGGCCGGAAATCCGGACTTCCCATATATGGTTATGAGCCCATCACACATTCCTGGTGATGGGACAAAAGGGTATAAGATCTCATGTAATCTGTAATAAAGCGCAGCCATGTCCCCGTGTGAGAAACGATACCAGTCCTCCGTGTGGTGTTTCTTTCTTTACGGCCGGCAGCGGGGCAAGTGGGGTGGGCCTGATTGGTGCTGTACTTAGAATTACCCTGACACCTAGCAGGGGCCTACTCTTTATTGAGAACACATGCGTGCTCCACCAAGCTGAGCATAGCATGCCCATGTGTGAGTTGCTCATGAAAAATACACTGGCTGTCACCTGAACGAACGTTCGGCTGACAGCTATCTAAATTGTATGGCCAGCTCCAGATAGTGCTACCCTATGGCTATATTGCAGTTTAGGGCATGAGCTGTATATTTAGAGCCCAAAACAAAATCAAATCTTGTCCTTTGAGGCTTTTTTGATCTTATAAGATGAACAGATGTGGTCCTTGGTTCTAAATATACACTTATATGCACTGAGGTATAATTAGCAATAGTCCTTAGTAGAGATGAATGAGCGTACTCGCTAAGGCAAACTACTTAAGCGAGTAGTGCCTTATGCGAGTACATGCCCTCTCATCTCAAAAGATTTGGGTGCCGGCGGGGGAGAGCGTTGAGTTGTGGGAGTGAGCAGGGGGGAGCGGGGTAAAGAGTGAGAGAGAGATCTCCCCCCTGTTCCTCCCCGCTCTCCCCCGCCGCTCCCCGCCCCCCACCAGCTCCCGAATCTTTTGAGATGAGCGGACAGGTACTCGCATAAGGCACTACTCGCTTAAGTAGTTTGCCTTAGCGAGTACGCTCGCTCATCTCTAGTCCTTAGTCTAATGTATTTAAACATTGGGATATTGTTGGATACCAAATACAGTAGCTTAAATATTCCTAATGTTGATCGGTTGAGAAATGCTCATGCAGTTGACCACTGACTTGATATTGTAACAGTACATGTCTCTTTATTGCATATTGTGGAACAAAGAGTTCTATGTTGATCCGTATGAAGATTTTATAGGACAGTTTTAACAGATTTTCTAACATGGATGCATCAAAGACATTTGACCAGAAATGCTTGTGCTAAGACCACAGCTGTCTATTGCAGTGCTAACTCCCCTGGCTGCTTATTTATGGCATCATGTTGGTTCTACATAAAAAGCATTCATTTGAATGCACTGGATATACAAGTAACATTTGCAGGAGGAAACCAATAAACTCTTATACAAATGCTAATGTGCTATTTCAAACACTTCTTTAATTCTTGCTTCTTGCATCAACTGAATCCTCCCAGCATAAGTGATTGAACCAGAAAATAATTGAATCCAGGCATATGAATGGTACATCAGTTAAAAAAAACCCTCAATATTACATTTATACAAGATGACTGTTCTCTAATATATTTACCATTTCAAGGTTTATTGATTCACAGTAAGGATGTTTTTTCAATATTCAGGAAATTGTAGCATAATTTAGAAGGGTGTAACTCAGTGGGAGTCATAAGCCATGTGCCTTGGACAAATGATCATTTAATCACTTATACAGTATACTGCAATACTTCAGTATTGCAGTATATTGTATTTCTGCAGGCATTCTATTAAGCCATGTGGGATAAAATTATCCAACTTCTCTTTTAATTAAATCCATTTAAACTGTGGTTTTAATGGATTTAATAAAAAGAGAAGTTTGATATTTTTAACCCACTGTCTGTAAGAAATTTATTGTAGAGCAGCACCCAAATACCAGTCACTCCAGTTGACCACTATTTGATGGATCTATCTGGTTGGCAACACCTCCCAAGTGAAACTTGTTTCACACACGTTCACACTTCTTTTCTCTTCAGCTCCTCGAGGCCTCTTGGCCCCAGGCATCTTACCGGATCCCAGACCTTTAAATACACTGTGTTTGCTCCACCCCTTTTCTACCTCTTTGTTCTGTTAAGCCATGCCACATACATACCTTCATTTTGAAATACACAGTATCCAATTTCATTAGTGGAGTTTTCTGATAATACACAGGTGGTTGCTTGTCCCATTCTCAACTTCAAACTGATGATTTAAACACACCCCAGCGTCTAGTTGGTTAACGGGATCCAACTGCAGACTACTATTAAATCAGCATTGTCTATAGCTAGAACGGATAGACATGGTATTCCTGAAATATTTTGTGACTGTACTTTGAAGTCACTAGAGCCATATATTTGTCAGAAAAGATGCCATATGATTCCATTGTTTATATTTTTTTCTCTTTTGGGGGTCAAGTATGTGACACATAAGCCCTTTCTGTGACATGCAGCAACTATGTTATGATGTTAGTTTACTTATTTAATGGCCAAGACTCAAACTAAAGTTTTAAAACTCTTTATAGAAATGCAATAGATTGAATTGACACTCCAACCACTCCTCTCCTTCAGGAAACTCTAGCACAAGGAAACATATACTATGGATTTACAATGCAGTGAATAAAGCACGTACTGCTAATCTTATTTGCTGCCCACTGTTTCTCAGTAGTCTAGTCCTACGCATGCACAGCATAATCAGCAACCCAACACTAAAGAAATCTTTGGTCCTATGTGGCTCACTTTCTGGAATGTGACAGAGTAAGAAAGGACGTGCAAAATAAAAATAGTTTGTATATACTTGTGCAGTCTACTTATAACTAGCTTAATACATTTATTCATGCACTAGTCCTTGGGCAAGATACTGTATCTACATTGGGATTAGTCTATAAGCCAGGATAATTTTTGCCTCATGTTTACTTTGTTAACCTCTTAAGGAAACGGCTTTTTTTTAAGGATTTTCAGGATAAAGCAATTATTTTTCATCAACGTATTTTAAGAACTGTAACTTTTTTTTGACAAAACTGTACGAGAGCTTGTTTTATGAAGGGTCATTTGTACTGTTTAGAGGCACCATTTATATATAATTTATTGATTAACCCTTTCTAATCCACTGTCTGATGTCTGAAGACATTCTGATTGAAGGTTGTACAGCTTCGATGTCGGAAGACGTCCGGCAGGGTATTCTTACTGTATGTTACTCACTGCTCTGTTGTCGGGGGCCTCTCCCGCATGTCCCATACTGCCGTACTGGCTCTAGCCAGCAGATGGCGCTATTGTATAATGGCAGAAAAAGAGAGCCCCCTAGGAAACCCTGAATCCAAAATTGAATTGCAAAGGGTTAATGTCTGTTTGTTTTTTTTATTTCTTCAGAGGTTGGGGGGAAATACTTTTCATTTTTATTATTAACTTTTATAAAACTTAGTGTAAATCTTTTTTTGTATCCTTAGGGGACTTGAAATAGCTATTCTTTGACCATTTACTGTACATAAAGCTTTCAGATACATAGTATTGCATAGCATTATTGCTCTCACTGTAAAACTGACAGGCAAGCAATTAGGCCATGCCTTTGGCATAGTCTAATAGGCAGATTCGTCCAACTGACCTGGAGGCCAGAGGCCATAGTAAAGCATCACTTTTCCCCACAATCACAGTATGGTGGGGCCAATGGACTGACAGAGAACCTTCTCCCTCTGTTTAACTCCTTAGACTCAATGGTCACTACTGACCGCAGCTTCTAAGGGATTAACTAAGCCAATGTGTGCACCCATTTTTCGCACTTCCTGCAACTGTTTCTGTAGTTACAAGGGGGTAAGAGAGGAGAAACTACAGCACTATTATTTATTAGAAAACCAGTGGATCCCCTCTTACATCCTAATTGATAGTTACACATACCATTAGGATAGTAAAAGGCAACACAATGATGGGAGCCGGTAAAAGGAGGAGCTGGGGATATAAAAAGGAGAAACTAGGCACATCAGGGATGGCTTTAGTGGTATGTGACTTGTGTGGTCACATGGGGTATTCCTGCCATCCTTCTTGAAGGGATGCAACAGATAGCCTGGCATCTTCGGCTATACTTTTAATACATCCCTTTCTTTATGGAGCCAAAATTTGGTTGCTGTATGCTGGTATTATTTGAACCCTGTATAGTGATATTTACTATACGTTGTTATTGTTTGATGGTGATGGTCACATTGCCACTGCAGCTTAGTACAGTATATCATTTTTTTGATGCTCACTCACATATCAACCAATCATGGCACAGTCCTGTAATGTTAGCTATGGTTATATGATATAGCATCTTGTTTCAATAGAATGGATCTCGGAAAAACACTTTAAAGCACTTCTTATATATGTTCCAGAATGTTAAACAGAGATTATTAGACAAATGAAAGGTAAAATAAGCAATATGTCCAATTTTGATATTATTTCACCTACTCATGGCCACAGTATGACCGTTTTCTAGCTGTGAGGTTCTAGTAGAAAAAGTTTAAGAAGCCCTTCTTTGAGGTGTCCTTGGCTTAGAAAAAAAAAATAAAAACACTGGTTAGATCACAGAGGTAAAATGTAGATAGGAATTTAATATCACAATTGCAAGGACTAGAGCAAGACTCCACAGTAGTTACCACTCTATCCATTCAAACAGTAATGTTGTGTACTTTAACATAACATTATGCTGCGTAAAAATCACTCCACTCTGAAAATATCCTCTTGAATTATTTTATTAGACAATATCAAAGAATTTCTATAATGGTCAAGTTATCCATTAATGCACTAGTTCTCTGTTCAACTCTGTACACCAATGTCCCAATGACCAATATGACTGTCTCAATGGAGATGTGATGGATTATAATAAAAAAAAACTTTTATCCATTGATGGACTGACTGTAGTTCATATGTGAATTGTTTACATTTGTTGAGGTTGAGCATTGTTATTCCCAGCTAGCAATACAGGTTATCTGAGGACTTTCTTTTTGTAAAACAACTATTATAGGTAGCTTGAAGGGGTATTCCCATCTTAGAAGTTATAGCATATTGCTTGGATATGTTCTAATATTCTGACTGGTGGAGCTCTGAACTCTGGGACATTCACCATTCTCAAGACTGAAGGGACTGAGGTCCTTTAGACTTTTCCCCTGCATAACGGCAGAGTTGATGGATTGGTACACCATTGTGTGAAGATAAACTTTGGCGGAGCCACAGTACTTAAGTAACGCTGCAGTTTCTTTAATCTGAGATCCAAGAATGTCCCGTCTTGTCAAGCCCTCAATCAGGAAGTGGTGGCATACATCCTAGTGATATGGCCTTACTCCGGATGGTGTGAAAATCCATTTAACACTGATGCTTTTGGCTATTTAACAAACTCTACCCAGATCTTCTAATCACAAATAGTATGAATGCAATTGTGATGGTATGGTATATATGGTATAATAAAACTGGTTGCATTAAAGTGTCAAAAAGTGTCTACAACCCCATGCTTCACGATGTGAAGAAGTCCTCATATTGTTCAAGAAGGGCAAAAAAGGTCATATAACCCCACCAATTAACTTTTTTAAATTAATTACTCTTCTTTGAAATGACCTGTTCAGGTCAACAAGACTAGATATTTGGAGGATCTTATTCTGTGTTAGTCGCATAATATAATTGTTGAGGTAAATGATTATTAATACAGTGAATAGATCACCAATAGATCACCTCTTTATCTAGACCATATTTCCTATGACAGATTTCAGCTTTATCATATACCATGCATACCAGTCATGGTCGTCTAGACCATTTTCAATGCAGTTTTGGGTTGGCGTCTCAACAGCTCACTATACATGATGTATGTACTGTATCTTATTAACCCCTACATAATCTCATCCAGCAATTTCCGCAGAGTCAGCACTTATTTACTCGTGTATCTTTTCCTTTAAAACCATCTGAGCGGACACAAAATCTCTAGAACATTTGGTAATTCTGCATCCTGAAACATACTTGCCCACATGTATCAATTTCCACATTACACTTTTTTGGCACATTTTCGGTGAAAAAAAATGGAGTATACTGTGTGCGCTACATTTATTATTTGCGCAACATGCACCACTTTGATACATATTAGTGGTGTGGGTGTTTATAGGAATGGTTACATTTTGCCATATTAATGAAATGTGACTTTTTAAAAAGTTGCAGAAAAGTTTAATGTGCAAGCCACCAGCAGACTGGCATAAAATGTAAGCTGGAAAACGTAACAAAAAATATCAAACCTTCTCTATTCAAAATGTAACAAATGTCACGCAATAATAGATAAATTAGCCAAAACAATCTATAATAAGCCAATTTTGATACATGTGGGCCAATAGCTTTAATGAATTGAATAAAAATGAACACAATATAATAAATGACTAACATATGACTGTTGAGCTTCATAAAATCATAAAACACTATAAAAGTACGAAAGAAATGTAAAAATAAAAAATATATTACAGATGAAAAGGCGATGGAACAGAAAAATCTGAACGTGTAAATATATCTTTGATTTTTGTATTAAAAACCAACTCTTAAGGTTTCCAAATCTTCCTATTCATAATGTTTGATTCTAAAAAGCCTTGTGTCCTTCTCTCAGCCCTTAAAAGAAAAGGCACATTCAAAAACATTTCCACCTCATCTTGAAGAAAACGCAGATACTTCAGTGTCTCTAATGAATGTGGAAGTGATGACATATGTGACAGCTAGTGATTAGGCCTCAAGGTTTTACAGCTCAAGGTTAACTTCTTTCGGCTTTGTGCTGCCTTGTTGTTGCACCAACTTTTAGCGATTACAAAAATACCCCGCATTGTGTTATGAAGCTAAGATGTATATTCTTACAAATGCTTTTCCCATTTCATGTGAAAGCAAAATAAAATAGTTAGCAGAATCAATCTAATGAAGGAGGTCGCGCCCCTTGTTGTAGATGCCTCACATACATTCAGAAAGGTCATGGGCACTCTTAATAACAGAGGAAAAAAAGCATAGAGCAGCAAAACTATTAAGCACTGCTTAATTTATCCTACATTGTTTCTACAAGTGCAAAGAAAAGCACTCCTGAGAAAGTGTGTTACACAACATCAAAAAATGGCTGCCATTCCTCTAAGCATCATGAGACAGCCTTTGTAATAGAGAAGAAGTGTATTCGTATTCGATACTTAGTGTGTTCATAGTAAATCCATTTTTAATGTTTCTTCTTGGGTTTTTCAGTTTCTTTTCATACTTTGCTTTTGGAATAGCCTTAAGAAGTGCTGTATCTTTTTACAATCCTGTAGTTGAATACCCGAATAATCAGAAGTTTTTGTCCCATCCAGATAGCTCATCTGGTGGATCTTCAGCTTCAGGGAGAAAATTGTCGAAATAGCTGTGATCTGTAATTCCTTTTATCTGGTAGAATAAGAAAAAACATTAGTGATGCATGGATAGTGGTCTTCAAAGACCTACAAACATTAGACATACTCTTGTAAAAGAAAGAAGACTTAGAACCATGTTTCCCAACTAGGTTTTTATAAAACCTTAGTGTGAGGTATATTGTCAGAAAGCCTCCCTTTACATAGGGGCAATGGTGATCAATGGCTGATTCAAAAAGGTTTAGAACGGAGTAAATAAAATATGGCACAAGTCTGTGCTATGCCCTCAACCTAATTACCTGATCTCTGATCATGCTGAGATACGTGCAGTATACATTGTGACAACTTTGTCGCAGTGCTATGAGGGAGTGTGTGAGTTTTTTTGGCCATCAAATGGGATTTGATGTGTGTATAATAGTAGGGGTTTATTGGGGTGGGAAATGTTAACAAGGGGTTCCCTTGTGATATAAACATTAGCAATATTATCTGAACATTGGAGAGACTAAGGGTATGTTCACACATAATGGAAATGTTGCAGATTTTCCACAGTAGAAATTTCCATCGCAAAATTCCCAGCATTTTCACACAAGTAACAGACCAAAGTACTTCCCCTTACATCGCAATTCTTTGTGCTGTCAGTGCACCCCTTCTTCAGCACCTGGCGGCCTCTAGTGAGCGCAGCACCGCTATTTCTATTGCGGGAATGCTGTGGATTTTGCCATAGAATTTTCCGCTGTGGAAAATGTGCATCATTTCCGCTATGTGTGAAAGTATCTAACACAACTCTATTGTCTTTATTTGTATGTAAAAGAAGAAAAATCTGGAAGTGAACACATGCAAATTCTAATTAACATCGCCAAATAGTCCAAACATAATGTTTTATACAGTATTTTTGGACTATTAAACTAAAGTTTGGCTACAAACTATAACAGGTTGAGGTAAGTTTGTTAGGTTTGGCTATATTGAGGAAGTGTAACTTCAAAGGAAAGCCATTGCCTCTAAATACTCATGTACTAATGCAACAATCGTATTTGAACTTTTCATTCCTGCCTCCAAGACTAATTCAGAGCAGCACCAGTCCTCTTGAATGCGCTACCCCAAACTATGTGGGTAATCCCTGACTCACGTACTAATGCCCTAAAAACGCACCTCTTCAGGTAGGCACACCACATCTCCTAAAGCAAACCCCTCTGTACTCCGCCTGATAACATGCTCCCGGTCCTAGAGACTGCAGTCCCTGTTAGCTACCATCAACCACCCCCTGCAGTCATACCGATTCAGCCACCACACAGCTTAAGTCTGACCATTGTCTATGTGTATAGCATCCCACACTCTCCAGCCCGCCATACCGTGCACATCTCTAGCCCCTTTATCTTCTGTATCACCCCATTATTTGTAGTATGTAAGCTCGTTGGAGGAGGACCCTCACCCCTACTAATTCCATCAACTAATTACTACATGTAACTGTGGTTTTTGTATTTTTGTACTTTTGTCTTTCTGTATTCCCCCTGTTTTTGTAAGCGCTGCGGAATATGTTGGCGCTATACAAATAAAGATTATTTTTATTATTACAGTGCTGGTGCTAACACCTCAGCTCTACATATACAATGCACATTATGTACTAAAGTTTAGAGAAAGAAACTAAGGAGAAAAGTTAGCTCTAATCCACCACTGGATCCAAAAGTAGCATACATTATAGTTCTAGTTCTTCAAATAGCTTTCCATAAAGCATGAATGATTGTTAGATGGTCAGCTTTGTATCTGAGAACTACTGGGCTGTCCACAGGCTCATATTAATGCTACTGTTATTATCAGAGATCACAACAAGAACAAAATTTCTCTCCATAGTCCAAATAGCAATAAAATGACGCTAGACAGATGCCTCACCGCTGGTTGTACTTTGTGTTGTTAAATCAAACAATCTAATCTAATCTAATCTAATTATGCCACAAAGAACACATGCCAAGACCAAAGCTTCAATAAAATGATTTATTTTCCATCTAAATACACTACTAACATGAAAATTAATATGTTTTGTATAAATTTATTTTGACATCAGCTTGTAATTTTTTAGCTTTAAGGGAAAATTGATTTTAAAGTTTTTTTTTAAGAGTAAGATATTAGTGACTTATCCTCAGGATAGGACCTCCACCGATCAGCTGTCTGAAGTGACAGCGGTACTTGTGTGAGCAACTCAGCCATTTCAGTGCTGCATTGCACCGTACATTTCATAGCAGCTGTGTCTGGTATAGCAACTCAACATAATTCACTTGAATAGAACTGAGCTGTTCTTAGGCCATGTAACAAATAAATGTCAAGTCCTGAGAAGAGGCTGTGGCTTCTTCAAACAGCTAATCAGCGGAGGTTACAAGCAATAGACCCTCAATGATCTGATATTGTTGACCTATCTTGAGGATAGCTTATCGATACCTAACTTTCAGAAAAACCCTTTGATTTAGGGATACGTGTTCTATTAGAAGATTCTGTGCTTTCCCCCCCCTACAAACAGCATTACTATTGTTTATGGACTTTGAATAAGGAAGAAGAGCATAAGTTTTTTAAAATACCATATAACCCTTTTAAATATATAATAGTTGAACATTAGGCTTTGTTTTAAGGAATTTTTTTAATAAAACATAGGACTCACCTCTCGTTTCAATGGAGACAGTAATTTACGGTTGCGTAGTCCTTCCCAGTTGAATCCTTGGAACCATCTGTACATGATAAGACATTATTGTTATTATATTCTAACAAAGTTGTAAAATGTGCTTTCATTTACTTTTTATTTAATTAGGCAAATCCTGAAGTTAAAGACCATGTCCATCTCTGCAGCCATTTTTCTATTATTCCAATGCATTTACAATTAAAAGTGATGGAATTTGCAAATCATCTTGTTTTCTATCGTTTTATACTACAGCTCCTATATAATTCCATGGTAACAGATATACAAATCATACGTCTTTTGATCCTGCAATTACATTTCCATCTACGTGTCCCCTAATTCTTACTAATATACTATGAAAAAGACTTAGATCAACTAATACATCATAGACTGAACATGAGTCAATATTGTGATGCAGCAACAAAAAAGGCAAACACAATTCTGGGATGTATTAAGTCTGGATCATGTGAAGTATGGGCATGGTGTCCTTGTGCTGCGCGGACGTGACATAATCAACAGCCATACTTTTGCTCAGTGGGTTTTGTTTTTTCCTTACATTTTCATAGATCCCATTGAGGTGTTGTCCAACCAGTTTAGGTCTCTGGTGATTGAGGTTGCAGAGGTTATGCAACAACGTCTAGGTGGAATGGGTTTGATGAAGGAGATTAAGCTGGACTTGCCAGATTATTTCTCTGGTAAAAGGCAGGAGTTTTTTGCTTTTACAGAATCCTGCAAATTATATTTTAGACTACACCCCATCTCCTCAGGTCATGAGTCTCAGAGGGTAGGGATGGTAATTTTTATGTCGCAGGGAGACCCTCTGGCTTTAGCCTTTTCGTTGCCATCCACTTCTGAGGTTTCATTGTCAGTGGAGAATTTTTTCTCTGTTTTGGGGCTAATTTATGATGACCCCGATAGCGTATCTCTGGTGGAAAGTAAAATTAGAAGCTTACGTCAGGTGAGGTCACCCATTGAAAATTTTTGCGCCAAGTTTTGCTGATGGGCAAATGATGCCCAGTGGAATGACCCTGCGATGTGGAGCCTATTTTGTTTTGAGCAAAGCGACAAACTTAAAGATCCAATAGCTTCTTACCCCACACCTAGATCTCTAGAGGAAGCTACGTCCCTACGTCGTTGAGTTAGAGAGCGGGCGCGTGAGCAATTTTTTGCCACGTCAGTAGAATCTGTGGAGCTTGATTAACCCATGTAATTGGGCTAATCATCTGGTGGAGCTATGAGAAGGGGAAGCGATGGGGCAGAAGTCACTGTTTTTTCTGTGGCCGCACTGGTCACTTCATTCAGGGGTGTTCTCTCCGGGTATCTTAGTCAGCTAACTAGTTGGCCTGGAGGTTAAGGGGAAGTTCCCCTTTGGGCCCACAGATATCCTGGTGGTCATCCTCCAGGCTGGTTCTCTTTGTGGAGATACTTCTTTCTGTGCATAGTTGTCCGCTGGCAGTTTTCTCAGATAGTGGAGCCAGAATCAATTTAATTCAACATGAACTGACCCAACGTTTGAGACTAAGTCTTAGACCTTTCGACTGCCCAATACCTGTGTCAGCCATTGATTCCGCTCCCCTGTCCCAAAAGTGTTAAAATTATTTTGTTTCTGGCGTGTGTTTAAAAATTTAATTATTCCGTACCGAAAAGATAATTTTGTTTGTCATGGAGTCTCTCCCTACACAGGTGGTGTTAGCATTGCCATGGCTGAAGTTGCACAACCCAGTGGTTGACTGGGAAAACGTAGACATTGTTCAGTGGAACCCTTCTTGTAGACAGAGTTGCATGTCAGTAAATATCTCTGCTGTATGAACTGAAGAATTGCCTGAATTAATCAAAGAATTTGATGACACCTTTTCTAAGGAAAGGGCAGATAAGTTACCACCTCAGAGGGAGGGGGATTGTACAATTAATCTCATTCCATGTTGCAAGCTACCAAAGAGTTACATGTGTAACTTGTCTGGTCCGGAAAGACAGTCCCTCAAGGATTGTATTGCCGACAGCCTGAATAAATGACATATACGTCCATCCAATTCGCCTGTAGCTGTCGGATTCTTCTTTGTTAAGAAGAAAGATGGGGGTCTCCGACCATGCTTGGATTTTAGAGAAGTAAATAAGATCACTAAGCGCAACTCATATCCATTACCCCTTATTCCTCACTTATTCAGCCAGATGATGGGTGCCAGCTGGTTCTACAAGTTGGACTTGCGAGGGGCATACAACTTGATACAGATCAGAGAAGGTGATGAGTGGAAGACAGCATTCAACACTCCAAAAGGGGTGATTTGGTCTGGTTGTCTACCAAGATCATCAAGCTTAAACAACCATCCTTTAAGCTGGGTCTGTGTTTTATTGGTCCTTTTAAGATCACGAAGAGCATTATTCTAGTTTCTTTTAGACTGGAAATTCCAAGCTCACTAAAAATCGCTGTGTTAGGTTGTGCGGCTGGGACCTATGGTTCTACAGGTTTCCATGAGCACACTTTCACAGGTAAGGGTTAATTGAGCTGGCTGGGTGTGGTATTCGCCAGCCAATTCTGCTTGTCTGAGGCACATAAATACCAGATCCTCTTGCTAGAGAATGCTGGTCATTTTATCTTATTTATGCATTCTGTGTTAGGCCTTAGTCAGACGGGCGTTTTTTCGCGCGATTTGCGCATGCGCATTCGTCGGGCGTTTTTATAAAACCATTGCTTTGCAATGGTATCGAACACATGAGCGCTTTTTATGCGCTCATCCGATAAATTATAGAACAGAAATCGCAGATCGCACCTATCTGCGATCTGCGATTCCTGTTCTCTTCTCTATATGCGCTCAATGGGGCCGGCGGCAGCAGCGCCGACCCCATTGAGAGCATATACTAGACAAATCATTCTTCTCTGCCATAGCTGTAACAGCTGTGGCAGAGAAGAACGATGTTTGCCCATTGAATTCAATGGAGCCGGCAATACAGCCGGCTCCATTGAAAGCAATAGGCTGCCGGCGATCGCGGGATAAATTGTCGGGAAGGGCTTAAATATATAAGCCCTTCCCTGCAATTCATCCAGAAATGTGTAAAAATAAAAAAAAATATATATACTCACCTTGTCCCGGCAGACGGAGTTTAGCGCTGCCGGCCGGCAGTGGGTGTGAGTGAGAGCTGCCCCTGATTGGCTCAGCGCTGAGCCAATCAGAGGCAGCTCTCACTCACACCCATTCATGAATTCTGAATGGGTGTGAGTGAGTGCTGCCTCTGATTGGCTCAGCGCTGAGCCAATCAGGGGCAGCTCTCACTCACACCCACTCACACCCACTGCTGGCCGGCCGCGCTGAACTCCGTCTGCCGGGACAAGGTGAGTATATATATTTTTTTTATTTTTACACATTTCTGGATGAATTGCAGGGAAGGGCTTATATATTTAAGCCCTTCCCGACAATTCATCGTGAGATCGCCCGCAGCGCATTGCTTTCAATGGAGCCGGCTGTATTGCCGGCTCCATTGAATTCAATGCGCTGGACAGCTCCGGCCCGTTTCTATTGAAACGTGGCTAGGAGCAGTTTTTTTGGGCGATTTTTCGGCCCCGGTCACGCGATTTGCTGATGCGCATCCGTCATGCGATCCGCAAATCGCGGCAAAAAACGCACGTGTGACTAAGGCCTCAATCCAACTCTGAGCTATGTTATGCATGTCTGGTCTGTAGTGTCTCTCTCAGCTTCCCTTTGGATGGTCTGGACACTTGTAGTCCCCATCTGCATCATATGCAAATCCCCTCTTCCCTTCTCTTTGACAGGTGCGGCCTCCAGATGTCTGATGTCTTATATGTGTGTCTGGTGGGTGATGCCTGACACTGTTTCCTGTGTGTTAGTATGGTGCCTGACTCTTTCGCCTTGGTGTGAGGACACTTACGCTAGCAATGGTTTATCTGTATGCATGTGTACTCTGAGTGGGGGTTCTGTGTTGGGTTTCTCGGTAACCCTAGGGTTTTGCTGTTATGCATGATGTGTCGTGCGTGTCTCTGCAGGTTACCGGACATGTGTGTGAACACAGTGGTGTTCATTGGGTCTGTGCAAATGCCAGACAAGGTGTATGAACAGTCCTGTTCTATCTTGCCTGCAAGTCCCTGGGGTATTGGTTTGAACAGCGACATGTTCAGTGTCTGTGGAGGTTTCCAGACACCAGGTGTGAACAGTCCTATTCAGTAAGTTGGTGTGAGCTGTGTCCTGTCCTGCTGTGGATCATTTTGCATCCAGGCACAGGTAGGTTCCTAGGTACCACTGCAGGGTCATCCTTATCAGGATGATTGCCCTGCTTGCAGGCAGGTTTTCACGGGGTGGTTGTCCCTTTAGAGTAGGGATATGTTATGTCTGCCCATAAGTTCAGTATGCAGTCCTACTATTGGTGTTCAGTGTGCATTGTGTGTGCTTATGGCATTTGCATGAACGCCACCTTGTATCCTTGCTGAGGCTTGGTGCCCTGGTGTGCCTGGTGGATGTTACACACTAAAGTGTTCCATAAGTCTCTATTTAAGAGGTTTGTGAGCCTGATACTTGGGTCGTCCCCTCCTTCACCAATGTTCGTGGATGGGAATCTTCAATTCGAGATCAGCCGCATCATTGACTCTTGTTGAATTAGTAACTTGTTACAATATCTGGTGCATTGGCGAGGGTATGGTCCTGAAGAGAAGACGTTGGTTCCCGCTGCTGCGATCAATGCAGACTAATTAGTTAGAAACTTCTATAATAGGAATGCTAGTAGACCAGGTTCTAAAGGTCCAGAGGCTTCTTCTTGGAGGCGACGTACTGTCGCAGCTTGTCGGTCGCGACGGCGTTGTGGCATGGTGGCCATGATGCAGGAACAGACCCGTCACCTTGCCACTATGCAGGACACAGGTTAAACATATTGTGTAGGGGCTGTTGGCTGCTATTTACCTGGATGCTGCATACTGATATCTATCTGAGAGTCATACCTGTGAGAAAGGGCTTTGGGTGTGGTTCCTTCTGTGCTACCTATCAGCAGGTGTGGAGGCCTTTATATTCCTACCCCACCCTTTCTCCCTTGCTGTTAATTCAGTTCAGTTAGAAGAAAAGTTGGAGCAGGTTGGAGCCTCTATCCTGGTTAAAAGCTTTCCACCAACAGTTATGTGCTGGTTCTCTTTCTGTTGGCTTTTTGTTAGTCTTTACACTGTTTCTTTGTTATGTTTTGTGCATTTCTCCAGGTACCTTACTAGGGGTAGTTAGGTCCTAGGTGAAGATCGTAGGGCTATCCTTACCAGAACTCCTACTCTGCTTTTAGGCAGGGGCTCCCCTGTGAGCTCCTTGCATTTCTGTGTGAACGCCACCCTGCGTCTATGCTGGGCATGGTGCTCTTATGCCGCATGGACGTGACAAGAATAAAGTGTAGATATAATTGCAATGAAATATGTTTTATAAATGTGTTTATAAACAGCAAATCCAGTAAAGCAGGACATAAGATCCTCAGGTCACAGATGTATAATAACAAAGAACTTCCATAAGTGGCACGAAGATATGGGAAGTTAGATGCAATGTTTGCAGAAGTCCCATTTCTTTTCTGTCTGCCAGTGTTCTCCCTTGGAATATTCCAGCAGCATCGGCATCCACCTTCTTTCATACTGTTTTTCAATTGCACATATGTCCTGGTGAAATCTTTCACCATTTTCATCTGATAAGTCACTGTATCTCTCCTATTAGACAGTTGTGATAAATGAGGCCCATGGATTTGATGGTCAATCTACTGTAACAAAATGGTACAACATAAAAATATCTTAATCTCTTATGATGACTATAACTACATTGTCTTGCCTAACAAGCAATTTTGGTTGCCATATTTGGATTCAGCATCCTGAATATAGGTAAGAACGCAGATTTTAATGCAGAAAAATATACCCTTGTAAGGGCTCCCACACACTTGCGATTGCGTTTTTTTGTTAACGCGATTGTTAATGGGACTTTCTAATGTTAAAAACGCAATGCACTGCACCAAAAACGCAGTTGCGTGTGTTGCGTTGCGTTTTTTTACAATAGTAAGTCCCATAGACAATCGCATTAACAAAAAACGCAATCGCAAGTGTGTGGGAGCCCTAGCACAGTGAATTTTTATGGCAAACACTATTATGAATAGTTTTTAAATGGAGATGAGCGAGTGTACTCGCTAAGGCAAACTACTCGAGCGAGTAGTGCCTTATGCAAGTACCTGCCCGCTCATCTCTAAAGATTCGGGTGCCGGCGGGGGGCGGGGAGCGGCGGGGCAGAGCGGGGAGGAACGGGGGGGAGATCTCTCTCTCACTCCCCCCCCCCCTGCTCACTCCCGCAACTCACTGCTCTCCCCCGCCGAAACCCGAATCTTTTGAGACGAGCGGGCAGGTACTCTCATAAGGCACTACTCACTCGAGTAGTTTGCCTTAGCGACTACGCTCGCTCATCTCTATTTTTAAATCATACCTATCAAGAAAGACCGCATGCAGTGCTTTTTCTTCAGGCTAAAAGTTGGCTGAACGAAAGACAAACAGACCCCATTATATACAGAGCCATTCAGCTATGTGCGCAGATGTGAAACCACCCTTACAGTTTCTTATATTCACATGTACAACTGATGTTTGCAAAATAATTAGCAATAGGCATACTTTATATAGCAGTTACTTACTGTCTCATATTACCACAATCATTTAATATAGATTTATTCCTATTAAGATAAATGTATGGCTGTAAATGTATTAATAAGCTGCTGTATCAGGCAACTTATAGTTTGTCAGTGGGACAAAAATGACCTAAAACTAATTAAAAGATTTCAGGCTATCAATTTACCAAACCATAACGATTTAATGGATTGAATTATTAGCTTGTATATAGATAAATTCACAAAATAACTGACATTATTGGCATAAAAAACAGGTATACAGCAATAATGCTGAAAATAATGGCTTGCTTCCTGCCAAGATTATTAGTCAATATCTTCTTGCTAGAAGACAGAAATACATTAAAGTATTGAGCCGGTAGAATAGAGAAGACTACGTGGACTAATTAAGAAAACTTTGTCGAAGCTGAATTCCTCCAAAACCCATTTGCCTGATTTATATCACATCAGGCCTTACTATCAGTATCAGTTCAATCTCGGTGGTGTTACTCGGGCCAATTGCGGCACATTTCACATTTCTAATAGTTCTCATATCACCAAGAAATGGAGTTGGATACATAATTACCTGGGTGGATTCTCTTATAGTTTGTAAATCATTATATTTTCTGCTTATGGATTAATTTCATAGTATATGTAATGAATGGCTTTCTGCTTGAGCTTCATGTGTGATGGAGTTTTCCATCGTAAACACCTCCTTTACCTCAGTCTATTAAGTACCAGGCCATTTTTGGCTTTCAGGACAAAATTTTGATATTTTTAATTTCACCGTGCCGCAACAAAAATCTGATTCCAAAGAAGTTGGGACACTGTGTAAAATGTAAATAAATGTAAAGAAGTAAGAGTGCAATGGTTTGGGAATCTCATCATCTAAGATCTCATCAATCTAATCATATTTTATTCACATTAGAACAAAGAACATATATTAGAAGGGGAAAGGGAGATATTATCCCATTTCATTAAAAAATTAATCCAGAAATTGTTAGCAGCAACACATCTCACAAAAGTTGGGACAGGGGAAACTAAAGGCTGGAAAACAGTCGGAGGGTGAAATTTCTACTAAGTCACATGACTGAGTATAAAAAGAGCATGTTAGGGAGGCAGAATCTCAGAAGCAAAGATTTCCAGAGGTTCACCAATCTGTGAAAAACTGCATCTTAAAATTGTGAAACAATTTCAGAAAAATGTTTTGCAATGTAAAATTGTGAAGACTTTGAATATTCCACCATCTACGGTGCATAATACCATCAAAAGACTCAAAAAAATCATGTGCACAAGGGTCAAGGCCAACGGTAATAATTTGATACTCGAGATCAACAGGCCCTCAGGCGTCACTGTATTAAAGCAGGCATGATTCTGTAATGCAAATCATTGCATGGCCTCAGGAATACTTCCAGAAATCATTGTCTGTGAATACAGTTCTCCGTGCAATCCACAAATGTAAGTTAAAGCTGTATCAGGCAAAGAAGAAGCCATATATGAACACAATCCAGAAATGCCGATGTCTTCTCTGGGCCAAAGCTTATTGAGGCAAAATGGAAAAGTGTTTTGTGGTCCGGTGAATCAAAATTTGAAATTCCTTTTGGAAACCATGGACTCCATTTCCTACAGACTGAAGAGGAGAGGAACCATCCAGCTTGTTATCAGCACTCAGTTCAAAAGCCTGCTTCTCTGATGGTATGGGGTTGCATTAGTGCCTATGACATGGCCAGCTTACACATCTTCAGAGGCTCTATCAATGCTGAGCAGTATATAGAGGTTTTATAACAACATCCACACAATGTCTCTTTCAGGGAAGGCCTTGCATATTTCAGCAAGACAAAGCTAGACCACATACTACATCCATCACAACTATATGGCTTCACAGAAGAAGAGTCCGGGGGCTGAACTGGCTGCCTGCAGTCCAGACCTTTCACCAATTGGAAATATTTGGCACATTATGAAACAAAAAATTCAGCAAAGAAGAACCAGGACTGTCAAGCAGCTAAAATCCCACATCAAACAAGAATGGGAAAACCTTCCTCTCCCAAACCCCCAACAATTGGTCTCCTCACTTCCCAGATGTGTACAGACTGTTGTTAAAAGAAGAGAAGATCTTACACAATGGTAGTTATGGCCCTGCCCCAACTTTTTGGGGATGTGTTGCTGCCATTATTTTCTAAATAAGTTATTTTTTTAAATGTCTCCTTTTCCCCTTCTGATATGTTCTAGCGTAAATAAAATGTTTAGATGACATTTACAAAAAATTACATTCTTTCTTCTTTAAATTAATTTACATTCTACACAGCATGCCAACTTTTTTAGAATTGGGGATGTAATAACTTTTTTATTTTTAGATCAGAGCGATATGGGGTCTTGTATTTAGCAGAACAATTTGTAATTTCTACACTTTGGGACACATATAATGGTCACTTTATTAGAGACACCCATCTCATAGCACATTGGACCTCCTTTTGCTTTAAGAACTACAGCAATTCATCATAGCTGAGACTCCTCTAGGTGATGAAATCATTCTGCATGAATACTGGCCCATGCAGATTGGATAGATTGTTGCAGTTGCAGCAAATTGGATAGATGTGCTGACATGTTCTGAACAGCTGACAGGAAGAGTTCATCAATTAATGCTGCTTGAGCCAAATTCAGACCCTCATATCAGCATGGTGCAACAGAAATCCAGATTCATCTGACCAGGTGATATTTTTCCATTGTTAAGTGATAGAGATGAGCGAGCATACTTGCTAAGGGCAATTGCTCGAGCGAGCATTACTCTTAGCGAGTACCTGTCCGCTCTAGAGACAAGGTTCAGGTGCCGCTGCGGGGGCGCGGTGAGTAGCGGCAGTCAGCAGGGGGGAGCGGGGAGGAGAGAGGGAGAGAGAGATCTCCCCTCTGTTCCTCCCCGCTCTCCCCCGCAGCTCCCTGCGCGCCGCCGGCACCCGAACCTAGTCTCTTGAGCAGGCAGGTACTCGCTAAGGGCAATGCTCGCTCGAGCAATTGCCCTTAGCGAGTATGCTCGCTCATCACTCTTAAGTGATCCAACTTTTGCACTCTGGAGCCTTGTCTTTCAGTTTCTCCTGGACAACAATGGCACTCCGTCTAGTAGTTGGCTGCTATAGTCAGTCCATACTAAGCAACGACAAGGTTCATCTTCAGACATGTTTTCTTGGTATACTGTCAACACTGTTGCATGAGAAAACTCTGCAAGGTTTGTAGTTTTAGAAAAACTGGCCCCAACTAGTCTAGTGATTTTATACTGCACTCCAGGATCACATGTCTCGTTTCCATACAGGGAAGATCTAATTGTGAAAGGCCAGGTGCCATTAATAAAGTTGCTTTTGAATATATGTTAGCTTTTAATTTTTGCTAATTTAATTTTGGGAAAATATGTAAAACACCACCAAGTTTTCTTTCCTTGCTTTATGTTTTTCATTGTCAACCCATTAAGTGTATATATGTATAGTACATGTTGTGACTGTTACGGGGATGCCAAATATGTGAGGCTTAAATAATTGTGTATATATTTCATCTTAAAAAAGTGTTTGTTTTTTTTAACAATAATTAAATGATCACTACTAGAGATGAGCGAACGTACTCGTCCGAGCTTGATACTCGTTCGAGTATTAGCGTGTTCGAGATGCTCGTTACTAGAGGCGAGTACCACGCGATGTTCGAGTTACTTTCACTTTCATCTCTGAGACGTTAGCGCGCTTTTCTGGCCAATAGAAAGACAGGGAAGGCATTACAACTTCCCCCTGCGACGTTCAAGCCCTATACCACCCCCCTGCAGTGAGTGGCTGGCGAGATCAGGTGTCACCCGAGTGTATAAATCGGCCCCTCCCGCGGCTCGCCACAGATGCATTCTGACAGAGATCAGGGAAAGTGCTGCTGATGGTGGAGCTGCTATAGGGAGAGCGTTAGGAGTTATTTTAGGCTTTAAGAACCCCAACGGTCCTTCTCAGGGCCACATCTAACCGTGTGCAGTAGTGTGGAGGCTGCTTTTTGCAGTGTTGCACATTTTTTTTTTTTTGTATATCGGCCGTGCAGAGCATTGCGTCCTCAGTCTGCAGTAATTTTACATAGTCCAGGGCCAGTAGTGGTGAGGCAGGGACAGTGGAAGAGATATACTGTGTATATAGGCAGTGGGCTTTTCCAAAAAAATTTGTGAAAAAACATTCTATTTGGGCTGCCTGTGACCGTCCTAAGTGTACTGCGTCTCTGCTGGGGGTAGTAGTTCTAATTAATACGCAGCCAGCTAAGTGTTACAGCAGGCTTGCACAAAATTCTTTCCTGGCTCTGCTGTGCGTTAAACATCACCGCTGTCATCCTGTCAAGAGGGAAACAGTCTGCAGTAATTTTACATAGTCCAGGGCCAGCAGTGGTGAGCCAGGGACAGTGAAAGAGATATACTGTGTATATAGGCAGTGGGCTTTTCCCAAAAAAATTGTGAAAAAACATTCTATTTGGGCTGCCTGTGACCGTCCTAAGTGTACTGCGTCTCTGCTGGGGGTAGTAGTTCTAATTAATACGCAGCCAGCTAAGTGTTACAGCAGGCTTGCACAAAATTCTTTCCTGGCTCTGCTGTGCGTTACACATCACCGCTGTCATCCTGTCAAGAGGGAAACAGTCTGCAGTAATTTTACATAGTCCAGGGCCAGCAGTGGTGAGCCAGGGACAGTGAAAGAGATATACTGTGTATATAGGCAGTGGGCTTTTCCCAAAAAAATTGTGAAAAAACATTCTATTTGGGCTGCCTGTGACCGTCCTAAGTGTACTGCATCTCTGATGGGGGTAGTAGTTCTAATTAATACGCAGCCAGCTAAGTGTTACAGCAGGCTTGCGCAAAATTCTTTCCTGGCTCTGCTGTGCGTTCCGTAAGCGAAGTCAGCCTCCAACCACAGGCCAATAAGTGGCACATTTAATTACAGCGTTCTGTTTCTGCACTACTGGTAATACACCATGCAGAGGGGTAGGGGTAGGCCTAGAGGACGTGGGCGTGGACGCGGGCGAGGACGCGGAGGCCCAAGTCAGGGTGTGGGCACAGGCTGAGCTCCTGATCCAGGTGTATTGCAGCCGACTGCTGCGGGATTAGGAGAGAGGCACGTTTCTGGCGTTCCCACATTCATCTCACAATTAATGGGTCCACGCGGTAGACCTTTATTAGAAAATGAGCAGTGTGAGCAGGTCCTATCGTGGATGGCAGAAAGTGCATCCAGCAATCTATCGACCACCCAGAATTCTGCGCCGTCCACTGCTGCAACTCTGAATCCTCTGGCTACTGCTCCTCCTTCCTCCCAGCCTCCTCACTCCATTACAATGACACATTCTGAGGAGCAGGCAGACTCCCAGGAACTGTTCTTGGGCCCCTGCCCAGAATGGGCAGCAATGGTTCCGAATCCTCTCCCACTGGAGGAGTTTGTCATGACCGATGCCCAACCTTTGGAAAGTTCCCGGGGTCCGGGGGATGAGGCTGGGGACTTCCGGCAACTGTCTCAAGAGCTTTCAGTGGGTGAGGAGGACGATGACGATGAGACACAGTTGTCTATCACTCAGGTAGTAGTAATTGGAGTAAGTCCGAGGGAGGAGTGCACAGAGGATTCGGAGGAAGAGCAGCAGGACGATGAGGTGACTGACCCCACCTGGTTTGCTACGCCTACTGAGGACAGGTCTTCAGAGGGGGAGGCAAGTGCAGCAGCAGGGCAGGTTGGAAGAGGCAGTGCGGTGGCCAGGGGTAGAGGCAGGGCCAGACCGAATAATCCACCAACTGTTTCCCAAAGCGCCCCCTCGCGCCATGCCACCCTGCAGAGGCCGAGGTGCTCAAAGGTCTGGCAGTTTTTCACTGAGAGTGCAGACAACCGACGAACAGTGGTGTGCAACCTTTGTCGCGCCAAGATCAGCCGGGGAGCCACCACTACCAGCCTCACCACCACCAGCATGCGCAGACATATGATGGCCAAGCACCCCACAAGGTGGGACGAAGGCCGTTCACCGCCTCCGGTTTGCACCACTGCCTCTCCCCCTGTGCCCCAACCTGCCACTGAGATCCAACCCCCCTCTCAGGACACAGGCACTACCGTCTCCTGGCCTGCACCCACACCCTCACCTCCGCTGTCCTCGGCCCCATCCACCAATGTCTCTCAGCGCACCGTCCAGCCGTCGCTAACGCAAGTGTTGGAGCGCAAGCGCAAGTACGCCGCCACGCACCCGCACGCTCAAGCGTTAAACGTGCACATAGCCAAATTTATCAGCCTGGAGATGTTGCCGTATAGGGTTGTGGAAACCGAGGCTTTCAAAGGTATGATGGCGGCGGCGGCCCCGCGCTACTCAGTTCCCAGTCGCCACTACTTTTCCCGATGTGCCGTCCCAGCCCTGCACGACCACGTCTCCTGCAACATTGTATGCGCCCTCACCAACGCAGTTACTGCCAAGGTCCACTTAACAACGGACACGTGGACAAGCACAGGCGGGCAGGGCCACTATTTCTCCCTGACGGCACATTGGGTGAATTTAGTGGAGGCTGGGACAGAGTCAGAGCCTGGGACCGCTCACGTCCTACCCACCCCCAGAATTGCGGACCCCAGCTGGGTGGTGGTATCTGCGGGGGGTGTATGCTTCCTCCACTAAACCACCCTCCTCCTCCTGCGCAACCTCTGTCTCGCAATCAAGATGTGTCAGCAGCAGCACCCAGCAGTCGGTGTCGCGCGGTGTGGCAGCACAGCGGTGGGCAAGCGTCAGCAGGCCGTGCTGAAACTACTCAGCTTAGGAGAGAAGAGGCACATGGCCCACGAACTGCTGCAGGGTCTGACAGAGCAGACCGACCGCTGGCTTGCGCCGCTGAGCCTCCAACCGGGCATGGTCGTGTGTGACAACGGCCGTAACCTGGTGGCGGCTCTGCAGCTCGGCAGCCTCACGCACGTGCCATGCCTGGCCCACGTCTTTAATTTGGTGGTTCAGCGCTTTCTGAAAAGCTACCCACGCTTGTCAGACCTGCTCAGAAAGGTGCGCCGGCTCTGCGCACATTTCCGCAAGTCCCACACGGACGCTGCCACCCTGCGCACCCTGCAACATCGGTTTAATCTGCCAGCGCACCGACTGCTGTGCGACGTGCCCACACGGTGGAACTCTACGCTCCACATGTTTGCCAGGCTCTATGAGCAGCGTAGAGCTATTGTGGAATACCAACTCCAACATGGGCGGCGCAGTGGGAGTCAGCCTCCTCAATTCTTTACAGAAGAGTGTGCCTGGTTGGCAGACATCTGCCAGGTCCTTGGAAACTTTGAGGAGTCTACCCAGATGGTGAACGGGGATGCTGCAATCATTAGCGTCACTATTCCTCTGCCATGCCTCTTGAGAAGTTCCCTGCAAAGCACAAAGGCAGACGCTTTGCGCTCGGAAACGGAGGCGGGGGAAGACAGTTTGTCGCTGGATAGTCAGAGCACCCTCCTGTCTATATCTCAGCGTGTTGAGGAGGAGGAGGTGGAGGAGCATGAGGAGGAGGGGGAAGAGACAGCTTGGCCCAATGCTGAGGGTACCCATGCTGCTTGCCTGTCATCCATTCAGCGTGTATGGCCTGAGGAGGAGGAGGATCCTGAAAGTGATCTTCCTAGTGAGGACAGCCATGTGTTGCGTACAGGTACCCTGGCACACATGGCTGACTTCATGTTAGGATGCCTTTCTCGTGACCCTCGTGTTACACGCATTCTGGCCACTACGGATTACTGGGTGTACACACTGCTCAACCCACGGTATAAGGAGAACCTTTCCACTCTCATACCCAAAGAGGAAAGGGGTTGAAGAGTGATGCTATACCACAGGACCCTGGCGGACAAGCTGATGGTAAAATTCCCATACGACAGCGCTAGTGGCAGAAGGCGCAGTTCCGAGGGCCAGGTAGCAGGGGAGGCACGGAGATCAGGCAGCATGTACAGCACAGGCAGGGGAACACTCTCTAAGGCCTTTGACAGCTTTCTGGCTCCCCAGCAAGACTGTGTCACCGCTCCCCAGTCAAGGCTGAGTCGGCGGGAGCACTGTAAAAGGATGGTGAGGGAGTACGTAGCCGATCGCACGACCGTCCTCCGTGACGCCTCTGCCCCCTACAACTACTGGGTGTCGAAGCTGGACACGTGGCCTGAACTCGCGCTGTATGCCCTGGAGGTGCTTGCTTGTCAGAGAGGGTGTTTAGTGCGGCTGGGGGAATCATCACCGATAAGCGTACCCGCCTGTCAACCGACAGTGCCGACAGGCTTACACTCATCAAGATGAACAAAGCCTGGATTTCCCCAGACTTCTCTTCTCCACCAGCGGACAGCAGCGATACCTAAGCAATACGTAGGCTGCACCCGCGGATGGAAGCATCGTTCTCTATCACCATCAAAAATGGGGACCTTTTAGCTTCATCAATCTGTGTATTCTATTCATCCTCCTCCTCCTGCTCCTCCTCCTGAAACCTGACGTAATCACGCCGAACGGGCAATTTTTCTTAGGCCCACAAGGCTCAGTCATATAATTTTTGTAAACAATTTTTATACGTTTCAATGCTCATTAAAGCGTTGAAACTTGCACCTGAACCAATTTTTATTTTAACTGGGCTGCCTCCAGGCCTAGTTACAAATTAAGCCACATTAACCAAAGCGATTAATGGGTTTCACCTGCCCTCTTGGTTGGGCATGGGCAATTTTTCTGAGGTACATTAGTACTGTTGGTACACCAATTTTTTTGGGCCCTCGCCTACAGTGTAATCCAATTAATTTTTTGCCCACCTGCATTAAAGCTGACGTTACATCAGCTGTGCTGGGCACTGCAATGGGATATATTTATGTACCGCCGGTGGGTTCCAGGGAGCCACCCATGCTGTCGGTCCACACGGAGTTGTAATTGCATGTGTCCACTTCTAAAGAACCCCAGTCTGATTGGGGCATGCAGTGTGGGCCCAAGCCCACCTGCATTGAACATGACATTACCTCAGCTGTGATGGGCAATGCAATGGGATATATTTATGTACCGCAGGTGGGTTCCAGGGAGCCACCCATGCTGTTCGTCCACACGGACTTCACAATAGGGAGTTGTACCTGCCTGTGTCTACTTATAAAAAACCCCAGTCTGACTGGGGCATGCAGTGTGGGCCGAAGCCCACCTGCATTTAATCTGACGTTAGCTCTGCTGTCCAGGGCACTGCAATGGGATACATTTATGTACAGCCGGTGGGTTCCAGGGAGCCACCCATGCTGTGGGTGCACACGGAATTCCCATTGCGGAGTTGTACCTGCCTGTGACTATTTATAAAAAACCCCGGTCTGACTGGGGCATGCAGACACCTTGACAGAATGAATAGTGTGTGGCACATAGGTTCCCCATTGCTATGCCCACGTGTGCAGCTCCTGATGGCGGTGGCACAGGATTATATTTCTCATTGCTTCTGTACAGCATTGTGGGCTATCGTCCTGCCCCTTTTAAAGAGGGTCGCTGCCTAGCCGTGCCAACCCTCTGCAGTGTGTGCCTGCGGTTCCTCCTCATGGCAGACGCACTTATAAATAGACATGAGGGTGGTGTGGCATGAGGGCAGCTGAAGGCTGCGCAGCGACACTTTGGTGTGTGCTGTGGACACTGGGTCGTGCGAGGGGGGGGGGGTTTGGGCAGCATGTAACCCAGGAGAAGTGGCAGTGGAGTGTCATGCAGGCAGTGATTGTGCTTTGTTGGAGGTAGTGTGGTGCTTAGCTAAGGTATGCCATGCTAATGAGGGCTTTTCAGAAGTAAAAGTTTTTGGGAGGGGGGGGGCACTCTTGCCGCTATTGTGGCTTAATAGTGGGACCTGGGAACTTGAGATGCAGCCCAACATGTAGCCCCTCGCCTGCCCTATCCGTTGCTGTGTCGTTCCCATCACTTTCTTGAATTGCCCAGATTTTCACAAATGGAAACCTTAGCGAGCATCGGCGATATAGAAAAATGCTCGGGTCGCCCATTGACTTCAATGGGGTTTGTTATTCGAAACGAACCCTCGAGCATCGCGAAATTTTCATCCCGAGTAACGAGCACCCGAGCATTTTGGTGCTCGCTCATCTCTAATCACTACATTTTCAAACAACTTGGTAGCCAATGCAAAAGTGCAAATCACTGTATTTATGTAAACAGATTTTTTTTGTGCTGGACAATTACTTTAAAGTTTTGGGCACTAGGGGTCTCACTTCCTGCTAACTTGCTGTCAACTGCCTTTTGTCAAGTGATGCCCCTCTGTAGTAAAAGAGATAACAAGATGGAGAGCAAGAGGTGGAGGGGGAGATGACTCATAATGCCTATAGAAGACTATGGTTAGGTGAGGAGAGGAGAAGTAGAGAAGGAAGAGAGAAGCAGAGACTCACAGAGATACTGCTACAGAAAACTGTGAAGGATTTACTGTGTTACCAGCAACTACAATCGCATCTACACTGCTCAGCACTGCAGTCTAATGTTTCTCCATGATGCAGTTATTGCTCTGTGTGTTACGAAAAGGTAGCAGGATATGCAGTTTTCTCTGTGCACACTATATAGAAGACATTCAATCAGAAGACTCCTCTCACCAGCTTAAAGAGAACTGAAAATCAGAGATAAAGTCTGCAGAGGGTAAATCTGGTGATTAAATGAATGGTACAAGTCATACAATGGCAAGAATTAGTATTATTCCTCAGCTAAACACTCATGGCAGTTTGTTCTAAAAAGTTATCTGAAACGTTAAGTATACTTTAATCAAATAAGATGGCTTTTTTATTACAATAAAATGGCATGCTTGATTGTGACACTATAAGATTAACTGCCGAGGTCCGATTTTTCACTGCTTCCACTCAACAGGAGTGCGGCTGAGTATTACATAAACCTTCCCAAAGGTCATCACTCAGGCCCAGTGACAGTGTCCACTGGCAGCCCCTGGTGATTAACTATTGATGACCTATCCTGAAGATAGGTCATCAATAGCTTTTGCCCCCAAAACTCCTTTAACTGCAATACCAGACATAGGCCATGGACAAAAGTAGTACTTTTTCAGGATGAAAAAAATAACTGTTTAAACCCTGGACAACTCTTTAACTAATGCAACCAAAATATATCAAATACAACCTTACTTAGTACAATTATTAATTAAATGAAGGATTTCATCCAAAAAAGATAATTACTGTATATGTCTTTCTTTCATACATTTACCTTTTGCATGATTAAAGGGGTTGTCCCGCGCCGAAACTGTTTTTTTTTTTTTTTAACAGCCCCCCTGTTCGGCGCGAGACAAACCCGATGCAGGGGTTAAAAAAGAAAACCGGACAGTGCTTACCTGAATCCCCGCGCTCCGGTGACTTCTTACTTACCTGGTGAAGATGGCCGCCGGGATCTTCTCCCTCGGTGGACCGCAGGGCTTCTGTGCGGTCCATTGCCGATTCCAGCCTCCTGATTGGCTGGAATCGGCACGTGACGGGGCAGAGCTACCAGGAGCCGCTCTCCGGCACGAGCGGCCCCATTCAGAAAAGAAGAAGACCGGACTGCGCAAGCGCGTCTAATCTGGCGATTAGACGCTGAAAATTAGACGGCACCATGGAGACGAGGACGCTAGCAACGGAGCAGGTAAGTGAATAACTTCTTATAACTTCTGTATGGCTCATAATTAATGCACAATGTACATTACAAAGTGCATTAATATGGCCATACAGAAGTGTATAACCCCACTTGCTTTCGCGGGACAACCCCTTTAAGCCCAGGTTCACAAAACCCTATACTAATTGCGTATTACCAGTTTGTATTTTGCGTGTGTACTACGCAGTAGCAATCGACCATACACTTACATTGTGCCGCTAACACATATTGCGAGAAATACGCACAGGGGAAAAAAAATCACAATATGTTCTATCTTTGCACTTAATATGCGTGCATACATGCCAAGTTAGTGCATGGCAATTGGCAACACGCAGCAATATGTTGTTACCATGCGGCGACTGCTGGGGCCGTGGGTGGTTGGTTGGTGCGGTGCGCGCGCTCGTGGGTCCGGGCGGCGGCGTGTGCGCGGGCATCTATGAGTGCAGCTCTATGCACGAATCCCTCTTATGAGATTCTGCTAGGAGGCGTCGCCTCCCCCTCTCCGCCCCTGGGCGGAGGCTTCTGTTTATAAGGCTGGCAGTGAGGTCCATTCACTGCCAGTTATTGGTTTCTGTTCAGTGTGCTAGCGTCCTGCCTCTGACAGTCTCCTGTGTTCAGCTTGTTTGCTTTATCTGCCAGGTTATCCATCTGCCTCGGTCTGCTTATATTTCCTGTTGGTTTTCTTCACCTGCCATTCCTGTCAGCATCCTACCCTGTTCCATCTTGGTATGCCAGCGTCCCTCCTCGGTCCCTAGTGAGTGTAGGGACCGCCACCCAGTTGCCCGCCTGGGGTTAGCCAGGAGTGCAGGCAAGTAGGCAGGGACAGGGGTTGCGGTTAAGTTCTAGGGCAACCCAGGCTGGCGTATCATCGGGTAGGATACCATAACATATGCATTGTCATTGCGTATTTGCTGTGTGCTGTACAAGTGTCTCTCACAAAATATCATAATGATGTGATAGTAATACAAGTCATTACATTATACAGTTATTCTTACTTGTGTTTTCTTATGTCACTGATGCCATTTTTACGATTCCCGAGTCTTTCTGCAGGGTTGATCCTAAAATTATAAGAACACAGTTTGGGACATTATATAGTGGGACATTAATATTAACCAATATTACATGTAAAATGTATGTGATCCTATAAATCAATATTACATCCTGTGCCGTATATACTATTACTATTATAATATAGTATTACTATTATATATGTATCAAAGTACAAGAATTCTCTATATACAGTAGTAGCAGAACACCACAAATATGTAGAATACAGTCTCCTCCATGCATTTCTCTTCTCATCTGTCCTGGTCAGCCGGTTAGATTCTAGCTAGCGCCACCCTTGATTACATGTCTGGAGCTTTCAAAATTTGAATCTCACACATCTCCTAGGAAAAGCTGTATTTATGTAGAGTTGTCGGCGTATGACGTTTGATTATATATAGTGCACTGTATTACGGCTTGTCCTGTTGCATTTTAGAGAAAAGCAATTTGTTTCTTGCAGTAAAGCTGCATACATTTGTACTGTAAATGTTTGCATCTTTTAGCTTATATAAACTCCCATTAATGTAATACACATTATTTTAAGACCAACTCATGATATAAATGTAAGGATATATTTATTAGTGACCTGGTAGAATGATTGTATTTTACTATAGCAATATTTGCAGATGATACAAAACTATATAAAGTAATTAACACAAGAGAAGACAATACGGTTGCAAGAGGATTTGTATAAGTTAGGGTTTGGGCCAGAAAAGTGCCAAAGGACACTGATAAATGTAAGGTTATGCACATGGGCAGGAAAATATGTCACCATTGCACACTAAATGGAAAACCTTTGGGGAACACTGACATGGAACAGGACTTGGGGATTTTAGTTAAACGTAAGCTTAACAGGAGCAACCAGTGTCAGGCAGCTGCTGCCAAGTCTATCAAAAGGGGTCTATGGGCACAATATGAGAACATTGTTCTTCCTCTTTATAAGTCACTTGTCAGACCACACATGGAATATTGGGGACAGTTTTGGGCAAGAAGAACATATCAGAGCTTGAGCGGGAACAAAGGTGGGCAGAGGTGTCTAGCAGCAGCTTATTTCCGCATCCTCATTGAGAATGCATGCACTCAGCAACCAGAGTACATGTATATGTGGGATTCTGGAGGAGTAGCTGCTGACCGAACAAACTATCGAAGTTGTCTGGCCACCTATACTTACAGTATGAGGTACACCATATGCTCTTTCGGATGATAGTCATCTTATTCATTGCTCTGCAAGCGGGCCTGTTTATTTCAATGGGGTGAAGGAACTAAACTGCTTCCTGACCCTTCTGATAGCAGCTTACCTTCCACAGGAACAAATGATTGGGCATGTTAAATCCAACTTTCTCCTAATATTTGCCATTAAGAAGCAATCAATAGACCCCCACATAATCAACCGATCCTGCTGAAACTGACAGATTCAGATTACTTTTATCTTATGCAAATAAGGGAGATGGAACAATACCTCTGCAATACCACCTATTGCATCCAATAGGTGGCGCTGCAGAGGTATTGCTCCATCTCCCTTATTTACATATTACCCAGAGGAGCATGCATGGCCTTATAAGTCTCCTCACTCACCTTCTAGGGGGTCTCCTCAAGGAGAGACAATACCCCCCCAACTTTTACCTTATGTAAATGACCCTCTTAGAGTATAGTCAATACACAGAGATCCAACTCTTCGCTTTCTTGTATCTAAAGTCATACACTCTCACAGTTCAGCATAGAATTCTTCCAAATAAATAACCCTCCAGCTGTAACAAAAATACTAAAGTGCAACCTCATTACAGCCGTGTGAAGTGAGCTTAGGCTAAATTTGCTTCCCATTAGGTTACATCTAGAGAGCAGTCTTGTTTCCGGATATACCTATTAGTGGCCATCACAGATATTAATGACTATGTTTCGGTTATTTGCTTTAATGTTGACCATACTTATTACTTACATGAAGAAATAATGTAGCATTTTGGGTCACAAATGTTGCACAAAGTCCCATTTTCTACATTTTCAAATTAGATGAAGGATGTATTCAGACAGGCGCATTACAGCTATGTATTTAGCATCTAAACGCAAAATCATATCCCATCATGGGAATGTAGGTCTACAATAGTTATATAGTATGAAATCAACAGGAAAAAAATCCATTAGCAACCTACTTGTTAATACTTTCTTTAGTCAACTTGCAGTAAGATTTGTGTCTTTTTGCTGCTATCTCCAAACTTGTACAAAGTCTCCTAAGCCTATTTTTTATTATTAATTCCCATTATACACTGATCAGCCATAACATTATAGCCATGGAAATTAGCAACACTGCCAATCTTGTAATAATGGAACCCGGCAAGACATGGGATATTTTGATATCTTAGGCTGCAAATAAACAGTCAGTTCTTGTGTTGGAAGCAAAAAAAAAATGGTCAACTGTAAAATCTGACCAACTTGACAACATCCAAAATGTGAGGGATAGGCAACTGAGTCAGAGGATCTCTGAGATGGCAGATCTTGTGGACTGTTCCAAGTATGCAGTGGTTAGTACCTACCAAAAAAGTGATCCAATGTACATAAACTGGTGAATTAGTAAGCAGGTCATGGGCATTCAAGAACATTGGACCCTTATATCACCAGGACTCAGTGGTTATATAAGGGTCGAATGTCCAACAGGTCCAATGTCAAATGTGCAACTGGAAACCTTCAATAGTTACGCTGCTTACCATTACATTTCTTTAGTAGTACTGATGTCCTTATATGGGGAAGAGGAACCTTTAGGATCCTTTCAGTCTCCAATAGCCTAGTAAAGTCAATGTCTGTACCGCCAATTGTTACACCCTTTATGACCTGAGACTGCTATTTAAGTGACCAATCGGAAATGTTGTCATCGCATGTATCACAAATAGAATTATATGCGTAGACTAATGGTCCATTTAGACCTAATGATTTCTCGTTTGAATTTCTCGGCAATGTCAGAGTTGGCAGCCTGTTTATAAAGGCAGATACATCATTGGTTTGTTCAGTCATTCACATTCGCTGTATAAGTGACTGAGAACGACCGAATGATCAGTACTAGAGATGAGCGAGCGTACTTGGTAAGGACAGATACTCGAGTGAGTATCGTCCTTACTGGGTACTTGCCTGCTTGCCCACAAAGATTCGGGTGTCGGCGTGGGTGAGCGCTGTGTTGCGGGAGGGAGCGGGGGGGGAAAGAGAGAGATCCCGTTCTTCCCAGCTCTCCCCCGCCAGCACCTGAATCTTTGCGGGCGAGCAGGCAGGTACTCGGTAGGGACGATACTCGCTCGAGTATCTGTCCTTATCGAGTACGCTCGCTCATCTCTAATCAGTACTTAAACCAAATGATTAGTGAATGAGCCAACGATGATCGTTATGCCTGCATAAAATGACCAACGAATGAAAAGCGAATGATTTATCAGTCGTCCTTCGACAGTTGGCTGCATTTACACTGAACGATTATCATTTGCATGATTTTCTTGAGCGATAATCGTTTTGTGTAAATGGGCTTTAAGCAGAGAGAGAGTTTGAATCCCCATTTCTGCATGTAATTTCACTGTTGGTACATGTATATATTACAACAGTATTTACATGTCTTTGTGCTCACTGGTTACATCTTATTAGTACTTCTGTGGTGATAGAAAATTCTCCACACCAAATTAGCAGAATCCATTCAGGCCTCATTAAAACATACGATGAATGAAGCAAGACATGACAAAGAGTCAGAGTTCTTTCCTTCCTTCAACACAAGGATAAATTCCCATGAAATATCTTTTCACTTAGCAGTCCCACATTGACTGCTCATTACAAGTGCTGTGATGACTCATTTTTTAAGTCATGTCATCTTTCCATGCATCTGATTTTGTGAATTAAATGAGCAGATATAAGATGATGAATTGTTCAGGCAAATCTAGCCAAATTAGATGAGCTGAAAATATCGAATGCGGCAAAGGAGGGTACAAAGAAGTTCGATACTGTGTAACTAGAATAAAAGTTATGGCTCTAAGTAAGGCTGCTTCCACGTACATCAGGATTACATTTTTCTGCTCAATTATGGCAGCAGGAAAGGGTAATCCCCTGGCCGAATGTTTCGGTCTAGTGACGCAACCGAACAGCACTGAACGAACTCCATTGACTATAATGGGGTCTGTCTGGTTTCCACTCAGCTGCCCAGCATTGTACCAGAAGAAAAAATGTTGCACGCAGCACTTTTTCTTTTAGTATTTTGTGCCAAAACTGTGACAGAACCTCCGAGGTTTCGGCGAAGATGTGAAAGCAGCTTAAGAGAAGTAAAATAATCTTGTAGATATGTTTAAAATATATAAGGGTGCGTCAGGGGTTCCGCTTTCCTACTGGGTTCGAGGAGCAGAAGAGATAGCCGTCCTTGGCTGAACGGCTCCCTCCTATGATGAAACTGAATAGCGCCATTATAGTCAGTGGGGTCCATTCGGTTTCCGCCCAGCTACCCGGCTTTTAGCGAGCACGCCGCACTTTTGCTTCCGGAAATGCAACGGAGCCTTCAACCGGAGATTCCAATGCAGATGTGAAACCACCCTATAATATCTAAGAGTATTTTGTTTCTTCTACTGTCAATAATAACAAAGAATGATACAGATGAGTTCTTCTCTCATCATTGTAGCTTAGAACTGTGATGACTGCGCTCTCCTTTAGATAAGACACCTGTAAGGCCTTTCCAGAAGATCAGCAGAAGTATTCAACATCTGTTCTTCAGTATTAACCCATTATGACAAAGTTTCTGCTTTCACACAACCATCTCCCACTGGTAACAATGCATGACTGTGCTACGTGGCAGGTTCCTTTTACCTCCCCAACAATCTCATTCAATTTGGAAAAACCCTTCCAAAAAGTCACTTTTTTATTGTGGATTTTGAATTTACTTCTCATATAAATATGCATTTGATGCAAAACATAGTTGCCTTAGTATGGATTCACATGACCGTATTTGTACACCCTTTTAAGTGCACAATATGCAGTGAATGGGACCCATTGATTTCAATGGGTTTGTTAACATGCATAAAGTTTTGGCATTTCACATTGTGGCTGAGCAAAAATACGCAGCATGCTTGTTTTCCTACACATTTGCACAGGAAAAAACTCATTACACTAACTGGCCATTTCAATGGCTGGGAGCATCATTGTGCGTTTTTACAGGTGCATATAATGTATTGAAAATTTTTTGTACATTTTTTTTACTGCAGAACAAAGGAAAAATAGCTGTTTCACCCTTGTGTTTTGAGATTTATTTTTACGGCATCCATAGTATAAATATAATGATACATTTATTTTTCTGATATTTACAGTTATGGAAACACTATATTTTTGAGGTTTTATTATGTTTTATTGCTATTGCACAATATCATTTTTTTTACAAAAAGACTTTTGTGGTGTCAGCATCCAGGACCAGAAAACGTTTATTTTTTTGTCGACAGCTGTACATTGCCTTGCTTTTTACATGACAATTTTTTCACTCCATTTCTGAAAAAAAAACCATATACTCTCTGATTCATGGGGGGGGGTCATAACATACATTTTTGTTGATTTCACCCCTCCCATTTGACAGGGAGATATACAGGAGAATCACAGATCTTCTCTATTTCAGGCTGGTTTCCCTTTTCCCTCCCTCTCTGATCTGCACATCCACTGAACACTGACAGCTGCAAATTCAGTATTTCCACCCCACTTCAAACACCTGTAGCTCTGGTTTGGTAAGTGATAGTGACAAAGTTAAAAATGACACTAAAAGCTCTGATACAACTGGAGCTACAGTATTTTGAAGTAGGACGAGCTCAGTTTGTCAAAAACTGTAATGTCCTTTTCCTGCAGAGCGAACTGAGCTCATCCAAAACTGTTAGGGGTTACAAGTGAATCTTTTTATGTTAACGGAATGTATCCTTGCGTTTCTCATCTATATTTCTTACTAGCACAATAACATTTAGGATATCCTGTTCTCACATCCTGAGTATAGAATTCCTAATGGATCCTCTGTTAACTGTCAGAAAACATATAAAGTGCATTTGCCTTAATTTCCTGTGTGATCTTGCACAAATACAAGGTATTCTCTGCCACAGCATTACATCTTCATTCAGGCTCGTTTTAATTCCTTCCTGAATAAGTGTAATCTATTTCTTGTTGGTTTTAGAATACAGATTACAAGTTTATCCCTTACTGCAGCTCGGTTTCATCCTTAATCCCAAACTCTTTTTAGTCCTATCTTATTATTTGTTCCCTAGAAACTACCAGTACTAAAAGGTATTTTTTAGTATTTTAATGCTTTTTACTAAAATTGCTTAATTTATAGTTTTGTAAGACAACCTTGAGTTTAATAAAGAAAATAAATTGCATAGGATAATATTTTGTCAAATCAGAAACCATTGCTCTGATATTGGAAGATATTAATCAATATTTATTTTTCACCCTGTCTTTCCCCTTTAATTGGCTAATCTAGGTACTTTTGTTTAGTGCATTCCTACTTGTTATGAACACTTTTTAACTTCTAGTAACATAGCATGTTAAACCGAAAAAAGACATATGTCCATCAACATCAGCCTATTGCCTACCCCCCCCAATGTTGATCCATAGGAACGCAAAAAAGCTCCAATGAGGCAGAAGCCAGTTTTCCTCATTTAAGGGAAATAAATTTCTTGCCGACTCCAATCTGGCAATCAGAATAATCCCCGGATCACCGGCCCTTCTGGAGTAATCAGTGATAGAACATATACGATTGTTACGCTCAGGAAAGAGGTCCAGGCCCCTCTTAAATTCTTTTATCAAGTTTGCCATCCCCACGTCCCGAGGCAGAGTGTTCCATAGTCTCACTGCTCTCACAGTAAAGAACCCCTTTCTATGTCGGTGTAGAAACCTTCCTTCCTCTAGACGTAGAACGTGCCCCCTTGTTAAAGTCACAGGGTATAAATAGATCATGGGTGAGATCTCTGTATTGTCCCGTCATATATTTGTACATAGTAATAAGAGCGCCCCCTTGTTACAGTCCTGGGTATAATAGATGATGAGAAAGAGAGATCTCTGTATTGTCCTCTGATATATCTATACATAGTTATTAGAGCGCCCCCTTGTTACAGTCCTGGGTATAATAGATGATGGGAGAGATCTCTGTATTGTCCCGTCATATATTTGTACATAGTAATAAGAGCGCCCCCTTGTTACAGTCCTGGGTATAATAGATGATGAGAAAGAGAGATCTCTGTATTGTCCTCTGATATATCTATACATAGTTATTAGAGCGCCCCCTTGTTACAGTACTGGGTATAATAGATGATGGGAGAGATCTCTGTATTGTCCTCTGATATATCTATGCATAGTTATTAGAGCGCCCCCTTGTTACAGTCCTGGGTATAATAGATGATGGGAGAGATCTCTGTATTGTCCCGTCATATATTTGTACATAGTAATAAGAGCGCCCCCTTGTTACAGTCCTGGGTATAATAGATGATGAGAAAGAGAGATCTCTGTATTGTCCTCTGATTTATCTATACATAGTTATTAGAGCGCCCCCTTGTTACAGTCCTGGGTATAATAGATGATGGGAGAGATCTCTGTATTGTCTCTTGATATATCTATACATAGTTATTAGGTCGCCCCTCAGCCATCTTTTTTTCTAAATTAAATAACCCCAATTTGATAACCCCATTCCATTTATTGCTTTAGTTGCCCGTCTTTGTCCCCGCTGAAGCTCTGATTTGTCCTTCTTGAATACCGGAGCCCCAAACTGTCCACAATATTCCATGTGTGGTCTGACCAATGACTTGTAAAGAGGAAGAACAATGTTCTCGTTATGTACAGAATCCTATTCGAAATAAAGTCTACAACACAAATTACCTTAAAGGAGTTTTCCCAGTTTTCACTATATCTCCAGAATGAGGAACCCCTGTCCTACCTGGTGCGCTCATAGTGCAGTACATATGATATATGAACTTTGTTTTGTGGATCTGTATGATCTGTTTTACTGCTTTTAAGAGAAAACATTTTTAGATGAAAAATTGCTTTTTGTTGCCATATTCATAGACCCAGAACCGTTTTATTTTTTCATCGTTTTGGCTGTTTGAGGCCTCGTTTTCTGCAGAGCAAGCTGTAGTCTTTATTAGTACCATCTTGGAATACATATATTTTTGGGCACTATGTATTCCATCTTTTTGGGAGCTGTAATGCACAGATGACTTGAGTCTGCCAGAATAAAAGCCACTGTTATGCTCTGGTACATAAAGGGGGTGTCCAGACCGGGGAACCTCTCTCCAAGAAGTTCTAATAAGGCATTTGAAAAGGAGCTGGCTTTGTGAGACAACCCATGTAAATACAGATTCGAGAATTACATTAGCAGTCTGTTAGATAAGATACAATATCTTTTTTAGCAATCTTTAGCGATTTTCAGCAATCTCTCCCAAATAACATCGAACTTTTACCTGATGTCATGCACCTCATGATATGGAACAACTATAACTGGAAACTTCACTTTAGCAATAACTACAAAATTTCCAGTCGTCTACTCCACACATAGAACAAGCAACAACACACAAAAGGTTAACTCTGTGTTGTTCTCTGCTTAAAAGACAATAGACTACTTCACAAAAAACCACAAAATAAATATAAAAAGAAATCTAAAAGGGAAAAGTTTTTGTTCTTTCTAAGGGGTTTGAAAATAAAAACTTTTTGCTTGAAAAGCTTTTGTACATCAGACTGTACCAGGTTTTAATGGTTGTTTTGAACATAAAACATAGTTGAGTGCTGGCACACGCGGTTTCAGAAGACTATATTACTAATGGATAAAGACGCTGGCTGATGTCCCTAGGGTTTCTTTGTCGCCAAGAGTATTCCTTGTACACTGCTCTCAAAGAACGGAATTGAGCTATTTTTCAATTGAATTGTTTTAAAAAGCATTCCTATCAATAGAGAAAAATATGAAGACAATGCACTGCTCTATGTAATGAAGATATAATACAATGTAGTAAAATATATAAGAATAAACTGAGGGGGGAGGGGAGGAGTCTTTCCATATATTTGCCTTAACTCCTGAAGGACCAAGTGTGCTTCATCCTGGGCTTTAATCCCGGTCGATAGTAGAAGTGCGGTCCAGGATTAAGGCCTCTGTTCCTGCAATCAAGCAGTAGTAGGTTGGTTCCTTGGCTGTCAGACACAGCGGAAGACCCGGAGGAGAAGAGAGAAGTGATTTTTTTACCCGCTTCTGCATTCTCCTTTTTAAGGTACAGCGCACTCAATGAGCGCTATGTAATAAAGAATGAAGGCATAAGTGTTTGTTCCGCTATCTGGCCCCTTGATCATGTGACCGCCGGGTGCCCCTGCCACAGCAGAGCTGCAGAGTGCTAGTAGACCCAGATCAGCTCTAGCAGTGACTATTGTCACTACAGGGGATGTTTTCCCCTGTAACTGGGACTCCTGTGGATTCTACTCCTATGAATGCCCCAGCTACATTTGAAAAGTATGAAATAAAAAAAAACAAAACAGAGATCTTATATGATGTCATGAGGGACAAGAAAATAGTTACAAAATAAGTAAAAAAAATACAGAATAAAATAAAAATATATACATAAGAAAGAAAATGACCCACCGCCGACGCCAACAAAACTGTTGCGATATGTGCCTTATAATCTAAGATTCTACAAATTATATATCAAAATGTCTGAAACAAAGTGAGGAACCCGTTCCATACTTTATTTTAGTGTAAATATACAAAATTTAAATATAAACAACTGTAAATAGAAAAAAAAACCATATATTTTGTTAGCTTTTTACTACTAACAAAACTTAAAGGGGTTGTCTCGCGAAAGCAAGTGGGGTTAAGCACTTCTGTATGGCCATATTAATGCACTTTGTAATATACATCGTGCATTAAATATGAGCCATACAGAAGTTATTCACTTACCTGCTCCGTTGCTGGCGTCCCCGTTGCCATGGCTCCGTCTAACTTCGGTGTCTTCTTGCTTTTTTAGACGCGCTTGCGCAGATCTATCTTCTCCATTCGGCTCGTCTCGGCATCACCGGCATTTTGGCTCCGCCCCCTTGTACGCGTCATCGCGAAGCTCCGCCCCCGTCACATGTGCCGATTCCAGCCAATCAGAGGCTGGAATCGGCACATGTGATGGGGGCGGAGCTTCGCGATGACGCGTACAAGGGGGCGGAGCCAAAATGCCGGTGATGCCGAGACGAGCCGAATGGAGAAGATAGATCTGCGCAAGCGCGTCTAAAAAAGCAAGAAGACACCGAAGTTAGACGGAGCCATGGCAACGGGGACGCCAACAACGGAGCAGGTAAGTGAATAACTTCTGTATGGCTCATATTTAATGCACGATGTATATTACAAAGTGCATTAATATGGCCATACAGAAGTGCTTAACCCCACTTGCTTTCGCGAGACAACCCCTTTAATAAGATAAAAAATGTCAGTGAAAAAAAATATCCCTATACAGAAAAAAAAGTACAAAAATAATTTTGGTAGCTGAAGAAGAAAGAATAGGACAGTAAAACCATCACATGGGTAAAATGAACCGTCATGATGATTCTATTAGCAATTTTTGAAAATTAAACATGAGTTAATATTTATATTCCATATGCATACATATACATTTATATATTATTATTATATATGTATAATATGCATATGTATATTATATATGTATATTACAGTATGCAGGAGAGGTCCAGCATCGTAATATACATATGCAGAAGACAGGCTGGCTATCAGACCTCTCTCCTGCATACTGTAATATATATATATATATGCAGAAGAGAACTCCGATGACGGCCCTCTGTTCTACATAGTGTTAGAAAAAAGTGTCGGATCTTACCAGACATGGGGCTATCCAGAGAAATCTCAATGTCCAACAAGGTCCGACACTGTATTACAAAGGGTTAATGTGCAGTGCATTTGCTTTACTCAACCCTGTTCACTTCTTTTTAGCAATACACTATCATCATAAAGAGTGTTTAATGCAAATGATTAGGTTGTATTCAAACACATGGTAACTCTAAGTACATGAATTCTTCATGAAAGTAAGAGAAACAGAATTAAAAAAACTTCCCTTTATGCTTTAATTATATCCTTATCAGCCTTTATAATCACTTTTCATTCTTCTTTTGCTTCTCCCTGGTTTCTCCTACCTGCCAGTAACCTACTAAGTAGTGTCCCCGTGGAACGCTTTCATATCCATTGGCTGGGTTTTTCTTCATCTCCTGCTAGAGAACCTTTGAAGCAGTCACTAACCTTTCAGTAAAGCACTAGCCGTATCTCGCATGGGTTAAACACCAGTTCCAGTCTTACAATACATAAAGTCTAATTACCTGCACAGCCTACGGATAAGGTCCTCGGAGCGACGTCCAATGCGGTGCGGGAAGTCTACCTTTTCAATGCCTTTTAGCACCATGTTATAAATCTTGATGGGATCTGTCCCAGAGAATGGAGGACTGAGAAAACAGATACACTTGTCATAAATGTTATACTCTCTCAAGGCTTACTTGTCTTTTCTCATTCACATGCATTAGAAAGCTGAATATTGTCTTTAGCTTTGTATATATGTCAAAAAAGTTTTACAAACACAATCTAATTTTGACATCATCTGAAACAGGCTGAGCTGCAATACCAGATATGACCTATGAATAAGACTGGCACTGTTGTTAAAAACAAAAAATGTTTCTTATCTCAGACAACTCAAATTATGTTGGCTATTGGAAAATTCTGTATTTTAGTTTCCAATTTAGCTAACAAGGCTGCAATAACAGTTACACCTTTTCTTTGAGAAAGGTTAATTAAAGCACACTATACAACTTTGAAGAATTATCATACAATAACATAAGCTATTTTAAGTCTAACATATGCAGCTTCAGAGCTTTTACTTGTTAAAGGAATGGATGAAACCTTTTAATTTCCAATAATCAAAGAAAATGTATCTACTGAACACTACTTCAGCCTTGTGCCATTATACTACATTTTTATCATTACCTGCCTTATATGATCTAACAGTCTATATACAGTCATTTAAGGAAACAAACATCCCTTCCCTAGAAGGTGCTGTCGGAATTGAATGAAACTTTCTCTGTGTGATTGTGATGTTGATATAAGTAAGTGATTACAATATCAGAGCAAAAGGATTTTTTGTAGAAAGCTGAACACTTGAAGGGAGGCTCCAGTACCCTGTTGTACCACCTCTAGCTTGGATACAATATGTGATACCGGGGTATTGAGGCTCTAGTACCTTGTTGGGCCGCTTCTAGCTTGGATACAAGATGTGATACAGGGGGGTATGAAGGCTTAGTACCTTGTTGGGCTGCCTCTAGCTTGAATAGGAGATGTGATATGCACAGATAGGAGGCTCGAGTACCCTGTTGTACCAGCTCTAACTTTGATACAAGATTTCATACGAGTGGGGATGGAGGCACTAGTACCCTGTTGGTCCGCCCCTAGCTTGCATACATGATGTGATATGGGCAGGCATGCAGGCTCTACTATCTTGTTGTGCTGCCTTTAGATTGCATACAAGATGTGATACGGTCAGGCATAGAGGCTGTAGTACCCTGTTGTACAACCTCTAGCTTGGATACAAGATGTGATATGGGTGGGTATGGAGGCTCTAGTACCTTGTTGGGTGACCTCTTGCTTGGATTTAAGATGTGATATAGGCAGGCACGGAGGCTCTAGTACCCTATTGTACCCCCTTCGCTTGGATATAAGATTTGATATGAGTAGGGATGGAGGCTCTAGTACCCTGTTGGATCGCCAGTGGCTTGGATACATGATGTGATATGGGTGGGCATGGATGCTTACAGGTTCCATATAGTACTCTGCAGCATATTGATCCACATTTGCTGTAACTGAGCCTCTAGATCTTGCAAAACTCGTAGGCTGTCGAAATTGGCGACCCAGATGGTCCCATACGTGTTCTATTGGTGATAAATCTGGCGACCGGGCAGCCACGGAAGTGTAACAATGTTGTAGGGTTCTTCCCGTGACACTATTGTAGTGTGAGGGTGAGTATTATCCTGCTGGAAATTACCTCTTGAAAGCCACCATGAGAGGAACACATGTGGCTGCAGGATGTCCTGAACATATCGCTAAGCTGTCATTGTCCCTCATACTACTACTAGGGGTGACCGGCTGTTTTATGCGATGACCCCCCAGACCATCACACTAGCAGTGGGGGCAGTGTGCTGTTTCACAGCAAACGCAGAATTTATACACTCATGCTTAGGTCTCCAGACATGAACACAGTCATTTTCAGCACCCAAACAAAACCTGGATTCATCGCTGGAGACAACCGGTTCCACTCTGTAGCATTCCAGTTTTGTCCTTCATGAGACCACTGCAAACGGAGGTGATATTGGGTGGACGTGAAAGATAATGGGTGCCATGAGACCAAATTTCCTTCAGCCAAGCATATGGAAATAGTTCCAACAGACACAGGGGCCTGTAATAATGGTTTCACTTGTTTCTGGATGGCGGTCAACTAAATATTTGGAGCTGCTTGTGCTTGTGAGACAATCAGACAATCCCCCCTTCTGGTGGTCTGTCACCTTGCATATGTGCCCTTATACATCCACTTGCACCAACACCTCCTAACAATCTTGTTAGAGCAGACCAGGTGGCAGGCAATACGTTGATACGACCATCCATCTATAGATCTATACGACTATACAATTATAGTGTTAAGATGCACTATGCATCGTGCATTATATTGTTGGTATAAAAATATATGTGTATAAAGCTATGTTCACACTAGTGTTTTTTCGACTGATTCCGTTTTATTAAAAATGATCAAAATGATTTTAAAAAAATCAAAAAAAGAGAAGTGAAATAAAAAAGCATCTTTAATAGAGATAAGCGAGCGTACTTGTTAAGGCAAATTACTCGAGTGAGTATTGCCATTTTCGAGTACATGCATGCTCATCCGAAAAGATTCGGGGGCCGGCGGGGGTGAGCGGTGAGTTGCGGGAGTGAGCAGGTGGGAGCGGGGGGGAGGGAGAGATTTCCCCCCGCTCTCCCCCGCCGCCCCCCTGACGGCCTTCGAATCTTTTCTTGCAAGCAGGCATGTATTCGAAAATGGTGATACTCGCTTGAGTAATTTCCCTTAATGAGTACGCTCGCTCATCTCTAATCTTTCGAATTACATCCCTTATTTGGCATTTAAGTGGTGGAGGTTCTTCAATGAATATGACTAATTAGTTATCACTATTGTCTTGCAATACTGGGGTCCTAGGTTCTAATCTCATCAAGGGCAACATCAACGTTGAAAAACTCCATACAGCCCTCAACTTTGGTCAGATTTGAACCTAAAAGGCAACAGTGCTAAAACTGAGCCACAACACTTGTTCTTTCATTGCCAGAGACATAATAACAGAAGAGTAAGAAGAATAGTAAGAGAAGACTAAGAAGAATAAACACATCATCTTCTTATTTTCTCTCTACTCCTCCTTTCCCTTCACTTTCTTCTCATTCTCTGGAGGAGAAATAAGGAGAATAAAGAAGGAGAAGAAGAAAGAAAAAGCATGGTTGATTAGTCATAACCCCTGTTACCTTGCTACACTGTGGTCCTAGATTCAAATTTGACCATACATAATATCTGCATGGACTTTGTATGTTCTCTCTGTTTTTCTTTTTTTCTTCCTCCACCAGAAAAAAAGAAGCAATAACAAGCTTAGTAGCTCAGTTACAGTGTTTCCCCCCCAAAAAAACCCTAGTGCCCAAAAGAGGCACTAGGTCTTACTTACGGTAGAGGTCTTATTATACTTACGTAGCATGCTCGGTCCAGGTCCCTCCTGCCGCTCTCCACAGCTCTGACGTGCTTTCCGCAGTCCTCAGCAGCTCATACAACATCACTTACTGGTTACGGGATTTATAAATCCTGCCTATAGGAAGTGAGTGATGGCGCTGATTGGTTCTTTGACCGCTGCTCAGCCAATCAATGCAGCGGTCGAAGAACTAATTGCAGCCATCGCTTCCTGGAGGTGGGATTTATGATTCCCTTAACCAGGAAGAGTTGTTCTATGAGCGGCTGTGGACTGCATGAACCGCGACGAACGTTGAGAGAGCAGCGGGAGGGACCTGGACCGAACCTGCTAGGTAATGTAATCTTTTTTTATGTAGTGCAACTAGGGCTTATTTTTGGGGTGGGGCTTATATTTCAAGCCTTTCCAAAAATTAGGCTAATGCTTATTGTCAGGGTAGGTCTTGTTTTAGGGGAAACAGGGTATTACCACCTGCTGCCTTGCAGTACTGGAGTTGTGGGTTCAAATCTGAACTATGGTGATGGCTGTATGGAGTTTTTCAAAGTTGATGTTGTCTTTGATGAGATTTGAACCAAAGACCCCAGTAGTGGACTAAGCCACATTCATTGAAAAATCACCACCAGCAGGCAAATGAAAACAGATTGTCTTCAAGTTCATCTGCCACCCATTGAGTACTGTACAAAAAAAGAAGGATCCATCTGCATTCCGTTTTTGAAACTGGAAACGAAAGGGTAGCAGTCTGCCCTTTTGATCCAGTGTATTTAATGGAATGATACGGAAAATATAGAAATGAATTGAAACTGAAGACCTTCTCTTCCAACACATTTGTATGGGCTTGAAAACAGAAACGAAAGCGCTAGTGTTAAAAGGCCTAAAATCTTCTATTACTGTCAAATACCACAGTGGCAAAAATCCATTCTACCCATAGCAATAATAAAAACATGGTTTATAAAGAATGTGGAATAAACCAATAATGGTTGTCATGGAATTTTTTCATATGAAAGTTTTAATGTACTATATATAGCCAACGTTTGATGGTATATTGACACGTCCGTTCCAAATTATTCAACAAAAAATGAATATTCACCTTCCAGTTAAGAGTTCATAGATGAGTATACCAAGTGACCAGTAATCTGCTCCAAAGTCGTGTCCTCGGTTCATAATGATCTCTGGGGCCACATACTCAGGAGTTCCACAAAATGTCCAAGTTTTTTTTCCTGCTCCAATTTTTTTCGCAAACCCAAAATCTACCTGATGGACAGAATAAACACCAATTTAAAACGAAGTATGAGTCATAACACTAGAGACTGTCCTAGCAAACTGCACATCTTTTAGTATAAAAAGTTTAAAAGTCATCAATTATGAATGACGTTCTCTGTCAATTTTTGCTAACAACTTTCCATAATTTTTATCCAAAGTGATAAACATTTTTAAACTAAAATTTTATTTAACATATTTAAGTATTTCAAATATTGTTATGCGAATCATCAGTACATTAAAAGTGTACATTTATTAACACATTTTAGGCAAGTGTATTAGTGTTCCTTTGCTGATGGTTTTTCAATAGCAAAAACAGTGAAATTTGTAAATTTTTGACCAGCATGCGTCTCAAATACCGGCCTTTTGAAACCTTAGGCAATGTACTGCTGGCCTCTCCTACGGCAGAACGGCTGTTTGAGGTTGTGGTCTAGAATATTGCAAATGTGAGTAAGCTAAACATTTTCTATATCAAAAAGCTGTCAACTGAGAAGAAATCATACAGTAAAATGACGGAGATGCTTCATATATATGCAGAACTATTATTTACTTCTTGTCTACTAGAAAAGTCAGTGTGAAACACTTTTTCTGAATGTGCTTCTTCTTTTGTACTTGTCTCGCCACTTCTGTACTATATTTTACTACTAACCATCTTTATATATCCCTCAGAATCGAGAAGAAGATTCTCTGGTTTGAGGTCTCTGTAGACAATCCCTCGATTGTGCAGGTAGTCATAAGCTTCAAGAACACACCCAATGCAAAATCGGGCAGTCCCTTCCTCAAAAGAGCCCCTGTTAACAAACAGAAAAAAATACAGTTGATATGTTTTGGAGCAGATAATAGAGATAAAGAGCACAAGGAAATTGTCTTATCTAAAAGCCTTTGATGAGAGCTGGTATAAGAGCAAGGTAACTAAGGCATTTGGCTTGGGATCCATGGTGATACACATCTAATTAGCATATTTATTATAACATGTATGCATTCAAGAAATAGAATAATCACAGTTTCTATTCTTGCACTGGGTATTATGTTTACCCTAGTTTCTCAGCCTTTTAATAGCTGTACTCCATGGACTGTGTTAATAAAGTTTATTGTATCTACTGGCTTTGCACAAGCTAAATAGTAAAATACTCCATCTTCTTGATTCTAGGATATCTTACACCCCATTTACACTGAAAGATGATCGCTCAAAAATCGTTAAAACAACAGCTTGAGTGACAGTTTTGAGCAATCATCTTTGCATAGTCTATAGTAGCTAATTAGGGATCATAGGAATCAATAATGTATTATTTTAAAAGATCAGACTTCTACAGACAAAACGATACCAAATATGTTTTTGTTTTTTGTTCTTTTTATTTTTTTGAATTCTAAATATGGGGAAAGGTTTTTTTTAACCTTTACTTCCTGTTCTGGACCCTTGAATTTTGATCGGGCAATTTAAATGTCACTGTCAGAACTATCAGCAGGATTTAAAGGGCTAACAGCCATGATCAGCGTTCACACTGATCGCGGCTGTTGCTGGTGGGTGTCAGCTGTAAGAAACAGCCAGCACCTGTATTGTATTGTATACAAACCCCGAACACCCAGGACATAACTGTACGTCATGTGTCGTTAAGGGGTTAACCAATGCGCTATTAGTGTTGTATATTAACACTGCCTATTAAGGTGAACAGATCAATATTTCAATACACAATTTACTATATAAGACAGTCTGCAGATGAAGAACATTTCTCTTCTGTGTTACCTACATGATTATTAATAAACAGACCTGTGGAACACACAAAGTCCATATTGCATTCAGATGATGTGAAGAAAAGCCCCTGTCATTCCCCCTGGGGTATCTAGAGGCAGTATAGGGGAGAGAAAGCATTTACAGGCTGTGATACGTAAGAGGGGTCATAAGAAGAAAAAAAAGATCCTCTATTCACTAGATAACAGCAACAGACTGTGATTTAACTCCCTGATGTTACTTGATGTTTTCTGCCTCCCACTTGTCTCCTACACACACACAAAACTAATAAGTAAAACTTTTCAATCTGCTGTTTAATTTCAAATGAGTGCTGTCCCCCGAGCATTGTAAATAGAATATTGAGTCTGTTATCACTCGAAAGCTAAGATTCAGGACTTTAATACAACTTTATATTCTAGCCAATGCAGGTGTTTAAGGTGGCTGTAAACATTAGACTAAAGTTGATGAAAGTGGACAAATCCAACTAAATCGATCATTCGTAAGGTGAAATTTAAGATGTAACTGTCAATGTATTTATTTTTACTGTACTCTAAAGAATAGGCGATGATGAATGTTTCTGCAATATGTTTATCCAGTAAAGATGAGCGAGTATACTCGCTAAGGCACATTACTCGAGCGAGTAGTGCCTTAGCCGAGTATCTCCCCGCTCGTCTCTAAAGATTCGGGGGCCGGCGCCGGTGACAGGTGAGTTGCGGTGGGGAGCAGGGTGGAGAGAGAGATCTCCCCTCCGTTCCTCCCCGCTCTTCCCCGCCGCTCCCCGTCCCCCGAATCTTTAGAGACGAGCGGGGAGATACTCGGCTAAGGCACTACTCGCTCGAGTAATGTGCCTTAGCGAGTATACTCGCTCATCTCTATTATCGAGCTTATCCTGTATAGTTTTGGTAGAAAACATATTAATCAGCTATGAGAAGCACTGCTAGGGATAACTGTCTTTAGCTGGCTGCATATCTGAATACGGAGCTCTGTTCTTCACTGTGCCAGCACTGTCATCTGTAATGCAGGCACAGCAGCTTACATACAATGGTTTAATAAAAATTACAGCCTTTTATTTGATTCATTTATCTACATATTTTCCCCATTAGATACTTTTCTAATTCTCTAGCCTCCTGCCTGGCCATGGGTGCTGTGGGAGGAGAAGCTGTTCTGTTCTGAATACAGTTTCTTCTTTTCACATTGTACCCGCTTTCCACCAGGACGCGATGCATTGTGTCAGTGTCTCACTGAATTGAATGTAATACAACCTGATGCACTGAAATTCTGACAAGACATCGGGCACTGCTAGAGATACATTAAAGGCAGAATAAACATATTGTAAAAATGCTTAGAACTGCCTACTCTTAGCATTTAAAAAAAGAATAATGACCATTACATTTTACCAACAAATGATCATCTTATCTGACCAAAGAGAAACGTGATCATCTGAAAGAAAATTGGCCATGTTTTAAATTTTCATTTCAAGAACTTTGGTTCTTATTAGAGATGAGCGAGCATACTCGTCCGAGCTTGATACTCGTTCGAGTATTAGGGTGTTCGAGATGCTCGTTACTCGAGACGAGCACCACGCGATGTTCGAGTCACTTTCATTTTCTTCCCTGAGAAATTTGCGCGCTTTTCTGGCCAATAGAAAGACAGGGAAGGCATTACAACTTCCCCCTGCGACGTTCAAGCCCTATACCACCCCCCTGCAGTGAGTGGCTGGCGAGATTAGGTGTCACCCGAGTATTAAAATCTGCCCGCCCGTGGCTCGCCACAGATGCATTCTGACATAGTTCAGGGAAAGTGCTGTTGATGCCGGTGCTGCTATAGGGAGAGCGTTAGGAGTGATTTTAGGCTTCAAGAACCCCAACGGTCCTTCTTAGGTCATAGAAATCGCAGATCGCACCTATGTGCGATCTGCGATTCCTGTTCTCTTCTCTATATGCGCTCAATGGGGCCGGCGGCAGCAGTGCCGACCCCATTGAGAACATATAGAAGACAAATCATTCTTCTCTGCCACAGCTGTAACAGCTGTGGCAGAGAAGAACGATGTTTGCCCATTTCAAGCCCTGCGTCCAGAAAGCAATGCTCTGCCGGGGACCAGGAGGGAGCGACAGCCTGCAGCAGCGCCGCAGAACGCCGGGGGAAGTGAGTAATGATTTTTATTCTTTGCTCCGCTGTATTCCCGACGTATAAGGTGACAGTTGGGGGGGTCGTCTTATACGCCCCGTCGCCTTATACGCCGGTATATACGGTATATATTTTTATTTTTACACATTTCTGGATGAATTGCAGGGAAGGGCTTATATATTTAAGCCCTTCCCGACAATTCATCTCGCGCACGCCGGCAGCCCATTGCTTTCAGTGGAACCTGCTGTATTGCCGGCTCCATTGAATTCAATGGGCTAACATCGTTCTTCTCTGCCACAGCTGTTACAGCTATGGCAGAGGAGAACGATCTTTATGCTGACAGTGCGGGGGGGGGGGGGGCACTCCTGCCGCTATTGTGGCTTAATAGTGGGACCTGTGAACTTGAGATGCAGCCCAACATGTAGCCCCTCGCCTGCCCTATCCGTTGCTGTGTCTTTCCCATCACTTTCTTGAATTGCCCCGATTTTGACAAATGAAAACCTTAGCGAGCATCGGCGATATACAAAAATGCTCGGGTCGCCCATTGACTTCAATGGGGTTCGTTACTCGAAACGAACCCTCGAGCATCGCGAAAATTTCGTCCCGAGTAACGAGCACCCGAGCATTTTGGTGCTCGCTCATCTCTAGTTCTTATGAAAAATCTTTTTTTCCATGAACAATCTTTTGTAGTAGGGTAGCCCTTCTACAGAGTTATTGGTGTGAACTCACTAAAAAGCATCAGTGGGGAATTTGCACCACCTTGTAGCATAATGTTATGTTTACAACTGTTTATTTAACCCCTTAGTGACCAAGCCTGTTTGCGCCTTAATGACCAGGCCAAATTTTGCAAATCTGACATGTGTCACTTTAACATGGAAAAACACCAGAAAGGTTTTGCATATCCAAGCGATTCTGACATTGTTTTTTCGCCACATGTTGTACTTCATTTAGGCGGGAAAAAAAGACCGATAGAATTTGTGTTTATTTATTAAAAGCGCCAAAATTGGGAAAATTTTGAAAAAATCGTCATTTTTTCACATTTCCAACTGCAATATCTTAAATATGTGCAAACATAATATAGAAATTTTTGCTAAGATATATATTTCCATCCGTTTACTTTATTTTGGGTGCACATTGGAAAAACTTTCGTTTTTTTTAACCATTTAGGAGACGTACAAATTTAACATTACTTTTCAGCATTTTGAGGAACACTTTGTTTTCCTACACCAAGCCAAGATTGGAAAGGCTCATAGGAGTCAAAATGATAGATACCCCCACAAGTGACCCCATTTTAAAAACTACACCCCTTAACGTATTCACTGAGGGGTGTCATTAGTATTTTAACCCCACAGTTTTTTTTCAGGAGTCAATGCAATTTAGAAGAGAAAAACTAAAATTTCATATTTTTGCAAATATGTCATTTTAAAGACAGGACTTTTTTCTATAGTACACATGAAAATGAGGATTTGCACCCCAGAATGGATACCCCTGTTTGTCCCATGCTCAGAAACATACCCATTGTGGCCCTAGTATTACGTCTGTATGCACAATTGGGCCCAAAATGAAAGGAGCAACCGGTGGCTTTCGGAACACAAATTTTGCTTGAAGGAGATTTAGGCCCTATTGCACACTTGTAGAGCCATTGAGTGACCAAAACGATGGAGAACCCCCACAAGTGACCCCATTTAGAAAAGTAGACCCCTTAACGAATTTATCTAGGGGTAAGATGACTTTTTTGACTTCATAGTTTTTGAATGAATCTAAGTCAAGCAGAAGGAAAAAAATTACGATTTTCATTTTTTTGGCAATTGTGTCAATTTAAAAACAGTTTTTTTGTACGGTGTACATAGGAATGAAGACGTTCACCCCAAAATGGATAGCCCTGTTTGTCCCGTCTTCAGAAACATACCCATTGTGGCCCTAAACTACTTACAGGACACATGGCTAGGCCCATAATGTAGGGAATGCCCGCTGGATTTCAGGGTACAACTGAATAAATTCCAGGCCCCATTGCCCACTTATACAGAAAATAAATTGACTTCCTAAAAATACTACCCCCCCCCCCCCCCGCCATCCCCATTTTTTGGCATTCCCTAAATATTAGATAAAAGTAATAATACAAACTGTGTTTTATGTCCGAAGACAGGGTAATTACAGAGGCTGGTTGGGATGGGCACATTGGGCAAGAAAACCGGGTATCCCCCACCCCCTCTCTCGCTTTTTGGGGGGTATTTCGTGACCTCAGCGGCGGGGATGGGGTGTAAAAAGTGGCGCTGTGAGGCTTTTGTAATCTTGCTGCGGTGCAGCGGTCTCACACAGAAGGCGCTCAACAAGCTGCTCCTGGAACTGCATGAAGGCGAGCGTTCCCGGGGCTTCTTGTAAATTACGGATTACAGGTAGCGATCTAAATAATGCCAGGCTCTCACGGCCGTATGCAGAATCCGCTTACGGAAGCCCGCAGCGGATCCCAGCTGTGAGCCCGGCTGTGACCCTGCGTAGGGCTGCGTAATGTACTGCGCATAACTGCCTACTCACACAGGCGGTCATGCGCAGTACACCGTTTTTTGTTTATATTTCCTGCGCCGTCGCTTAGAGATGACCCGGGTACCCGCAGCCCGTTCACAATGTGTTTGCACATGGGCTGCGGGTATATCCGCGGTCATAGAGCACAATGGGCTGTAGGTCGTGGATATCCGCGGTAAAATATAACATGCTGTGTTCTGTTTTCTGCGAGTGGATTACGCAATTTCGACCCGCTAATTGGGGGGAATTGTGTAATCCAATGCATGCGATTGAGCCGTGGATTACCGCTGATCAAGCGCATGCAGAACCCGTAATTCCTCTCCGGTCATGCATGACCGGCCTAATATTAGATCGCTACTTTATCACGTGACCGGGGACCGCTCAGCGAGGCCTCCGGTCACTGCTCCAAGCACTCAGCGACCGTTGGTTGCTGGGAGCAAGGAGATTTAAAATTTCCTGGGCTCCCCGGCTCCTGCGAATGTGTCCGGCATTTTGCCGGCAGGCGCATGCGCAGCAGCCGGAAGGGTCCATGGAGGATAATCGCATCTGGATTCAAATGTGGAAGCCTCCGAGAAGATGTTTCATCTCCTCTCACAGATTGCATCGGTGAGGGGAGATGAAACTTCCACTTTTTTAAGAACGTTTACGTCATCGCCATTATGCATTGGATAACGGCGATCACGTGACCAGTAACCGCATACCGCGGCTCCCCGTGACATCTCCAGGCTCTTGGCTACCTTTGGTAGCCAGCAGCAGGGAGATTTTAAATTTCTTGGGCAATCTTTCACTTTTGCGCATGCGTCCGCCATCATGCTGACGGGCGCATGCGCAGAAGCTGTGGTAAGGTCCACGGATCAGCATCCCACCAGGGAACAAATCCGGGACCTTGGGTACGTAATTTCATCCCCCCTTACAGATACGATCCGTAAGGGGAGATGAAACTTTAACTTTTTAAACTTTTTTTAACTTTTAACTTTTTTTTTTTTTACTTTTTAACTTTATATGATCACCGTTATCAGATGGATAACGGTGATCATATGACTGGAAAACGCATACAGCGGTCCCCAGTCATATCTCCCTGCACTCGGCTATCTGTGACAGCCGGGTACAGGGAGATTTTGAATTTGCTGGGCTCGCCGGCCTTCTGCGCATGCGCGCCACATTGGCACATCGCAGAAGCCAGCGGATGGTCCCGACACCGGCCGGAGAACACGGAGGAAGGGGGGTGAGTATTTTCACCTTCCCTCATGGATCCGATCCATGAGGGGAGGTGAAGCTTTTCTTTTTTTAACTTTTTTTCTCAACTTTTCCGCGATTGCCGTTATCTATTGTATAACTGTGATCGCGGTACCGGGGAGCCGGGAGCCAGGAGAATTTAAAATTCCCGGGCCGTCAGGCCTTCTCCGCATGCGGCTGACGCAATGCCGCCTGGCGCGCATGTGCAGAACGCCGGCTTCGGGACCCGGAGGACCAGGAGAGCGGGGAGCAGCGTGCCGGACCTCGGTAAGTAATTTCAGCTGCCCGGATGGATCCGATCCATCCGGGCAGCTGAATCTTTAACTTTTTTCAAACTTTTATTTACTTTTTTGCGATCGGCGCTATCCATTGGATAGCGTCGATCGCAATGCCGGGAGGGGGGTCCCCGCAGCCCGGGATGACAGCTCCATGCTGTTGGCTACCTGCGGACACTGACAGCATGGAGCTGTCACGTCCAGAGCCCGAGGGGCTTTATTCTCTGCAGGAGACATGTTTTTACGTTCTCAGAGAATAAAGCCCACTTCGGGAGGACGTAAAAACACTATCGGCTTGTCGTTAAGGGGTTAAATGTGATTGAAGGGGCGAGGTCAAGTGGGTCCAAAAACGTGGACACGTGGTGTGCGTCTTTCCTATGAAGGGCAGAATGGTGCATTGGTACAGCATTGGTGATAACACAGTGGGAACGCAGTTCTGGAGGTCTCTAAGCAAGGACATATGAAATACTATATGGGCAAAAAGAGGGACACTGGAAAAAGTATTGCATGCTGCAAGTACTGCTAATGGCTAGGAGACAAGAGGGACTAACTCAGTTGGAGTGGCCACATACCTGCATGCCTGTCTCCATCCCTCCAGTCGCTAGAGGTTTGAACCAGTGGGTTCTAGTTTGTAATAAAGGTATTCAAACAGAAGCTCCCCATCCAACCCTATTCACTTTTTTTAAAGAATTTTCCTAAGTAGATTGTTCATCTTTTGCACTGAGTTGCTGAAAACGCATGTCCAACTTGAATGGACTAAAATGTATATGTCGCTAAGTCAGCAAAATGACTGTTCACCAGACAATCATTCATTCTACAGATCAACCATCAACCTGCTTCTATCTAATTTATTCATGAGAAATCCTAATAATCTTTATTTATATAGCACCAACACATTCCACAGCACTTTACAAATCAGAGGGTACAAGAACATACAAAATCAGACAATACATATAATATTACACTAATAAACAATTTCAACAATAGGTGTGAAGACCCTGCTCGCAAGAGCTTACAATCTATGAGGAAATAGGGGTGACAGCAGAGGAAAAAGTGCTTGTTCTGGACAACGGTCCAGACTATCTGTGTATATTTAACTGGTGTCTAGATGAGCCAGATGGCAGTTCTGTAACAGTGGGGTTACCTAAAACCCTGGGTCTTACCTTTGTCCGGTAGGTACTCTGAGAGTGTCTGTGTATAAAGTCCTGGGAGCAGGGGTTCTGGGTGGCTAGTCAATTCAGCAGCTCAGAAACAACCAGACCACATCTTCCCTTTTACTTGTAACTTTATTCAATAACTCAGTTCCAGAATTATGTCATGGCCTGGGGTATTGTCCTGTGTTTTTTTTAATCCGGAGCTGTGCTTTTCGAAGAGTATTGCAGGATCTCTTTGACACACGCTGACATCTTTTGCAAAGTCTCAACTCATGTGACAGCACTAAAATCAAACATTGATCCTGCAGTCTAGCTTCAGCACTTGACAAGATCATTGCAGAATAGGCTTTAGAACATGTGGTAGTCCTATGAAATGTAACTTCTCTCTTCTGTCCAGCCATCACAGAAAACTGCATTACAACACATCTACAGTACTCAACGTGTCTCCAGACCTCTTATTCTTGCAACATTTTGAGATCCTGCACCTACACTCAGGTCTGTCCAGCAAACTGGAGGTACATAAATCCTAAAGAAATAGGTACATAATAATAAAACATATTCATAGGCTTCTTAAGCAGTTATGGCACACAGTCCAAAGATTTCCTGTAATTTCTGAAAAAGGTTGTCATACACTTCAGGGGCAGCAAAACCCAGTTACATTACCCTCCTTCTTTAAGGGTGGCTGTCCTAGTCACCTAGAATATAAGACAATTCTGTAAAGTAATCAATAAGTAATCAATAAAACAATGAACACAAACCAAAATATCAAGCTTTCCTGACAGGGACAAGATTAATAATATTTAGTACAGGCACTCCTTGAAGGTTCAGGGGACATTTGATCACCTCTAACCACCAACATGGGGCTAAACTGCACATTAACTGACTGCCCCCTTTGATTGACCTGTTCTACTGGAACCCTAGATTGGGACTCTTAGATCAAACTCAACAGGTTGAGTTGGTGTAGCCGATCATAGTCCGAGGGCACTGCTGAAGGTCTATTTTCACGGAGCGACCATTCAGATCTACTCAGAATCTGGGTATTGATGATCTGGGTATTCTGGTCCCATATGTATCAATGCACTCCTCTGTGTCTTAGTCCTCACAGATAGGCAGATGCCTTTCCTGTTTATCCAGCCAAAGGACCTCTGAGCCACATGGACCCACCACCTCTCACCTCTAAATCATGAAGATGGATAGGCAGGTTCTCGCGCTCTACAGAAACACATTCTATGTATGACTTAATCTTCTCCAAGCTAGTAGTCCTAGAAGAATGCAAATCCCACCATAGGGTCAAATTGAACCACCACCCCATAACTTTGCAGTCTCTGATGTTTGTTGGTAGTGTCAGATATCAATTTATGAGTTCCTCATGCTCTACTTCACACATTTTGAGTCTCTACTGCACACATTTTGAGGCATCATTCTAACTCCCCAGCAGTTAATGGCTGATACACATATCAGTCCAGCAACGGTACGTCTTTTTGACTGGTAAGTCCATTTTACCGGCTCCCTTTTTTGCTGTGGCCTCACTCTTCTCTGGGAGGATCAGACCTGGGTAGCCACTCTTTTCTTGAACTCATCTTGCCGATTATGCCAGGATTTACCAGGTGTTTGGATAGACCAGGTGAAAGTTCTTAAAGAATGAGGTCACCCAAAACCCTGGGGCTTACCTTAGGTAGGTAGGTACTTCGGGAGCAGGGTCTAGTTATTATTTGAATACACAATATTAACATTCACATAGGTAAAAAACAAAAAAATTGCTCCTTTTATAACTAGTTTGCTGGGGTACTGTTAGATACAGTCTATTCCAAGCTGACGACTGAAAACAACAGCCTCTGACATCTATTTATGTCACTATAGATATGCACAATATATGTTTTTTTGGTTACCGACACTCAACCAGCACAACACAGATAAGCATTTTTGTCACACTATGTGCCTGCGCCCTCCTTGATACTCTGGCATAGCAGATTGCCTATGTGTTCTAAGTTTCTTCACCGGAACTTGTAACTGTTTCCAACATGTGTACTGGTGGTGATTATAGGCTTCAGAGAAATATTGTGTAAATGTCCGTAGGATCTCCTTATAACACTTAAATGAGTTTTCACCATTTCCAGCTTTCAGGTACTTAGGTGGATCATTAACAGCTTCTTGTTTGGATTTGAGACTGGGACTTGTAGTATGGATCCTGCTAACTCTAGTCTGTTAGAACAAATGTAAAGACAGAGATCACTCCAGACCTAGTCCTCTTTATCAAGTGTTTAGTAATCCAATAAACGACTATAGTAATTAATCCAGTAAACATAATCCAGAGTAATCTGTTCATCATACGAATCTTGCTTTAGGGAGGCAGACGCGCTTCAACACCATCTCGGTTTTTCCTCAGTGGACAGGGGTTTTGGGTGGCAAGTTGATACAGTAGCATAGAAACAGACCTAGGCCAAATCTCTCTTTTTGCTTGTAGCTTTATTCAATAAAATAACTCAGTTTCTGAAATACAACTCAGTCTATGGTGTTGTTGGGTCTTGTTTCCATCTGGGGTTGAGCTTCCCGAAGAGTAGTGCAGGATCTTTTTAACACATGCTGTCATCTTTTGTGAAGTCTTTCAACTCTGTAGAAGCTTGTTGCAGCATTAAAATTAAACTTTGAACAGTCTAGCTTCAGTGTTTGACAAAATCGCTGCCAAATTGGCCTTTTAACACATCAGACCATGGGAATGTAGCTTTCCCTTCTGCCAAGCTGTCACAGAAAACTGCTTCAGAACACACTCCGCTTACTCCACGCTGGCCTTTATAACCTTTCTAGACCTTCTACTCTCATGACGTCTGGAGATATAACCTTTTAGACCTTCTACTCTCATGACGTCTCGAAATCCTGCTCTTAAACTCATGTCTGCCCAGCAACCTGAAGGTACATAAATCTTAAATGTACAGTTACATAACAATGCTACATATTCCTACACATCTTTCTTAACTAATATGGCACACAGCCCAAAGATTCCCTGTCATTTTTGGAAAAGGTTGTCATTTACTCTGGAATAGCAAAACCCTGTTACATATGTACAGTTGTAAGTGCCTTTGAGTTCATGGAGTGTGGGGAATAATGCTGATGATGGGATCAGGTTCTGAAGGAGAATATAGGAGAGGAGTACACCGAAAAGAGTTAGATTAGTGAACGTGATAAGCCTCTTTAAAACTGTGGATTTTGCTGATTAACTGGATTGTCTGGGGTCGCGTATTCCAGAGAATTGGTGCAGCACGGAAAAAATCTTGGAAACCGGAGTTAGGGTTTAAGATTTTGAAGGAATTTAGTTCAAAATTAGAGATGAGCGAGCACCAAAATGCTCGGGTGCTCGTTACTCGGGACAACATTTTCGCGATGCTCGAGGGTTCGTTTCAAGTAACGAACCCCATTGAAGTCAATGGGCGACCCAAGCATTTTTTTATATCGCCGATGCTCGCTAAGGTTTTCATTTGTGAAAATCGGGGCAATTCAAGAAAGTGATTGGAACGACACAGCAATGGATAGGGCAGGCGAGGGGCTACATGTTGGGCTGCATCTCAAGTTCCCAGGTCCCACTATTAAGCCACAATAGCGGCAAGAGTGCCCCCCCCCCCCCACTGTCAGCATAAAGATTGTTCTCCTCTGCCATAGCTGTAACAGCTGTGGCAGAGAAGAACAATGTTTGCCCATTGAATTCAATGGAGCCAGCAATACAGCAGGTTCCACTGAAAGCAATGGGCTGCCGGCGATCACGGGATGAATTGTCGGGAAGGGCTTAAATATATAAGCCCTTCCCTGCAATTCATCCAGAAATGTGTTACAATAAAAATATATACCGGCGTATAAGGCGACGGGGCGTATAAGACGACCCCCCAACTGTCACCTTATACGCCGGGAATACAGTGGAGCAAAGAATAAAAATCATTACTCACTTCACCGGTGCTTCTGCGGTGCTCCTGCAGGCTGTCGCTCCCTCCTGGTCCCCGGCAGAGCATTGCTTTCTGGACGCAGTGGTTGAAATCCCCGCCTCCAGAAACGCACGTGCCTTCAGCCAATCACAGCCATTCAATGACATCATTGTCATTGGCTGTGATTGGCTGAAGGCACGTGTGTTTCTGGAGGCGGGGATTTAAAGCCCTTCGTAGAGAAAGCAATGCTCTGCCGGGAACCAGGAGGGAGCGACAGCCTGCAGCAGCGGCGCAGAACACCAGGAGAAGTGAGTAATGATTTTTATTCTTTGCTCCGCTGTATTGCCGGCGTATAAGGTGACAGTTGGGGGGTCGTCTTATACGCCCCGTCGCCTTATACGCCGGTATATATTTTTATTGTAACACATTTCTGGATGAATTGCAGGGAAGGGCTTATATATTTAAGCCCTTCCCGACAATTCATCCCGCGATCGCCGGCAGCCCATTGCTTTCAGTGGAACCTGCTGTATTGCTGGCTCCATTGAATTCAATGGGCAAACATCGTTCTTCTCTGCCACAGCTGTTACAGCTGTGGCAGAGAAGAATGATTTGTCTTCTATATGTTCTCAATGGGGTCGGCGCTGCTGCCGCCGGCCCCATTGAGCGCATATAGAGAAGAGAACAGAAATCTAGGTGCGATCTGCGATTTCTATGGCCTAAGAAGGACCGTTGGGGTTCTTGAAGCCTAAAATCACTCCTAACACTCTCCCTATAGCAGCTCCGGCATCAACAACACTTTCCCTAAACTATGTCAGAATGCATCTGTGGCGAGCCGCGGGAGGGGCAGATTTTAATACTCGGGTGACACCTAATCTCGCCAGCCACTCACTGCAGGGGGGTGGTATAGGGCTTGAACGTTGCAGGGGGAAGTTGTAATGCCTTCCCTGTCTTTCTATTGGCCAGAAAAGCGCGCAAATTTGGCAGGGAAGAAAATGAAAGTGACTCGAACACCGCGTGGTACTCATTACGAGTAACGAGCATCTCGAACACCCTAATAGTCGAACGAGTATCAAGCTCGGACGAGTATGCTCGCTCATCTCTATTCAAAATCATTAGCAGAAGGGAGAGCACAGGTAGGTTAGTAGACAGTTGATGGAGGAGAAATAGGGAGGGGTGGGCATTGCTGAGGAGAGCTTTGTGGATGAGAGTGATGAGTTTAAATTGTGTTCTATAATGGATGGGCTATCAGTATTATGAGTAACCATAATATCATTTCATTAGGAATTACTGACATCCATGCAGAAGCTGGCATTTGTCATATTCAAGTTTATTGTATATGCAGAGGAAAATCTAATTATCTCTCGACTTGTTTGTGTGCTGTTTCAATGACCAGATGACAATATTGCCTCCCTTGTTGGATTATTTTAGGACGCTCATTTTTAAAAAATGTTTTTAACTGCTTTCTTTTCTTTTATGCAGATGTTGTATTTTTGAGAATTGCATGGTAATTGTAAGATGTCCATGGTGGCTAAATCTACAAAGTTTTGCGCTTGTCTTTGATTATGGCTTTAGTTTCTTTTAGCAAATTATTAGTTCCTCCTCTATAAATATTTCTTCATTCATATTTTCTAATTCTAAGCCTTTGATGGCTTTAGTCATTGCTGAGCAACAATGAATGGGATTTATCAATCAAACTTTAGATTCCTTCCCAGGCAGGAAACAACTCTTGCAAATGGCTGAGCTACAGGAACTCCAGACAAATGTATGATGCTACATCTGGTGTTGTATGCTAGTGCAAGCTGCACTTTCTGAAACATTTTTTTTATGTCCAAAAAAGGTGCATTGTTTTGTAAAAAGGGAGTGTGACGTAAATGCAACATTGTGTGCCAAAATTTGCATCAAATTTATAACAAATTTTGGGGCAAAATCTTGCATAAACTAAGCCAGCTAATAGGCAGCATAAACTTAGACTAGACAGTTTAAAAAAATGCCAGATTTATCATTCAGCAGAGTCTCCATGATAGATATGACACATTTAAGACAGTTACAGTCAATGGCTGGCTTTATACTATTGTCCAAAATATCACTCAAAGATCAATCCATAGTTGCGCCGTGTACACACATGACCCAATAGGTTCCTGAGTAAGAAATTAGTCATTAGTCGCGAGTCGCTTCATTTCTGCTCACTGAAAATGAAGCAATTACTGAGACACTCTTAATCAGTATAAACAGATTGGTAATTAGAAAATTACAGTACCAGTGTTTCTGGTGGCACAATGCGCCACTTACCAATATATTATAGTGAAAGAGATTAAAGTTGTAAGCACACGGCTGCTGGTTTAGGACATGTGATGATGTCACCATCATTGTTTCCATGCACGCGTCACATACACACAGAGATCTGCTACATGCACGTCACACACACAGCTCTGCTACATGCACGTGTCACACACACCACAAACAGCTCTGATACATGCGCCTCACACACACACCACACACAGCTCTGCTACATGCACGTATTACACACACACAGCTCTGCTGCATGCATGCATCACACACAGCATCTACAGCTCTGCTACATGTGCATGTCACACACAGCACACGCAGCTCTGCTACATACATTCTTTATCCGCCTCTGCTGGTTTAGTATTTGTGATTATGTCACCATCATGTGATCAGGGGCAGAGCTAAGAGCCAGTGACTGATCACATGATGGCAACATCATCACAGGTCCTGTCAGTACATGGCTGCTGTACGGCTCTGCAGGTTTTTAATAAAGTGAAGCACCTGTGATGACGTCACTGCCATGTGATCAGGAGCGAAGCTAAGAGTCGGTGACTGATTACATGATGGTGACATCATCACAGGTCCTGTCAGCAGACAACTGCTGTCAGGCTCTGCAGGTTTTATGCTTTAGGACCTGTGATGATTTCCCCATCATGTAATCAGGGGTGGAGCATGTAACACACTCAATCACAGACTCACAGACAAATAGTCATTAGCACTTTGACAGTCGTCCGGAAGTGATCTATGGTGATCAATATATTCCTCCACTTACTGAACGACCATCGCTACTGTGTAAAAGCATAGGAGCTACAGTTGCCCCATGTAAAGTGATTGTAAAGCTCCATTTACATGGAATGTAGTCTAGTCTCCGCACATACTCACTCCCATACTGTTGCACAGGAGTGAGTATTGTTGTCTCGCAGCAGGGCGGCTGGAGGAGATTTCACTTATCGTTCTCCCCCACACCTCTCCATTCACCTAATATAGCAGCTGTTCAGTACTGAAAGGCTGCTGCACCAGCTGTGCGGCGCGAGCACGCTGGAGCGGCGCATCCACGGGACAGAAGAGGCAGACTGCGCAAGCGCGTCTATTCGAGCCAGGAGAAGGATTCGGTCGGCGCCAGGGAGACGGGGACGCCAACACAGGGGGGGGGGGACCCCCTGTAGGTAAGTATATAACTTCTGTATGGCCAATATTTAATGCACGATGTATATTACAAAGTGCATGTATATGGCCATACAGAAGTGTTTAACTTCACTTGTATTTGCGGTACAACCCCTTTAAGTTTGCACTGTCTTTGACTAGAAAAAGAAAGTCCTGCATGTACAGTGGAGTGGAATTACTGTAAATGTACTTCTATATTACAGGCAAAATTTGTCATATTACATTTCTACACTAAGGAATTTCTATGTAGTTAACGTCGTTTTGAGAGATATGATATTTATTGCATAGTCTCTCAGAAGAAGAGAAAAAATAGTCTTGCACGAGTTTCCCTTTAGAGGTAAGAAGAATTGCAAAGACCAGAAAAAAATGAATTCTCAAAAGGCTCTTTGAAGAAGACAAGTTGCAATTTTCATTGTTTTACATTAAAGCCTACTGTAATGCGTACTGATCTCAAATGTTTAAGATAAAAAAGGATAGTTTAACCTTTTTGACTTGAACAAAGTAGAGGTTTAGAATTGAAATGTACAATTAAATAAAAGAATACAAACCTTTCAGACCAAGTAAAAAAAAATCAATCAACTGTAACTACTACTGGGAATAACATGGCCACAGTGATTGCCAACTCTTTGGTGACTGACACTGTTATATAATCACTGCAGCTTTTTCTATGTAGGTAAACTGAATTATGTTTGGTCATCATGTTTGGTAATATTAGATACGGAATATTATATAGGTAATAAAGATGTATTATTGTGTGGTCACTAATATTACACTCATTATCAAAAACAATCTCTCTTTGGAAGAAGTTGTCGGTATCGATAAACGTTCTATGTGTGATTGTAACGATGATATAAGTAAGTAAAAAACGATCATTTATTGGGGAAAACTGACCCCTCGAAGGGTAGTTCTAGTACTCTGTTTAGCCGCTTCTAGCTTGGATACAAGATGTGATACAGACAACCATGGAAGCTCTAGTACCCTGTTAGGCCTCTTCTAGCTTGGATACAAGATGTGATACAGGTGACCATGGAAGCTCCAGTACCCTGTTGGGCTGGATGAAGAATGTGATACAGGTGGTAATAGAGGCATACAGATTCTGTATGTAATTGCTCCACATTTGCTGTAAGTGAGCCTCTAGATCATGCAAACTAGTAGGCTTTTAGAAGTTAGTGTCCTAGATGGTTCCATACATGTTCTATTGGTGATAAATTTGGTGACCAGGCAGGCCATGGAAGTGTGAAAATGTTGTGGAGACATTCCTATGACACCCTTGTGTGTGCGGCTGAGCATTATCCTGCTGGAAAATGCCTCTTGGAAGTCACTGACCAGCAGTGGGGCAGTGTGCCACTCCACAGCAAAGACAGATTGAGTCGCTAACTTCTAGGTCTCAAGGCACAAACACAGCTGTCATCAGTGCCCAAAGTAAACCCAGATTCGTTGCTGATGACAACCCAGTTCTACTCCATATCAATCCAATTTCATTTTTCACAACACCACTGCAAACCGAGGCGATGGTGGGCGTCAAAGGCCGTACATGTAATGGGCACCATGAGACCAAGTGTACTTTAGCCAAGAGCCTGGAAATGGTTCAGACAGACACACGGGCCTGTAACAATGGCGCCACCTGTGCCCGGATGGCAGTTAATGAAACAGTTGTAGTTGCTTGTCGAATAATCTAAGGATCCTCTCTACTAGCGATCTGTCAAGGACATCCTGAGCCCGGTCTGTGTGCATGCCTTCATGCATCTACTGTTCCCAAGACCTCCTAATAGTCTGGTCAGAATGGTCAAGGTGGGGGGGGGGGGGCATTCGTCGATACGACCATCCAGCTTCTCGCATTCCAATAATGTGCCCCTCTCAGACACTGTTAGCTAGGCGCTTTTCTACATCATAGAGACGTCTAGTGGCCAACAAGCTCTACACAAGCGGAAGAAGAGGTCACTACACACGAGAAGCCTCCGAGAGCCTTTTATAGGCCAAGGGGGGAACCACTTTTATGGCCTCAGGTGACAAGACCATTCATCTAATCACCACAATTCTCATCATTTGTATATCTGCCTGACATGGAACTGCATGCCGAATTTTGCAGCCAAACAGCAACCTCTATGGGCCGGATTGTTTTTACAAAGAGTGTACTTGTATTAACATGTAATAGTTGGTACTACTATATTATTTGTTGGAGCATTTGATTGGGCACTGCAATAAAGCTGATTTATAGGGCTACCAATAAGATTGGTAGTATTTTATGGCTAGGGGGAAGGGTTTATTTTGTCCTGTTGCCACTACAGCTTGTCTTTTTCTGAAATATTGGAATTGCTCCCATTATTAAATAGTCAGATATAGTGGCAGCGGGAAAATAAATGTCTCATATTTGCCTTGAAAATGATCAGCAGAGGGCATTCTGGTTAGCGGTCATAAAACAGTTTGCTTCTGTGATGGACTTATGGTCAAAGCATGGGAAATTAGCACTTGCTGCACTTGATTTATTACTGCAATGAACCTGCTCATAAAAAGTAATATTTCAAGAATATGGTGATACTTAAAGTTTCAATGGCCTCAGGATGCAATATTTTTAACGTACAATGGTCTTTCCCCAGTCATTGTAACTTGAAACAAGACTCAACATACAATGTCACAGACAGTCCAGATCTGCAGCATGTGCAGTTTGTTGTGAAATTTGGCCAATGAGTCTGGAAATTTCATCGGCAAAGCCCCTGCATAAGGCTACTTTCACATCTGTGGCGGTGGGTTCTATTTTCCTGCTTCATTTGGGGAGCAGGAAAAGGGAGTCACTTGGCCAAACGAATCCATCTCATGACAGATCCGAGCAGCGCCTAATGGACCCCATTGACTACAATGGGGTCCATTTTGTTTCCTCTCAGCTGCCCGGCATTTTGTGCCAGATTTGCTACGGAACCTCTCAATGGAGGTTCCAACGCAGATGCGAATGCGGCCTTACTGAAGTGAATGCACGGATTGGCTGTCTGGTAGTGCCTCTCTACAGCACACCGCTACATCTCTTGTGCCACTTTTTTCCTGTGCCAGTATGAGTTACTCCTTTGGACACTAGATGAGGGCAGCTCCATGTTATTTTTCTGGTGCATTGTGTGCACTGTACACAACCGTGAAGACGTTCTTGTGCTCAATATCAAAAGCGATTTACAGCTTCTAACTCTCATATGTTAGAACTCGCTTTATCTGTATTAGGATGCAGTTACACAGGCGCTAGTGAGTTGCGCCCGACATTCTCTGGCACAACCCGCATCGCACAACACGCAGACACCCCATCCATGTACTGTACAATGCGTGAGACATCACACATTATATGTCCTAATCTTGTGTGAATTACACGAAAACAGGACATGCTTCAGTTTTATCATCCCACACCATTGGTTCGAGAGGAAAGACACCTATGTAAATTAACTATGGAAACAATGAGTTAATACATCACATGAGTTCTGTGCAACCGCGCAATTTTCTTACCCATGTAGATAAGCCCTTAGCTATCTGCCTACTCACAGTGGAAATTCTGTGGCATACTTTGCAGCATTTCTACATCCAAAGTCGAGTGAAAATCTGCACTGTTGATTAGGCGATCACCTCTGAGGTGTTTGGCTGTGAGAGCTTTCTTCACCCAGCGACCTCCAGTGAGTAGAAGTGCCATCACCTGGCCAGCACTGCTGTGCTCAGTACATGCCACTGGGTGAGCTGTATCTTCTGAAATTCGCAGCAGCTGATTTCAAGTCAAAATCTGCCCCAGTGGTACAGATTTTCACTTGGTTTTGGATGTGGAATTTGCTGCGGAATCTCTGCTGTGGACATTCTGAGGCATTTCCTTCCATGTGAACCCAACTTTTTAAATCCAAATACCATTATGGTTTCCACATACCATATTTTCATACATACAGTGGTCGTACCAGAACCAATTAATATTGTATGATGAGGGAACACTGTATGCATTAGAGAAACTGCTGCCTCTATATTGATTAGATAGACCACTAAGTGATCTTTCACACGGGAAGCAATTACACCGCCAAATCCACAGCTGCGGAATTCCTCACCAAAATCTGAAGGTCTAACTGTGGATATTGATGCAGAATTGCAGGCAGGTTTTAAGCCATCTTCAATTCTTTATAAAAATCCGCAGGTAGCCTGTGGATTTCCATGCGGAATTTACCGCAGCCTGTAGTGCGTTGTGTCCCGTGTGAAAGGTCCCCAACAGTTATAACAAAAAAGTGATTATCTCTAAAAATAGAGAACCTCAGAAATATTAATTCCTGCACACAACTTACGTGTCTCGGAGGATTGTCCAGAGCTCACCACCAAGACAGACCTCCAGGAGCATGTAGACGTATTTGGCATCCCTGAAAGTTCTGTAGAGCCTACAAAACAAGGAGCAAACATCTGACATCTGTCACTGGGATGAAGCTGCCAAGAAGCTAGATCAGCAAAGCTCAGCACTGTTTCAAGTCATTAATAGCGCACTGTGTCTGTTGTATTCATAAGCCATCTTGTGTATTTACTGTAGCAGATTATCAATATTAAGGATGTCTATTGTAAGAGCATCTGTATGGGCTGATAGGGAATGGTTCAATGGCTGCCTCTGGGAAAATGACATTTGTCAGTCCTTTTGTTCTTTGTCGCTTGATAGCCTGATTTTCCATATAAAATCATAACCCTCTCACAAATGGGAGAATACAGAGATGTTATTATTGCATCACTGCTTTCTTACTGCATGTTTTAATAATGTATAATGAGATAGTATTATTCCCTTAATGTAAAATAATGTACAGGCACTTCATATTGGAAGGGAGTTCCTGAAAAAGTCACAACTACCCTACCCCTGTGATCATGTGGTTGACGGTCACAAAAAATAGCCAGTATCAGTGAAAACTCAAATTTAAGATGTTGAACCTCTTAAAAGGGGGTTTCCAGTACATTTCAAAACGTTGTTAAGGAGAGGGGATAGACTTAAAAAAAATAACCAAGGAGAACTCACCTTTTAAATGTCCCACTGCTCCATTGCATCAACCCTGGTCCCCACTATTCCGATCCCAGAAGCACCTACAGTGGTCACGTGCTATTCATCATTCATCTGACCTTAGTGGGCACATGCCATTCATAAATACATGAGTAATTTGTTGGCTGCAGTGGTAATAAAAAGGCACATTACTGATGTAGGAACCTCTAGGATGTGAGCAAACATCAGCAGGCTGGCTCTGCTGGAGCAGTGGGATATTTAGTAGTTGAGTACTGATTAGTTTTCATTCCATTCCCTGCCCCTGGCAATTTTTTGTAAAGGCAATGGAAATCCCATTAATCACTATGATCAATGTTGATTGAAGTGCTGACAAAAGGAGGGGGCTCCCATTGTCTAGTCCCTGACATTCTTCTCTGCAAGGTGATGATTTTATAACAGAGGTCACCATAGCTTTCCAGTGATAATGCCTTTTATGGTACCTGATCAGGTGTGTAGCTACAGTTTGCTGGGTTCTGGTGCAAAAGTTCAGGCTGTAAAAGTTCATTTACATGCAAAGACAATCTTTCAAACAATTGAAAGATTGACAGTTCTAGCAATCATTTTGCATAAAGTACTAATGGGCAATAATGCCCATTAGCACTTTATCAGTTTCATTTGCATGTAAATAGGCCTCCAGCAGTTGTTTGCAAATCCTAGTATGAGGTCTGGACTTTGCACTCAACTGCATTGTCTTCACAGGGGCTGCCCCCGGATGTCAGCCTAATACAATGTAATCAGCTGCTCCCCTTGAGAACACAGCATGCAGTCCCTGCTATCTCTCTCTAGTTGAATGATGGATTTTATGCTCACCTAAAAAAATCATTGTTCATGAGTGAAAGATGGAAGCGTTTAGACACAATGATTGTCGCTCAAAAGCCAGCGTTTGAATGAATTTTGAGGGATAATCGTTGCGTATAAATGGGGCTTAACTCTTCCACTGCTGGATAGTTGACTACAGTTCCTCACACAGTAAAGAGTTTAAAAGTAGGACTGCTTTTACACCTGCGTTAGGGACAGTTCAGAGTTTTCATCTCTTTGCTCCGTTTTTGGAAACTGACCTCTTTCTTTTCTCCCCATTGATTTCAATGGGGTTTTAAAAAAATGGAAAGCTAATGGAAAAGCCTCCTTTTGCTTCCATTCCGTCCGGTTTCTGTAATTTTTGGACTGCTCTATTTACCTGTCTAAAAAAAAATGGAAACCTAACAGAATGCAAACAAGCTGAAAGCCTTTCCGTTTTTTTAAACTCCATTGAAATCAATGGGGACAAAAATTATCTGTTTTTTTCCTTTTTATTTCAATTTCTCTCCTCCAAAAAATGGAACAGAGACACGTCAACCCTGAACTGACCCTAACGCAGGTGTAAAATCAGCCATATTCAGTGCAAACGTTCTATGGCCTCTGAGTCTTGAAGCAGGTAAAGCACATAGAGCAGGGCTGTTGGGAAGGGGCACATTACACACTGAGGGATTTCCGATAGACTTCCTACAGTGACAGGAGGAAGACAGCACATGATCTGTCATTTGTAGGTAAAAAGATATTTTTAATAAATCATTTATAACAAAAAAATTTAATATTTGGTATACTCACCTATGTACAATATATTAGATTTATACGGGGCAAAAAGTTGATCATGGCTGGTGTCTACCATAAACAATGCCACACTAGTCCACAGAGTTGAGCTGCAATACTGGACAGACCCAATGGACAGATGTGGTGTTGTTTTTGAAATACAGCAGTCACGTTGTTTGAATCCTGAAAACCCCTTTTAAATATTTCCCAGCGGGATCCTGTGATATCTAGCAGAATGTTATTTTCATGAAGCATACAGGCAGGATAATAAACCCTCATGCACATGGCATGAAGCATTTAGAAAAATCTATGAGCCCATAAAGTACATGTTGTATTACAGAGGCATTATATGTGGCACAAGGAGTGCCTATGGGTCCATCTTACAGAATTATATAGACCTTATGTTTGCTGAAGTACAGGCTTCATGTATTGAGTTATGGGCCAGGATGACATAACAGGTAATATGGGAGCAGCTAATTCAGCGAATCATAGTAGCTGTAGCAGCTCTAGCTGTACAAGTGGCATTTTTCTTGATAAATGAAACAATCTTATAAGTTATTCCAACTTCATAAAGCATTTGAAATGATTGCAGTGACCATTTATGTGTCTTTCTCGATATTTGCTTTAATGGCTGTGATCAATATTACAGCCATTACCTACATTTTCAATCAACCAAGTTCAGTTCAGAGCTGCATCTCAACTATTGAAGTCTCAGCCTATCATTAGGCTTAGTGGCCAAAGTGAAAACTGCAAGACACCAGGATTTTTTCACATCTGAATAGTAGGGATGCACGGGTCCAATGCAACATGCTTGTCTTTTATCTATGGTGGATTCACACGCAGATGTGAAACCGGCCTTAAATATATTTTTCATTCTTCTGCTAGTCTCTCCTAATTGGCACTTTCATTCCATGCGGATATTTAACCCTGTACATGTAAATTGTGAAAAGCCTAATGCACTGATGCTTAATAATTCATGAAAAGTAGGTACTAAAAACAGAAAGTATAATAGCACATTAACTTTACCATCTTGAACTTCAAAAACTTTATTTCACTTTATTTCTGTCTTAATTAGCTTTCTATAAAGGTTTCTGAAAAAGGTAATGATTTTCCATGTTGGACCTCACAGTATGCTGATACCCACTATGATAAGACTTGGTTATGTCGATATTAATTGCTAATCAGTTCATGTCAATATTAATTTTTTCTAACTGGAGGCTTTGATTTTTATTAACTAATTAGTATGGAAGAATGTTGAGGATAGCTGGGAATGGGATGTGTCCAAATGTTTCCCATCTCCAGTCCTCATGGCACCCTAACAGGTCATGGTTTCAGGATATCCTATAGTAAGACCAACTGTGGTAATGTCTGAGGCACTGACAATAATTACATCACAATACTGAGGAAATACAGAAAACATGACCTGTTGGGGTCCCTGAGGACTGGAGTTAGGAAACACCGTTCTATTACTAAAGCAAGGTCCCATGTTTACCAAAGGAAGCTTCCTATGACCCTATGTTTTCCCTATAGCAGCCAGGGAAAATGTAGTATTACATGGGCAAGATAGTGGCTTAGTGGTTAGCTGGGGTCCTAGGTTCAAATCGGGCCAAGGGTAATGTTTGCATGGAGTTTGGATGTTTTTCTTGTGTTTTTCAGGGTAATTTGGAAGTTCGATTGTGAGCCCCAATTGGGACAGGGATGAAAAGCACTGCAAAATATGTTCGCACTAAATAAATCTAAGGCCCAATACACATGGGCATATTTGAATTGCTGAATCCGATGCAGATGTCCACCTCTGGATTGCGCAGCAAATACTGCTGATAGACATGTTATAGAAAATCGCCTTTCCCTGTCCACGAGCGAAAATCACTAGTGATTTTCCGCTCACAGAGGGATAATCACAGCATGTCTTATTTCGGCATGGATGGCTTCCATTGAAGTCAATGGAAGCCACCCGACCCACAGCTGTCACTGCGAACGGGCCGCGGAATCTGCGTCATCGCCTAGTGACGGTGCAGTGTCATCTGTACTGCGCATGTGCACAGGCGCAGCAACCGGCACGTTTGCATTACAGATGGAGAACACTGCAGACAGGTACACAAGGGTCACCGGCCGGGCACCGGGTCCGATTCCGCTGTGGGACCCCACATGCAGAATCCGACCCAGCCATGTGCATTCAGCCTCATAATACTAGAAATGTGAGCTGCTTACTAAATGGATTTTTACTCTGGCTTAACAAGGAGTAGCCTCACCTCACAATTTGGGGTCTTCTTAGGCAGGGTAAGGCCAGACAGAATGGCTACAATCTGCAGCCAAGAATCAAATGCAAACTATATGGAAACAAACCATCATATTAACAATCATTTGTCCCCATGCATTTTGATGATTGCTGTATAAGAAAAAACATCATAGGATTTTTACTTACATATCTTCTCGTTATATGTTTCTGTAGCTAGCTTTAGGGTCACAAAGCTTTTTGGTCCCATGAGCAATCTTTACGAAGGCCAACCTTTTTTCTGTGCCATTGTAATGTTACATTGTACTTTATAAGAGTACTCGCTCCAGTGTGACACAGCACACTACTTTAAAGGGGTTTTCCCATTACTTAAAATTGCTTCACAACCACTCTGTCCTTCCTGATTGTTGCTGACCAGGACATGTGACTGCTGCAGCCAATCACTGGCCAATGCAGGAACCTTCAATAGCCAGTGATTGGCTCCTGCGGTCACATGTCCTGGTCAGCAACAATCAGGAAGGACAGAGTGGTTGTCAAGCTATTTTAAGTAAAACCCCTTTAACCAAAAATGAAAATGTTTAGTTTGTGTTCTTGATACTCTTTATATGTAGCCGATATTCTAGTCACATACTGACACTTACAGTACATCATATGTATTACAATGCCTTCCATGGAACGTATAGCACAATTATCCTGTTAATCCTTATTTTACCTGATGATGAAAGGGCAGTTGATCTGCTGCAATATATTCTTCTCCCAGTACACATGTTCTTGTTGGTGAGTATCTACAATGTGCTTTTTCTTAATACACTTCAGTGCAAACGTCATATCTTCATCCTTTAGTTTCACCTGAGAGTAAACCACATATTTCAGGATTGTACTGGACACAATAGGGGTCCTATAGACGAGTAGATTATTATTATTTGAATGGGCAAATGAGCGCATCACATCAGAGTTAGCTCATTCGTTCTCGTGCAGCCTGTTTAGGCAGGCAGACACTTTGTTGGCGCGTTCAAACAAGAATTGTTTAGAATCGTTCACTTTTGCTGTAAAGGGGAATGAGAATGACTGAACAAGCGCTGTTTAAACCAAACGATAAGTGAACGACCCAATGATAATTTTCATTCCTGCAGAAAATGAACGACTATCATTCGTCGTTCAGTCAATGGATCGCGTTTAGACAGAACGATTATTATTTACTTTCGCTCATTTGAATGATAATCATTTCTTCTAAAAGCTTTAGGTGTTTGACCATCAGGACAGGTGGTGGCTCTATTGTTCCCAAACAGCAGGGTAGCTGCATGATCTCACAGCTTCACAAATGTGAAGATGAACAATACCTCTGCAGCGCCACCTATTGGAAGGCAGCATTCCTGCAAGTCAATGTTAGACTTTTTAGACAAGTCTTGTCGCAATGACTGGGAATCGTGAGCCAAAGCCACAACATCAACTTGCAGGAATACTGCCTTCTATTAGGTGGCGCTGTAGAGGTATTGTTCCATCTTTCCAGAGAAACATGGAGGGCTTATAAGTTTCTTCACACACCTTCTAGGTGCTCTCCTTAAGGAGAAATTATACTCTTTGTGGCCCATGTCTATTGGCCTCTCAGCCAGAAAACTACTGCAAATTGATAAGGGGCAATTGCCCCAAAACAGCTGTCTGTGTATGGTTTCTGGCTTTGGCTTGCAATTCCTGGTCATTGTTACAAGACTTGTTTAAAAAGTCTAACACAGACTTGCAGGAATGCTGACTTCCAATAGGTGGAGCTGCAGAGGTATTGTTCCATGTTGCAATTTGCATATTTCCCAGAAGAGCATAGATGGCCTTAAAAGTCGCCTCACACCTTCTAGGTGCTCTCCTTAGGGAGAAACGATACCCTTACTGACAAACAGTTTCACAAGGCACTCCTCAGTATCTCTGTAACCACACAGATTTTCTCACTCAACCTGATTTTATCTACTCTCCGATACCAGATGTTTCACCAGCTGCTATGAGTAATCTAACAGCATTTGACTGGAGACTCTTTGCGTTGATTATCCTCATAGATTGCAAGCTCTTGGGAGTAGGGCCCTCAATTCTCTTGTTTAAATTGTTAATTAGTTTGTTACTATCTAATGCCTGATTTTGTCCGTACAGGTACCTTCATAATAGTAAAGTGCAATACTGAACGTTGCATGCACTATTTATCTGAAAACTGAATTTCACTATGTAACTGGATGCTGTGTTAAAGAATTATCTGGACAGCAGTGGTAACATTATTGTTTCGGATCACCCAGTTTGTTGGTAATAATGCCTGCTAGCTACAGTGACGTAGAAAGAAAGTTGTGCAGATCTCAGATATATTACCAACATAACTTTGAAATGTTTTTCCAAGTTTATTAAAGAAGTTCTAGTACAACAGCTTGAGGTTATGCACACTGCTGATTCGGCTGCTTTCTAATAGAATTACACCCACATGCTGTCCAACGCAGCATACAGAAATATAGTGCTAGCTGAGGGGAAGTTTTCACCTAGCCATATGCACCAGTCCAATGATGACTTTAGGTTGCCTTCACATCAATGTTGGAACCTCCGTTCGGAGGTTCAGTCTCAGATGTGGCACACAATAGCAGAAGGAATAGTCCTGCATGCAGCGCTTTTTCTTCTAGTAAGTGGAAACCGAACAGACCCCATAATAGTCAATGGGGTCCATTTGGTACGGTTCAGTTCCTTCATAAGACGGACCCGTTTGGCCAGGAGATTCCCCTTTTTTGTTCCCTGAACGGAGCAGTAAAGTGGACCCCCGATGCAGATGTCAAAGCAGCCTTAATAATACAATAGAACAAGCGCCTTAACATTATTATAACATATATATTAAAATTGCCATTGACTTAAATGTCCTTATACTGCAATAAATTCATAGTCTGGCAGTTCCTCTTACCAGCTCGACGCGGCCAAATCCTCCAGTACCAAGAGTTGTGATTACATCCAAATATCGGAATGGAGAGGTGCTGGAGAACCTGGACACTAGCTCTCTCAGCTGGTTGACCTCTGAGTTATCTCGTGAAACTGAGTGGTGAAGGCTCTTTCGTCTGCAAGGAAAACATGTATTTTATCCTGGAAGTCATTTTCCTTCAACTAAGGGCTCATTCATATGGGCGTATTGTCACCGCGTATTACGCATGCGTATTTCCTGTGCGTTCATCTTCCATTCACACCTGCCTGTGGACACTGCATATTGATACGAAGGAGAAATAAATTGCAGCATGCTCTATTCCTCCACGTATCAAACGCAGCCCTACTCAGGCATTACGAAGAGGCAGCGTTACGATACGCATCCTCGCTCTGAAGAGAGTGAAGAATTTGATTCCCGAGCATGCGCAGTGCCAATCACAGCCTATACGGGGTCTCTGTCGGCAGAGCGTATGGGCTGTAATGCGTACAGCCACTGCGAGAGACTCACAGCACTATACGCATACACCCGTGTAAATGAGCCCAATAGCAGATATATTATTCTCTTTAACTAATGGATTATCGCTGCGGAAATCACGGTCAGAGACCCGCCGTGAATTCCTTAGCAATGTCCGTCCAAATACATGCTGCGGTAAAAGATTCTCCCCTGCCCACAAGCAGAAATCAACTGCGATTTTTCGCTTGCAGGGGAGAATCGCAGCATGTTCTATTCTATGCAGAAAATCGCTTGGACGGCTTCCATTGCAGTCAATGGAAGCCGTTTGTCCCGTGATACTTTCGCTGTGAGCACATTTGAAGTATCGCAAGAATCTGCGTCACCAGATGGAATGCGCATGTGCGCCGGCTCGCTGGGCGAGACACTCGTGGTGGATACATAGGTGAGTATAGGGTCTCTGGGGGAGCGCCAGGTCCGATTCCACTGCGGTATTTCGCAGGCGGAATCTGACCCTGCCGTGTGCAGGCGGCCTTATTCAGGTAAATTCTAGACCACCAACAACTGCTAGAAAACCATACAAACAGTAACTGAATAATTTGTAAATATACACCACAAGGGGAAGGCTGCATTCACACTTCTCCAAGGGCTGTCAGTTATAATTCCATCTCTGGTTTGTTTTTGGAGCAGAGAAACCAAAATAAACATTTGTTTTTTTTACCCATTGACTTCAATGAATTTAACCCCTTACTGACCAGCCACTTTTTGCTTTGAAGAGCAAGCGATTTTAATTGTTTCATTGCAAAAAGCGACAACGCATTAACCCTTTCCAATCCAATTTGTATCCTGGTTTTTCTAGGGGGCTTTTTTTTTCTGCTGTTATACAACGGCGCTATATGCTGGCTAAAGCCAGTACTGCATGAGGTGACACGTTGGATAGGCTACGACAACAGAGAGGCTGGCAATATACAGTAAGAGAACCCCGACGGACGTCTTCCAACATCGCAGCTGTACTGCCTTGCATTGGAAAGGATTAATGTTGTCACATGAGGGCTTGCTTTTTTTGGAACAACTTGTATATTTTAATGGCCCCAACCTGGGTGAATATATAATGTGTTGTAGAACTTTTATCACATTTTTTGGAGGCGAGATGGAACCACCCCAAACCCCCCCCCCCCCCCCCCCATTGGAACCCCCCCCAACAAGCACCATTGCTCTGGGGTTTGTTTTTTCAGAGTTCACCATTTAGTAAAAATAACATGCTAGCTTTCTCAATTGGATCAGCACGATTATTGTGATACCAGGTTTATTGAGATTTTTGAAAATTTTTTAATACCTTTGCACAGTAAAATCAAGTTTTTAAGGACTCTTTTACACAGGTGTCAGCATTTTTACATTTGTCCGCCGATGCCATAAAAATGCGTGAATGGGCGCACCCTAAAGAAAAACAATTGAATCTGCATCGCTGCATTCTGAGACCCAAAACATTTGTATTTTTTTCAGTAATGGAGCTCTGAGATGTCTTCTTTTTTACGAGAAGTATTGCATTTTTTTTGGTACCATTCTGACGCGCATATTACTTTTGGATTGCTTTTTATTTTGTTTTTTTTTAGAGGTGAACAAAAGAAAAAGCAATTCTGACGTTTCTTTTTAAAATTATGTTTGCTGCATTCACCACATGAAATAAATAGCAAAATGTATTCATTGCTTGGGTCATTATTAGTGGTAATACCTGTTATGTGTGTTTGTGTTTTTTTTTTAACATTTTTTGGTATTTTATTTATTTAAAAAAGGGTTGGGGATGGGAAATAAGTGTTTTATTAAAAAACTGAATTTTTTTTCTTTAACTGAAACGGTATTGAACTTTTTTACACTATTTTTTAGTCCCCAAATAGGACTTGAAATAGGATTGTTCGATCCTAGTGCACTGCCTTACTTGCATTCTACTAAGCCTATGACATCAGCCTATTCAACTTTGCCAGGGCGAATTTACATGGCAGACCTGGGGACCTTTATCAGGCTCCTAGGCTACCATGGGAACCTAGTGGTACCTTGCAATCGCAATGTGGGGTGCTGATGTGTTAAACTGCCAGGATCTGAGGTTTCTCTGCTACAGGCAGTTAAAGCAGGAGCCTGGCTGTCAGTAATCACCGCTTTAAAAATATATATGTACAGGTTTAAAGCTTAAGTCTCGGTTCACACGGGATAGAAATCTCATAGAAATCTTGCAGAATGTCCACAGCAGGACTACATGGAAATTCCATGAGATTTCCACAGTGGAAAGGCTGCTTCAAAACCCGCTTTTGAAGCGGCTTTGCAGCCTGTATTCCGCTGCGGTAATCTCTTCCTGCAGAGAGAAGAGAGTCCACATCTGAAACGGTGCCCAAATTGACGTGTCGTCGATTCGAATTTCGCGACCCATGTCAGTTTCACAAATCTTGTCCACTTTGCTACTTAGTTTCAGTTTTAAAAATGCATGCAGACTTTTCGTGCGTAGGGTCCGCACGGATATTCTGCAGCATTTCCTCCCCGTGTAAACCCAGCCTTAGGCCTCCCTCACACTGCTGGTTCAGCCCGGTTTCGGTAGCATTGGAATGTGTTATGCCAGCGTTTTGGCTGCGGATGCTGAAAAAAAATCAATACTCACCTTGCAGGTGAGTTCAGGGTCCCCACCGGTATTTTTGGAGGTTCAAGCTGGCTGTTGGGTACTTGTAAAGCCGACAAAGCATCTATTGCTAGAGACGGGGATTGAATTCCCCGCCTCCTAGCAAGAGATTGCTCTGATAGGCTGAATTGGTTGAATGACAGCCCTCTCAGCCAATCATAGCCAGCACTGAATGCACCAATTACAGCCATTGAATGGCCCTCATGCAGCTACATTCGGAAAATAGGGATTGAAAAGGTTCTTTTTTTTACCATAACACATAGCTCAGTCTGCGATTACAATATAACACACAGTGACATAATGCAGTATGCATTATTAATCTAATTTGGATGGGGAGTGGTTCTGTCTGCAGGTTGTGGTGGATGCCATCGGGACCTCTTACATGGGCAGAATTTTTCTGCATACCACACCAAAAATCCGCACCGTAATCCACAGCTGTGTATTCCGCCCCAAAACCTGCAAGTCTCATTAAGGATTTTGATGCAGAATTGCAGGCAGAACAAAACCATTTTTATTCCGCATGCGGTCTCCAAGGTGAGTCTATCTGATAGATAGGCTTACCGTGAAGAATCGCGGAGTGGAGGAGAGAGTCAGAGAGCCGGTGAGGGGGAGGGTAGGAGGGAACTGCTCAGATTGAAGTGTATATCGGCCAGCCGTGAAAATGCCGGCCGATATACGCTCATATAAATAATCGCTTATGCAGTGATAGAAAGTGAGCCTTACTTAATTAATCTAATGAGCTAACACCGACAATGGAGGCTGCTATGCCACGTGACCTCATGTTGGAATGCAACCGGAAGTGGTGGGTCTAACTGCGTGTTTCGTTAAGAAATTTAAATCCTAGGATAATACCTTTTTTGAAGTGGTCCTGGGATCACTTTCCTGCGAGATAGTCTGGTGCAAGTTTTTGTGTGTTTTTGTGTCTCCTTGCTCTGGTGGGAGTGGTATAACATGAGACATGCTTGATCTCACCTGTGGGTATTTTGTCAGGGCTATTTAGCCTGGCCTGGGGCTTTGCTTGGGTGTAGTTTATTTTTAGTCATCCGCTGGCTGTGTAGGAAGCCAGAAGCTTGGAGCTGGTTCCTCTGCTTACCGGTGACTGTGCAAAGCTGAGTTTATATTTATTCCATCTTGTTTTCTGTGTTATTCTCCTATCCCTCATAGGGTTAACTAGTGGCCGAGGTACTAGGTCAGGCTCGTCCTTGTCAGCGGTCAAAAAAGGGGTGTGGCTTATTGTGGCATTTTTTTCCCTCCTTTATCTCTTGGATCCCGTCCAGCGTTTGTTTGCATGTGCGGGATCCAGGCCAGCGTGTTCTCGCGAGTAGATGACATTTAGTGTGATTCACACTAAATGTTATCTACTCGCGAGAACACGCTGCAGATGCTCGCATCGCATACAATCTACACATATATAATTATATACAGGGGATACCCAGGTTACCCCAGCATGCTCCATATCGCTATATACAGGAGATATACCTCCCCTGTATATAGTGATGCTGATGTAAGGTAGATATGTCCTGTATGTAATTATATGTACAGCTGGTATAACCTATACCACCTAAACATACAAGATTACATGAAGTACATGGTACATACCTCGTACCGCATGTACTGCTCCTCCGCTCTCCCCCTCAAGTCCCAACTCTGTCACTGCAGCGCCAGCCGGACATTCATCCTGACCCCCACACATCACACACACACACAACTCCACTACATCCATCCTGATCCCCAGACATCACACACACAACTCCACTACATCCATCCTGATCCCCAAACATCATACACACAACTCCACTACATTCATCCTGATCCCAAGACATCACACACAGCTCCACTACATTCATCCTGATCCCCAGACATCACACACACAGCTACACTACATCCATCCTGATCCCCAGATATCACACACACACAGCTCCGCTACATCCATCCTGATCCCCAGATATCACACACACAGCTCCACTACATTCATCCTGATCCCCAGACATAACACACAGCTCCGCTACATCCATCCTGAACCCCACACATCGCACACACAACTCTGCTACATCCATCCTGATCCTCACACATCACGCACACAGCTTCACTACATCCATCCTATTCCTCAGACATCATACACACAGCTCCACTACATCCATCATGACCCTCACACACATCACACACACAGCTCCACTACATCCATCCTGACCTCCACACACACATCACACACAGCTCTGCTACGTACATCCTGACCCCCACACAAATCGCACACACAGCTCCACTACATCAATCCTGACCCCCACATACATCACAGACACAGCTCCACTACATCAATTCTGACCCCCACACACATCACACACACAGCTCCACTACATCAATCCTGACCTCCACACACACACAGCTCTACTACATCCATCCTGACCCCCACACACACAGCTCCACTCACACACTCACTCACTCAATCCATCAATCAATCCAGAACCCCACAGCTCCAACACACACACACAGCTGCAGAGTCCTATATTTACTTAGCCCCCTGTGGTCATGTGATCCCTGGCTCCTCCCACACAGCATATCACATGACATGACATCATCGGAGGCCCTGGAAGCTGTCGGCCCTGCAGGTCTGTATTTCTCCTGCCCGAGGAGAGTTAAGCGGTGCTAGGGGGCAGTGCAGGCTCTGAAAATACCGGCCTGTAATAGGGCTGATAAAAAAAAAATACCGGCACCAGCCTGACAGAAAAAATACCGGCTGGGTGGCGACCCTACTTGCCTGGTTTACTTTATTAGGGAGAGTTTGTTTCCTTTATGCAGTTGTCATTATTTTGTACTGTTTGGTGTGTAGTAGCACAGTGTTTTCAGGTTATGTATCCAGTGTGTCCTGTGTAGACGTGACACCCTTTAAGCCACGACCATTGATTAAGACATAATGATTTGATATTTTGTAAGACTTGAAGCAATTTCGGATTTATTTTCTTGTGATATAATGCGATGAACTAAATGTATTAGATGTTGTATCGTGATATTTTTTTTAGTATTTTAGATTATTTATCAATGCTTAGAAGTAGATTGGATTAAGATATGGTTTGCCTGTCAGCATGTGTACCACAGAGAACTTCAATGATACAACGTAAAGACTTAAGCCCCATTTACACGGGATGACTGTTTTTGCAAATGATGCCTGACACTCATCTCCGCATGTACTCGCTCCTGTGCCATTGCACAGGGGCAAGAACCATTGGCTGGAAGCAGGATGGCTGGAGGAAATTTCACTCCTTGCTCTCCCCTGCCACTCTCCATGCACTTAACACAGTGCCCGTTCGGTACCAAACGACTGCTGTTTACACTGAACAATCATCATTCAGCTAATCGTTCATCGTTTAGGCTGAATAAAATCCTGATCGATGATCGTTAGGTGTAAACAGCCATTCAGTACTGAACGGACACTGTGTTTAGTTAATGGAGAGGGGTGGGGGAGAGCGAGGAGTGAAATCTCCTCCAGCCATCTCGGACCCCTGCTGGCCGCTCTGTCAGAGAGCCAGCGATACTCGCTCCTGTGCATCAGCATGGAAGCGAGTACACACAGGGACGAATGTCGGGCATCATTTGCCCGAACTTCGTCCCATGTAAATGGGGCTTTAGTGTAGTTTTATGTAGACAATGCAAAATATGAGGCAAGTGGAATGGTAGGTAGCAGGTAATTGGATTGATGAAACAATGTATATAGGTGTCTGCAGCTTGTCTGCGTGAGAAAGTAGGTTTTTTTTTCTATGTCATTAGGTGAGCTTGAAGCAAAATGTGGTCCAATGTCAAATGCATTGAAACTAAGCTGTCAAAGGTAACTCAATCTTCCAGCATATTAGATTGTATATTATAGATCTACAAGGTGATCTTTCGGTCACCTTGTGGATCAGCATATAATATGCTTCCTTGTCTGTGGCCGCTTCCTTCAGATTTTCCACAGTTATGTTTGTGTCAACCTTGATTGTGTCTGGCCAGTGTATTCTTTGTGTCCTCTTCTTCTGGACCCACTGGGCAGCATTAACCCCTTGAGTGGCAGGTTTTTATTACCATGCCGTGCTTTAGAGGACAGGTTTTTTTAAATAAGTCAAAACTTGAGTGGCACTCCCGGAAAATCTCCTGGGCTTGCTGCACTGACCATGCAGTTAACCCCTTCCCTCCATATGATGTAAGGGTACGTCATGGTAGCGGGGTACTTCCCACAAAATGACGTACCCTTACGTCATAGGGATAGCGCAAGATCATGACAGATCTCGCGCTATATGGCAGTGGGAGCCGGCTGTCACTGATAGCTGGCCTCCCGCTGTTAACCCCTTCCCTGCCGCGATCTAATTAGATCACGGCAGAGAAAGGGTTCATAGAGGGAGCGCGCTTCCTCTGTGACTTCAGACGGCTCTTGCAATGTTATCGCAGAGAGCCCAGCTAGTCACCATTGCAACAGGACGCCAGATACCGGCGTCCTGTATTGCCAGTGCCTGTGATCGCTGTATTAAGCGATAAGGCATTGTAGAAAAAAAGTCCTCAATGCCTTATCACAGCGATCATCAGTACTACAGTGCAAGTCCCCCAGAGGGACACAGATGGTGTAAAAAAAAAATTAAGATAATGTTCAAAAATAAAAATGTAAAAAAAAAACCCTTTTGTATGTTTTTTCTCATATTAGCATAAAAAAATCCCACATATTTGCTATTGTCGTGTTCGTAAAGACACGTACAATAAATTGAACACACTTTTTTTCCTGCATGGCAAAAAGCGTAAAAAAAAAACGCTAAGAAACTGAGGCAATATGCTAATTTTTAGCATTTTGCCTCCCAAAAAATGCAATAAAGGTAATCAAAAAAGGGGACTCCCTGTGGGGAGTAAAGAATCCCCTCCCACAGCTGTCACAGCGGTGACAGCTGTGGGAGGGGACCGCGAAGCCCTCCTATTGATTTTAATGGAGCCACCGCTGCCGGCAGCCCCATTAAAGGGAATATGATGCAAGCACCCTCACAATGATTTTCAGGGAAGGGCTTGAAATATAAGCCCTTCCCTGAAAATCATTTCTATCTGGTGTAAAAAAAATCACAGGCAGAATTCTATGAATGGACCAAGGGCTGCCTGTGATTGGCTGAGCGCTCAGCCAATCAGACGTAGCCCTTTCAGAAGATGGGGATTTTCTGCTGAAAGAACATAATTACAGTGCTAGGACCTGAGCGGCTAGACGCGCCTGAGCCCCGGCAGCGGCAGAGAGGTAATTATGCATTTTTTTCAACACCAGATAGAAATGATTTTTCATGGAAGGGCTTCTATTTCAAGCCCTTCCCCAAAAATCACTGCGGGGGTGCCGACACCTTTTTGCCTTAAATGGGGCTGCCGGCAGTGGCGGCTCCAATTAAATCAATAGGAGGGCTTTGCGGTCCCCTCCCACAGCTGTCACAGCTGTAACAGCTGTGGGAGGGGATTCTTTGCTCCCCGCAGGGAGTCCCCTTTACTCCTCATGCAAGTAAAACCCGGAAAATTCCAGTGACAGCTCCGTGCTCTGCACATTTCAGCACTAGAGCTGTCCACGGAAAACTTCCGGGGTTCAACTGCATGGTCAGTGCAGCAAGCCCCGGAGATTTTCCGGGCGTGCCACTCAAGGGGTTAATATTGTTTCTAGAGAATTGGCTCATATGACATGTCCAAAGTGTGAAAGCCTTTACTTGGTGGTTTTGCTTTCTACTGATACTTTTGCTTTCTAGTAAAACTTAGGATCGCCTTATTTGTTACCAACTCTGTCCATGATATGCACAGCATATGCTGCCAGCACCACAGCTCAAAGGCCTCCATCCTTCTGTCTACTTTCTTGAGTGTCCAGCTTTTGCATGCATATCTAGTTATTGGGGAAATTATTGCTGATGTCTTTTCTCTTCTATATCTTCGCCATTCCTTGCATTTTGCTACGGCCAAGACTAATTCCTTGTTTGATTTCAGGTCCAGATTCACCATTGTGGTCAATCTTGGATCCAAGGAAACTGAAATCTTGGACTAATATAGGGGTAAAGAAAAGGGGATTAGAAATCCTATTTCAATATGACATGTAGAGACCAATTTTAAGTGGAGGCAATATGACACAGATGCTGCCAGGAAGAGGTGCACATCTGCCCAAGCAACAAGGTTTCATTGATTAGGGGTTTGAGCCACTCAGCTGCTGTTACCAGCTGGCTCCCCAAGCCACTCAGAGCAGGGCAAGAGGTGAAGTAAACACAAATTTGTCAGGAAAGCTCTCAGCCAGACAGGGCTCAAAAGGGCAGCTCAATGCTAATGATTAAAATCCCATGCATTTCGTATGGTGTTTCCATATTTTTGTCCACCCCTGAGTATATATATATATATATATATATATATAATCTTTATTGAATTGTTAGAACTGACTTACTTAAATGCACATTATTAAGCCCACCTTAAAGATCCTTATGATTTGTGGGCCCCTAGATAATATGTCTTGGTCTTGGGGAGCTCTTCTGTACTGAAGAGATACTAAACATCATTCCCTGATGTAAAACATCTAGAATGTAATTTCTCACACGAAATGTGCTAAATGGGAAATGAAGTACAACACATGACAGGAATATAAATGCCTTCATATTACAGCTCCTAGGGGGTCCTTACAGGAACACTACATGTCACAGTATATATTGTGTTATTAACAGATATCGGAGCACAGAGCAGCTGTTGCTGGCAGTAGAATCCTCAGGAGACATCTGTGATGATCATATTAAACCCCTCTCGCACCCAACCAAGATTTTCGGAGTACTGGGAAATGTATGGATTATGTTCTTTATGTTTATAAAGCTATGGGGAAGTTTTCCTTTTATGTATGAATTAATATTTAGTAAATGAAGAATTAAAGAAAATCGAAATAAGAAACACATGACACGCTGTCCGTATTAATATGACATAAGCTACAGTGGCCAACACTGTTGTTAGAAATGTCCTTTTAGGTGTGAATGGACAGTGATTAGAAACTGTTACACTCTCATACTAAAAACCAATTAATAGTATCTGTGGATGTGACAGCATAGATTAGTTCTTGAGATGTAATTTCGGGATCAAAGGGTTGAGCTCTCAACTTGAGTCATGAAACTATTTTTCCGTACAAGAATATTTCATCGTTGATGTAACGCGCCACGGTTTTACATGCCTTTATAAGGCTACCTTCACATCTGAGTCGGGGGTTCCGTTTTCCTGTTCTGTTATGGGAGCAGGAGAAGGGAATTCCCTGGCTGAACGGGGACCGAACAGGCCCGGACTATAATGAGGTCCGTTTGGTTTCCGCTCAGCTGTCCGGCATTTTACCGGAAGAAAAACCGCTGCATGTAGGACTTATTCTTCCCGTATTTTGTGTCCTCTAAATGCAGATCCAACGCAGATGTGCAGGCAGCATGAGATTCAGGAGTATTAACCCCTTTAGGACCAAGCTGTTTTGTACTTTAAGGACCAGACACTTTTTAGGAATTTTACTCATGTGGTGGTTTTGCTGGCCTATTTTTTTCCTATAGCTACCTAAATTATTTTTGCTGCATTTTTTTTCTGTGACATTTAGGGCTATTTTTTAATATCCTTTCCATTGTCTCTTTTTCCCATTTTTTAGTTTTATTGGGGGTAAAAAGCTAAAAAAGATTTTTTTTAACATTTATAGCTGTTATTTTTTTAAGTAGTATATTTACGCTATAATAAAGCACAGGAATTGGATCCTCATTTTGTTTCAGAGGTTTTGATATAAAATATGTATGGTTTTGGAATACAGAGTGCATATGGCAGCGGTTTTCGTTGGCGTCAGCTTTTTTAATGTATTTTTTTAATGCTATAATTAGAGATGAGCGAACGTACTCGTCCTAGCTTGATATTCGTGCGAATATTACGGTGTTCGGGATGCTCGTTACTCGTAACGAGTACCACGCGGTGTTCCGGTTACTTTCAGTTTCCTCTCTGAGACGTTAGCGCGCTTTTCTGGCCAATTGGAAGACAGGGAAGGCATTACAATTTCCCCCTGTGACGTTCAAGCCCTATACCACCCCCCTGCTGTGAGTGGCTGGGGTGATCAGATGTCACCCGAGTATAAAAGTCGGCCCCTCCTGCGGCTCGGCTCAGATGCCGTGTGAGTTAGTGAGGGAAAGTGCTGTTCTATTGGAGTTGCTGTAGGGAGAGTGTTTGTAGTGAGTGTAGGCTTCAAGAACCCCAACGGTCCTTCTTAGGGCCACATCTACGTGTGTGCAGGCTGCTGTTATCAGTGGAAAAAATTTTTTTTTTCTTCTCAAAATCGGCAGTGCAGAGCATTGCACCCGGTATTAGGGACAGAAGTGGTGCTTAGGCAGGGAGAGTGTTAGGAGTGAGTGTAGCCTTCAAGAACCTCAACGGTCCTTTCTAGGGCCAAATTTAACCGTGTGCAGTACTGTGCTGGCTGCTGTTAACAGTGTTGCATTTTTTTTTTTCTTCTAAAAATCATCTGTGCAGAGCATTGCACCCTCCATTGATACTACAGGGACAGAATTGTGTAGGCAGGGCCACAACACAGTTATTGTTCATTGAATATACGCAGTGGGGCCTTCCCTTTGCAAAAAAGCGAAAAAATTATATTTGGCCTGCCTGTGTCAGTCCTAAGGTCTCCGTGTACGTGTGTGCTGCGTGGAGAACGTACAAAAATCAGACGCAACCAGCTACGGTTTACTGCAGGCTTGCGCCATTGTCTTTCCTGACTGGCAAATACCTGCTCTGCCAGAGTTAATAACTCTGCTACACTAAAGTTGTGTGACACTTTTTCAGGGCCACACCACAGTTATTAAACGTATTGTTCATTGAATATACGCAGTGGGGCCTTCCCTTTGCAAAAAAGCGAAAAAATTATATTTGGCCTGCAGGCTTGCGCCAATTTATTTCCTGCCTGGGAAATCAAATCACTGGTAATACAGCATGCTGAGGGGTAGGGGTAGGCCTAGAGGACATGGACACGGCCGAGGACGCGGAGGGCCAAGTGAGGGTGTGGGCACAGGCCGAGCTCCTGATCCAGGTGTGTCGCAGCCGACTGCTGCGCGATTAGGAGAGAGGCACGTTTCTGGCGTCCCCACATTCATCGCCCAATTAATGGGTCCACGCGGGAGACCTTTATTAGAAAATGAGCAGTGTGAGCAGGTCCTGTCCTGGATGGCAGAAAGTGCTTCGAGCAAGCTATCATCCACCCAGAGTTCTGCGCCGTTCAGTGCTGCAAATCCGAATCCTCTGTCTGCTGCTCCTCCTTCCTCCCAGCCTCCTCACTCCACTACAATGACACATGCTCAGGAGTGGGAACACTCCCAGGAACTTTTCTCGGGCCCCTGCTCAGATTGGGCAGCAGTGGTTCCTCTACCACCAGAGGAGTTTATCGTCACTGATGCCCAACCATTGGAAAGTTCCCGGGGTCCGGGGGATGAGGCTGGGGACTTCTGGCAACTGTCTCAAGACCTTTCAGTGGGTGAGGAGGACGATGACGATGAGACACAGTTGTCTTGCAGTGAGGTAGTAGTAAGGGCAGTAAGTCCGAGGGAGCAGCGCACAGAGGATTCGGAGGAAGAGCAGCAGGACGATGAGGTGACTGACCCCACCTGGTGTGCAACGCCTACACAGGACAGGTCTTCAGAGGGGGAGGCACGGGCAGCAGCAGGGCAGGTTGCAAGAGGCAGTGCGGTGGCCAGGGGTAGAGGCAAGGCCAGACCGAATAATCCACCAAGTGTTTCACAAAGCGCCCCCTCGCGCCATGCCACCCTGCAGAGGCCGAGGTGCTCTAAGGTCTGGCAGTTTTTCACCGAGACGCCTGATGACCGACGAACAGTGGTGTGCAACCTTTGTCGCGCCAAGATCAGCCGGGGAGCCACCACCAACAGCCTGACCACCACCAGCATGCGCAGACATATGATGGCCAAGCACCCCACAAGCTGGGACGAAGGCCGTTCACCGCCTCCGGTTTGCACCGCTGCCTCTCCCCCTGTGCCCCAACCTGCCACTGAGATACAACCCCCCTCTCAGGACACAGGCACGACCGTCTCATGGCCTGCACCCACACCCTCACCTCCGCTGTCCTCGTCCCCATCCACCAATGTCTCGCACCGCACAGTTCAGCCGTCGCTAGCGCAACGGTTGGAGCGCAAGCGCAAGTACGCCGCCACGCACCCGCACGCTCAATCGTTAACCGTCCACATAGCCAAATTTATCAACCTTGAGATGCTGCCGTATAGGGTTGTGGAAACGGAGTCCTTCAAAGCTATGATGGCGGCGGCGGCCCCGCGCTACTCAGTTCCCAGTCGCCACTACTTTTCCCGATGTGCCGTCCCAGCCCTGCACGACCACGTCTCCCGCAACATTGTACGCGCCCTCACCAATGCGGTTAGTGGCAAGGTCCACTTAACTACGGACACGTGGACAAGCACAGGCGGGCAGGGCCACTACATCTCCCTGACGGCACATTGGGTGAATTTAGTGGAGGCTGGGACAGAGTCAGAGCCTGGGACCGCTCACGTCCTACCCACCCCCAGAATTGCGGGCCCCAGCTCGGTGGTGGTATGTTCGGCGGTGTATGCTTCTTCCACTAAAGCACCCTCCTCCTCCTCCTCCTCAACCTCTGTCTCGCAATCTAGATGTGTCAGCAGCAGCAGGACGTCGCCAGCAGTCGGTGTCGCGCGGCGTGGCAGCACAGCGGTGGGCAAGCGTCAGCAGGCCGTGCTAAAACTACTCAGCTTAGGAGATAGGAGGCACACGGCCCACGAACTGCTGCAGGGTCTGATAGAGCAGACCGACCGTTGGCTTGCGCCGCTGAGCCTCCAACCGGGCATGGTCGTGTGTGACAACGGCCGTAACCTGGTGGCGGCTCTGCAGCTCGGCAGCCTCACGCACGTGCCATGCCTGGCCCACGTCTTTAATTTGGTGGTTCAGCGCTTTCTGAAAAGCTACCCACGCTTGTCAGACCTGCTCGTAAAGGTGCGCCGGCTCTGCGCACATTTCTGCAAGTCCCACACAGACGCTGCCACCCTGCGCACCCTGCAACATCGGTTTAATCTGCCAGTGCACCGACTGCTGTGCGACGTGCCCACACGGTGGAACTCTACGCTCCACATGTTGGCTAGGCTCTATGAGCAGCGTAGAGCTATAGTGGAATACCAACTCCAACATGGGCGGCGCAGTGGGAGTCAGCCTCCTCAATTCTTTTCAGAAGAGTGGGCCTGGTTGGCAGACATCTGCCAGGTCCTTTGAAACTTTGAGGAGTCTACCCAGGTGGTGAGCGGCGATGCTGCAATCATTAGCGTCACCATTCCTCTGCTATGCATCTTGAGAACTTCCCTGCAAACCATAAAGGCAGCCGCTTTGCGCTCGGAAACCGAGCCGGGGGAAGACAGTATGTCGCTGGATAGTCAGAGCACCCTCCTGTCTATATCTCAGCGCGTTCAGGAGGAGGAGGAGGAGGAGCATGAGGAGGATGAGGAGGAGGGGGAAGAGACAGCTTGGCCCACTGCTGACAGTACCCATGCTGCTTGCCTGTCATCATTTCAGCGTGTATGGCCTGAGGAGGAGGAGGAGGAGGAGGATCCTGAAAGTGATCTTCCTAGTGCGGACAGCCATGTGTTGCGTACAGGTACCCTGGCACACATGGCTGACTTCATGTTAGGATGCCTTTCTCGTGACCCTCGCATTCAACGCATTCTGGCCACTACGGATTACTGGGTGTACACACTGCTCGACCCACGCTATAAGGAGAACCTTCCCACTCTCATTCTCGAAGAGAAAAGGGGTTCGAGAGTGTTGCTATTCCACAGGACCCTGGCGGACAAGCTGATGGTAAAATTCCCATCCGACAGCGGTAGTGGCAGAAGGCGCAGTTCCGAGGGCCAGGTAGCAGGGGAGGTGCGGAGATCGAGCAGCATGTACAGCCCAGGCAGTGCAACAGTCTTTAAGGGCCTGGCCAGCTTTATGGCTCCCCAGCAAGACTGTGTCACCGCTCCCCAGTCAAGGCTGAGGCGGCGGGAGCACTGTAAAAGGATGGTGAGGGAGTACGTAGCCGATCGCACGACCATCCTCGGTGACGCCTCTGCCCCCTACAACTACTGGGTGTCGAAGCTGGACACGTGGCCTGAACTAGCGCTGTATGCCCTGGAGGTGCTTGCTTGTCCTGCGGCTAGCGTCTTGTCGGAAAGGGTGTTTAGTGCGGCTGGGGGAATCATCACAGATAAGCGTACCCGCCTGTCAACCGACAGTGCCGACAGGCTAACACTCATCAAGATGAACAAAGCCTGGATTTCCCCAGACTTCTCTTCTCCACCAGCGGACAGCAGCGATACGTAAGCAATACGTAGGCTGCACCCGTGGATGAAAGCTACGTTCTCTCTCACCATCCAAAACGGGGACATTTCTGCTTCATCAATTTGTGTCTAATATTCCTCCTCCTCCTCCTGCTCCTCCTCCTGAAACCTCACGTAATCACGCTGAACGGGCAATTTTTCTTAGGGCCACAAGGCTCACTCATAATTTTTCTAAACAATTTTTATATGTTTCAATGCTCTTAACAGCGTTGAAACTTTAACTTGAACCAATTTTTAGTTAAACTGGGCTTCCTCCAGGCCTAGTTACCACTTAAGCCACATTAACCAAAGCGATTAATGGGTTTCACCTGCCCTCTTGGTTGGCCATGGCCAATTTTTTTGATGTACATTAGTACTGTTGATACAGCAATTTTTGTGGGCCCTCGCCTACAGTGTAATCAAATGAATTTTTAGCCCACCTGCATTACAGCTGACGTTACATCCGCTGTGTTGGGCAATGCAATGTGATATTTCTGTGTACCGCCGGTGGCTTCCTGGCACCCACCCATGCTGTGGGTCCACAGGGAATTATAAATGCATCTGATTCCACTTGCAAAGAACCCCAGTCAGACTGGGGCATGCAGTGTGGGCCGAAGCCCACCTGCATTAAGCACGACATTACTACCTCAGCTGTGTTGGGCAATGCAATGGGATATTTTTGTGTACCGCCGGTGGGTTCCAGGGAGCCACCCATGCTGTCGGTCGACAGGGACTTCACAATAGGGAGTTGTACCTGCCTGTGTCTATGAATTAAAAAGCCTGGTCTGACTGGGGCATGCAGAGACACCTTGACAGAATGAATAGTGTGTGGCACATAGGTTCCCCATTGCTATGCCCACATGTGCAGCTCCTGATGGCGGTGGCACAGGATTCTATTTCTCATTGCTTCTATACAGCATTGTGGGCTATCACCCTGCCCCTTTTAAAGAGGGTCGCTGCCTAGCCGTGCCAACCCTCTGCAGTGTGTGCCTGCGGTTCCTCGTCATGGCAGACGCACTTCTAAATAGACATGAGGGTGGTGTGGCATGAGGACAGCTGAAGGCTGCGCAGGGACACTTTGCTGTGCGCTGTGGGGGGGAGGGGGGGGGGTTGGGCAGCATGTAACCCAGGAGAAGTGGCAGCGGAGTGTCATGCAGCCAGTGATTGTGCTTTGTTGGAGGTAGTGTGGTGCTTAGCAAAGGTATGCCATGCTAATGAGGGCTTTTCAGAAGTAAAAGTTTTTTTTTTTTGGGGGGGGGCCCACTCTTGCCGCTATTGTGGCTTAATAGTGGGACCTGTGAACTTGAGATGCAGCCCAACATGTAGCCCCTCGCCTGCCCTATCCGTTGCTGTGTCGTTCCCATCACTTTCTTGAATTGCCCAGATTTTCACACAAGGAAACCTTAGCGAGCATCGGCGAAATACAAAAATGCTCGGGTCGCCCATTGACTTCAATGGGGTTCGTTACTCGAAACGAACCCTCGAGCATCGCGAAAAGTTCGTCCCGAGTAACGAGCACCCGAGCATTTTGGTGCTCGCTCATCTCTAGCTATAATGTAATTATTTTCTACTTATTCTTGCAATGATTTTCTTGATCTACGACCCCCATGACGTCATATAAGACCTCTAGGAATCATTCACATGGCCTTTTTTTTTTTTTTAACTCACACAATTTTTCACTGTAGCTTGGGCATCCATAGGAGCTTCATCCACAGGATCCCCAGTAACAGGGAAAAACATCCCCCTATAGTGACATCAGCCACTACAGAGCCGATTTGGGTCTGCTAGGAACCTGCAGCTCTGTTGTAACAGGGGGGAACCGAGCAGTCGCGTGATTGCTGGGTCGCATAGTAGAATAGTTATACTTCCACTTTCCCTTCTTAGTTAAAAGCCACTTCTCCCTTCTCCTCCGGGTCCTCGGCTGTGACTAACAGCTGACAACCTGACCTGTTCCTGCTTGATTGCAGCAGCAGAGGCTTTAATCTTGCGCCGTATTTTTGCTATCGGCTGGGATTAAAGCCCAGGACCAAGTATAGTATATTTACAATGCCTGGTCCTTAAGGGGCTAATAGAACACATCACATATTGAAGCCAGTTGTATAATGTGGAACTATGGCTATGTGGCGAAACTATATGGATGGCAGCCCTGTATAATATGATACTGTAGTTCCTGAGCCCAATACACGAAAAACATGTTAGAGCCCTTTGGTGCTTTGCCTCTATTCTCTACTCTTTTGTCATTTCATTCCTGCAATTCAGAAGCTATGGCTTTATTTCTATTTTTCCATCAACATAACTGCACAAAAGAGCTTTCTACGCTTGACAAATTGGATTTAGTAAAGTAAACAATTTACTGTACTGAAAACTATTGGGGGGGGGGGGGGGATGAAATGGAAAAAACAGCAAATGGTTAATTTTGAGGGATTTGATTTTAGGTTTAAATTTACAGCATCTACTGAACAGGAAATAAATGACATGCTACCTTTATTTTGCGAGTCTGTAAAATGACTATAATGCCAAATTTATATAGTTTTTGTTATATTTTACTGCTTTTACAAAATAAAACACTTTTTTAAACTAAAAAAATTAGTTTTGAGTTGGCATATTCTGAGACCCATAACTTTTTTTAATTTTTCTATCAATGGAAATGTGTGCAGGCATGTCTCCTGCGGGGCACGCTGTATTTTTATTGGTATCATTTTGGTGTAATACAAGTTTTTGATCACTCTTTTGGAGAGGCATGGCAAACAAGGAAGAGCAGTCCTGGTACATTCTCTTTACGTCATTCATCATCTTTTAACAATTCAAACCTTTACAAATGTAGCAATACTAATGATGCGTTTTTTTATTGTTTAGGTTTTCCGTAATGGGAAAAGAGTTTTTGAGATTTTTATATAATATTTTTGGACATTTTATTTCACTTTTTAAAATTACATTTAGGTAGAAGACTTCAGCCGCCTGCACACAGCGAGGTTTGAATTGCGGAATCTGCAATAGTCTCCCGCGTGGACTATCCATTCAGCACTAATTGAAAGCAATAGAGCATCCAGATGTCTGCTCACACGAGCAGACAGTGATTTTGATTTTCCGCTTGCAGCAAAAAAAAAAAAAAAATCGCAGCATGGTCTGTTTTTGCGCGGATTCCAGAAGTCAATAGAAGCTGTCTGACTCGCATCCCTTTTACAATTGACATTGCGGAAAAGTCACAAATTCCGTGTCATCGCTAGGAAATGACGCGGGAAAGGCTTAAAAAAACATCTGTGCTGCGCATGTCCGATTGCGAGCCATGCGGACCATCCACAGCGGGGAAGAGAGAAGACAGGCACACGGGGTCACAGGCCAGGCATCACAGGGTCAACCTGTGACCCTCCTTATATAATACACTGCAGTATCCTGTTTCTCTGAAAATAAGACATCCCCTGAAAATAAGACATAGCATGATTTTCCAGAACTTTTGAGGATGCAAAATGATTTTTCAGGCTTTTTGAGGATGCTTGAAATATAAGCCCTATTCCAAAATTAAGCCCTGCTAACAGTTAATTAAAAAAGTCAATTTAAATAGTGTCCAGGCAGCTAAACATGTAAAAAAGTTAAACCTTTTTGAACAAAAATTAATATAAGACACTGTCTTATTTCCGGGGAAACACGGTTGTTCTATTTCACAGAGAATTGTGCATGTCAACATTATTCTATTTCAGGGGTACTTTTGGCAATCACTAGTTTGATAATTACTACAAAAGGAAATCCTAAGGTCTTCATGTTAACTTATTGACATCCTACAGTCATGTTTTGGGGGCACTGATGGGGGTGGGAGATGCCACAGTCACTACTGACCGTGCCATCTAAGTGGTTAAAGAGATGGAATCTGAGTTATCTCTAACCTGGCTATTGCAGTTTAGTGACAGCTGCAGAATGCTCCTGAGCTTGTTCTATGCATTCCCTGCACACATGCATCATAATTAGAGATGAGCGAACGTACTCGGTAAGGCCGATTTCGCAATCGAGCACCGCGATTTTCGAGTACTTCACTACTCGGGTGAAAAGTACTCGGGGGTGCTGTGGGGCGGGGCGTGGCGCGGTGGAGCGGGGGGTAGCAGCGCGGAACAGGTGGGAGCTCTCTCTCTCTCCCTCTCCCCCCCACTCCCCTCTGCAACCCCCCCGCTCACCCACAGCGCCCCGAGTACTTTTCACCCGAGTAGTGAAGTACTCGAAAATCGCGGTGCTCGATTGCGAAATCGGCCTTACCGAGTACGTTCGCTCATCTCTAATCATTATATATATATATATATATATATATATATATATATATATATACTGAGGTTTCCCCAGAAATAAGCCCTACCCCTATTTTCGGGACTTGAAATATAGCCTCCCCCCCGATAATAAGTCCTAGCTGCACTATGTTAAAAAAAAGCAATACTCACCTAGCCGCCGGCGTCTGTGTCCCTCACACTGCTCTGTGGCACTGTGGCAGGCTGCAGTCCTCAGCGCTGACAGGATTCTCTTCTGGTGACAGGGCTTTGAATACCCCGCCTCCGGTAAGAGAGCGCTGTGATTGGATCGAGCGCCAGCCAATCAGATCCGGCACTCAATGAACCAATCACAGCCATTCAGTAATGTCATTCACTGAATGGCTATGAATGATCAAGCACCATCTTTGATTGGCTGGCGCTCAATCCATTCACAGTGCTCTCTTACCGGAGGCGAGGTATTCAAAGTCGCGTTACCAGGAGAAGAGAATCCAGCACTGAGGACTGCAGCAGCGCGTGGACCAGCGCAAAGGACACAGACGCCGGCGGCTGGGTAAGGAAGAGACACCCCCACCCAAAAAAAAGACACTGTGCCTCTTTTGAGGCAAAAATTAATATAATACAGTGTCTTATTTTCAGGGAAACACGGTGGGTGTGTATATATATATATTAGATATTGGGAATGGATTAAAGGTTATGTTATCCTCATTGCCACAAGTAATTACCCCATAGATCTGGGGGATCCATACTACATACTGTATTTGATAGGTACCTTTGGAATGGGAAAACGGAAGACTGTTTGAGGCTTACTGAGTTTTACCTTAAATCAGTGTTTCCCAACTCCAGTTAGGAAACACTGGGACCCCCAACACGTCATGTTTTCAGAATATCCTTTAGTAACACCACCTGTGGCAATGTCTGAGGCACTGACAATAATTACATCACCAGTGCAACACTGAGGAAATCCTGAAAACATGACCGGTTGGGGGTCCCTGAGGACTGGAGTTGGGAAACACTGCCTTAAATGAATGGGCCCCATATTGCATATTTTTAATAGCATTATTGTGCAGGTCACATGGAAAAACTACAAAGTGGCAAGCAAGAGCTATCAGGTGAGGGTGGGCCACTTTTTAAACTTATTTCCTGAGCCCGCATTTCAAGCTGTACGGATAGCAGTGCTCATCTCATTGCTTGATGTCATCCTGCAGTAAATCCTCTGTTTAACTTTATGTAGTAGTCTGGAAAGAATTTCTTTTAAAACAGCATTTAGTTGTATTATTGTTAAGATTATACAATTTTTTTCTTGAATGAGCTGCTCTTTAGTAATCACGCTGATGAGATGCAACAAAAGCCCAGTGTCGGCTAATAAACAATTCACTCATCTGGCAATTTAGTTCAATTTGCTTCCTCTGAAAAGAGCACTTATTAATGCATTAAAGATAGAAAGAGATGGAGGTTGTTGCCATGTAACTGGACGCAGGGTGTTGAGCAATGAATTTTTAATGTTGTTCATAAGGACACATTAAATCGCTCTGAACATTACGGCCAGCAATGGAAATGAAAATGTGTTGGCAGCAATTGAAAAGCCAGCTTTTATCCCTTTACCTCAATTTCAAATGTGTATTGTGGAAAATAATCATCTACATGGCAGAAAATGGGATTTAGCTGAAAGTTCATTACCCACTTATCTACAGAAAGATTAAATTAGGAAGAGTAGACACATAAGACTTTATTCACAATGTGTTTAGGGGGGTTTGTTTGATGTACAGATGAAGAAGGGTCCTTTTACATGGGACAATGGATGATGGAAGCAAGTTGGTAATGTTCAAGATTTGCAATATGTTAGAATAATTGTATGTTTTTCATATCTGTGAACACTTGTGAGATCACTCGTCTTTCCTTCTTTCCTGCTGTTTCCATTATTAATGACTACAATGTGTTGTCTTCCTGGCACTCGAGTTCAACACATTATGGAGCTGGTGAGGATCCAGTGGTCATGGTGCACATTAGCACCAATGACAAAGTTAGAGGTAGGTGGAAAATGCTTAAAAACGATTTCAGAGATCCAGGAAGTAAACTTAGGGCAAGGAACTCCAGAATAGTATTTTCTGAAATACTTCCTGTACCAAGTGCCACACCAGAAAGGTAGCAGGAGATTTGGGAGGTAAACAAATGACTAAAGAGTTGGTGTAGAAAAGAGGTGTTCTGGTTCCTGGAGAACAAAGCTGACTTTACTGTTAGCTATAAGTTCTACTATAGGGATGAAAACCATGGGAAAGAAGATGACTAGATGGTTGGAAGAATGCTTAAACTAGGGACTGTGGGTGAGGGAAACCACAAGTATAGAGGGGAAGATAGTCCCAGATCACTGTTTGCACCAAGTAATCAAATGGTGGCGGAGCGGTGCCAGGGGTTAGAACTGACGGAATAGCTAATACAGATATACTTGAAACAAAAATTAACCAAAACCTTCTAAACTCTATGATGATTAATTTGTCTGACCAATAAAGTTGATGAACTAGAAGTAATAATGTTTGAGGAAAACTATGACATAGTGGGAATAACTGAGACTTGGTTAGACATGAGCTGTGACTCAGCAGTTAACTTACAGGGTTATAGTTTGATCAGAATGGATCATATAAAATAAAAAGTTTAAGTAAAGGAGAAAAAACTCAATTTAAGAAAAAAAAACATTTTGCCGACAAAAACAGTTTTTTAAAGGATACAATACTTTAAAAAAAATTCCAAATAGCAACATGTAATAGGCATTGCCACATTTGTAATGACTCAGAAAATAAAAATACTTTGTTATTTATCTTGCATGGTGACTGCCATAAAAAACAATTTTAAAAGTAATGCCATAATTTCTTTTTATCTTTTGTTCACCTCCCAAAAACACAATAGAAAGCAAATCTAAAAGTCACATCTACCTCAAACAGGTACCAATAAAAACTACATCTCTTTCCATAAAAGACATGATCTCACGTGGATGCTTTGCTAGACAAGAAAAAAAATACTATAGGTCTTAGAATTAGAGATTAGCGAGCACCCAAATGCTCGGGCCCGCGTTATTCAAGTCGAGCTTTTCAGAAAATTCGAGAGCTCTGCTCGAATAACGAACCCCATTGACTACAATGGGAGACTCGAGCATTTTTGTATGTGGGACGCCGGGTCCCGAGCTTTTTTTTTTTTCTTGGTTCGGGGCGGGGTTGAACACGGCGTGATGCTCGTTCGAGTAAAGAGCACCATCGAGTATGCTCAAACGAGCAGCAGGCTCGGCAGAGTATGTTCGCTCAACTCTACTTAGAATGCAGCGATGCAAATTCCATTGCTTTTTAAAAAAAAAAAAAAAAAAAAACACATGTTTTTGTTGTGCAAAAGTAGTAAAAAATAAAAAAATCTATATGAACTTGTTATCGCAGTAATTGTGCTGATGCAGATAAGAAAGTTATCATGTTATTTTTACCTAATGGAGAAGACCATAAAAACAAAGCCCACAAGTAATGGGATGATATCTTGGGGGGGTTCCATCACCTCCCCCAAAGAATTTAAAATCCGGAAATGTTATACAACACATGATATGTACCTCAGATTTGTATATATAAAAAAACAAGCCCTCATACGGCTATGTCAATGACTTATGGATCTTGCAGTTCAAAGATGAAAATTGTTTGGTCCTGCAGGCAAAAAATAGGCTAGTCATTGAGGGGTTAAAGGACAGCAAGTATAGGGAAAATCAACTATAGTACTTTATATCTGTTGTTCTTGGTGCTGTCAGCTTCTGGTGTCATTTATGGTGCCTGTATTTTATCAATAGAGAGTGCAGTATTAGCATGCACAGAAGAGGAGGGGCCCCATAGCATATACCAAAATTGGCCCTCCAATGAAGTACATGTTAATATTCCCTACACGCCCTACTATGACCCCTGGGGTCAATTCCCGACCTCTTATTGGCTAACAGTGCAGTTCTTTCAGAAAAAGGAGCACAGGGGAGCAGGCTAGTGGTGGGCTCCTCCCTAATAGGACTCTGTAGCAGTTGCATTGCCTTCGACTACGGTATGTATACCTTTGGAGAGGAATGCAGCTATAGACTACAGTAATACAAAAGAATTAGGATCAAAATCTTTAAATCCTTCGTACGAACCTCATCTACTTTTCACACTTCTATCTATGATCATTTCTTTCTAAGTAATGATTTCATGGGAGATCGATATCTACATACCATATAAGAATATTATGGTAACTTTCTGCCTCAACAGATGTAAAAGTACAATGCAAAGAATGAAAATCTAGACACATATTAAAGTCGAGATACTGTAACGAGCATTTGTAAAAGTCTTTTAGAATATCATACCTTGCATTCCTCCTGTCATGATCGTTGAGTGCAAGCTGGTAGACATATTCCCGCAGGTACGTCTGTAACTCCTGGTAAGTTCCAACCATTTGATTGAAAGTGCTGGTTGTGAAAAGTGAATATACACCAATGAAGGTACAATTATTATATTAGATTATCTTAACACAGCTCAATGTTAAAGCTGGCATCCCTTCCCATTACAGTGAGGATAATTACTGTGGGAGATTTTGACTAGAGGCCATGACTAAATGTTTTGTGCATTTAGACTCGGCAATCATCATTACTATCCCACAGAAACTAAGGAATCAATCATCAGCACTATGGGTAAAGGCGCTTTAAGTCATTGGGATCACACACCATTTCAAGAAATGTTACATTAATGGTTGCTTACATGATCCAATCTATTTTATCTGAAGCTGTCTATTGAAAGTTGCACACACAATATAAAACCAATGGATCTTTTGTGAAAAGTTGGGGAATGTAGGTACTTCATGCTGCCGGAACAGGGATGCCTTTTGCCCCCAATGCAGCATTTCATAATAAATAGATTTTGAAGTGTAACTTGGAACTCCTGGGGGTGGCCATGCCAGCCTCTCCCCGCTCACTGCGTGAAGATTGGCAGCTCCTTTCTATGCTTGTGTATAGGGAGAAGCTGTCAGTTTTCATGCTGCGGGCGAGAAAAGATCATGTGGCCTACCCCCATGACTGGGAGCTCCATTACAAGTAAAACACCCACAGACGCATAAAGCATCCATGTCCCAGGTTCATGCTGCCCGCAGTTTAGGCAAAATGAACCTGATGACAGAGTCCCTTTAAAGCAGTTATTTGGGGACTTAATATTGATTCAGTGTGTCAGTGTTTGATTAGCGAGGTTTTTTTGGGCGTAGCTAGGTGGAAAGGTGGGGCATATGCCCCAGGCGCTACTGGGAAGGAAGGGGGGGCGCTGTCTGCCCACACTGTCAACAGCTGGTTGCTATTGCAGGCTCCACCAATCAGGTGGTGACTGCAGTAGAAATCAGCTTTTCAGCGCTGCACCTCAGGGGCTGGGCTTCTGCTGCTGCTGGGGTGTGAGCTCAGAGGAGCCTATTTGAGTGTGTACACAGCAGGAAGCAGCAGAGAGCTGCTCTACACGTGAGTAGAAGAGAATAGAGCCTCAAGGTGGTGGTGACTACACGGGACTGTGTTGTGGGGGTTGGAGGGAGTGATGTGTACATGGGACTGTGTTCTGAGGGCTGGAGGGAGCGAGGTTTACATGGGACTGTGTTGGAGGTTGCTGAAAGGAGTGGAAGAGAATGACATTATTTACATGGGGCTGTAAAATACTGTGACTCCATTCTCCAGGGCAGCTGCTTCTTTTCCAGTTGAATCCCAGAGCAGTGAAAGGACGTCAGGTCACCTCGGCTCTGCCTGTTCGATTCTGCAGCTAATCCCTCCTCAGCAAGTTTGTACTCTTTTGCCCAATTTGACATTTAATATGGAGAGTCATAGCTTTTACATGAACGATGTTTTGTAGCCTGAAACAACCCATTGGAAACCATGGGCTTCACACACATGCGTTTTTGTAGTGCTACAAAGTCATGCGATTTTATAGCCCATGTGAATAAGGGTAAAGCCCAGTAAGTATTGTGCATAGGTCCTAATAATTGGAATAGTACCCATGGACAATACTTGCTGGGTATAAGATAGTTGCCTCAACAAATGCCCTTCCCAGCATGCAGTTACAGCTCTGCACATTGAATGTCGCATCAGCTGCTGGGTAAAAAAAATGAATCTTTGCCCCGTGTGCAGAAAAACCTAGCTACACCTCTGGGGGTTCCAACCCTGGTAGATAACCAGAATAAAGGCACCAAGTCATTGTTTACCCAGGCACAACAGCTCATTCATGCAGTGGCTATCTCTTGTACAACATTTAGCTCAGTATCTTTTAAGTTACTGTGATTGAATTATTGTACATGGCTTATCCAGAGGAAAATCTCTTTCAGAGGGTACAGTTCCAAATTTAGAAAACGAATTTGCATAAAAGATATTAAATTAATATTGATTATAATGTACATTCTCATAATAAATGTATACAAAATCAAACCCTGAGAAGATCAGATTGAGGATCTGTGAACACTACTGATTTCCACAATGAATGGGCCCTATAGAGTGCTTAACCCATTTGGAAATACTCAGAGTTTTCAGTTTTTTAAAGTTCGACACATCATTCTAAGAAATTGGGAAATTTACATCACCGGCATATTAGTTAGAATGCTCTGTCAAATTTACAGATGTAAAGTCCACACACAGAAGGGTATGAGCGGAAGGAACCAAAGAGTGCAGTGCAGTTCTTGACCACACGGTCTAAACAAGAGTTTGTACATTTCTGTTCATTTATGTTTAACATTGGACTGCTTTAGCTAATAGAAAAAATGGAAATAGTCAATTGTAATAAAAAGGGGTAAAGAGTTACAACTGGCCTGATGTTAGAATTAGTTACACAATGTGAAAACATCACAGATTAGAAATAAGCATCAGCGTTTTTTGAAGTACAGAGCGAATCTCTCTACTTGGAAAAATGGGCTGTGTCTAGTAAGCTCAATCACTTTCAAGTCAGTAAGGCTAAGCTGCAATACCAGATGCATCCCATGGACAAAAGTGGCGCTGTTTCTGGGGAAAAAAAAGCGAGTGCATTTTTCTAATTTCCAACAATGCCATTAAAGGACATCTGCCATTTACTTTTACCTTTATGAGCTAAGCTTATGGACTTAAAGTAGGTGACCCGCTGAGTCTGAGTATGTAAGTGTTATACTTACCTTCCCCATTGTTCCGCTAGTGTCAGTGCTGGAAGCCACTGTTCAGTACGTTGAATAGAACTGCTCCGTAGTCCTTCCATTATAAAATTAGTACAAGTGGACTACTTAGCAATGTTGTTGTTAGCCGTTTAGTCGTTCACGACCCGCGGCGACCCTAAAGGCTCCCTCCATGTTTTTCGGTTTTGCACTGCCTCTTTCAGTTGTGTGATATCCATGCCAGTATCAGCTCTGACAGTATCCACCATCATGTCCTTTGGCGGCCAGGTCTTCTTTTGCCACTGATCCGTTCAAGCATTATAGATTTTTCTAGCGATTCTGCTCGCATTACATGGCCAAAATACGTGACACTGAGTCTGGTCATGCATTGAACGGTGACTTACAGCACTGACACTGAAGGAGGTAAGTATAACTCTTACATTCCTGGACTCAGCAGGTCACCTACTTTTAGCCCATAATGCTTAGCTCATAGGGCTAAAAGTAGATGACAGATTCCCTTTAAGTAAGGAAAGAGGACTGCTTGATACAATGAGCAGCAGTGTTGTCTTACTTGCTTGTTAAGTCTTTGCATTCCACCATGTGTGCAAGAAGTACTTTTTAAATGGTCCACAATGTAGAATGAATAGGCAGCACTAACACTATAGCAGTTCTTTATTTTGTATCTTGGTACTATAAAAAGCAGGATTAAACTCGAGGACGCGGTGCACACAACTGAAGGCTAGGGAAAGTGTGATCTAATGTGAAACAGCTGTCGTCTATGTGCACCGCGTCCTCAATCTTATTCCTGCACTTCTTTATACCAAGATACGACATAAAGAACTGCTATAGATTTCACCTCAGTGAGTGCCGCCTATTCATTCTACAATGTGCATATTTGAAGAACTCTACTACTGTGGCTGAGCACCATTGTTTATCACTGGGAACCGCAGTCAGAATGCGTTTGGTGAATTCCGCCTGCTCTTCTTTTGTTTGGATTAATTTTTTAAATGGTACTCAAGCTGCAAACCATGCAAATAGAAGACGGTAATCTCCAGAGAAACACTTACTCTCTGTCAACGACAAGGCACTGTGTGTCATCCTCTTCAGCTATGATGTTGGCAGAACGAACATCCTCACTTAAAAAGAAGGACAGAATAAGGAATCAGGCATTGGACATTTCATTAGCATTGTTTTGCGCCTCTTGTGTCATTGTTTCAGTCATCTGATTAATGATCAGAGGAGAAGAACACAGTGGAGAGAACATGAGTCAGAAACATCAGCCTCACTGTGGTGACAGGTCTAACTACATAGCACAGGATACGTGACAGATTTCACATTATTGAATTATTTCTTATACAAGTGATTTGATATCACACTAGCAATTTGTCTTTTTTTGACTTATTGAGAAGCAACTATTGTACTTTTTCTCTTGCAACATTATTAATCTCAGTAATTTACTATGCAAACTATGCAGCAAGTAGGAAATAAATAAATCTCGTTATTTGTATAGCGCCAACTTATTCCGCAACGCTTTCAGGTAATTTATTTCTTACCCCCCACCAAGCTGGGTATTCATTTTACTGACATCGGAAGGATGAGCCAACCTTGAGCCAGCTACCTGAACCATTGGGGGGATTGAACTCACAATCTTCAGGACCTGAACGAGGGTTTAAGACTGCATTCCTGCTGCCTTAGCACTCTGCGCCCATGAACATAACTTGTAACATGTTACTTGGATACATTATAGATCTCTCTCTCTCCCCCCCCGCTCCCCCCCCCCCCCGTGTATGCTCGGACGAGTATGCAGTTACTTGAGAATAACGATACTCGCTCTAGTATCTGCCTTTTCCGAGCGTGCTCGCTCATCTCTGATTATAACTGATTATGGCAGTTCAACCCCTAGAACAAGTGGTCAAAGTGCTAGTAAAGGGAAGTGTCCACTTCCGATTTTTTTCACCGGATCTGGATTGCAGCTGTGCTTTATGCGAGTCGATGGCTCTGTTGTCTTCAGAAGATTACTTTAAAATAGCAGTATTTAGTTCATTATTTTGTGGAGCATAAAAAGGGAAAATTAAAGTAAACTTCTTGTTTAGTTTACAACAACTGATGCAAAATACCGCTGTATAAGAGTGGACTACTCCCTTAGATTTACGGCATGCTTGGCCACTTGTATATGTGGTTGCGAGGTTGGATGGTGATCCCTACAAAATTTGAATCCTACCCTGCTTTTGGAAAAAGGTCAGGAAGAAAGAAGATGAAATAAGGATAGGAAAACATATGAACCACCAAAGTACTATTACGGTATGTAAATTACTCATTTGGTTATTGTTAATAAAAGCCATTAAAATGTATTGATATATAGAGCAATGGTTCTTGTGTTTAAAGCCTAAACAGAGCAGCATAGTGTTGTTCATACTATATGATTCAAACCAAAGTCTCATTCAACTAATCTGAAGAAGAATTTTTCCCACCTCACAAAACTTCTGAATTCCGGCTGTAGTAGTAGTTGTGTGTACACTAAATTCAAGATTTCTTACGTTAATCCTACAAGGCCTGGTAGACACATCCTAAACTCCAGGATGTCATTTCCAGTTTTTGTCTGGATTTGAGTACCCCAGTTCAGTCTATGGCAACTTATACATGGAATTCTACATACTGTAGATAGACAAGCCAAATCAAGCATGCAGATGTGGAGAAATATTGATCTCCTAATATGGTTAGTTTGCAAGCAGACTCATAGAAATTTCTGCTTTGTAAATCAATATTAAAGTTATGGCTTGCTGGCTGCGACACAGAGGAGGCAGGCCTGGGATGAAGCCATGACATCAGTCCGGCCCATTTAACAGGGGTGCTGGTGCATGTGCCCTGTCATTCAGTGCTGGATGCTGACCAGCTCACATCATTTAGTAGTATATGGTATGATTGGTTTGTGGAGGGGTGTTACCAAATTATGACTTCTGAAAATGTATATTCTGTTTCGGCAACAGGGCCTTCTAGATGTTTATATCACAGTTTTATTTTTGATAATTACTTGGGGCACAAATGGCAGGCAAATGTTTGACTATACCCAAATTACCCCTGGTTGGGGAATGGCAGGTTTAATGGGATCTCTTTTTGAAAAACCCACTTTAAACTCTGAGTATGCCTAGATTACTCCCACCATAGACAAAGTTAGTAGTAGTAGTAGCTAGTCTTAAAAATAATTCAACATTCTGATTTTGAAAGACTTCTTCCAAAATTACCCCAATATGCCCAAAATATGCAATCCCAATCTATACTAATCTCTAACCAGTCTCTTTTCATGACTATTGACAAAATATAAAACGAAGTCCGTTCACATCACAATCGGCCTATTTTACTAAGGATTGCTTAAAAAAAGACAAAAAGACAAAAAAAATCAACTTTTACAAACAGTATAGAATTAAACTCTGCTCTTTTTGTATTAATCATCTCTTGTTCTCTGTAGCTTCCTGAAAGAATACTTATTATTATTAGGCCGGCTTCACATTTGCTTCGAAACTTTCGACGAGGTTCCACTGCAGATCAGTCTGAAAATACCAGAAGAAAAAGTGCTGCATGCTGCGCTTTTTCTTCTGTTCAAAAGCCAGGTAGCTAGGTGGAAGGCAGGCATCCAGAGACGGAACAGTTCGGATTCCCCTATCCTGCTCCCTGAACAGAGCAGGGAAGCAGAACCCGAGCGCAGATGTTAAACCACCTGGTGTGGTGCTCGCTGAGTCCCAGACAGCCAAGATTTATACTTGCAAACTTAAGGGCAGAAGGGTGAATGTTAATCACAAGGGTATGAAAGGCATGTTTGTAGAGCTATCACTTTTAGACCCCAGAGGTAGCAGATGTAGAGCTAACAGTTTCCCCAGGGGTACCAGTCACATCCAGACCCTAGTGTCCAAAAGAGCCCAAAGACCCCTCTGCCACATGAGAAGACATCAGAAATATCAGTGCCACATGGTAATTGGAGGGCAATTTACAGCTTTTGCATTGAAGTTTAAGAACTTCAAGTTATGCCTTTGGCTCTACCAATATGAAGCAACCAAAGTGGTTGTAATCACTAATCACCCTTTTCTCCCACAAAAATACTTGCTCCGAATTGAAATTGTCAAGCATCATGGTTCTGAACTTGTATGGCCATGATGAAATATGTTTGAAGTGAAATTGCCCTTTGCATAAGAATATACCGACAATAAAAATCTGAAGGGTACCTAATTAGAGCTTTTTCTCCAAAGTAGTCACCAACTCCTAAGGTTTTGATTTCTTGTGGTTCCTGAGACCCTTCCACTGCTTGCGTCACACACACCTAGATTAAAGAAACCATGAAATCAGTAAAATGGTAAACACCAGCCTTTAGTTTATTTGTATTCTCTCCTTGTGGTTGCAATAGTTGAGGTTCAAGACTTGTAATCTTTTGGCCTGTTGCCTCATAATGAACCTATGAGAAGGTCTCTGCCGATTAGACAGTTGCACTCTCCGAACCCCACATTGTTTGGAAGTGCAGGTGGAAGCATTAATTGCATAAAAGGTTGTTTCAGTTGTTTCTGCCCTCTGTTTGTACAGCTGTTTTTGTTTTTTAATGAGCTGATTTTATATTTCATTATTGGGAAAATCAGCTTGTATGAGAAAGGAGCAGTTGCCAGATGAGCCTACAACATATTGTTTACAAGGAATCCCCAGACTCCGTACTTGCAGGTCTGTTCATGCCTATTTGGATCTTTTATTTTCATGTAGAAAACCTCCTCAAATGAAACCAGACTCTTAATTACTTAAATGAGGAACTGGCTTATCACTGGCAAAAGTGAGAGCCAACCACATTTAATTTGTATCAACACCAGAAGGGGCTACGTTTCAATATGAGCAGTTCTAATTCCAATCACTGCCAACAAATGGGTCTGCAGGAAAATAGGAGATTGCTATCTCATCCATCGCAATGATTAGCACAGCCGGAGCAGTATGTTAGCAAACATGTAGCAGCTCTAACAGATGACATTCTGTTGCTTCTGTACTGAAACTACCGATTCCAATGTAACTAGAAACTGCAATATTGGCATTTTATTTGTTGTCCTCCTCTCTGCTGTCATCTGTACTACGTAGAAGGTAGAACAAAAAACCTGACACAGTAGGCCATTTTTTAATGATTTCTCATCGGCCCGTGTATGATGCATTTCATTTTCTAATGGCATCTAGTGTTTCTACCAATAAGCAGCGTGCGCTGGCCTTTTGTATGAGAAAGAGGTAGGAAAGCACTTTGAAAAGAAGGAAGGATGCCCCACATTACTCCTTAAGGATACTGTTGCAGCAGTGCTGGGATCGCTGCCGGGTTGACGGAGTCCGGTGCGGGTTTTAGACATGGTTCTGCACCTTCTAGCTTAGTAGGTGTGATGCAATGTGCTTACATCTGTGGATGATTAGCTGGATATTTAGCTGGGATGGATAGGAAGCTAAAGTGCTGTAAACTGTCTTTTGCTCGTTGTCTGAGCTGGGAATTAGTGGTTCCCATGGTCAGCGTGGTGACCACTGTTCCTTACTCTGGACAGCTCTGTGTGCTGCGGCTTATTCTAGTAAAGCTTAGTGCTGTGTTTTATTTTGTTTTGTCCCTTATCAGTTTGGCCAAGTAGGGTTACTTAGGTCCCAGGAACGAGTGCAGGCCCGCATCTATCGACGCGATCAGTCAGCCGTGTCAGGCATGGCCCTCTCCCTCCTTCGTTACGTGTTTAGGGAAAGACTTCCCATTTATTATTTGTCAGTTTCTTTTGGCTGCCGCACTGTGAGCAATTATTGTGCATGCATGCAGTTGCTGGTCCAGCACGTCCTTTGCAGACGTAACAGAATTTACAGCCGTACTTACTCAGTGGGATATTGTGTACCTTTGTTAAGATGAATCCCATTGAGGTGTTATCTAGTCAGCTGAGGGCGCTGGCATTGAAGGTTGCTGAGATCAAACAGCAGCAACCTGTCTTGGAGGCTTATACTAAGGGGACTGAGATCGATCTTCCAGATCGTTTTTCTGGAGATAGGTTAAAAAATTTTTGTTTCAAAGTGTCCTGCAAACCTTATTTCAGCCTACGCACCCAGTCCTCAGGTGACGAGCTCCAGAGGGTGAGAATCATTATTTCCAGGTTGCAGGGTGCTTTTTCCTTGTTCCCCTCTTCTGAAGCTTTGCACTCTGTGGATCAGTTTTTTGAGGCCTTAGGGTTAATTTATGATGACCCTAATAGGGTCTCACTGGTAGAGGAGAAGCTTACGTAAGGGGGATTCTCCTATTGGGGAGTTTTGCGCTCAATTTCACTGCTGGTTGACTGAGACTAATTGGAACGACCCTGTATTGCAACGTCAGTTTTATTGCGGCATAGCGGATAAGATTAAGGACATTTTGGTGGGGTATCCCATGCCTCAAAGCCTTGATGCAGAAATGTCTTTAGCCATTAGGGTATGAAGACGGATTAGGGGAAGACATAAGGAGCTTTCTCATATTTCCGCTTTCCTGCCTACAGATGGGGAGGAACGCATGCAACTATCAATGCAATCAGTCTGCCATGTCAGGCAGGGGCCTTGTTCGTTATGTGTTTAGGTAAAGACTTCCCATTTATTATTTGACAGTTTCTTTTGGCTGCCGCACTGTGAGCAATTATTGTGCATGTCTGCAGTTGCTGGTCCAGCACGTACGTTGCAGACATAACAGGTACGTTTCCATAGGAAGGAAATGCGGCAGAATTTCTGCATCCAAAACAGAGTTACTATCTGCTCCATGAGTGCAGATTTTGTCTTGAAATCAGTTGGCTTTCAGTTGACCAATGGTGTGGCACTCACTACAAGCCCGCCGGGTGCTGGGGGCACTAACAGTGCGAAGACTTCAAGGTGAGGAGGAGCCCCATATCCTCTGAAATCAGCTGATTTGGAGTCAAAATCTATACTGATGATGCAGATTTTGACTCAAAATTGCCTCTGAATTTTCCATGTTACTTTCTGCTGTGGAAATTTTGCAGCATTTCCGTCCAATGGGAACATACTCTAAAAGGGATACAAAAAGCCCCAAAACAAAATCCCTGTACCATGCACCATTCCCTTATGTGATTCACTAGGTATATCATCAGCTTTTCCTACAGTGTCCCTTTAATCCCAGACCCCTTGTTGCTATCTTTAGGCTGAACTCACATGGGTTGATTTCAATTACGGAATCCGTGATCGGTGTCCACATGGAGAACATTAATTCGCAGGTGCCAAGCTCCGCCCCTCTCATAAGAGTTACCAGTGGCCATCTTTGTTATATAAGGAATTAGAGCTGCACTATCAGCTAAGAGTGCAGCGGATGCAGCTCAAGGTGCCAGCAGCATGTGTATACAGTTTGGCACAGGAGAAGTCCCCAGGACTGGGAGAATGGGACAAACATTGTGCAACACTGAAAGTGGCAGAGGCCGTTGGAAGCCAGAGTCCCTATGTTGAGCTTGAATGGAGAGCTCAGAGGCAAAGCCAGAGAGCAGCATCAAAAACGTCCACAGTTAATGGGGATATCTCAGGACTACGAGAAATTGTGGTCGGAGGAATTTTGTACCAGTGCTCCCCGATTTGAGCAGAGAGGATACAGACAACGACCTCTGAGATTATTGCTTGCAGCCTTTGGAGTGACTGGTCCTGTAAGTGACGGTTTCAGCAAAAGGGTAACATGATATAAGGAGCAGCGATACAGAGGACTAAGGGCGGTTGAGGTGAATCTCTCATCATTGTGTAGTAAGTGGGCCCCCATGAATTGGTGGGCACACCATTAAACACTGTGTTTGAAAACTTCACAGGCCTGCAGTAGTTCAAGGGGGTTATGGGTTTGTTAGTGTTATGTGTTGCACATAAAGTTTAGGTACTATTGAGTTTGCAGTAATATGTCTATATGGGATGTTATGGCACAGCAGGTCACCTGACCAGTATAGTTTAAGAAGAAGTGTTATAGCAGAAAGGACTTTGAGGTAATTTGTGGTTGTCAATGAGGTTAAGCGAGCCTAATGTAAAGATTCAACCCCCAAGGGGCAAATCTGGTCAGGGTACAGGTATTTCGATGAGATGGCCATTATGTCTGTGAATGTGACTTGCTGCTGCCAAGAGTTAAATACTACGAATCACATACTGCTAGTCATTCAATGTAACGCTGAAGTAATCATCACCCTCCTATGGAGTGGTCAAACTAACTACCAACTTTAAGTAAATTTAAATTTTTATTATGTGCCACCTTCGTCTGTTACACCCTTACCATCCACAACACCACCGCCTGCTTCAAAGTCCTGAAAGCTTAGAGCAGAACACGAAGGAGTCCAGAGGACATCAGCTGTGAGTCACTTAGTGTCACTGTGTATTCTTTCTTTGAGTGTGTCATGTCAGTATTGCTTCTCATGTAAGGTCTACTGCATTCTGGCTTGATGTGCTAAACCTCTCGGCATGTAAAAATCACACTGGCAGCTGTAGTTAAACATGGTAAAAATCTTCTATAGCCCACGATGGCCATGACAATAATGCTTTGGTGCAACTTGACTGTACCGCCTTTTGTTCTCTCTCATTCTCACTCCCTGTTTTTTGTGTTCCCTCCCCATTTTTCTCTCGTTTCTCCCTTTCTTCCTCTTTGTCTCTCTCATTTTCTCCTTCTCTCTCTCTCGTTTTTTCCCTCACTCCCTTTTTGTCTCATTTCCTCCCTCTCTCTCTTGTTTTCTGCCTCTCTCTCTCTGTCTTGTTTTCTCCAACCTACTCTTTCTCTCTCGTTTTCTTCCCCTCTCTTTCTTGTTTCTTATTGCCTTTTCCGTTGTAGGTTGGCCATGCCATCAATAGACCACTCCCAACACCTTGTAAACGGTTCTACCAGGTTGATGTCTTGGATAATTGCGCCAATTCAGCAAACTTTATACAGTGCTAACGGTATTAGAGATCCATGTTTGTAGGTTTGCTCAGTATAAATGGCACATGGTAAGGGGGAGGAAGGTGTCCTGTAACAGATTTTGCATTTGGGGCCTGATCACTTCAAGTTACACATCTGTTTTAACAGAATGACACACAGGGGTTAACATAGAAAACTGTCTTTGAATTAATATACTAGCTAAGCATACCACATTAAACATTTTGTCTCACTAGGATTAATTTTTACCTTTCCCTTGGCAATTATGAAGAACGTGTTGCCCTCTTCGCCTTCTCTGATGATATAATCCCCTTTGTCATAGAAGTCCTGTAGAATGAAAATGATAAGGTTTGATTCAGAGGAATGCAATCAAGAATAATGTGTGAGTAATAATCAGGGAAACAAAAGTTCTGCTTCCTGTATTATGATTATATCCAAGACCTTTTGCCCTAGACTGTCCAACCGTATAGATCTTGACAGCAGCCTCATGATAGTACACTTGGTTCCAAGCACCTCCAGCAATCAGCTCATATAATTATGCTGATTGCGGTTCTCACACATTTTCTCACTTATTTTCCAAAAAATAATGTATTATAGATATTAAATTTAACAGACTTTGAAAATCTGATTGCTAGAACATCTACATTATCGAGAACTTGAACCACCATTCCAGGTCGCTTCACAGTTTACAGAGCTGAGCTATTTCTGGTGACTCCATCAAGCAGCTGATTAATGGGGGTCCTAGTTGTTGGACCTCCATAGATCAGATATTGATTACCTAGCCTGAGGTCCAGTCACCAATAGTATAATCCTGGAAAACATCTTTAAAGTACAGAGATAAATATGACAGGTAGCGCTCCGAGTAATCAACCTGTAGGGTGGCTCAACGTAAATGGATGGAAAGGGGAAATGAACCGTGTGTATCAAAAGGATATCAACATGACAGATGGTATAGATCCGCTTGATACTGCAGAAAAAAATCGCCAATCAAATCGATATCCTGTGGTTAGTAGGAGAGCGGTCTTGAGAATGCTCCAATCACAGTATGATGGAGAAAGAATAGAAAACACAAAGAAAAGGAAAAATTTTCTCAGCGCTCTGGCAGATTATAGGATTATGGGTAAGCAGTGTTTAAATAAATATATTAACACTTACTTCACGGAGGTGCCTATGCATAGTGCCTGGTCATAATGCTTTTTTTCAACAGGGCAACTCTTCATACCCTCGAGCTCAGATAACTAGGAAGTAGTTAGAGGAACATGACAAAGAATTGTCCAGATTGCCATGGCCTCCTAAACTCACTGCACAGTGACCCCATTGAACATTTTTGGGATAAGCTGGAAAAGGCCGTGAGGTCTGCTGCCACTTATCCGCAAAATGTGCACCAACTGATGGAACTGTTGCAGCAGGCATGGATCAAGTTTAGTACGGAAGAAGTTCTCCCCCTTGTGGAATATATTCCCCGATGTCTGAAAGTTGTGATTACCCAAAAAGGTGGACCAAACCATTACTGAGTAGGTGTTCCTAATGCAGCGACCGTTCAGTGTAGATGCATTTATCTTAATGCTCAATATGTCAGAGTGAGCCAATTTCCTCAATTTTGTTATAATGCACATCAGATTTTGTCCCAGTGGGGCTGGCAGTCCAATTTCCATACCTCAGACAAAAACACAAAGACCAACTGCATAGAAAGCTAACTGAAAAAGTGATTTCCAAAGCGACTTAAATCCAACAAATGCCATTTTTCCTAAAACAGGATTTAGTGTTTAGACACTTTGGAATAAAACATGATCTGCAATGTTTAATAGGTATTTGAGTGATATTGACTATAACATGTTTCTAATGATTAGAAATGAGAAAACCGAATCAGGTGAACCCAAATTTACTAAAAGTTCAGATTAGCATTAACCCAAACCTCAGGCAGGTCGTTTCTGATAATTTTTTAATAAATAAAAAAAAAAACTCCTAAAACTAGTGCTGAATACTGTCTAAGAGACCTGGTGGTGGTCCTTCAATAAATGTGGCCCAGTGGTTAGCACTGCTGTCTTGCAGTGCTAGGGTCCTAGCTTTGAAAAACTCCATGCAGATGTTGCCTTCAGTCAGATTTCATCCTAGGACTCTAGCACTTCAAGGCAACAGAGCTAACATCTAGGCCACCAAACTTCTTTTTCCTTTTCTGGAGAAGAAGAGACACAAGAGAACATACAAACTTAATGCAGATGTTGTCCTTGGTCAGATTTGAATCTAGGACACCAGAACATACAAAATCCATGCAGATGTTGTCCTTGGTCAGATTTGAATCTAGGACACCAGAACATACAAACTCCATGCAGATGTTGTCCTTGGTCTGATTTGAATCTAGGACTCTAGCACTGCAAAGCAACAGTGCTAACAACTGAGCCACCATGCTTCTTGTTCTTTCTTACTCTTCCTTCTCCTTCTTCCTCTTGCTCATATTGAAGAAGAAGAAAAAGATGACGAAAGAGAAGACTATCTTTTCCTTCTTTTTTTACCTTCTCCTTATTTAGAAGAAGAAGCAGGAGGAGGAAGAAGGTAGAATGAGGAAGAAACTTGGTGGCTCAGTGGTTAACACAGTTGCCTTGCATTGCTGGAGTCCTAGGTTCAAATCTCACCAAGGACAACATCTGTATGGAGTTTATATGTTCTCTCTGTGTATCTTCTCCTTCTCCTTGGGAGAAGGAAAAAGAAGTGTGGTGGTTCAGTGGTTAGCACTGTTACGTTTCAGCATTGGAGTCCTAGGTTCAAATCTGACTGAGGAAAACATCTGCATAGAATTTTCCAAAGTCCATGCAGGTATTTTCTGGTGAGATTTCAACCTAGAAATGCAGCAGTGCTAACCACTGAATCACATCCACTAAAGAATCACCCTCACTGTTGTTTCAGGGCTCTTATCGTTCAATACTAGTTTTAGGGGGTTTTTATGAACTTCCAGTTAGAACTAATTTGGACCGAACCAAACTTTTTAACGAAAATTATTGAACTGGCAAAACTGAACTATTCAAAACTTTGCTCACCTCTACCAATGATATAGTAGCCATTATGAAAAGTACATAACCACTCTTGCTTCAATTTCTTCGGAAAATGGATATGTCACTTTGGAAATCACCTCAGTCAAATTTGAGTCCAGGACCCTAGTGTTGCTAAGCAATAGTGCCAATTACTGAGTTACCATGTTACTAGGAATAAAAAAAAATTCTATTTAACTTCTATTAAAAATTCTACTTATTTTATTATTCCTGAGCTCCTGCCACGACTAGCGGTGGACACGTGGCTCAGTCCTCTCCCACCTCATCATGTTCTTCTAAAGGAAGTAGCCATGTAATTAGATGATATGACTGTTGTATGGTGCGAAGGAAAGAAAGACCATGTAGGAGATCCACCATGTGAGCAATGTTTATATGACTAATATGGGGTCCTTAGGGATTTTCCCATTAAACCTACATGTACTCAATTAGTATGGTACTCCAGTATACAGCAGCATTTTACAAAGACGTCTTCTTTGCATAAAACATCTATTTGAACTAGAACTCTTCTCCACTGTTGTACAATATGGTGTATTTATATTTTGAGAGCATGCATATGAAAATCCAACCCAAAGCAAACAAGAAACAACTATCTAAAAATTCAGATCAGCAACCCATTCACTGGATTATGCACAAGTTTCTGATGGAGAATGACTCATTTACTCAGTAAGGGACAAACAATTAGTCAAGCAACGCTGCTCTCACCAGCTACTAAATCGTGATTGCTCTTTATTCTTAATGAGGAGTTTGCTGACATTATGCCATGTCAGCACAGCCTCACATCTTCACTCCATGAACACTGAAATTTTAATCACACTTCTTCCTACAGTTTGTTAAATAATCTAATTGACTAATGACTTAGGGACACCTGAGGCTTATAGGTGTCTTCATCTACCCCAGAGAGAACAGAGACTACTTTGATTCATAATGCTCATTTTGAGGGAACTTTGGAGAACCCAGCATGCGGTGCAACTGTGAAATTAAAGGGAATGTCTCGTATTTAAATTTATTTTCATTAATATGATTTAAGATTGTAGAATAGAAATAAAGTGGAAGATTTACTGAACTAAAATTTCCAGAATTCTGGCTCAATTTATGCCAAAAAAACTGGTCTATTTGCCTTAGGGCTCTTTCACATGGCTGCACCTCCCGTTCATGCGCTCGTTCAGACGGCCCGGGTCCTGTGGGTATACACCGAGCCCGGGATACCATCAAGCAGGGGGGAGAGAGTTTTGCTCTGCTAAACCATCACCCCCTTCCCTCCCTCTCTCTGCCCCTTGCTGGCTGTTTGCAATGGGAGGGGGTGGGATGGACAGGAGCTAGTGTGCTAATCTCCCGCCCCCTCTCTTGCCGACAGCCGGCAAGGGGTGGACAGGGAGAGGAAAGGGGGAGGGAGTTTAGCAGAGACGCTGCTAAACTCCCTCCCTCCTCCCTTTTCTGGCAGCTCTCATAGGCTCCGATAGGACTATCTTTTCTGGCCAGCTTAAAAACGGCCATCCGGAATGCATACCGTATGCACTATCTTTGCTGGCTAGGCATTTTTATGCACCGGAAAAATGCCCATCTGAACTGATGCATTTAAAATCAATGCATCAGATGGGTCATATATATCGGCTGACCATGAAAACGGGGCCAATATAGGCTCATGTGAATGAAGCTTTATACCAAATGTATTATGTGGTTTTGATCCTTTCTGTGTTTTATGCGTTAAAGTGTGGCTTAGTGGAATAGGAGTGATTTGCCAGGACAGGTTCATGACTTAACTCCTTAAATATACTGCGCTTGGTCCTGGGCTTTTATTTTGACCAATAGCAGAAGTGTGGTGCAGGATTAAAGCCTCTGCTCCTGCAATCAAGCAGGATCAGGTTGGGTCTTCGGCTGTCAGACACAGTAGAGGACCTAGAGGAGAAGGGAGAAGCAGTTTTTAACCGCTTCTGCCTTCTCCTTTCCAAACTACATAGCATTCAATAAGTGCTATGTACTAAAGAATGAAAGCTTAAGTGTTTGTTCCAATATGCAGCCCGGCATATTATTCCATATTGCATATACATTTTATTCCATATTGGTTTTTTACAGTTCTCCAAACTGACCATATGTGTTTGGTGACAGCAGGCCATGGCCAAAAATCTTTCTGGGAAGGTTGTGTCAAAAAAAGATTGTTTGTGGGCATAAGATTTCATTTGACTATTGGGCAAAAAATTAAAATGTGCCCAACTTCTTCCAAACAATGACAGTCTTACATCTGTCAGTTGAAACTGTAATGGTCATTTGAGTGTAATTAAGTATAGTGGCAGTATGAGCAGAAAATCGATTTTTTTTTATAAAAAAAGATGTAAAAAGCTTTATTAATCCATGGTCAAAATAAAAAGTAAGCAAGCTACGTTTCGGCAATATTAGGCTTTTTTCAAGCTAGTACGTGAAACTGTAATGGTCAGGTGGAGGTTTAGAACCTCTTAATGAGATTCGTGTGGGCTGGTCCAGGGAAGCCAGAAGTCGGTACACAGGTCATTTCTGCTGTGGTACAAAGGAGCAGGCAGGTAGCGGAGTCAGGGGAAGCCAGAGGTCAGTCCACAGGTAGTCTTTATTCTGGTACAAAGGAGCAGGCAGGTAGCAGAGTTAGGGGAAGCCAGAGGTCAATACACGGGTAGTCTTGGTTGCAGTACAAAGGGGCAGGCAGGTAGCAGAGTCGGAGGAAGCCAGAGGTCGGTACACAGAAGCAGCTATTTGTAGAAGGAAGAGCAGGAAGAAGAGGTTGTTGATTACAGGCTAGGGACTCAATAATCACGCAAGGATGGGAGGTGCTAGGCCAGCTTATATAGGGTATCTCATCAGGAAGCAGGAGAGAGCTAATCAGGAAGACAGAAACAGAGACAAGGTTCAGCAGAGGAGCTGTCCAAAAGGGTTGGATACTTCACTGGGGAGAGCCATTGCCTAGAGCACAGAAGGTTCCCGGGTTCAAGTCCCAGTAGAAACAATCCTTTGTTTCCCCCGATTAATGACCATTTTGGTTAATATTGTCCATTTTCATCAACTTTAGCCTAATGTGTTTGGGCACCTTAATTCTTTCTTGCTTTAATAATAATGAGACGATTCTGCTGACTCTGCCACAAACTATACAGCAAAGCTGACACGTGAGCTATAGAGAACTGAAAATATCAGACTATTGTGTCTTCTCTAGAGCCTAATGTGAAAACAATATTTTGTCATAGGGCTAATTACATAAAACATCTAAAAATACTCTCAAAATGTTTATGACAAAAATGGATTTAAATAATATGTCATTTTCTGATATGTTCTTTTTAAAAATGTACATTCTAGTAGAACTTTGCCTACTAATATGAATAGCTAAGGGCAATATACTCCAGTGCTGATAAGGGAATATTAGGGCTATTATTGCAAGCAGCTCAGGTACTAATCATAATCTGAGCACTCAGAGGAACATTTTCTAAGATATTTTAATCATCTCTGACAGGTCAGAATTACACCATTGGTGCCTACTGCTACACTACTTTGTGCATTTAAGCCCACCAAAATTAGCATCCATACCTGTGTTACAGTAAATGTGACAATTTACAGCTTGCTTAGTTGTTGAAGAGATTAGCATATAGCTACATTTTCTTACACAGTTTATTGAACATCAGTGACACATAACTTGTTCTTTGTTCGAAATGAAGGCTATACTTGGCCAGGGTTGGACCGCCCATTAGGCATCGGTGCCTAGGTGTGGCTAGCAGGAGAAAATATACTGTTCTTCAGTGGCAGGAATAGATTAAAATTTGTATAATGGAAAATGGTGCAGTACTTATATTCTTGTATATACCGTATATAGTATTATATGTAATGTAGCACTAGGCTGTAACCACCGACTGAAGCATATTGGAATTTGCTGGCCATTTGTATGGTGCTTATAACTTGGATATCAATTTGTTTTAGCTAAATGTTGTGTGTTTATTTGCATAAAGGTGGGCTCACACAAGCGTATCTCACAGCGTGTCGCCTGCCAGAAATACGCACGTGGCATTCAGCAAGTATATGCCAATTGCCATGTACTTGGTGTGTATGTGCATGTAATACTCAGCAAGACAGAACACGCGCAAAACCTGTGGAATCCACTACACCAACATGTGAGTCTAGCCTAAGGCCTTAGTCACACGGGCGTTTTTTCCCGCGATTTGCGGATCGCATGACGGATGCGCATCCGCAAATCGCGTGACCGGGGCCGAAAAATCACCCGAAAAAACTGCTCCTAGCCGTGTTTCAATAGAAACGGGCCGGAGCTGTCCAGCGCATTGAATTCAATGGAGCCGGCAATACAGCCGGCTCCATTGAAAGCAATGGGCTGCGGGCGATCTTACGATGAATTTTCGGGAAGGGCTTAAAAATATAAGCCCTTCCCGGAAATTCATCCAGAAATGTGTAAAAACACAAAAAAAATATATACTCACCTGGTCCCGGCAGACGGAGTTCAGCCGCGGCCGGCCGGCAGTTCTCCTGAACTGCTCTGAGTAGTATTCAGCAGCCGGGGATTTAAAATCCCCGCCTGCTGAATGAGCTGCCCCTGATTGGTCGCTGCGCTGAGCCAATCAGAGGCTGCACTCACTCACCCATTCATGAATTCATGAATGGGTAAGTGAGAGCTGCCTCTGATTGGTGAGGCTGTGTGTCTATAGACTCTGATTGGTGAGGGACCGTCTTGTGTCTATAGACTCCTGAGATAAATAACTGTAGATCAGCATCTAGCATAGTAATATGCTGAATTACTTGGACCTAATTGCAGCAGTATCTAAACAGCAGGTCCTTCATTTATTACAGCACATAGTGTAAAATTCTAGGAATGTTCCTTTCAGCATTAAAAATATATATACAATTCCATAGTTTGCTATAGGGTGCAAAGCGCACCAGAGGTAAGAAAGGTCTGTTTTACTGCTTGGTCCTTTCTCCCTCTTTTCTTCCTTTCTATCCCTCTTCCCCAACTTTGAAATCATCAAGTAGGAGGTTAAATAGAACTTATATAAAAGTTTTATTTCTAGATAGATGGCATCTTTGAATTTTAAATCATGTTCATATTCATTGCTGTTAAGCTTTCTTTTTTCAGTAATGCTCTTAACTACAGGGCTGGATTGTTTGCGCACTGTGAGAACGCTTAGAGTTGAGATAAGGAAGGTTCATGCACACAGGGGTATTGCAGCTCCGTGCTTGAGTGGCATTATTTAATACCAAGAACACAAGTCAATCCCTTCTGGAGAGATCAGCAAAGGCTTTACCAAAGAAAGTCTTTCCTGATCTCCCACCGTGGGATCTAGTTCATCTCTTCGTACTTGAGGTTAAAAGGGTATTCCCATCTCGACTTTTATGCAATATCCACAGGATATACCATAAAAGTCTGCTAGGTGCAGGTCACCTGCACGCATCTAGAGTTGTGGCCCCCGTTGCCCATGACCTTATTGTATGTGGTGGCTAGAAGTGGTTTACTGTTTCCATAACTCCCATAGAAGTGACTGGGATTTACTGAAACAACGTAACACAGCGAGCTGCTCTGTTCCTGCAGCTCCAAGGTTATGGAAACAGCACAGCTCACTAGCAGGGAGGGAAATACCAGCTGAAGAGTATCAAATGTGGAAAGTATGCCATGGACAGTATCTGAAGTCATTAGGACCGAAGAAGCTCCACTAAGTATTAACATATGGAAATAGTAACTACTTTTGATTCTTGCTCAAGTGTTCAATTACTTTTTGTAGGATAGTCCACAGTACATCGTACAAGTATGGCACTTAATTCACATTTTTACAATTCCAATTACTGTATATTAATGTATGCCCCTCTAATATCTTGCATCTCAAACCTTTTTCACAAGAGCTATTTATACCAGAACAGGATGAGCAGCGAAGTACTTTTTAAGTGCAAATTAATCACACCATGTCTGTGCTTTTTATATGTATGTGTGTATATTAATAAGTAGTTTTGTATTTCTTCCTCATTTAAGTCTGTAGAAGAACCCTGAGTAGGTTCAAAAGCTCACTATAAACATCATGTATTTTTGTTAGCCATTAAAAGGTACCATTATCTACAGGATTACTTGGTTTCCCTTACTGAGAACAATCACATTTTGCTCTACTGGCTAACACCGTACCAAACTTTTTTGTATTACTTTTTGTACTATAGTTCAGCCTGTCACCCCCCCCCCCCCCAAATGTTGATCCAGAGGATTTTACTGACTTAATTCTGATACATTTGTCTATATCAGAATGTAGCATTGACATAAGTAAAATAATTCATTTCAGTAAGTCAAAAGTGGAATCTGAATGTATATATTATTAGTCCTTGTACACAAATGAAAGTGGAAGGTATACATCAGGTCACCAGTACCGCACTGCAGATGTTCTCTCTATATACAGTATAAAGGAAAACCAACATAACGCTCAATCATAGTGTCAGGAAATACGTACAACTTCCAGGCAGTCTACTATCTTGGAAAGCTTTTCCTCGGGTAAGTCTTTTAATAGCGAAACGCTGAGGGGAAAAAAAAAAGAATGATTAAAAACAGTTATATTCTCGAAACAAGCATTTCAAATCTACTTTGACGGCTCTGTAATACTTTTGCCACTTCTTGTCTCTATTAATAAAGATTTTTCTCCTACTCCATCCCGGTAATGGAAGTTGCCCACACTTCTTAATGACTTCCTTAGAGTCACTACTGCTGACAGTGAGAGAAGACATTACTGTACATCTCTCCGGCTTATATGTCTTGTAATAGGCAGCGATCCCTCTGTCCCAGATACATAAACATTATTCGGAGTCTTCCCCTGCTCCGCGTCCTTTTTGGTTGAGTGCCTTGAAATAGTCTGCAGTGAGTTTAGGGAATGATTCTCTTTGCCTGTAGGGGTCATTTAAGTAATCGACATGTTGTTGGATGCAAATAATATTCCTCAACCTTAGATTTGCATTAGTGTACTAATAATGGAAGGACCCATGCTTCCTTGACATGATTAATATGTCATCTGACAGTTTACAGATAATGAACTGCGACTGTTTGCAGATAGGGAAGGAAGCAGAAGAATTCATTACCAGATGAATGGACAGCAATATCAGAAGCTACATTTGTAATGCAAATAAGAAGTTAAAGTTTAATGGCTGGTTGACACGGGTGGATGGGGTTTTTGGTCACATAAATATGCTACATGTTTATGCTGTCTGAAAATCCCAATTCCCTGTGTTTTTCAGCCATTTGTGCTGTTTTTTGTGCGCAGAAGGACCCATTGTTTCACTGTGAATTTGTGCTGGCCCATTCAGTTCATTGACCTATTTCAGTGCATAAGGGCGGGTTCAGACGAACGTATTTCTTTATCCTAATGCATCTAATATAATAAAGCAACTTTGGAAATTGGCTTGATTAAAAATCATTTTTTTTTCTTTCTAAGACCTATTTGTCCAGTTCTGCATAAGACATATTTGTCCAATCCTGTATATGTCCTTGTAACTGCTCTTTACTTTTGGCTAATTTTGATTTGGTAAGTTAGCAAGAAGATAGGGATACATGACAAAGATTATGCCTAGAAGATCTGACTACATAGAGTTTAAAATTCCAATAGACAAATCTTCGGGTCCTGATGGCATACACCCTCGGGTTCTAAGGGAATTAAGTAATGTGTTAGACAGACCATTTCTTATATTTAAGGACTCTATAGTGACGGGGTCTGTTCCACTGGATTAGCACATAGCCAATGTGGTGTGAATATTAAAAAAGGAGTCAAAAGGTTAACCTGGAAACTACAGGCCAGTAAATCTGACTTCTATTGTGGGCAAAATGTTCGAAGGGTTTCTAAGGGATGGAGGACCTCAAGGAAAATAGGCGTAGAACTCTGTATCAGCACGGGTTTGTGAGGGATCACTTCTGTCAAACCAACTTGATCCGCTTCTACGAGGAGGTAAGGTCTAGACTTGATCAGGGAGAGTCACTGGATCTTGTGTATCTGGACTTTTCCAAAGTATTTGATACTGTGCCGCATAAAAGGTTGCTTTATAAAATGAAATGCTTGGTCTGTGAGAATGTGTGTAAAGGGCTTATTTAAGCAAGCGTATATCGGCCGGCTTTTTCATGGCTGACTGATATACGCTTCAATCTGAGCAGTCCCCCCCCCCTTCCCTCCCCCTCCCCGACTCTCTGCTTCTCTCCTCCCCTCCGAGCGGTTTGCAATGGAAGTGGGTGGGATAGGGGCCGAGCTAAGCTCCTGCCCTTGTCCAGAGCCAGCAAAGGGAGGGGGCGGGACAGAGCACAGCTTAGCTCTGCCCTGTCCCGCCCCCTCCCATTGCAAATGCCAGAGTGGAGGAGAGAGGCACAGGGACGGTGAGGGGGAGGGAAGGGGGCAACTGCTTGGATGGGAATAAGCCCTAAGTGGGTAAGTAACTGGCTCAGTGATAGAAAGCAGAGGGTGGTTATTAATGATACATAGTTTGATTGGGTCACCATTACAAGTGGGGTACCACAAAGGGCAGTATTGAAGGGGGTACCATTACTACTGAGGTAACACAAGGGGCAGTATTGGAGGAATCACTGTTTCTAGTGTGGTACCACAGGGGGCAGTACTGGGCCCTATTCTTTTTCATATATTTATTAATGAACTGGTAGAAGGATTCTACAATAAAACAGCAATATTTGCAAATTATAGAAAACTATGTAAAGCGAGGTTGCAAATGGATAAGTTGGTGGCAGAAAAGTGATAAATTAGGTTTAACGCTGGTAAATGTAAGGTTCTGCACATGAACAGAGGAAATAAATGTCACCATTACACACTAAATGGGAAACCACTGGGGAACAGTGACATGGAAAAGGACTTGGGGATTTTAGTTAGCTGTAAGCTTAACTGGAGCAACCAGTGTCAGGCACCTGCTACCAAGGCTAATAGTGTGCATCAAAAAAGTTCTAGGAGAGCATGACGAGAACATTGTTCTTCCTCTTTACAAATCACTGGTCAGACCACAGATGGAATATTGTGGACAGTTTCGGTCACTGGAACTCAAGAACGACATTTCAGAGCTTGAGCGGGTACAAAGGTGGGCAACTAAAGTAATTAATGGAATAATAATGGAATACCCAGAGAGGTCACCAAAACTGGGGTTATTTGGTTTAGAAAAAAGACAGCTGAGGGGCAACCTTATAACTATGTATAACTATATCAGGGGACAATAAAGAGATCTCTCCCATCATCTATTATACCCAGGACTGTAAAAAGGCGACACTCTAATAACTATGTATAAATATATCAGGTGACAATACAGAGATCTCTCCCATCATCTATTATACCCAGGACTGTGACTAACAAAGAGGTGCCCTCTATGTCTAGAGGAAAGAAGGTTTCTACACTGACATAGAAGGGGATTCTTTACTGTAAGAGCAGTGAGACTATGGAACTCTCTGTCTGAAGACGTTGTACTGGCAAATTCGATGAAAGACTATAAAAGGGGACTGGGTGCCTTTCTGAAGTATTACAATATTACATGTTATATTACTGATTACTTCAGAAGGGTTGGTGATCCTGGGATTATTCCGATTGCCAGATTGGAGTTAGGAAGGAAATTTTTTCCCTTGGGTTAAATTGTCTTCTACCTCATTGGGTTTATTTTTGCCTTCCTCTGGATCAACACTGGGGAATAATAGGCTGAACTACATTGACATAAGTCTTTTTTTGGCCTTAAATACTATGTTACTATGTTTGTGGTCTGTCACCATGCAGGCACACAGATCTTCATAGCAGTTGTAAAGGAAATAATAGAACATTGTTAATCAAGACCATGTAAAACGTTGCTTCACATAGATGCACTACAGCAATAAAAATGGTTAATATAATGCCTTTCAAAGGAGTTTTGTCAGGGAGACAACCCTTGTCTAAGGCCCATTAGGGTATGTGGACAACATAGCGGTGAGTCCTACATTTTATGTGCTAGAACAGAGACGCTGTGGCGAACCTGATGTGCCCATATATTAAGCGATTGACTGTTCCTTTAACTGGCTGCGATGTATGCCTGGAAACGGCTTCTCATAGGGATAATAGCTGATTAGTGATAGAAGCTGTGCCAGACGAGCCAGCTTCATTTTAAAAAGGGCTTGTCTTCATGAGCCTTGTCTGTGCAGCAGCCTGTACGCTGCAGCAAGGACAACCGTGGGGACATTACAAATTCAGGGTATGATATGCTATTATATCAGAGATAATCCTACTGTCAGAGGCAGATTATAATAACACTATGAAATGGAATGCAATTTAACTGATTCTTGCAGGTTCCGAAACGGTGAACGTACGGTACATCTTAAACAACAGGGTGTCCTCCGTGTATCGGGATTTTGGTTGAGTTCACAGTTCAGTGCAATTTTTGGCTTATTTTAGAACACAAAATGTAAGAAAATACCTGCGGAGAAAGCTGAAGTATTCCTGATGCTGAGCCTGTGCAGAACTCATCATAATGGTCTGGAAAACCTGTCTGTCCAAGACCCAAATCTTCGAGTCTGTTACAGCTGCAAAAAAACATTCAGCAACATATGGGTCAGTGAAAATACTCTCCTTGGTATTCCATATGTCTTCAGGATGAGTAAGAATATTAATAACCACTGCATTGAGATGGAACAATAACTGAAGACACTCTTACAAGTCTTTACTAGTTCTGTAAGCACCGTTATACTCCTCGATGCAGTAATGTATCTGTAGTCATAGTCACAGATAGGTGGTGGAATGGAACTGGTACATCTAAAAATTCAGATTAAGCTAGGAATTAGTAAACAGGTTTATCTTTTAAGTTAGGCTGGTGTCACATGGGTGTATTTGTGTACACGTTTGTGCATATTTTTTTTTTGCATGTTTTGGTCATGCAAAAAGAATCGCAGTATGCTTTATTTTCTTGTGCACCAAAATTCCCCATCGAAGACTATGGGGATGCGCAAATGTGAGCAAAATACACTAGGGGATGCGTTAAACACTGCGTATTGGTACAAAAAAAAGAAGACATCTGGAGCTCATTAGACTAATTAGCCATTTAAATTGGTGAATTTTTTATCTCATGCGCAGATGAAAATGCCCCTGTGTGCGGAAAAAGTACAGTAAAATATGCCATTGCGCGCAAAAAAAGCAATATTCGTTACACAAAAATGCTACGCTCATGCATGCGCAAATGCACATAGGCTCGTGTGATGCTAACAGGGGCGTAACTATAGGCTCAGGGGCCCTGATGCGAAAGGTGAGCTGGCCCCCCCCTCTATCTGTATCTGTACCCGTACCCATACCTAAACCATGCTGCACAGAGGCGTAACTTGAAGCTTCTGGGCCCCAATGCAAAACCTGTAACGGGGCCCCCAACTATAATGCTTTATTCATAGTACTGGGCTCCCTATATGGAGAAGAGAGGCCTTATGGCCCCCTAAGGCTCCTGGGCCAGGGTGCAACTGCATCCCCTGCACCCTCTATAGTTACGCCCCTGTGCTGGTCTGAGGGCTTGTGCACATGGGTGTGGAATTCACGAAAAAATCACGGCAGAAGCCCCGAAGAGAGATCGTGGCAGCAGCCCCGAATTCCCTGTAAATGGCAAGTTTTCATTTTTAAATGTCCCGCGGGGGCACAGTGCTTCTATGACGCTGCTAATGCCCCTCCCTTTTTTCCAGATCCCATAGGATCCATGGACACTCCTGCACTCTGCCCACCAAAGATAAGCCAAGACCTATATTTTCGCACAGCAGGGAATTTCAGTTGCTGAATCTTTTTACGTGCGGTTTTTATTTATTTTTCTTATTCCTAAAATTCCATCATTTGAATGTTTCTATAGGAACCATTGGTTCTAATAGTCACTTTTTTTGTGAGTGCAAGGCAGCTGCGTATATTATGTCGTGTGAATATACCTTTACAGTTTTAGTCTCATCTCCATTTATGTCTTTCACTGACCCTTGATTAGCTTGGGGACATGCACACAGCCATATCACGAAACAATGTTTGTTGGATCTGTACTACGGCATTCTTGGACTTGTGTGGACCATACAACTGTTTCTGTGAGGATCTCTGGTTTCATACGGAGGCACATAGTGGTCACGTCATGTAACAATGCTTCTATGGGAGAATATGGTGCTTCATATAGAGCGCCTATGGGTCTATACTACAGACCTCTATGACGCCAATTGCCATCAGAAAGCAGGGATGTAAAACTCATTTTCACCGACTGCCACATTAGTATGAGACTAGTTTCACATGGGTGATTGCGATTTTGCTACGAGAAAAATGTGGCAAAATCGCGTCTTTGTTCCCATAATTTTTGAGCATCAAGGGATACTTTTTTTGGAGAATAATTTTGCATCGCTGCCGCCCGCATTAGAATCGCGTGAGAAAATCACAAGTTTTTTTTAACGCAAAAGTCAATGGGACTTTCTAATGTTAAAATCGCATCGCACCGCATCCGTCCATGTGGATGAGCCCTAAATGTAAGTACTCCTTAAAATGGCTATGGCGCTCTCTGCACTATGATGGGTTTCTTCTCTTCCACCTTTTTAGATCTGAGCTTCCTACCTTGGAGAGAGACTAGGGTGCCAGGTAGGAAGTCAGAGATGTACGGCCACCAGTGAGTTGCTGAACAGAGAGGTATGGAGGTGCGCTGGAGCGCAGGATCCAAGATGGCATCCGCTGGCTGTGCTGGCACCACCCTATCTGCCAAGTGCTGGCTGCAGCCTTGGGCAAAGTGGAGAGCTGATCCTTCTGTGTCCAGATATTGTTGTAGGCCAGATTCAGCCCTCGGGCCTTGAGTTTGACACAAAGGGTCACTGCATGCAATGTTACAACTTTTTAGCTCAGTCTTTATTCCGAAGAGTGATTGCTGTAACCTGCCAGACGGTTCAATACCACTAATATATGTACGTCTGGCAATAAAGTCAACATAGTCCAAAAATACAGTACTGTAGTGACATCCTTATATGCCATCATAGATATCCATACGGTAAGACAACAAAGTTGTGCTTGACCTTATAATGATATCTGCTTAATAGGTGTTAATGTACCTCCGGCCGAACCATTTCATTCTATGGAAGTTATAATGAGAACCACATGAAAGCTTCAGTGCAGTATTTTTACTATGTTCTTTTACCGGTGAACTAAGAAAAAAATTAGTGTTTTGATGCTCAGCGAAGGTTAATTAAAATCAAATAAGACGGGATGAACAATGTTCTGGGAATTACAACTTAATGAAGAATAGAAGGATACCGGGGCATAAATATTCCTGATATATTGTTTATTGCTCCTTTATGTGGAGTATGATTATGGTTAGCCGTGGTAATGACTCATACCTTTCACAGTGGCTGTTCTCTTGCAGTTATAGAGAATTGCTAATTCCCCAAAAGCAGTCCCAGGATGCATCTGCCCTAGCAGTCGACTGTTCTGAATCACATCAAGCAAGCCCTCTGCAAGAATGAAATAATCACATTAACTGGAAAGTATTTTTCAACTGCAATGAAGTTTTAACTGGAGCAATCACATATATATGCTGTATACAGTACATAAGTGGAAACACTGAGCAACATAAATCATGTAAAATCCCCGATAACACAATGTAACCTTACAGCAATGGTTATATATAAAAAGAAGGGTATTCTAAACTCACATCATTCTCATAAAATGTTAAACGAGGAAACCGGAGTACATTCATTTTGTTATGTGTTGCATGTTGTGTTATGTGTTGCATTTCTACATATTAATTCTGCAAATCATGCAGACAAAGGTCACACAAATACAGATACATTGTTGCAATATTGTATCAATCATAAAGATCAGTGTTCCCCAACTCCAGTCCTCAGGGATCCCCCAACAGGTCATGTTTTCTGGATTTCCTCAGTATTGCACAGATGATGTGATTATTGTCGGTGCCTCAGACATTGCCACTGGTGGGGTTACTAAAGGATATCCTGACAACTGTTGGGCGTCCCTGAGGACTGGAGGGAGAAGCTGATACAGATCTGGTATTCTCGGCCGTTAATAGTATGCGCGAGAAAGATAGGGCAGAACCTACCTTCCTGCTTTTTCTTTTTCAAACTTACGTGGAATAGTGCGGAGTTTGAGAGGTAAAAGAAAATGATTTTTTTTACCTACTAAGACCCAATGTCCACAGGCAATTTGATTTGCAGGTGATCTGCAAATCAAACCACCCATAGAGAAACATGGGCGTCCGCAAATGGATTAAAGCATGTGGATTTGTTTTGCGGACCTTTTGGTCCGGAAAACAAGTTGCAGCATGCTCCATTTTTGTGAGGTTCCCGCACGAATGGCTTCCGTGGAAAGCGGGAGGTTTAAAAAACAAAAACTGTACTGCGCATGTCCAACGTTAAGCCATAAGGACCATGCACAGTACAGTGAACCTGGAAGTAAAGAGACCCGCGCGGATGCTGCAGCAGGAAAATTCTGGATCACCTGCCATGGGCAGGGCTGGATTCCACACTGGATTCCCTGCACAGAATCCGCCCGCCCCTGGACATTGGGCCTTAATGCGCAACTTTGCTCCATACGTGAGTCCTACCATGGATCTGACAATCTAGACCTGAGTAATATTGTGCCAGTTGTTCTTACATCTCTTCTAGAAGGAGAATTCTGTATTTGTAGTATTTGATGAAATATCCTCTGTATGGAGATACAGTATAGCCGCATCACCTGCTTTATGCCACGTTACTGCTCCATACAACTCAGCCATAATACAGCCATGTGTATAAGACCTAAAGTCCAGTTTTTTTCTGCATATCTAGTCAAAGTGAGGTGTGAAGCCTACCACGAAGTGAGGTATAAGTGTGAGCTTTACAGGTGCTTTCACATGTAGCTGATTTACTGCAGATTTTCAGCAGCAGAAAAAATCTTTAGCAAATCCACACCAAAATCCTCACTATTTGGGCTTCGTTACATGGGCGTGATTTAGTCTCGTTATGCGGCCATGATAATCATGGCTGTATAATGGGACGAAACAAAACCATTGATTTCAATTGTGTCATTTTCATTAGCGGTATTCTCGCTCGTTAATACTATGTCTGGGAAAGAGGGCAGGATCTATCTTCTCACTATTTTTTTCAAACTCCTGCACTATAGCACAGAGTTTGAATAGCTCAAGAAGAAAAAAAACCCTGTTCACGCAAAACTATGCTCCGTAGCAGCGAGCGTAGTTGAAGTCGCCCTTTGGTGCAGAGTTTGATTTAGATTTTGGTGCAAATCGGCAGTAAATTTCACCCCTTGAGGTTGAAAACACACTGCCGTGGGCGTAACTACACTCGGCGGTACTGAGCGTAGTTGCGTCTGAAAGAGGGAGATTTTCTCTCCCTCGCCAGCAGTTCACACTGTATGCCAGGAGTTTTAAAAAAGAGGCGGGAAGAGAACGGCTGCCCGATCTTCCCCGCACGATGTGTTCACTACTTGTGGGCAAGATAGGGCATGTCATATATTTCCTCGTCGGTGGTGTTAGTGGCTGAGAGATCCCTGCAGTGAAAACAAAACCACTGAACTCTTATAGAGATCAGTGATTTTGTTTTGCCCCATTATACGGCCATGATTATCGCCGCTGTATAAGGGTAGGAAAACACGCTGATGTGTTTAAGTCAATTATTTTAATTCAATTGAAGGGCAGATATCTGCTGTAGATCTGCACTAAAATCCACATCAAAATCCACACCAAATTGCTCAGATTTTCACGTGGGTTTTGGTGCGGATTTGCTGTGGATGTTTTCCACTGTGGAAAATCCACAGCAAATCAGTTATGCGTGAACGTACCCCAAGTCTTTTCTTTTTAGATCTATGTCTACTATCATGGAAAAAAGTGCACCAAAATGCAAAAGGAGAAGTGGACCCATATATAAGAGGGGCGTTCATTAAAGATTTCCCCTGACCCACTTATATCATTACACATGTGCAGTTTCAGCATCCTGCGATAAATAGAAATCTCTATAGGTTAAATGCCAATTTGCAACTTTGAACTGATAACAATCCTTCTTTTACAGGCGCTGAACTGGTGCAAGGTCTGATAATGGAACCAGTGATGGTGGCCACACACCAAGGGAGACGTTCGATGAGATGAAAGAGGTTTATGGGGAGGATTCCCCATCATAGGATGTAGTCAAAAACTGGCATTGTCAATTCAAATATGGTTGGACCTTGGTGGAAACGGCTCCAATGCCAGGGTGACCCCACTCCACTATCAATGAACACACCATCCAGCAAGTGGAGGCTGCCATTTTTGAAAAAATCGCTGCGGAACTATGATCCGGAGAGTAAAGTCCAATCGATGCAATGAAGGCTTTCGGACTCACTGTCACCAAAGAAGGCAAGAAGGTCCAACCCTTGGCAGGCAAGATCATGCTCACGGTCTTTTGCGACCAGCACAGAGTAGTCTTGATGAATTTCCTAGCAAAGGGTACCATGATTACTGGGGCATATTATGCTTCACTGCTGCGGTAATTGCAGGAGGCCATCAAAATCAAGAGACATGGCATGCTCACCAAAGGTGTCTGCCTTCTGCAAGATAATGCCTCAGTTCGCAACTCACATGTTGCCCTGATGAAAGCACGCTGCTGTGGGTATGAATTTCTACCGCATCCCCCTTTTTCACCCGACCTTGCACCATCGAACTTCCACCTCTTTTCAACAATTAAGTCATTTTTGAAGGGCAAGCATTTTCCAGATGATGAGACTGAATTCTGAAGTCACAATGTGGCTTTTGGAGTAACATGCCGACTTCTACAAGCAAGGTGTTTACAGTTGCATAAAGAGATGGGAGAAGTGTGTGTCCCTAGGTGGCACCTATGTAGAGAAGGACTAATAACTGTAACAAGTTTCATTGTTCTCAGTCCACAGGAAGTGGGTCAGGTGAAATCTTTAATGAACGCCCCTTGTACATTTTCACAGTACATCTGCCAAAGGCTTCTTTCCCACGAGCATATATTGGCTGCCGTTTTCACGGCCGGCCGATATACGCTATGTTGGGATAGATAAAACTGGTGAACGGGCGCACAAATAAAAGTTTGTGTACCCGTTCAAATGGCATAGGTCCCGGCGCATATACGCCGAGACTGCCATGCTGTTGCCCCTTTCCCCTCCCTCCCCATCGCAGGCTCACCTCTGCTCTCCTCCCCGTTGGCTCTTTGCAATGGGAGGGGTGGGCGGGGACGGAGCTAAGCACCGACACACCCTGCCTCCTCCCATTGATGGCTATTGACAAGGGGCGGGGAGAGGCCGGGAGCTTAGCTCTGCCCACGTCTAGCCCCTTGTCTGCAGCCAGCAATGGGAGGAGGTAGGGCGGGCCAGCACTTAGCCCCTGCCCCATCCCGCCCCCTCCCATGGCAAAGAGCGAGTGGGGAGGAGAGCAGAGGTGAGCCTGCACAGGGGAAGGAGAGCAGAGGGAGGGAGTTTAGCAGCCATGCTGTTAAACTCCCTCCCACCTCCATCCATAGCCATGGGCTCCAATAGGAGCCCATGCAGCAGTTGCTGTATTGCAGCCCAAAAGATGGTTCCAGGACTATCTTTTAGGTCCAACATTAAAACGCCCAGCGCTATATTGGCCTGGTTGGGCGCTTTTACATCTCAGGAATACGACTATTTGATCTGATGCATTGGAATCCAATGCATCACATCACAGCATATATCAGCCGGCCATGAAACGGCAGGCCAATATACGCTCTTGTGGGAAAGAGCCCTAAAATTATTGGCAGGATCCTTTTACTTGGCAGCTAATTCAGTTGTCTAGGTATTTATTTTTGCCAGTTTGAGTGTGATATGGGAGAGGTGGACATTGGGCATATATGCATACTTGTTTGTTTTTGAAAATGGGCATGAGGAAAATTACCTGTGCACTGTGCTATACACAACACACAAGGTTTCAGGCCTCACACCTTTATAAGACTATAGACTTTGACACCAACATGTATTTCACCTCAGACCCAAAATAGTTTCAGATCCCAGATGTAGACCCCAAAGTACTTGAGACCCAAGAACAGTAAACAGAAATCTTTAAAGCTGTAAGGAAAATATATTGGAGAATTAAAGCGGTTGTCCAGTTGCAAACTACAGATGGCCTATTCTTAGGATAGGCCACCAATAGTAGATCAGCAAAGGTCTGCTATCCAGGATCCCACTGATCAGCTGTTTGCCAGGCTGGTGTACTCATGAACTAAGCTGATTTCTGAAGGAACTAGACAGCTCTGTTCTCTCTGCACTGGTCAGACAAAGTTCCCATTCAACGTTTCCTGTGGATAGGTCATCTGTAGTTTACAACAAAAGAAAAGGAGATGCAACTTAAAATGGTCAGTGGTAAAAGGAAACTTGGAAGACAAAAAACATGTTGGCTGACACTATCAAGAAAGACATGGGAATGGACATCGAGCAATTGAAAGCAGCCATAGAGAATAAGAAAAGCATGGAAAGGACTGGCCAACAGAGTATTCAAGAGTCTGACACAACTGAATGGATAGAATTGGAATTGTATTAGTTTACAACTGGACAACCCCTTTAAATACCTCTATTTGCAGGATGTCCCTTTATTATATACCTATCCATGGTCTTGTTGCTACAATAGCATTGTTACATTCTGGTCTTTTAAGTTCTGTAGGATGAGAGATCTTGCAATTCTTCTTCTGTAGTAAGCACTGGCTTGGTGCGTAACTTTAAAAGAAAATTGGACCTGTTTCTTACCTGCCAGAACATAGAGATGGTTCCCTGCCGCCCCTTCCTGAATGACCAGCTGGGATTGGCTGTACACTCTTTCATACATACAGTCCACCATCCTCCGAACATGTGAAGCTTCCAGCTGCCTTAAGAAGTCATTACTCATGATGGCTCCAGTAATTAGCTTCTTAGCGCTAGAGATAAAAGTACATGGCTTATTTCTACTTTCTTCACACAAATTAACAATGTAGTGCAAGAGTGGCAGGAATAAAAAGTGGCATCTACTTAAAATATGAGCATCCAATGTAATGAGGGTGCCTGAAACAAATTTTTGCACAGCAAATGGAAATATTTGTGCTGTTCTTCTCACATAGCAGAAGATAAGTGTCATTGCGAATATAATTTTCTCAACAGTCTGCGTGAGGATGAAAGGAGGAAATATATTTCATTGTGTCTCTCCACATGGGAGTTGGTACCCGGTAATCATTTTAAGACAAAGTCTCTAATATTCTCTTCCATATTTCCAAGTGATATGAGAAAATTGTTTTCTTAGCTACTGAAATAATTCCAAATGGTTTCCTCATGGGAGTTTGACCGTCTGGCATTTTAGAAGACGATCATTAATGTCATATCAGAGAGGCTCAGCGGTACGGTAACCTTTTAGCATAGAACTAATTGTTTTTCAATTGGGCGGTCGGCAGTTTGACAATGTACGGTATGACGGGAGCTGCTGGGAAATTGGTGTCTTAATATTTTGTCCGTCACAAAATCATTTTTACTGAACATTTTGTTTGGCCAATCCATAACATTTCTCTGTGAAAAATGTATTCGCTGAACAGCAGCTGCTGATTAAAGTGCTCTCTGTATTGCAATGCGGCGGGTGACATGGGATTTATCAAGGGCCTTTGAAGTGACAGAAATGTAGTTTCTGCTGTCAAAACAGCAAGGTGACCCTTGGCATTCTAGTCAAAGTATTAACACAACAACTGTACATACAGTACCATTATTGGTGCATTGGAATGTGATGATACAATTCACACAATAACGGCACACTACTGACACTGCACCTCTATGGCAAAGAATGTAGAAAAAGTCCCCACCGAACTACAGGGTTGTTACTATTGCCCTAACACTAAGAATTACTAGCTATGCAATTCCGTAATACGTTGTATAATCTGCCTCCAAAGGTAGAGTATTACCTTAATTTACATCAACATCTACTACATAATTACTTATAGAAAATAAATTGTAAAGAAGGTGCCCTTGTGTCGGCTTGAGAGACAGTTCCAGGGGTAAAGGACCTTTTTACATAAGCTAAAGGACCTTTCGCGTGGCTGATAACTGGAAGAGAACATCAGTTGACCTGATCATTGCTCTGTTTGAAGGTTTCAGCAATCATCTGGTTAACAATCAAATGCTTCTTTGTTGAGTAATCCATTTTTTATATGAAGTTTAAAGTTATTGGTTGTCATCAACACATAACCACACATAAGGATGTGCTGTTGACAATTAAGAACTGTATGTGCCAAAGTGATTATACTACCAATCAGTACCGCAGATTGCTCCATGTTAACAAAGATGAACAATCAACTCGCAAAAATGTCAATCGGGATTCAATCCTGGAACAAATTCCTAGCCACATTGCCACTAACCATAAACCATAATTTCTTGTCTTATGAATATGAAAAAACTTTGGATTTTGGTACAACCCCTTTAGCTCCTTCCCACCCTATGGAGTAAATGCACACCCTGGGTGAGAAGGGGTTCCTGTGAATCGGCATACAGTTATGTGCTATGGATGGCACAGGCTCAGAAGCTGAGCTCATGCCATCCACTGTGGAAGCCAGCTGTGACTGAGATCTGCCCTCCCACTGTAACAGTGGGGATCGGTGACAACACCAATCCCCACTCTTAACTCCTTGCATGCAACAATCAATGTTTATCGCAGCATGTAAAAGTTTTACAGAGGAAGCACCCTCCCTTTATGACGTCATCGGCCCTCCACCATGCAATGGTGGAGGGCTGATGGGTTGACATACCATGGCCTGTGAATATTATGATAAAAGAATATGCATTGCAGTACAGAGGTACTGCAGTGTATTATCAGAACCATCATAGCAGTGCAGGTTCAAGCAGCCTACAGAGACATAAAATATGTAGTAAAAATAGTAAAAAAAAGGATAAACAAGCAGTAAAAGAAAAAAAACTTTTTGCACACTTTCCCCTTTTGTTAAAGAAAAATAAAAGGAAACAAAAACCCACGTTTGGTATCATCGCATCCATAACGACATGTACAATGAATTAAACACACTTTTAAGCAAACCTTTTTACAAGCAATATGATTATAAAAGTTGCAAAAAAGCAGAGCCAAAAGGTCTTTTGGTTAATTTTGCTTCCCCCCCCCCCCCAAAAAATGCAAAAATGTGATAAATAAGCTATTTTATGTACCAAAAATGGTATCAATAAAAACTACAGGTCATCAAGCAAAAAATATTTTAAAAAAGAGGTTTTTATGGTGCAAAAAGTTTTTTAAAGATCTAATTTTGATGTGATTGCAAAAAAACAAGGCCTCATATGGCCATGTTGATGGAAAATGTAGAAGGTTATGGCTTTTGAAAAGTGGGAATAAAAATTCCCCAAAAATCGTTGCATCCTTAGGCCCAAAATAGATAGCTCCACTAAGGGATTAGGGCTCAGTCGCACGGACGTTTTAACGTCCAATTATTTGCGCGTTAAAAAAGATTGTACTATGTAGAACCAATGCTTTCCAATGGCAGCAGTCAGATGTGTGAATTTCACATGCGCAAAAACGTCTGCGACGAAAATTATAGGACACCATTTTTTAGAACGCGGCTAGTTGCGACATCGGTATTTTTTAAATGTGAAAGCCCTGGATGCTGTCTCATCCAGGGGTTTCACCTTGTGCTCAATGGGGCTGGCAGCAACAGCGCCGACCCCATTCAGAACATATAGTGAAGATCGCTATCCTCTGGCACAGCTGTGACAGCTGTGGCAGAGGAGCGCGATGTTCTCCCATTGAATTCAATGAAGCCAACGCTACAGCCGGCTCCATTAAAAGCAATGGGCTGCCGGTAAGCCCTGCAGTGATTTTCAGGGAAGGACTTTAAATATAAGCTGAATAATGGCTGAATTCAATGAATGGGTGAGTGCTGCCTCTAATTGGCTGAGCGCAGGAACCAATCACAGGCAGCTCTCAGCTGTCGTTCAATAGCTGAGAGGCTGCCTCTGATTGGTCATAGTGGTCAGCCAATCAGAGGCAGCCCTTTCAGCAGGTGGGGAGCCGGCTGTAGCTGTCACAGTGTTCAGTGACAAGGGGACTCCCCGCAGAGATGAAGAAATCATCTGCCACAGCTGTCACAGCTGTAGCAGAGGATCGTGATGTTCTCTGTATGTCAATGCGGCCGTGGCTGCTGCCATCGACCCCATTAACCGAAGCTGAAACCCCTGGATGTGACAGCATCCAGTGGTTTCACATCCAAGGAATCCCCTGCTGCTGCTGTCACAGCCGCACAGGGGATAACGGGCAGTGCACTTTTTGGGTGGAAAAATGCGGCCAAGTGTGTTTTTTTCTGCGGGCCACCCACTTCAGTCACGTAAACCTTTGAACGCATGCATTTTGTGCACAAAAAGTTGCTCGGTAAAACGCCCATGTGACTGAGCCTTTAAAGGGGTTGTCCCGCGGCAGCAAGTGGGTCTATACACTTCTGTATGGCCATATTAATGCACTTTGTAATGTACATTGTGCATTAATTATGAGCCATACAGAAGTTATAAAAAGTTTTATACTTACCTGCTCCGTTGCTGGCGTCCTCGTCTCCATGGTGCCGACTAATTTTCGCCCTCCGATGGCCAAATTAGCCGCGCTTGCGCAGTCCGGGTCTTCTGCTTTCTTCTATGGAGCCTTTCGTGCAGGATGCCGGCTCCGGGTAGCTCCGCCCCGTCACGTGCCGATTCCAGCCAATCAGGAGGCTGGAATCGGCAATGGACCGCACAGAAGAGCTGCGGTCCACGGAGACAGAGGATCCCGGCGGCCATCTTCAGCGGTAAGTATTGAAGTCACCGGAGCGCGGGGATTAAGGTAAGCGCTCCGGTAAGCTTTCTATACCTCCCTGCATCGGGGTTGTCTCGCGCCGACCGGGGGGGGGGGTTGAAAAAAAAAAAACCGTTTCGGCGCGGGACAACCCCTTTAAGGTAAAACCAATAGCTCCATCATTGATCTTTAAATGCCCCCAAAGGTACATTTACCTGAAAGATGTGCTGCCTTAAGCCACTTAGGAGTGAGCACTGGAAATACACTTCTCTGCACTACATACTTTCACAAAGATGACCACCTTCTCTCTGTAGGATACTAATAGGCTACAAGTAATGAAAGTTCTAGAAAATGTATATACACTGATGACCTATAATGGTTTCTAATTTTTTGCCACACCAAAAGAAGCATTACACAGGATTTTCCAGTCATAGTATGTGCCATCGCTTGATCAGTGCAGGTCCTACTACTGTGACCCCTATGACTTTATGAAGGGGCCACTAAGCTCTGGCAATGCTACTGTGGTCCAGGCATTCTGCACATGCTGCAACCTAGACCTGAACTTAAAGGGCAGAGTTCCAATTAAGGTTAGACCCCCCCAAAGAAGTAAGTGAGAGCATATCATAGCAATATGCAGTCACTAGCTATGACTACACTACAATACAACTTCGGTTGTGTTGCAGTTGTGGTTGGACTAGAGATGGGAAGGCCTGTTGGACAATCGGTACATGATAACATATATTAGAAACATATAGTCACTAGGTATGACCATAATACCCCTTTAAGTGTGTGCACCTTTTAAGTGACATTTATGTACGTACTGTAATCAACATTTTGATGACTTATTTACTGTCCTGGAAATAATTAGTGTTGTTAATAGATACTTGATGCCCCAATGTAGTATATATGTAGTAATGGAAAAAACAGGAAGTACCATTCCATTGCAATGTAACACATTGAAGCACTATCTGGTGGGTTTTTTGGGGGTATTTTTTCTTGTACGAATAGACGTTTTTGTAGTGGACCACTGATAATTTAGAACATTACTAAGCAAAGTAAGTGTAAGGTCTTACCTGGAATCCTTACGGACGCAGGTGACATCGGGGTTCTGACAACTGGGATTGTAATAATGCCGTGAAGTTGGTTCAGCTGAAACGCCTTCCTTGGCTTTCTGACGTCTATGGGTGTCAGTGGCTTTCTCATTGTTCTGAGCAGGCCCTTGGTTTATAACACTTAGTAGCTTCTTTCTCTGACTTCCCTTGGGGGATAGTTGGATGTTATAGCCAATAGCATCTTGTAATTTGTCTATCTGAACGGATTTAGTTTCCAGTTCCTTCTCCAACTGTCTGATTTTCTCATCCTTTTCTTGCAGCTCTTTCCACCTCTGTCTCAGCTCTTCCTCTAGAAGCAGTACTGTCTCCTGCAGTTTAGTAAAGGCCCCAGAGGAATGTTCTCTCCTCCTAGAGGAGAGGCAGCTATCCTCTCTTCGTGGGGCTCTGATAGTTCCATTTCCCATGCTGTTCTGATTGTACATCCCGGAGGAATGGTACTTTGCTCAGTAATTGCTACTTAGACAAGTGCTTTTCTCATGACTCCCAAAATGTTGGTTATAACGAAGTACATATGCGGCTTAAATTGCCATTTTTAGGATGATTGTAAAATCTTATCACAACCTAAATGATGAAGAAAAAAAACAAAATGATTCAAAACCACATTGCTTATATTTCAATATACTATGACATTTCTGGATTTAACAGATTAATCAATCAGGCATTTACGAGGGTTAGAAATATTGACAAGAGAAAAATTGTTCAATGCAAAATGAGAACCTCCTGTGACTAATGTATGGCACTTTTTTCACTATGTCCTATGTGGACTACAATTCCCAGAGGGGTTATGAAAATTGGGATTATTTAAATTAGAAAAAAGATGGCTGAGGGATGACCCTTTAACTATGTATAAATATATCAGGAGTCAATACAGAGATCTCTCCCATCATCTATTATACCCAGGACACTGACTGTAACAAGGGGGCGCTCTAATAGCTATGTATAAATATATCAGGGGTCAATACAGAGATCTCTCCCATAATCTATTATACCCAGGACTGTAACAAGGGGGCGCTCTAATGACTATGTATAGATATATCAGAGTTCAGTACAGAGATCTCTCCCATGATCTGCTTATACCCAGGACTGTAACAAGAGGGTGCTCTAATAGCTATGTATAGATATATCAGGGGGCAGTACAGAGATCTTTCCCATCATCTATTTATACCCAGGACTGTAACAAGGGGGTGCTGTAATAACTATGTATAAATATATCAAGGGACAATACAGAGATCTCTCACATCATCTATCATACCCAGAACTGTAACAAGGGGGCGCTCTAATAACTATGTATAAATACCCTGTTTCCCTGAAAATAAGACCTACCTAGAAAATAAGCCCTAACATTATTTTTCAGGATTTTTGAGGATGCAGAATGATTTTTCAGGATTTTTGAGGATGCTTAAACTATAATCCCTACTCCAAAATGTAGCCTTAGTTACAGGTAATAAAAAAGCCAATGTAAATAGTGTCCAGGCAGAAAAATCTTTTGGAACAAAAATTAATATAAGACGCTGTCTTATTTTCAGGGAAACACAGTATATCAGGGGACAATACAGAGATCTCTCACATCATCTCTTTATACACAGGACTGTGACTGTAACAAGGGGGCACCCTCTATGTCTAGAGGAAAGAAGGTTTCTACACTGACATAGAAGGGGGTTCTTTACTGTAAAAGCAGCGAGACTATGTAACTCTCTGCCTGAGGATGTGGTGATGGCAAATTCGATACAAAAGTACTATAGAAGCCTGGACACCTTTCCTGAGTGATACAATATCATATGTTATAATCACTAATTACTTCAGAAGGGTTGTTGATCCAGGGATAATTCCAATTGTCAGATTGGAGTCATGAAAATTGGCTCCTACTTTATTAGGATTTTTTCTGCCTTCCTTTGGATCAACATTGAAGGTAAGGGTGTAATAGGTTGAACCTGATGATCATATGTCTTTTTTCGGCCTTACGCACTATGTTACTATTTAAAGAAACCTAAGATCACGACAGCAGCAAGTAACGATACAGGAAAAATCTAAAACAACAATATAGAAATCGAAGAAGGTCAAGACTTCATCTTCCTCGGATTGAAATCGACCGCAATGGAGAATCAGGGCCCGAAATAAAACAACGAGTCACACTAGGTCGCAGTACAATGTTAAGATCTGGAAAAACAAAGACATGAGTGTAGTGGCCCAGAATTCCTGGCCCCTCCATAAATGTCATGCATGTAATGTCTTTTGTGTAGATGCACTGTGCAAACTGTCTAGTCTCTTGTTATGTGTATTGCACAGCTGCAGCAAATGAGAGGTTAATGTTTGCATGAGACTAGGAGATGCCTGCAAATGTATCAATATTTGTCTAGTAACGTGATTTCTGTAGTCTATAAGTATGAGTGTTTTGGGTGTGGTTAGAGAGTCAGTCTATCATCTTCTAGGGTTGAGAGTGGAGTGCCGACCACATGGGGGTACCTTCAACCCTCATGTGGTGAAGAGATGGAAGAAGAGGAGCGGTTCCTGAGGGTTCATATACCAGGAACCGTGGAAAAAAGAAAGTGAGAGAAGCAAGAGAGAGTTTGAGAGTGAGCTTAAAGTAAGAAGGCTGAGATCACCGTGCAGAGGTACTATACCTAAGAGTGTCTGTGAAGTAACCCTACCCCTATACTCCTCTGGAGAGTTCCCTTCCAGAAGTTGTTTTTCCTGTCAGATAACATGGCCTGCAGGACCACTGTCATCCTGTGTTTTCTCCCTTACCTCCAATCTGCTGTTTTGCCTGCATGGCTGTCTTTTGCATTTGTGCCCTGGATCACGTTTATCAAGTAAAGTTTTGCCAGGCCCTGACCATTCCCAGGGACCTCAGATATGTTACACAGTCTGCGGCTCCTTACTTTACCGCTGAGGGTCATTCTGGTAGGTAACGGAATGGTGGCGTCATCTGTGACAACCTTATATCTTATTCTTATGTTTATTGCCATCCCTCTCCTAGGAATGTCTGGAAGAGGACCAGTGCTGCTCTGGCAGAGGCTACGTGTGTCCCTCCAGGAGGGAGCCTGGTAAGTGCCATCGTGACAAGTGACCACTCTACCCTCCCAGCTCCCCAACATATGCCCTGTGTCCATAGTCACCCTATGGAACGCTGCATGAGCATTGCAACAAAAAGCCGGATAGTCAACGCAATTATCTTCTCATTTGCAACTTACGGCTGTGAAAGTTCAACGCTGAAGAAAACAGACCAGATTAGAATTGATGCATTCAAACTTTGGTACTGGAGGAAGCACCTATGAATTTCTTGGACCCCCAAGCTCACGAACAAAACAGTCCTAGACCACATTAAACAGAGATTCTCATACTTAGGCCAGATAATGTGGCTAATTCATTAGAAACATCGATTATGCTTTGAGTGGTCAGCGACAAAAGAAGACCTGGCCACCACAGAACATGCTAGGTGGATACTATCAACACCAACACCAACATACAAATGATTGAACTGAAAGTACAAAACAGAACTGGGTTGAGAGGGCTGATCCATAAAGTATGGAGAGTCGTCCCGACTAAACAGATAAAGATATATGGTAGTACAAGTGTAAGAAACCAATATTTACAGCAGTAATACCACCCATTATGCAACAGTAAGGTTATGTCCACATCGGCAGTAATTGATTCCTCTTCGGTGACTTACTCTACAGTTCATTCAAAAGGCAGAGCCCAAACTAGCCTTAAAATAGAGAAGTATTGATTTCTATATTGAATGCTTTGTCTATATTCAATTGACATTGTACGAACACTGCATGTAACTTGCTGTAATTTGCTCATTCAGCAGTCTAGAGAGCATCACTGAACACTCTTCTGGGTAATGTACCACAGCAGCATTTGCAATTTCAGTAAAAAACCAAAAGGTACCGTCAATTGGACATTCTTTGAAGCTTTGTCCTCAAAAGACTTTCAGTATTCTATTTGCTGGTTATCTTAGATGCCTTGAAAGTTAACAGATTCATAATGGCGATCAATGAGATTAATCATACAGGTAATTGTTTTCAGTAAGAGAAACCAAGTGATCTTGTAGATATGATACCTTTTAATAGTTAACAAATAAAACATGATGTTATAGCGAGCTTGCGAAGCTACTTCAAGAACTCTGAGAGGATCCGAAAGCTCGCTATAACGCCATGTATTTTTGTTAGCCATTAAAATGTATCATATCTACAAGATTACTTGGTTTCTCTTACTGAGAACAAACACATTTTGCTCTACTGACTAACTCGGTACTAGACATAATAATAATAATCTTTATTTTTATAGCGCCAACTTATTCCGCAGCGCATACAGAATTATGTAAGAGGGTGGTGCATAGCCCCTGTGTTTTATCATGGTATTAACTAACATATGTGTGCTGTCTTTTTAATTGTGTGTTTTAAGCAATGTTTTTGTTTAAGCACTGTACCCTCTTGGTGCTGCGTAGGACAACCTATTGCTGGTGCAACATGCCAAAAGTCCCCATCGCCCTGGTAACCACAGTATGGTAGAAATTGTGGGGCGGTGCCAGCCCCCTGGCGGAGACAGAGTGAGTAAGTATTACGTTAGTATGCAGTATTCCAAGTGATCGCCGCTTTGCCAGACGCACATATCTTGCACTGATATGAACCCCAATCTTTTGAATGGAGTCATATACATAAGCAAAGTTTTCCTGCATCACACCCTGATGTGGGAAACAAATCATGGCATGCCCTATCTTTGGGCGTGCTCTCGCATTGCAGCCTCCATTGTTTTCAATAGGCTCAGCAGGAGCATCGCACCACATGTTAGGTGCCCACGGTGCAGTGTAAGGTTTTCCCCATTAACAAAAATAATTGAAACTCCGTGATCGCTACTTCACCAAAATGATGTGAGGCAGTTTTGTTACAAAAATGCATTGCATCCTTCCCAAAATCGCATGTTGGTGAGCGCAATATTGCACTTGCCCATGTGAAGTTAGCCGAAATCTTATCTTCCATATCATTAATAGATTTACTTATCTATCAAAATAGATTTACCTACTATCACTGATCTAATAGGTGCCAAAGGTGGGTCTGGCTAATGTGGATTGCCAGCTTAGGCTGCTTTCACACCTGCGTTAGGGTCAGTTCAGGGTTTCTGTTTCTCCGATCCTTTTTTTTGGAGCAGAGAAACTGATATAATATGGAAAAAAGATCCTTTTTTTCCCCACTGATTTCAATGGGGCTTCAAAAATACAGAAAGGCTTTTATTTGCTTCTATTCCACGAGGTTTCTGTTTTTTGGATGGAAAAATAATGCTGCAGACTGCGCTATTTCTCCATGCAAAAAACGGAAACTTGACAAAATGGAAGAAAACAGAAGCATTTCCTTTTTTTGTAAAACACATTGAAATCAGTGGGGGAAAAAAAGTGGATCTGTTTCTTTTTCATTTTTATTTTCATCTTCAAAAAAGGAGCCGAGAGACAGAAACCCTGAACTAACCCTACCAAAGGTGTGACAGAATATATAAAATTAAGCCCTACCGTGAAAATAAGCCCTAGTTACACTGCATTAAAAAAAAAAATACATTCATATGCAGCCTCGGTCCAGGTACCCCCTGCTGTTCTCTAGAGGTTCGGCGCAGTTCCTGCAGTCTTCAGCCGTTCGTACAACATCACTTCCTGATAATGGGATTTATAAATCCCACTTCCAGGAAATGATGGCTGTGAGTGGGTCTTCGACCGCTGCTCAGCCAATCAATGCAACGCTGGATGAACCAATGCGATGCCTGTGATTGGCCACGGCTCAGCCAATTCATAAATCCCGCCTCTACAACACGATGGCTGTTGATTGGTTCTTCCACCGCTGCTCAGCCAATCAATGCAGCGCTGGATAAACGAATCCATCCAGCCATCGCTGCATTGATTGGCTGAGCAGCGGTCAAAGAACCAAGCCTCATCTATCGCTTCCTGGAGGTGGGATTTATGAATCCCGTAACCAGGAAGTGATGTATGAGTGGCCGAGGACTGTGGGAAGCGCATCAGAGCTGTAAAGAGCATCGGGAGGGACTTGGACTGAGTCTGGTAGGAAAGTATAATAAGACCTCCCCCTAGTGCTTCTATTGGGGCAAAAATTAATATAAGACAAGGTCTTATGTTTGGGGAAACATGATATTTAAAAAGCCTAATAAAAAGAGTTATAAAAAAGAGCTATCTTCAGTGTAAGGAAGAACAAGGAGTGATAGAGGAACACGGTACTTGTGTGACCTCCGCGCTATAAATTTGGGGACCAATTTGGGGACCAATCAATCATGCAAAAAAAAGGTTCAGGAGCAGCATTTAGGTGCAAAATAAAGCATCCAGGATGTCGCTTTATTGTATTCCACATACATAAGGAGACAACGATTCGGCTGGTGCAACCAGCCTTTTTCAACTTTTCAACTTTATCTGCTGCTCCTGAACCTTTTTTTTTGCACAATTTGAGGATATTGATCCGTGGTCGGAATCTGCTTGTGAGAGTGCAGGGATTCAAGGCTTCCCACTACCAATGAATGTGGTATGTGGGCGGGCTGCTTTCTACATTCTTCTTTTTTAAAGTATTTTGGGGACCAACCAGATACCTGTTCTCAAGAGCAGTGGGGGCCCCAGTAGTTGGACTCCCACCGATCAGCTAGTTATCCCATGTAATGTCTACCTACTGGAATAACCCTTTTAAGGTCGGCTGTCCACAGGCGTTGCAATATACTTCTGCGGATTTCCACTGCGGGAGCCACCACAGGGGAGCATTATGTCACCGCGATTTTCCGCGATAAACCCATCATTCTGACAGGTTCATCGCGGAAAATCGCGGCATGCTGTGATTTTTATACATGAGCGGAGTATCGCTGCAATTTTCCGCTTATGTACATCAGGCTGAGCTTTCCATAGTTATCCAATGGAAAGCGTTCGTTGCGTTACCCGAGTGCAGATTATCGCCACGGGTAATGCAGTAAAATATCGCCCATGGACAGGAGGCCCAACAGTATCTGGGTGTAAAAGATTTTTCATACAATGCACAATGTGAGAAATGAACCAGATAAGTAAGAACCTTAAAACAAGGAAAGTGGAGATTTTGGAGATACAGTATATTAGAAAGATTGTAAATGTAACAAGTTCGCTTTTTAGTTACTGTATCAGCAGAACACTTGTACTCGTAAATATGGCTTTTCTACCTCTCCTTTGTCACATTATAGCTAATATTCATTTGCTTTCATTATTTGTAATTAGTTTCCCCTCATTGTTTATGACTACAGAATATGCTGGAGCTATAAAAATAAAGGTAATTATATCTTTGTCATTATCGGCCATTTTCTGATCTGTTTCACAGCGGCGCCACAAATAAGAGCAAAACCTGAAATGGGGATACAGATGAGGAGCAACTTAACATTTCAACCCTGATGAAGCTATCAGCGTCTTCTGTTAATTATACCCAGGATCAGTGAGGATCATTATATCTTCATGGACTCTCTTCTTGCTTTACTACAAGCTGCTGCTTAGGAACCCTCCATTTCTTTTTTGTATTTGATGTTTCACTATATGATTTTATTTTTGAATTCACATGTATTTATAGATGGATATTTGTATCTATTTTTGGATATTATTTACCTCTAGCACTTTATTACTGTGGCTTATAAACACCTTATTTGTGTATCTGACATCCAGAATAAAATACTGCATTGAACATGCTTCTTGGAACGCTGCCATTGCTTGGGAAACCCGTGTCTTGAGCTTTTTAAGTGTTTTTAACTTTTTCTGTTTCTGTTTTGTTCAATAAAACTATTTATACATGTTCTCGTTATAAATATGTACGCACACTGTGTCTGTCGTCTTTTTTGTAACTGAAATTGGTAGCATTTAATTCTTTTTTGCATTAGTTGATTATTTCTCATATATTTTGGTGCCCCCTAATTTCTTTATGTCGAATAGAATAAGGATAATACACATTAGTGATGCCATATCGTCGCAACGCAGGGATATTCTTCCCACTGGCATATGCGCAAATATGGTCGCCCCTACGGAACGTATTTTTGCATGAATCAGTGTAAAGTTTTTTTTTTACATTTCAAACTCCTTACTATTGCACAAAAAAAGCAGAATGATAGGTCCTGCCCTTTCTGTTCTCGCATGTAGAAATGCTAGAGATCCAAAATCAGGGTCGTGTGAATAAGTCCTTAGGTATAGAACAGGCACTATTCAAATAGGGATAAAGTGATATTAAAGCACCAGAATAATGCAAGAAAGTAATGTTGCAGTAATGGAATCATGTACACAGCAGGGGTGTAACAAGTAAGCATTTACCTTGTAGCTTTCCTATCTGCTTGTCAGTAGTAGCAACTTGTTGTATAACAGCCTGTAAAAGGGTGGTTTTGTGCATTTTTTGAAAAGTTTTTTGTGACAGCTTTTCATTGAGTTTTCTGAGCCAACGCCAGTAGTGAATTCAAAAGCAATGGGAAATAAAAGGGACGGACTTATACTTCTTCCTGCTGGCTCTACTTCTGGCTTTGGCTCAAAAAACTTCATTAAAAACTGAAAGTTTGTTTTACTGTTTCACAGTTACTACAGTCACAGGTACATTACTTAGTGTTGCTGTATAATGTCTTCTACGCTGCTGCTGTTTCTCTGTATATGAGAGATCGTGATGGGGGTGCAGCATCTCCTCAATGTGTAGTACATGGCAGACATCACAGCAGCTAGTCTCTATCCACCAACTCAGAGTAAACTGGGAATTACAGAGACAGCATGATAAAATGGCCACAAATAGTGCTATTCCAAATGTACACAGACAAAAGCTTCCAAGTCATCTAAGGCTGGATGTCCACGGGCAATGATCTGCCGGTGATAAATTGCCAGTGGATCACGCTGTGTAAAGCTTTCCATAGCATTGCTATAGAAAGTGCAGCGCCGGCGTCCACAAGTGGAGAATCATAGCGATTCTCCGCTCGTGGGATCTAAATCGCGGCATGCCGCGATTTGCTGTGATTCTCCGCAGTGAGCCTATCTATTAGATAGGCTCACCGCAGAGACCTGACAGCTCGTCCCTTGTGGTGGAATATCGCTAGCGATATTCCACCTCGGCCGTGGACAGAGGGCCTAAAAGTTTAGCTATCATTTAACTTTCTAGATTGGAGAAAGCATGGTGCACAAGCCAATGGTTCTTATACATTCCCCTAAACAGAATGCCACTCTGGTGATTAAAGGTTGTCCCACAATTGCAAGTTATCCCCTATCCAGAGAATAGGGCCTGACTGCTGAGACTCCCACCAATCTTGAGAACAGGTCTTCTGTCCTCCTATCCGTGTTGCCAGAGGCGTAACTTGAAGCTTCGGGGCCCCATGGCAAAATCTGTAACAGGGCCCCCAACTGTAATGCTTTATTTATAGTTCTAGGCTTCCTATATGGAGAAGAGAAGCCTTATGGGCCCCCTAAGGCTCCTGGGCCCGGATGCAACCGCATCCCCTGCATCCTCTATAGTTACGCCCATGTGTGTTGCTACTACACACTAAAGGGGGACTGAATAAAGCACTGGTCACACAAGCCCACTAGTGCTCCATTCACTTTCAGTGGAACTGTGGAGATAGCCGAGTGGCACCCACTATTTCCGTCAGCCCCCTGTGGATAGGGGATAACTTGTAATCATCTTACAGCCACTTTAAGCTATAAGATTCACTATGTTCCATGTGATTTATCAAGGTCCCCTATTTAATATTTTTAATTCATTACTGACTTATGTGGTTTATAAAAACACACCAAGATTAGTTGAAAGGGACTTTCAAGTAAAGTAATAGCAAAGTACAATGTAGGGTAGAACACTTGTATATTTTAAAACTTCTGTATGCGTGGGAAGTGGAAGCCTGCAAAGAAATGAAGAAATGCTTTCAAGGCACCTGGCCAGCTGTACTGGGAAATGTCAGGCAGTTTAACATTGAGACAGAGTGTTATTAGAATGAATGTTCCTGAAGGTGGTCCTGTTTGTTCAAGAATTTGTTTTTACCCTTTGCATTTTATCATTTTCACGTACGAATAATTTATAGTGTAGAAAGAAAACAAGGCAGCATACTAGCTGAAGAGAAGTTTTTGTACAAATTCAATTTTCATTTCATTTGTCTGCAATAGCCTACAAATTAATATATCTACAATAGGCACACAGTGTAGTTGTGGGGAAGTTATATGACAGGTGTTTCAATAATGCAGAAAAGGAGGAGATGGTAGGATTACATACCAGACTATTGCTGCTGGAAATAGCTCTGGAGCTAATAACTTGCCAGTCACAAATGACCTATTAAACCTTGTTGATGACATGTCCTTAATAGGCCCTGTCCTTAAAAGGGTTTTGTCATTAAAAAAATAATTAATACTTACCTATTCCTCCACAGGCAAACTACTTATCTTCTCCTCGCTGATCTTCTCCAGTCCCCCAGGTCACCTCACCTACAGATTCTTGTAATGGAGCGGCCATTCCCAGCATTCTCCTTCTTGCAGGTCAGTGTAGGTACGTCACTAGTGACATAATGTTCACTGCCTAGGAAGGAATGCCGATCTATTGCTGAGACTGCCGTCTGCCACGAGAGTTCATGTACTATTGCAGCAAGAACCAGCACATTCGCAGTTTCTGCAATAACTCGGCACTCCCTGCTACGCTATGAATGCTACGTCACTAGTGACGAAGCGTACATTGGCCGTCAGGAAGAAAACTGAAGAGAATGGATGCTTCGGCACTAGAAGACAAAGAATTGGCCGGGTTGCAGTGAGGTGACTTGGGGGGACTGCAGAAGACTGGCGAGCGAGGAATAGATGAGTATAGTTTTTTTTTAATGACAGAACCCCTTTAAGGGGTTAGATCATTTATTACAAGTGGACTAAGTAGGGGTGGAACTCCTATTACTATTCATAAGGCACTTGTACCTCGTGTGTCAATCCCTTTTCCCCTCATATACTGTTAACTCTTGTGGACAGGGTCCTCATCCGTATTGTTCAATTTGGTTATTAGTTTTATGCTGTACTAGCTTCTTACCTGCGACTTTGACTGCGTGGAATTTGTAATTTTTTTCTAATCTGTGTTTTGCTGTAGATGCACGACGCTCAGCATCTATGGTCCGGCGGCCCTGAGATTGCTCCACTGTCTATGTAACACTCAAAGACACATGACAGTCAGCCTCTTAAGTTTTTATGGACCTAACATTGCCCCAATGTATCTCTAGTGTAGTGGCCCAGAGGCAATGGGGCTTCTTCATTAGGTTAAATGTTTGTCTTGTGCAATTGTACTGTCAGTGTCTTCTACGTTGTATCCATTTGATGTGTATTGCACCTCTGCAGTACTGAATGGGTTAACGTCTGGGTTATGTCTGAGAAATGTATCAAGTTGTAAATCATGTGATCGTGCTATGTATATGTGTAGGCAAGGTGGATGTGAGTCAGTCAGGAGCCGGCAAGGGAGTGAGCCACACAGACACTATCTGGTCTGTGTGGTCCTGTGTAGGTGAGGCTGAGAGATATTCCGCAGCGTGGCCTGGGCCTACACTACCCAGGATGTGCCGTGCCACTGTCTGCACTGAGAGTAAGAGAGAAGGAGAAGGACAACAGAGGCGTGAGTGATGACCGATAGAGAGTTAGAGAGAGAGAGAGTCACCGGGAGCAGGATCGTACCATTAACTGGAACTGTCGATTGTCTGGATTACCCTGAGAAGCATCCCTGTCACACCACCCTCCAAATGTTGTATTTGAGCCAGTTTGCTGATACAAGATGGATTGTGCTAAAGTTGAAGTAAACGGACATTACCGACCATTCCCAGATTGTCCAGTACATTTTCCCTGTGTGTGGACTATATTATTCAGGATGTTGGAGTTCACCGCAGAAGATGGAATGGTGGCATCATGTGTGACAAGAAGACTACAGGTAACCTCCAGTTACATCCCCTGTGATCTCCCCTTGTCAGTAACGTGGTCGGGTCCTGAGCTACCCCCAGGGAAGGAGATGGTAGAGCCCTGTCACAAGGCCTTTATCAACTCCGCTCCCGCCTCGGCTGTGGGCCCCCTTTTCGAACAGTGCAGGGTGGGGTTATGGCGTCACGAACAGGATGATTCCTCCGCGCCTTCAGTAAAGAGTCGGGGAAGAAGTGCCTCCACCATTACTTACAACCATGGAGTCAAGTCTACACCCGTGCCTGAGTCTCTACAGAAAGTTAAGTTGTGTCGGATTCCAGACCATGGAAAGAGTCAGAAGAGAGTCGGGACTGAGTTATCTAAAAGAATGAGTAGTAAATGTATCATGGATGCGCTACTGGTCAAGCAAGGAATGTGTGGTGTTGTTGGACAGAGTGGAATTGCCTGCCCTACACTTTATATTGGAGAACGATGAAGGTAACATGGACAATGAAGATGGCGCCAGGGCTTCTCCTTCTTCTGCCTACACAGAGCCCACAAAAATTTCCTGCTGCTCAGTTCCCGCCGTGGCTGAGAGTAAAGTAGGGGGCGTTGACCCCACCGTGAAGCTACAGCAAGATGATGGAGACCGCCCAGAGGAGGAGTCACAATTGTTGGTTAGTGAGCCTCTGGACTTGTTTCAGGATATCAATTCAAACACTCCGGCAAATAACATGCTCTGCTGCATGCCTGCTGGATATCCTCCACCGCAACCCAGGTTCTACTGGAATGATGAGCCAGAACTGATAGCTGAAAACTCTCCAATATCCCCACCAGCAGAGGAGCATGTTGTAGAACCACAGGACCGCGAGTCTGTCCCTGCAGAGGCTGTATCTCCCCTAGCTGTTGCTAGGGGAGATACAGCCAAGGAGATACGGCCGAGGAGACGACAACTATACAGAGTGCCGGGTGGACTTGTGGAGTGACCATACCTGCCATGGATCCTCATCCCCTGGGAGAACAGGGAGGGGAGAGCCACGTTTCCACCGTCCATGCTTCCGTTCATCAGGGAATTTGGAGACTCCAACTTTGGCTTCTATTTTGTTGATGAGCGCCCATGAGGACCTCCAGAGAGACTGCAGCAACCCTTCAGCAGTGTGGTGGTGTCACCAACCCACCTGGAGCCAGATCCTGAATCAGAGGACTTTCCACGAACCCGACGGCAGTCAACAGATGACTGTTTTGAGTCGGCTCAGGAGGAGGACAATGATTCGGAGGTGAGCTTCTGTACACAGGCCAAACAGTCTTTGAGCTCATCTATAGGAATCAGCTCATGCAGCAGCAGAGAAACATCCACAGGCTTCAGCACTTATTCAGAGACTGAGGAGCCCACCAGGCCACCTATTGTTCTCCAAGTGACTTGGTGTTAGAGGAACTTCATGTTTGTTTATCTTGTGTTTTGAGCTCTGTCTCAGAAATGTTATTGTTGTTCTTTTTTCTCGTTATGCACGTAAAAAGAGGACTGAAAAGTTACTCATTCCCTTTGCATAGTGAAGTAAATCCAATGTTTATAATTGCTTACACTTTCATGCATAATTTACTTGCCTAATATTTAAAGTAACGTTTTAAAATGTTTAAGAGAATGTGAAGGAAAGTAGAAGTCCGTAAAGTAAACAAATTCTGTTTGCGTAATTGACTGTGTGCATTTGGGTGATATATGTCTGCATGAGCTTGGAGGTTTGATTGCCTTTCTCTACTATAGCACTTAAGGTACATTTACACTCATAGATGATCGCTCAAAGTTCCTCAGAAACTGACAGTTTTGAGCGATCATTCTGCATTAGCTACTAATGGGCTAGTCAGCCCATTAGTAGCTAACTAGCGCCATTTGCATGTATTTAAAGAACAACCTGTGGTCTGTTCTCTAAATACATCACTATTGTTTTCCTGTGGGACAACTGCTGAAAGAATGTTATCAGCACTGCCTGCGGATAACTCAGCGTGCGGTACGTCTTATCAGTCCTGATGGATTTTAAGCTGATGGATGAAAAGTGCATGGTAAGTGCACGATGGGCACACATTTACACACAATGATTATCGCACAAAAGATGGCTTTTGAGCAAATTTTGAGTCATAATTGTTGTGTGTAAAGGGGCCTGTAGTGTGCCAGTGTTTGCCTGTTACCTCGACTGTCTCAGGGTATACAGCCTCTTTAGCATTTTTCTCTAGTCCGCTCGGTTGGGGGTATTGACTTTTAGCTACCACCCTTCACGTAGCTTTTTAGGAGAAAGTGATGGTCATTCCACTTCTTCTAATTTTTCAAGTCCTGACAGTCGCTCTTCTCTGTTTTCATGTCTAGCTACAGTGATATATTTTTCTGTCTTTAGCCTTAGGGAAGAAGAGTTATGTAAGTGCCCCATAGCAATGTTAGTGAATCCTGGATTCCATCTAGCCTAACAGTTTTGTCTGGTGGTTATGGCCATACCACTTTATATACACACTGTCATATAGTACGGCTTTACTGAGACTTAAGACTTCTTTGGTAGTCTGAGTACACCGGGATGGGAAAGCTCTAAGTAGTAACCGAAGAGGGAGTTTGTGTTTACAGGTTTCGCCTTGCACACTCCAGGACTGTGCAAATGGTTCTCAAAGGTGCTAATAGAGTGAAACACTGAGACACACTCACTCCAGATTATACACTACGTTTTAAGAGGCGCCATGGTCGGCTTGTTCTAAGTAGGAGGAAATATAGTGGCCCAGAGTCAATGGTTCTCATCCATTAGGTTAAATATTTGTCTTGTGCCATGGTATTGTCAGTGTCTTCTATGTTGTATGCATTTGATGTGTATTGCACCTCTGCAGCACTGAATGGGTTGACGTCTGAGTTATGTCTGAGAAATATATCATGTTGTAAGTCATGTGATCGTGCTATGTATATGTGTTTTCAAGGTGGATGCGAGTCAGTCAGGAGCCGGCAAGGGAGTGAGCCACACAGACACTATCTGGTCTGTGTGGTCCTGTGTAGGTGAGGCTGAGAGATATTCCGCAGCGTGGCCTGGGCCTACACTACCCAGGATGTGCCGGTGCCACTGTCTGCACTGAGAGTAAGAGAGAAGGAGAAGGACAACAGAGGCGTGAGTGATGACCGATAGAGAGTTAGAGAGAGAGAGAGTCACCGGGAGCAGGATCGTACCATTAACTGGAACTGTCGATTGTCTGGATTACCCTGAGAAGCATCCCTGTCACACCACCCTCCAAATGTTATATTTGAGCCAGTTTGCTGATACAAGATGGATTGTGCTAAAGTTGAAGTAAACGGACATTGCCGACCATTCCCAGATTGTCCAGTACATTTTCCCTGTGTGTGGACTATATTATTCAGGATGTTGGAGTTCACCGCAGAGGCTGCAACGGTGGCATCAAGAAAAGAAGACTACAGGTAACCTTCAGTTACATCCCTTGTGATCTCCCCTGTCAGTTACGTGGTCGGGTCCCGAGCTACCCCTGGGGGAGGAGATGTTAGAGCCCCATGACAAGGCCTTTATCTACCCCGCTACCTGCTCGGCTGTGGGCCCGCTCCTTGGACATGCGTGACGCTTAGCATCTAGAGTTCAGTGAACCTGAGATTGCTCCAATGTTTCTGTAGCTCTAAAAGATGCGTGGCGCTCATAATCTAAAGTCCGACGGGCATGAGACTGCTTTGGGGTCTCTACTGCTCTAAGAACAGCTCATCTTTCAGCTTGTTGATGCCTTCTTGCCTCAGGGTGATCATAAGATTCTTGGGTTGTAGTATTTAATCTGGACTGTGTGGCATATTAAAAGAAGATCAAAAAATGGATAGGAAATACGATTATCAAAAGGAAACCATTTCTTATACAGCTGAGGTAAAATAAAAGCTGCGCTGTAATTGGTTGGTATTTCATATACTGTTGAGGTAGAATAAAAGCTGTGCAGTGATTGGTTGCTATGGGCAACACAGATTTTCTTTAAAATCTCAACATCATGTAGATGTGTCTTTCGTTCAAGTTTTAATCCCGGGCAACGCCGGGTATTCCTGCAGCTTAATAATGGCATACGTGCGGCAGCAACTACGTCTGCCTTCAGGGGTCTGCCCGTTTGTGTAGGCATAGCTTATAATGTGTATTCCCTCCGCCTTGACGCATGGCGAGGTCCTGATAGTGGAGTGGAGGTGCGCCTGCACATCACAAAATAAATCTGACTTGTCATGTTCCCTAGAGAACTCTATACATTTTTGGGCTAAAACATAGCCTATATCATTCCTCAAGATGCATGCTATCTCCCTGCCAAATCTCATCAAAATTGCTTCTGCGGTTTAGCCGTTTACATAACCAGGTGTTTTGCCACAGATTTCTCTGCATTTCTCCAGACAGATTCAGTGCAGAAAATTCCACAGCAGAATCTACCGTGTGAACATATCCTTAGGGTACATTCACACTAAGCAGATTTTCATGTGTTCCCTCGCCAAAGCCGCACTGTTGGTGCAGATTTTGATGCAGATCTTACCCTTTGAGTTGAAGGGATGAATTCTGCTGCCGTTACATGACAAAACCAGCAATAAATCTGCTACATATGAACATACCTTCAGGGGCAGTAATATTGGGCTTATAAGGATATTTTCACGCACGGCTGATTTGCTGCAGACATGGAGGGTCCAAGTTGTGTAATCGGCCCCAGGCCTTTAGTCCTCTTAATCTGCCACTGATTGTCACTACACACTTTCCAATATTAAGTTCCCAGGTGCACCACACTATTAGCTTACTGCTAAAGGCTGAGGGCTCCTTCATTCGGACGTATTTGCGCACACAATACGCTGAGAATACGTTGATTTCATTGGGTTGATTCTCATCCTTCTTTTTTTGCACAAGGCATTTCACTCTCACAAAAATAATAGAACATGCTCTATTTTTGTGCGCATTTGCGCACCAAGGGTCTCCGTAAAAGCCTGTGAGAGGTGCGCAATGTGAAATGTGCTGCACAATTCAGTGAAAACAGAACACATCTGGAGCTTATAATGCTAAATAGCCTTTTAAATCATGGAGTGGGTGTGTCTTGCACCCATGTGAACATGACCGGCGTGCGCAAATAAGTACAGTAAAATGCACCAATACGTTCATGATACAAATCAGTTGTGCTGAAGCGTGCGCTCTTGTGCATACATCCGTGTGAAGCCACCCTAAAGGTGTTTTTAGATGGAACTATTATCGTTCAAACGAACGAAGCTGAACAATAATGGGTCAGTCTAAATATAAGGCAACGGCTTAACGATGAACTAGAACGGTGCGTTTCTCATTCGTTGTTTCTTCAGGACTAAAAATCATTGATGATTCCGTTTCAGCACTTCTAGTTCAATGTTTCACATAGCGAATGTGAACACTGAATGGGAAGTGAACGATTCTTGTTGAATGAGTTGACAATGAATCTACCTGTCTAAACAGGCCACACGAGCGCAGACGATCTTCTGATGAAGTCACCAGCTCTTGCAAGCGACAAACGTGCTATCTGAAAGGAGCCTAACATCATTCATTACAGTGTCCATTTTCCACTTGCTTGCTGGCTTTACTGCTTGTATTTTTTCTGTTTCTAAACAGCCCTTCCAATTTCCATTCCAGCTTCTTTCCATTTGTATAATACACTGTAAGCCACCTACTGCAGTGAGATTATGGAGTAAGCCATCATCTCTTATTAATGTTCTCAGATTTGGTTCAACCCACCAGAGACATTCACATGGTAAATAAAGCCATTTAAGGTATTTGTTAGTCTCTCTTGTATGGATATGATCCCATTGAAGTCATTTCTGGTATGCCGTTTGCACTCTCCTGGACTTCACAGATACATTTCAAATTATGATGCTACAAATAGACAGATACAGAGATATTACACAGAAGACTCTATTTAACATGGTTCTTGTTAGTCTGGGATTCCTGACCAAATTTGCCTCTAACAATTTTTAATTAGATAACGGTGTTTTGTAAATTTTTACTGAAACTTGTGCTGACCATTGTAGTTCAGAAGTGCACATAGCTCAATATCAGTAATAATTGTTAAAAACAGGGGGTGGGGGGGGGGCAAGAAAGAGGTGACAAGATGGTAACACTAGTTGAGCAGTGAGTATATCAAACTGTGAAGCAGAACATTATGTACACTACACCCTAGGTGTGTATGTTAATGTTCACAGCAATATAATGGATGGCATTATTTCAACATTTACCACCATTATTCCAACCAGGGCTGGCCTTTGGGGTGTGCGACCTGTGAAACCTCACAGGGCACATCACTCCAGCACGATAAAGGTTGCTCCGCTGCCAAAACTTCCGTGGGTGGAAGGCGTTAACTATTATTAAGTAAACGCACCCAGGGCGACTTATTACTATGTAGGAATACCAAGGCAGTCCTACTAATAAGTGGACGCAAAGGGCTCTTCCTGTTAAAGGGGTTGTCTCATAACAGACTTTTATCATCTATACATAGACTGCATTAAACTTATCATAACCCACTTTTGTCATAGTCTTCACTAACTGTACCTTATAACTGAGTGGAGGGGCCACCTTAGCTTCTGGGCCCCATAGCATTTGCTTTGCCTGCTACCCATGGTGCCAAGTTAGTTTAACTATTTCTAGTTTATATACTCAGCATTGCCCGAGTAGCCTTGCTCCCCTTGATCAACTACCTGTCTTTCTCTTTATAAATTCAGGCCTCATGCTGTTCTGAGGTCTCTGTAGACCTTGATGTCCTGGCTCTTACTTGCTCATTCTAAAGTCATTGGTGACATTATTCACTTGTCTCACTCACTTGCAGTAGTTTTTCTTTGTTTTTTTTTAAATTTCAGCTGGACTTGTCTGATGGGTTTTCATTGCAGAGGCATTCCAGATCCACCAGACATCTACATTTTTCACCACACTGAATCACAAAGCATCTTCTTATACAATAAACTTCATTTACTAAAATGGTGTTAAAAAACTGTGTTTGTTGCACATAGCAACCAATCATCATTCCTTAAAGCGGTTAAGGGGTTTCAAGATAAACATTTTTAAAGGCTGGGCATGAGTTAAAATAAAGCATACTCTACTGTTTTCACTCCTCCCTGGGCACAGCTAACCAGCTCTGTCCTCTGCCGATGAAAATCAGGTGACCACTGCAGCCAATCAGAGGCCACAGCGTCACTGTCCCGAACTCCTGGCATCATTGTACCCAGGATGTGAGCACTGATGCCAAGAGTTCGGAAGGTGATGCTTTCATCTCTGATTGGATGCAGAGGTCAGCTGACTTGTGGCTGGGGACAGGAATGGGGCAGCAGAAGCCACTGTGCCCCAGGGGACATGTGTATGCAATGAGCATACTTTATTTTTCTCTTGTAACTCAAGTCCAGCCCTTAAGAAATGTTATGTTGAAACCACATAACCAGAATAACCTGCTCTAGTAAACAGTAAGATGTGTGGTCATCTATACCCCATTTCCCAATATTTAAAGTTGGATCACAAAGAGTATGTGTGCTGAATTTTGATTGAGATTTGCGGCATCTGGGCGGAAGGTAGACCAATATGGGCAAGACCATGGGTAACCAAGATGGATGTCACGGGTGGCTCTGTGATCTCTCCCTACAATGGCAGCAAAATCACCCAGCTCGGTAGCCTGCACTGGAACAGGAATAATAACTTTAGCGATTAAGTTAACGGTTGTGTCACGGTGATGCCAGTATCTTTTGGGGAGGTGAACTTTAATAGATGGCAATGAAATAATTGAGACAAGTCCCCTTTAACTTAGTCTTAAACTGAAGGTACACAGTTTACTTGGCAACTTGTTAAACACGAAGATATTATACAGTTCCGGGCTCGGTCACACGGGCGTTTTTTGGTCCGATCTGCAGACGCGCTTGCTGTCTGCAGATTTATAGACCAAATACATCCCAATGGGAGCGGGCACATGTCCGCTTTTATGTGGATGTGCGATAAATTATAGGACACAACGATTCGCAGAACGCGCCTATCAGCGTTCTGCGAATCGTTGTGTTCCATATATGCGCTCAATGGGGCCGGCGTCAGCAGCGCAGACCCCATTGAGAACATATACTAAAGATCGCTCTTCTCTGAGCGCAGGGACCAATCAGAAGCAGCTCTCAGCTATTGAATGATCCTTGCGCTCAGCCAATCAGAGGCAGCACTCACTCACCCATTCATGAATTCATAAATGGGTGAGTGAGAGCTGCCTCTGATTGGTGAGGGCTGTGATCAATCAGAGGCAGCCCATTTAGCAGGCGGGGATTTTAAATCCCCGCCTGCTGAATACTACAGAGAGCAATTCAGGAAAACTGCCGGCCGGACGCGGCTGAACTCCGGCTGCTGGAAAAAGGTAAGTATACATTTTTTTTTATTTTTACACATTTGCAGGATGCAGCGCTTGCCAGCAGCCCATTGCTGTATTGCCGGCTCCATTGAATTCAATGGGCGAACAGAGTGGACAGTGCTCCTTTGATCGGGGCCCTTTCGCTGAAAACGCTGCTAGGTGCAGCTTTTTCAGCGAATCGTCAGCCCCGGTCACGCGGTTTGCGGATGCGCATCCGCTATGCGATCCGCAATTCGCGGGAAAAAACGCCCGTGTGACCGAGGCCTCACTGTGATGCAGGGTTAAATTCAGCATTAAAATAAAATTCCTTCCAATACATCAATATTACAAGCAAATTTATCTTCAACGCTTTCTCTTACTTTTTGTTTTAAGGTTACTCAAGACAGAATCCCATCAGTCTAAGTTATCTGAGGGTTGTTTCCAAAGTATTGCTATGCAGACATTTGTAGTTATGGAGGATTGATTTTCTTGTACTTTCCCTGACTTTAGATTTAGCAGGGGCTCGTATCATTCACTGTTGTGTAGAAAGATCCCAGCTTTTCTCCTTCACCCTGTACTTTGCTCTGCAGCTTGTAATCTCTCACTCTCTGCTCCAGGTAATGGTAGATCCTGCAGTACTGCTGCACACCTCCTTCCCTGTTGACCTCCAGATGACTACTCCCCAGACTCCTCCTCCACTTCCTGCCTCGCCCTGCTCACTTTCCCGGACTTGCATCTCCTCCACAAATCAGCGATTTTTATTAGCAGCAAGCAATCCACAGCCAGTGTTACCATGCAGAATAGGCCATCGCCCAAGAAGAAAGGGGAAAGACAGAGTTTTTCTCACATACATTACCTGTCATGTCTCCAGAGGAGTACATAACCAGGTGTTTTGGGAGCTGTGATTGTGTGACTATCCTGTAGGACTTCCCGGGCCACTACAGATCCATTCATACATGTAGGAGCCTATGACGAACAAAGAAACTAATTTTCACTTTTGTATACTATATAGAGAGTTTTCTACCGGGTAGGAGCCTCGCTACATCCTTGAGTAAAAGGGTTTCTTCCCACAGAAGTGAAGGCTCCATCGAATTTAGTGATAAATTCTATAATATCCATGGCATGAGCTTTGGTAGATTCTGTATACCAAAGGTGGTCAGCAGCAAATACAATAATATAACCATGAGGGTAAGGAGTCTAGTATTTAAGGACTGTGCTCGCCACAAACCATTGGGTTTGGACCAAAACTCATATGCGATATTCCAAAATAAATGAGGCTATGGCACCACACGTGATGCATAAATAAGGCAACAACTTTTCAACCAGATATTGGTCTTTCTCAAGCTTGAGAAAGATCAATATTTGGTCAAAACATTGCTGCCTGTGACGTTTTTTGGGGGAATAAAGGTTATTTTCTTATTTTTGCATCTTGTGTGATGCCATACCCTCATTTATTTTGAAATGAGCTTCGGTAGAGGGATTTTCTCTATCATACAGATATGAGCATATATTGTTTGATTCCTTGATGTCTGATAAATTAGGTATAATAGACTTATCTGGTCCTAATTGGTTATTAAAGAATCATTTCCCAGTAGGTGATCTTTCACTAATAAATTGCATAGAGAGGAAGCTCATGGCTTGAATATCGGTCAGGTTGTGTGGTAGTTAGAATTCATCACTGGGCAGCTGGCATTCTCATCCCCTGGTCTTGTGAACATTTTAAAGACATCATTGTCTATAGATTGATCTACTCAAGCCGCTCGGATGCACAGCACTTCTCAATGTTTAGAAGTGAAGGCTGAAAAAAGATGCAATGCTGTATTACCAATAGATCTGAGTTGCGATCTATATAGTATAACAATTATCGAATCTACAAATGTCAACAACCATAAATACAGGTATTTTACCCTAATAAAAATCCCACCGTTTTCTTTCCCGTAAACTTCCAGATGAAACTGCTGCAATTACAGTGTAGATCATGCAAGCTGCAGAGCTGATATTACTCAGCTACACCTTCCATCTTCTAACACCCACATATCTCAAACTTTCGGTAGTCATTAAAAATATTGTCAGTGTTGGCAGCAAGTAGACTGAACATGGAAATCATATAAATGGAATTAGCTAATGAGTGTCTGTATATATATTTCTGTTATGTTACATATCACATGAATATCTGTAACATTTGGTGATTATTTTTTATGCAAAGGGAATGATTCCAACGAGGGTGTACTTTCTTTTTCCCAATATTGAAATATAGTTACACTGGAAGCAGTCAGGTGTTTACTGTCTAAATTATCTGAATGACTTGACACAGAATTGTAATTAGTATGGGTTAGGTATTGGCCTTGTTGGCCAGTTATTGGTTTCCCTCAGTGTGTTAGCTACTCTGCCTTGATTGGTCTCCTGTTTCTGTCATCTTGTCTGTTATACTTTGCTATTATCCACCAGGTTTTTCCATCTGTTCTGCTTAGTATTGTTCATATTGGTTATTTACATCTGCCTTTTCTGTTGATATTCTACCCTTACCATCCAGGTACGCCAGCGCCCCTTTTCGGTCACTAGTGAGAGTAGGGACCGCCGCCCAGTTGCCCACCTGTGGTTAGCCAGGAGTGGAGGCAAGCAGGCAGAGACAGGAGTTGTGGGTGAGATCTAGGGCACCTGGGCTGGCGTATCAAGGGTAGTATACCGTAACACTAATTCCCCCTATTGTTGAAGGCCAACCGCTCATCTACCACTATTCTTTTTTTAGGGTGGTTCCCCTATTGACAACATGTTCATTGACAGTGCTGTAAAAAAGTATTTGCCCCTTCCAAGGTTCTTCTGTTTTTAGATACGTGTCACACTTGAATGTCTCAGATCATCAACTGCTTTTAATATTACACAAAAATAACCCATCATCATAGTATGTAAGGCTGAAAAAAGACATATGTCCATCCAGTTCAGCCTATTAACCCCCAATGTTGATCCACAGGTAGACAAACCCATCCCCCAATTAGGCAGAAGCCAATCCAATGCTAAAAGATAGGAAAGGGCTTCAGTGATGTAAAAAAGGATGTAAAAAAATCTTGTATTTAATGGATTTTATTTATTGAAGAAAAAATGCTGTTCATGGCCCATTGTGAAAATATAATTCCCTCTTAGCTACTAAATCAACCTCTTAACCAAATTAATTTGACAGTTGGGTTCAATTTCACTAGCCTCATGATTACATCCAGACCTTCTAAATCTAAGCAATACCTAAATAGAACCTGTCTGTCAATGTGATTGAAATCCACTATTCATTGAAATCCACTATTCCGGAAAGGGTTACAAAGTCCACAAAAGGAGAAAACTTGGAGCAGGGGTTAACTTTTCCAGGAGTGGCCGGCCTATCAAAATTTCACCAAGAGCTCATAAACAACTCATTGAAGAAATCACAAAACCCCCCAGATGAGAGTCTAAAGAACTGCAGGCCTCACTTGCCTTAGTTAGGTCAATGTACACAATTCCACAATAAGGTCTTATTCACACAAGTGTTTTTATGTGGCTAATTAGCCGCATAAATACGTCACCCAAATATCGCGACCATCTGAAGCATTGGTTTCCAATATATTCATTCAGATGAGCAATGTTTAGCCATGTAAAAAAATGGCAATGGAAAAAATGGGACATATGTGGCCGAAATCGACATATGCTGCCAGAAGAGATAGGTCTTACCCTATGTTTTTGCCGTGATAAGCTGGACACTCCCATGGAAGCGCAAAGAAAAGGGATGCGTCCAGCACTGGGAAAGGTTTACAGCTGTCTCTATTTATCCATTAGAAGTCATTCCGAGGATTAATGCCGACCAAGGGATTTCCACACTGCAGCGTATTTTTCCGATAATACTCCATAACTACCCGTGCAAATGGACGAAAAAAAAATTAGGCTTGGGACGTGATCGCGGCTATTTCCTTTTCACAAAAGCTCTGTCCGTGCTGCTGCTAGCGTGAAAAAAGGCATACAGTCATGTGAGAAAAGCCCTAAGACTGGGCAAAAATGGCATCAATGTGAGATTTGCAAGGCACAAACCACTGCCAGTTAAAAAGAACATTGAAGGCTCATTTTGCATTTAACAAAAAAACATCTGTATTACCCTCGAGAATTTTGGGATAACATTCTATGAACTGATGAGTCAAAGGTGGAACTTTTTGGAATCTCTGGTTCTCTTTACATCTGGTGTAAAGCCAACACTGCATTTCACAATGAGAACATAATAATAACAGTCAGGGCTTATTCACACGAGCATATATTGGCCTCGTTTTCACGGCTGCTCGATAAACGAGACCATCTGATGCATTGGGTTCCAATGCATCAGTTCAGATGGCCAGTTTTCGGGTGTGTAAAAACAGTCGGCCAGAAAAGATAGCGCATACAGTGTGCATTCCGGTCAGCCGTTTTTACGCCGGCCGTAAAAGATAGTTTTGGAACTATCTTCCGGCCGGAGTACGACGGCCGGTCCCATAGACTTCTATGGCAGCCTATGGGAGCTCCCGAAAAAGGAAGGTGGGAGGGAGTTTAGCAGAGCCTCTGCTAAACTTCCTCCCCCTTCCCTCCGCCCCTCCACCCCTTGCCAGCTGTTGGCAAAGGGAGGGAGCGGGAGATTAGCACACTAGCTCCCGCCCCATCCCACCCCTTCCTTTTGCCGACAGCCTGCAAGGGGTGGAGAGTGGGCGGGAAGGGGAAAGGAGTTTAGCAGAGATAAACTCTTTCCCCTCACCCGACGGTATCCCAAGTTCAGAGTATATTCGCCACACCAGGCCATCTGAACAGGTGTAAAAATGGGCGATGCAACCTTGACTTGGTCACAGCTGCCCCTCGGTTATGCGATTTTCGGCTGCACTGCAGCCGTGACGTGGCCAACCAAAAGTCACAGCACCCGTGTGAAGGAGTGTAATAGTCTGGGGCTGCTGTGCTTATGGGCGACTTGTTATAATTGATGGAACCATGAATTCTGCTCTCTATCAGAAAATCCTGAAGGAGAATGTCTGGCCAACAGTATGTGATCTAAAGCTCAAGCACCATTGGGTTGTATACCGGGACAATAATCCAAAGCACAAAAGCAAGTCCACCTCTGAATGGCTCAAAAGAAACAAAATTAGCAAAAAAGCTTTTTGGAGTGGCCAAGTCAAAGTTCTGATTTGAATCTCTTTGAGATACTGTGGCAAGACCTTAAATGTACAGTTCATGCTTGGAAACCCTCCATTGTAGCCTAATTAAAACAATTCCTCAGCGGTGGTACGAAAGGCTTATCGCAAGTCATTGTAAATGTTTAATTGCAGTTGTTACTGCCAAGATTGGCACAACCAGTTATTAGGTTAAGGGACCAATTACTTTTCCAACTGGGTGATATAGATTATGAATAAATCTTTATCATTAATACACAAAATCATCATTTAAATTCTGCATTTTGCGTTCATTCTTGTTGTCTTTATCTTATATTAAACTTAATTGGGTAATCTGAGACATTTAAATGTGAAAAATTAGCAAAATAGAGGAAATTGGGTGGGGGAAAAATACTTTTTCAAATCACAATAGCCCTTTCAGTAAGCTGATCAGTAAGCTTGTTCCCTGTTGTTCAATGATAAGCTTTAAGGGCTTGTTCACACGGGGGAATTTGCGCAGCTAACATGCACACAAAACACGCGCCTATTAGAGCCAATGGTTTCCTATTGAGACATTCAGACGAAGGAATTTTAGCCTTGCAAAAGAGATGCACTTGAAAAAATAGAACATGAGCGACTGAAATTTCTTGCCATCAAATAGGACCTTCCCTATCTTTGATGCTCGATGCACAGTAGTTTCCATAGACTCCTATAGGAGCTGGATAACAAGGAAAGGGGAGGGAGATTAGCTAAACATTCGGATTGTTTAGTTTAAACTTCTAAACAATGGCAATGGGAGAGGAAGGGAGATAAGGGGTAGGGAGTGCTGCTAAACACAGAAAAACATTTTAAATGCCCCACTGTAAGACTTTGTTAGTCCCTGCAGGGATGAGGGGACTCCACGGTGATTCACTTCATCTCCACAAGGCTTCCCCTCTTCCCAGCGGGGGATAACAGGAGTTTACGGCAGAATGTTTTAAACTTGCTGTGCAGCTGTCCCTGAACTCCAAACAGCAGCACATTCTTTCGCCACTTAGCATTGTTTATCAGCAAAGAACGAGGAATTCCATGTAGTGGGGAGTGAAGGAATTTTCCTGCAGGGGAGAATGAGGGAATCCCTCTAGCAGGGAGAGAGATTGGGGCGGGGGTGCTTTTCCCAGAGCTTCCCCGAGAGCTGGGGGGGGGGGGGGGGAGTAAGGCTAAAGAAAAATGCTCTCTAGCCCCGTCCCTCTATCCCCACCCTCTCCTTCTCCTTGCTATGAAGGAATCCCTGGGAAAACCCATCTACCCCCGCCCTCCCTCTCTCTCCCGCTACAGGGGAATTTCTCCATAATGGAGAGAGAGAGGTTACCCTGCAGGGGAGAATAAGTAAATCCCCAGCAGTGGAAGAATCTCTTATTCTCCCCAAAGGGGAACCCTAGTATCGCGCTGCTGGGGGATTCCTTCTTCTTCCCTGCAGAGGAACCTCTCTCTCCCCGCAGCCAGGATATCCCTCTAGGCCCGCTGAGATAAAAGGAAGGCCCGCAGAGAATAGGATTCCCCGGCGGCTTTCCTTTATCTCTGTCTCCTCCTGGAACAGTAGTGCTTTTTTAAGCAATGCTAATTCTGATCATGTGAGTGCCCGATTTTTTAGCAAATAATGCTCAGGGCTTATGCACAGAAATGGCATCTGTTCACGCAATTATTATGGCAGTTAGCCACGATTTTTTTGTGCAGTAAACTCATGCGCAACTTTCGCGCTGGTGTGAATGAGCTCTAAGAGTTGAGAGAAATACTGCATAACTTAAAAATGACTTTAGGTACCTCTACATGGGGCGATTATCGCCCAAAATATCACTGGAAACAGTGCATTCAGGCGATGGTCGCCCCGAGAACAGGGTGTGATAAGGACAGTGAAGAATCCTTTTATGCCCACATCAATAAACCTGGAATCCTTTTGAGACCATCAGAACCTGCTGTGCTTTGAGGACATTCTGGAATGGTGAAATTGTTCCAATTTTCATGTATATACAGTATATGTATATCAGTGTGACTAATCCGGTCTATGTGTCAGATGTTATCCATAGCCATGTTATTTTAGTAGATTTATTAAAAGTTAAGTTTTAAATTATTGACTTATATAGATTTTTACAATATCTCATCATTTGGCTTTATTGTGATTTTTTTTATATTGGATGAGATTGCCTCTATTTTTGTACTATTTGTTGCTTTTTTGTGCTTATTTATGCGAAACACATACCAAGATCAGAACATTAATAAAGTCTTTGTGCATTTTAATTTGGAACACAAAACTGTAACCAAACCAAACAAACTTTCACTTACTAAACAAATTTGTGAAATTGGCTATAGTTAATAAACGACACCAAATCAGAGGAGAATTGGAAAAGAACAAGCCACAAGCAAAATGCCTTGTAATTGTTCCAGCCTGCAAAAAAAGTTAAAAACTGTCATCAAAATGAATACAAATTCATTTATGGGATTCTGGGAAGACACTCACTGAGGATTGTGCATGCAAAATGTCGACAAGGGGGAATAAGGATTACACCTAATAAACCTATAATACAACTATTTCACGAACTTTCCTAAATTAGATTTACCTAATGCTAAATGAGCTGTCCCAGGAAAAATATTGCTTCTAGTTAAATCCAGCCCATAACTATAAATATTTTTTATATTTAACACTTATTTAAAAAAGTTTCTGTCCCCAGATATTCCTGGACTAATGTTAAAATAGTGCCACCTACTGTTTCTATTGAAGAGCCTTTCTGTGTCTGGTCCACCTCAGTAAATTTTCCAAGGTGGTCCCACCTACTCAGTCTTGCTTATTTGCAGTGGAGCAGGGAGGGAGAGAAGAAAGACAGAGCAGGTGAAATAACTACTGAGGTGGACACAGAATAAAAACAGCAGATGGCGCTATTCTAATATGAGTCCAGGAATATCTGGAGAGGGAACGTTTCTTTAATAAGCAAAAAATACAAAACATATGTAGAATTATGGGCTGGATTTAACCCTGGATTTAAGTTAATGACGGTAGCCCCTCCACTTTGTTAGACCCCCGGAGACATTTAAATTAGTATTAAATATTTTATCCTCTTTGCTGTTGTCTAAACCTGCAGTGTATCTTATAGTCTGAAAAACATGGTATTTTGCAGCAGAATGCAGTCCTAAGCTCTCCCTCTCGACCTGAAGGTTGAGAATTCAATCCCCGCATGGTTCAGGTAGCTGGCTGACTCAGCCTTCCCTCCTTCCGAGTTCGGTAAAATAAGTACCCAGCTTGCTGGTTAGTAATAAATAATAAAAATTACCTGAAAGTGCTGCGGAATAAGTTGGCGCTATACAAATAACAAGTCCCTTTCCCTCCAACTGCTTATGTACTGGGGACCCTCTCAGTAACCTGCTGCCCTTGTGGCGATGCAGAGAAGGCATCCAGCCTGCCTTTCAAAGTGTCATCTCAGCTGGTCAGTTCAATAATAAACTGCTAGAAACTACCCATTTTATAACACATACTCATAAGCTGTCTGAGATGCTGTACTCTTCCTATCTGTATATAGTGTAGTGAGTGTACTGTGTCGGTGCGGGGGCCCATTTCTGGTTCAAGCGCTCCCTGTGGGATTTTTCTGTTCCCCTGTAGACCACTTCGAGCCTGAGTTGAACAGTCTTTCCAACATCAGATTAGTGTACAATGCCTGGTGTGCAGAGTCTTGGCTGAGCTGTTAAGGATCTGTGTGCCAGCAGCTAGTGACCTTTTCCTAATATGGGCAGTAGATCAGTAAAAACTGTTTTGGGCTTCCAGGCCGTAATTCCGTACCAGAACGGTAATGTTAAATATTTACAAAGTCACTTCACGTTTTATATAGAGTAGATTAACATACAATATGTTTTACAATGGTGCTCAATGATATATGGATGCAACATACTGTTCACTACCATTTCATACAGAATTGTTTGTAGGATGCAAAATTGAGCAGATACTAATTAGTTGTCACTATGTTTTAATAACAGTATGCAGTATCAGCTTCTGTATTCAACCACTCACAATGACGATAGGGGTTGCCAATGGTTTATTGAAAGCGGAAGGAAACCAAACTCCTGGCCAAATTAAGAGTAGTTAAAATTTGAATCCTAAATTGGAACCAGGAGTTAGCATTAAAGAAGCTGTAGTTATATCAGTACATCAAATATTAACCCAAGATGTTGCTCAACTCACCATATTATAGATGCACGTGATGTTTATTGGATTTTAATGTTAAGGTGAAATACAGTAAAATTTATTTGAAGTAGCCCTCTGAAAAAGTTATTTTCCCAACCCATTTTACATCAATAAAATGAGAAAATATCCAAATATTCAAAATTCAAGACTTCCATGCGCACCTCTGCACTGTCTGTTGTGGCAATGATTGCTATATCCCTTACTCCTTTAACTAATATGCCATTACATATCATAAAAGTGGAGAAATTTGATTATTTTTTCTCCCAGCAGTCATCTTTATATGTTTTGTTAGAAAGGCACCAAACAAAATTTCCAGTATGATCTTCTTGACTAATGCTGATTGGAGATTATCTGTCATGACTTGAGTCCAGGCAGGTGGAAGTCCCTAGTTCTACCCGCAACCCCTGTCCCTACCTACTTGCCTTCCCCCAGGCTAGGCCCTAAGGCGACAACTGGGCGACAGTCCCTAGGCTCACTAGGGATGTGGGGAAGGAGTCAGACTCACAGACAAATATAGGAAAACAAACAAACACAAAAGCAGGTCAGGCAATCCGGGTCGGCAACAGGAGAGAACACGGTACAAGGGGTCAGGCGAAGTCGAAGTCAGGTCCAAAGCAAGCGAGTCAAAACAGGGCATCAATTTAAGGGAACGCAGTTGTAGCTTGAGACCAAACATACACTGGCAAGGTCTAAAGGAAAATGAGCAGTTTAAATGCTGTCAGAACTCCCGCCCCAGCAGCTGATTGGGGCGGGGAGCCTGACAGCAGAAGGACCCAATCACAGGACGCTGGGAGAAACATCCCCCAGTGCCTTCTAAAAAGAGACAGAGCAAGCACGCCCGAATGTCATGGCAATGGGGATGCAGCGCTGGACGGCACCTGCCACATCCCCAGCAACCCGGCTACCTAGTCGCCCGCTCCCTGAGCACGGGAGTGCGTCCGGAGCCAGCGTCCAGGATTAAGGCGGCCAGGGGAGGTCACAAAGACCGGCGCTCCACTGCGCCGCAGCCCGGGTTATGGGACTGGCGGTGCGGGCACAGAGACCCCGAGAGCTGCCGGTCTGGACATTATCATTACCATAAAAAGAGTAATGTTAAACATATAACAAATACTGGTTAAAGGGGGTATTAATGAATCTAGCATTTGTATTATTAATTCCATAGGGATCTGAGGAGCAAAATTTAGCAACACCATTTCTTTATCATGCACAGACTGTACTATACCACCTTAAAGGGGCACTAAATTTCCAGACAACTTGCGCTCACCTACTAGCTTGGCTTGGTCTCTTCATTTCTGTAATATAATTGCAAGAAAAAATGTTGTTGCTTTACCATTGTAAGTCACAGTGACTGCCACTAGGTGTTTCCCTTCCAACTTCTCTGCAATCCACTCTCTGTCATTAGGTACATAGCTTCTATAGTAACAAGGACGCAGGGACATTTCCATATCAACATGGGGAGGAGCTATCTTCACACAAGGTTCCAGCACTCACATGCTGCAGGCTGACAGATCAGCAGACACTGTGAAAGTAATCCCCAGTCTCTGCCTCTCCTGCGGGTACACAGACATCATAGTGGGTTTATGAACTATTGGGCCAGAATGTCTCTATATACCTGATCATCCTGAGAAAGCAGGGGGGGGAGCATTAAAATACTGCCTCCCTGTTCATTGTACCAGAGGTAGTGCAATACAGCATGGGAAGTAAGGGCAAGGAATTCAGAACAGTGAACTACTGGTGGAATGTTAGGCTTGCTACATTCCCTCTCCCTGAAAAGTGAACTGCAAACAGCAGAGCAACAGAAAAATGGAGAAAACTTCCTTCTAATCAGGATGTACAGACATGAGACAGGCAGCAGATGAGTGGGTAAAGAGAAACTGATATATTTTAGAAAATGTAAGAACTCAGGTACACTTTAAGATTATACAAGATGGGTTATAAAACTTCAGTTTTATGTCCCAAATGTAAAAAAGGGGGGTAAGGGGTAGGTGACTAGTGAAATACTGGGATGATATCTTGATTTGTTTGGAAAAAAGTTTTGGTATGTATTTAATACATTTTCAAAGTTTGCATTTTATTTGTGATATTTTTGTTCTACTTAGAATCTTTAAATGTAAGAAACAACGGCCTACATATCACATTACTTAATTTCTTTGAACTCGGAAATGTATGCTATTGTGACATGGCGATTTGTCTATTTTCAGCTTTTTTTAAGGCAGCTCTACACTTCCTCCTGAGTTAGACTGGTGAAATTTAATGGAGAGTTTACTTTCTCACTCTGCATCTCATCTGACATTTTGTTTTCCTGAGTGAATAACCTGGTGAAAAAAATAATGAATAGATATTTTTTCTCCTCATCATCGTCTACACTTCTTACCTTATTACTTTTTAACCCTCTCCAATCCACTGTCTGACGTCTAAAGACATTATGATTTAAGACTGTACAGCTCCGATGTTGGAAGACGTCCGTCGAGGTTCTCTTACTGTATATTGTCAGCCTCTCTGCTGTCAGAGCCTATCCAATGTGTCACCTCATGCAGTACTGGCTTTAGCCAGCATATAGCGCCATTGTATAACAGCAGAAAAAGTTTAAGCCCCCTAGAAAAACCAGAATACAAATTGGATTGGAAAGGGTTAAAGGGCCAACACTTTCATTTTTAATCTTTCACTATTTATATAGTTGAAGAACAGTTTAGGGTTAGTTTTACTCTATCTAGCAACGAGTCTCTCTGTCTTTCCCTTTGCAGCTTTTATTTTCTTTTTACATAATTATTTTTTTTCCTTATAGCTTTTTGAAGCTTCTTTGCTGCCTTCTTGTTTTAGTAGTTAAAATGCTTTCTTTTTATTATATATTGCCCTCTTTACATCTTGCGGGCGAAGTCAGACGATTTTTTTTTTGCGCGCACCTATGTGCACAAAAAAATTGCGTCTGATAGAACTATTGGTTCCCTATGTAGTGTTCTCATGTCTGTCTTTTACAGGTGCAAAATACTCACACCTGCAAAATATAGGACATCCATGCAGCGGCAAGTCCATGCTGTGCATAAAATATCCCTGCGAGAAGTCCCCTCATCATTGAACACTGTGACAGCACTGATTTAAAAAACCCCGACTCCAGAAACTGCTGGCCATATTGGCTGAGTGCTCAGCGTATATATTTTTTTGTTTTTTACACAATCTAGGGATTATTTTCAGGGAAGGTCTTATATTTCAAACCCTTTCCCGAAAATCACTACGGGGGTTGCCTGCATCCAATTGCTTTCAATGGGGCCGGCTGCATTAGCACCAGCCCCATTTAAAGCAATGGGCACTGAGATTCGGTCACGTACATTTTTAACATGTGCGGAGCAGGATTTTTTTGCACACATAGGTCTGACTGAGCCCTTATATAGTAATATTGTTTTTTGCTACTCCAAACCCTTTTATTCCTGTAAGATATGAGCCGCTCACAGTGAGTATTTAGGATGCTTTTAAAAATTGCCAATTTATTGTCTGTACTTTTATTTTTAAGGACATTGTCCCAATCAATAAGGTTGAGGGCATCGCTAAGCTGATCAAACTTTGCCTTCCTGAAGTTTAGTGTTTTTGTGGCCCCCCCAAAAACACCCTATTGAAAGACAAGTGGAAATGTATTACATTATGGTCACTATTTCCTAGGTCCCCACCTCCCCCCTGCACTTTGGTTATTCTGTCAGGTCTATTGGTTAATATTAAGTCCAAAAATGGCCGTCCCTTTAGTTTGCTCCTGTACAAGTTGGGTACTATCTTAAGTTATTGACAGAAACGTATTTCCTTTATGAGATTTGCAGGTTTTAGTTTCTTAATATATATTTCTGGATAGTTGTAGTCCTCCACAATAATTATCTCATTGTGATTTGCTGCATCATCTATTTGCCTTAGCCACAGATTTGGAGTAGATTTTGTTATATTTGGTGGCCTATAGAAAACCCCTATGAGGATTTTATAATTGTTCTTCTCTTCATGTATATCTACTGTAGTGAAGTAAGGGGTAAAGTCCTGGATGGTGTGTATATACCACGAAGATTACTAAACTCCAGGATATAACTCCGGAGTTTGCATGAGACAGGGGCTGTCCGAGTCAAACGTATATTCCAGTCCAGGAAGTACCTGAACCTGGAACACAGCTGAAACATAATTGGAAAAGGAGCAGGAAAAGCTCAGTAAGAGAGAGATTGTTGCAGAGTGTGTTCAGCCAGACCAGAGAGGGCACAGACTGTGTGCAGAGTCCCTGGAAAGCTGGGTGAAGAGAACCTGGAGAGCTGAGGGAAGCAAAACCCCGTGGAAAGGGTTGGGTGAGAATCCCTGCATAAAATTACAAGGACTATTATTTTGTGTGCCTTATGGACATTATATTGCTGGAGAAAGCCTGTGTTTGTTTATGACAGAGTTTGGCAATAAACCACCCTGCTTTACCATCACTTGCCTCTGCTGCCGCCTGATTTCTACAGCGGAAACATACCTGTTGTTGAATCCTGCTTACATATGGTGGAGGATGTGCTGCCATTAATTTATACAGTGGTGAATGTGGCTCCAAACAGCAGTTAAAATGCAAACAACCGCTGCAAGTATGGGGGAGTTGGTGAAGCAACTAGTACAGATGAATGTACAGCAACGCAAGACAGTTGCTCAGCAGCAAAAAGCCCATGTGGAGGCTATGCCGATGCAGCAGGAGACAAATCAGCTACTTGTGAAGCAGCTTGCTGAGTCCGTCAGGGTGAAAGAGACTGCAGTCCTCTCCGACCAGAGTACTGGTAAAGATGTCCTGAAAGCAGTGAGAGGGGCTTTACAAAAGATGACCCCAGAGGATGATGTGGAAGCCTTCCTAACCATATTTGAGAGAATAGCAGAGAGGAAAAAACTGCCCTCTGAGCGGTGGGCTGATGTGGTGGCCCCTTACTTAACGGGAGAATCTCAAAAGGCTTATTATGACCCAACAGGATACAAAGGAATATAGCAAGCTAAAAGCGGAGATTCTTGCTCGCCTGGGAGTAAACATGGCGGTCCAAGCTCAACGTGTTCGCCAGTGGATATATAGCGATTAGAGATGAGCGAACACCAAAATGTTCGGGTGCTCGTTATTCGGAACGAACTTCCCGCGATGCTCGAGGGTTCGTTTCGAACAACGAACCCCATTGAAGTCAATGGGCGACCAGAACATTTTTGTATTTCGCCGATGCTCGCTAAGGTTTTCATGTGTGAAAATCTGGGCAATTCAAGAAAGTGATGGGAACAACACAGCAACGGATAGGGCAGGCGAGGGGCTACATGTTGGGCTGCATCTCAAGTTCACAGGTCCCACTATTAAGCCACAATAGCGGCAAGAGTGGCCCCCCCCCCCTCCCAACAACTTTTACTTCTGAAAAGCCCTCATTAGCATGGCATACCTTTGCTAAGCACCACACTAGCTACAACAAAGCACAATCACTGCCTGGATGACACTCCACTGCCACTTCTCCTGGGTTACATGCTGCCCAACCGCCCCCCCTCCCCCCCACAGCGCACACCAAAGTGTCCCTGCGCAGCCTTCAGCTGCCCTCATGCCACGCCACACTCATGTCTATTTAGAAGTGCGTCTGCCATGAGGAGGAACCGCAGGCACACACTGCAGAGGGTTGGCACGGCTAGGCAGCGACCCTCTTTAATAGGGGCGGGGCGATAGCCCACAATGCTGTACAGAAGCAATGAGAAATAGAATCCTGTGCCACCGCCATCAGGAGCTGCACACGTGGGCATAGCAATGGGGAAGCTATGTGCCACACACTATTCATTCTGTCAAGGTGTCTGCATGCCCCAGTCAGACTGGTAATATGCACCTTAACAGTAACCGCGTTGGTGGTAATGTGGTGGTGACTGCGGACCTAGTAGCACGGTTGTATTTTGTTGGTTTTCGGAATGTGGCCAGGATTAAGTGGGCCGTGGCGGGGGGATGGTGTGGGGGCTCTCTTGTTGTGTCGGTAAAGGTGAAATTCTTGGACTGCCACCAGACGAACCAATGCAAAGGCATTTGCCAAGAATGTTTTCCCTGTTGGAGGAGGAGGGGGATGTTTTTGAGGCACTACGTGTCCTCTCCACGTGTCCGTGGTTATATGCACCTTAACAGTAACCGCGTTGGTGGTAATGTGGTGGTGACTGCGGACCTAGTAGCACGGTTGTATTTTGTTGGTTTTCGAAATGTGGCCAGTATTAAGTGGGCCGTGGCGGGGGGATGGTGTGGGGGCTCTCTTGTTGTGTCGGTAAAGGTGAAATTCTTGGACTGCCACCAGACGAACCAATGCAAAGGCATTTGCCAACAATGTTTTCCCTGTTGGAGGAGGAGGGGGATGTTTTTGAGGCACTACGTGTCCTCTCCACGTGTCCGTTCCATGTCAGCAATAGTAGCACTCAAGACAGGCCCCAGTAACAATTCTGAAGCAGCAGTATAGCGGGAGCGCAGTCTTCGTTCCATGTAAGCAATAGTAGCACTCAGGACAGGCCCCATTAACAATTCTGAAGCAGCAGTATAGCGGGAGCGCAGTCTTCGTTCCATGTCAGCAATAGTAGCACTCAAGACAGGCCCCAGTAACAATTCCGAAGCAGCAGTATAGCGGGAGCACAGTCTTCGTTCCACGTCAGCAATAGTAGCACTCAAGACAGGCCCCAGTAACAATTCTGAAGCAGCAGTATAGTGGGAGCGCAGTCTTAGTTCCATTTCAGTAGCCTTAGTATAGCCAAGGCACAAGTTACATTTATGTAGCTAAACTGTAGGCCAACCCCACACACCTTTCTGTACCATGAGTGCAGGCGAAGAACATAGAAATTACTATGATTACACTGTAGGTGAGGGCCCCAAAAAATTGGTGTACCAACAGTACTAATGTACCTCAGTAAAAATTGGCCATGCCCAACCAAGATGGCAGGTGAATCGCTTTGGTTAATGTGGCTTAAGTGGTAACTAGGCCTGGAGGCAGCCCAGTGTAACGAAAAATTGGTTCAAGTTAAAGTTCCAACGCTTTTAAGCGCATTGAAACTTATAAAAATTGTTCAGAAAAATTATTTGAGTGAGCCTTGTGGCCCTAAGAAAAATTGCCCGTTCAGCGTGATTACGTGAGGTTTCAGGAGGAGGAGCAGGAGGAGGAGGAGGAATATTAGACACAGATTGATGAAGCAGAAATGTCCCCGTTTTGGATGGTGAGAGAGAACGTAGCTTCCATCCGCGGGTGCAGCCTACGTATTGCTTACGTATCGCTGCTGTCCGCTGGTGGAGAACAGAAGTCTGGGGAAATCCAGGCTTTGTTCATCTTGATGAGTGTTAGCCTGTCGGCACTGTCGGTTGACAGGCGGCTACGCTTATCTGTGATGATTCCCCCAGCCGCACTAAACACCCTCTCCGACAAGACGCTAGCCGCAGGACAAGCAAGCACCTCCAGGGCATACAGCGCTAGTTCAGGCCACGTGTCCAGCTTCGACACCCAGTAGTTGTAGGGGGCAGAGGCGTCACCAAGGATGGTCGTGCGATCCGCTACGTACTCCCTCACCATCCTTTTACAGTGCTCCCGCCGACTCAGCCGTGACTGGGGAGCGGTGACACAGTCTTGGTGGGGAGCCATAAAGCTGGCCAGGCCCTTAAAGACTGTTGCACTGCCTGGGATGTACATGCTGCTCGATCTACGCACATCCCCTGCTACCTTGCCCTCGGTACTGCGCCTTCTGCCACTAGCGCTGTCGGCTGGGAATTTTACCATCAGCTTGTCCGCAAGGGTCCTGTGGTATAGCAACACTCTCGAACCCCTTTCCTCTTCAGGAATGAGAGTGGGCAGGTTCTCCTTATAGCGTGGGTCGAGCAGTGTGTACACCCAGTAATCCGTCGTGGCCAGAATGCGTGCAACGCGAGGGTCACGAGAAAGGCATCCTAACATGAAGTCAGCCATGTGTGCCAGGGTACCAGTATGCAACACATGGCTGTCCTCACTAGGAAGATCACTTTCAGGATCCTCCTCCTCCTCCTCCTCCTCAGGCCATACACGCTGAAAGGATGACAGGCAATCAGCCGGTGTACCGTCAGCAGCGGGCCAAGCTGTCTCTTCCCCCTCCTCCTCATCCTCCTCATGCTCCTCCTCCTCCTCTTGTACGCGCTGAGAAATAGACAGGAGGGTGCCCTGACTATCCAGCGGCATACTGTCTTCCCCCGCCCCCGTTTCCGAGCGCAAAGCAGCTGCCTTTATGGTTTGCAGGGAATTTCTCAAGATGCATAGCAGAGGAATGGTGACGCTAATGATTGTAGCATCGCCGCTCACCACCTGGGTAGACTCCTCAAAATTACCAAGGACATGGCAGATGTCTGCCAACCAGGCCCACTCTTCTGAAAGGAATTGAGGAGGCTGACTCCCACTGCGCCGCCCATGTTGGAGTTGGTATTCGACTATAGCTCTACGTTGTTCATAGAGCCTGGCCAACATGTGGAGCGTAGAGTTCCACCGTGTGGGCACGTCGCACAGCAGTCGGTGCACTGGCAGCTTAAAGTGATGTTGCAGGGTGCGCAGGGTGGCAGCGTCCGTGTGGGACTTGCGGAAATGTGCGCAGAGCCGGCGCGCCTTTACGAGCAGGTCTGACAAGCGTGGGTAGCTTTTCAGAAAGCGCTGAACCACCAAATTAAAGACGTAGGCCAGGCATGGCATGTGCGTGAGGCTGCCGAGCTGCAGAGCCGCCACCAGGTTACGGCCGTTGTCACACACAACCATGCCCGGTTGGAGGCTCAGCGGCGCAAGCCAGCGGTCGGTCTGCTGTGTCAGACCCTGCAGCAGTTCGTGGGCCGTGTGCCTCTTATCGCCTAAGCTGAGTAGTTTCAGCCCGGCCTGCTGACGCTTGCCCACCGCTGTGCTGCCACACCGCGCGACACCGACTGCTGGCGACATGCTGCTGCTAACACATCTTGATTGCGAGACAGAGGAGGAGGAGGAGGAGGGTGCTTTAGTGGAGGAAGCATACACCTCCGCAGATACCACCACCGAGCTGGGGCCCGCAATTCTGGGGGTGGGTAGGACGTGAGCGGTCCCAGGCTCTGACTCTGTCCCAGCCTCCACTAAATTCACCCAATGTGCCGTCAGGGAGATGTAGTGGCCCTGCCCGCCTGTGCTTGTCCACGTGTCCGTAGTTAAGTGGACCGTGGCAGTAACCGCGTTGGTGAGGGCGCGTACAATGTTGCGGGAGACGTGGTCGTGCAGGGCTGGGACGGCACATCGGGAAAAGTAGTGGCGACTGGGAACTGAGTAGCGCGGGGCCGCCGCCTCCATGATACTTTTAAAGGACTCCGTTTCCACAACCCTATACGGCAGCATCTCAAGGCTGATGAATTTTGCGATGCGGACGGTTAACGTTTGAGCGTGCGGGTGCGTGGCGGCGTACTTGCGCTTGCGCTCGAACACTTGCGCAAGCGACGGCTGGACGGTGCGCTGAACTACACTGCTGGATGGGGCCGAGGACAGCGGAGATGAGGGTGTGGGTGCAGGCCATGAGGCGGTAGTGCCTGTGTCCTGAGAGGGGGGTTGCATCTCAGTGGCAGGTTGGGGCACAGGGGGAGAGGCAGGGGTGCAAACCGGAGGCGCTGAACGGCCTTCGTCCCACCTTGTGGGGTGCTTGGCCATCATATGCCTGCGCATGGTGGTGGTGGTGAGGCTGTTGGTGTTGGCTCCCCGGCTGAGCTTTGCGCAACAAAGGTTGCACACCACTGTTCGTCGGTCGTCAGGCGTCTCTGTGAAAAACTGCCAGACCTTAGAGCACCTCGGCCTCTGCAGGGTGGCATGGCGCGAGGGGGCGCTTTGGGAAACACTTGGTGGATTATTCGGTCTGGCCCTGCCTCTACCCCTGGCCACCGCACTGCCTCTTGCAACCTGCCCTGCTGATGCCCTTGACTCCCCCTCTGAAGACCTGTCCTCCTGAGTAAGCGTTGCACACCAGGTGGGGTCAGTCACCTCATCGTCCTGCTGCTCTTCCTCCGAATCCTCTGTGCGCTGCTCCCTCGGACTTACTGCCCTTACTACTACCTCACTGCAAGACAACTGTGTCTGATCGTCATCGTCCTCCTCACCCACAGAAAGTTCTTGAGACAGTTGGCGGAAGTCCCCAGCCTCATCCCCCGGACCCCGGGAACTTTCGAATGGTTGGGCATCAGTGACTATAAACTCCTCTGGTGGGAGAGGAACCGCTGCTGCCCAATCTGAGCAGGGGCCCGAGAACAGTTCCTGGGAGTCTTCCCGCTCCTGAGCAGGTGTCATTGTAGTGGAGTGAGGAGGCTGGGAGGAAGGAGGAGCAGCAGACAGAGGATTCGGATTTGCAGCAGTGGACGGCGCAGAACTGCGTGTTGACGATAGGTTGCTCGAAGCACTTTCTGCCATCCAGGACAGGACCTGCTCACACTGCTCATTTTCTAATAACCGTCTCCCGCGTGGACCCATTAATTGGGCGATGAATGTGGGGACGCCAGAAACGTGCCTCTCTCCTAATCGCGCAGCAGTCGGCTGCGACACACCGGGATCAGGAGCTCGGCCTGTGCCCACACCCTGACTTGGCCCTCCGCGTCCTCGGCCGCGTCCACGTCCTCTAGGCCTACCCCTACCCCTCAGCATGCTGTATTACCAGTGATTTGATTTCACAGGCAGGAAATAAATTGGCGCAAGACTGCAGGCCAAATATAATTTTTGCCCTTTTTGGAAAACGAAAGGCCCCACTGCCTCTAGTGAATGAATTATCTAAGTTTAATAACTGTGCTGTGTCCCTGCTAATGTGTCACAGAACGTGAGGGTAGCAGAGTTATTATAACTCTGGCAGAGCAGGTATTTTTTTCCCAATTAAGGAAAGCAAATGGCGAAGCCAGCAGTAAAGCGTAGCTGGGTGCGTCTGATTTAGCAATGTTGTTCACGCAGCTCACACGTGTCCACAGCCCTTAGGACGGACAGAGGCTGGACAAATAGATTTGTTTTCATTTTTTTTCCACCAAAAGGCAGCACTGCGTATATTCAATGAACATGAGAAGTTTAATAACTGTGCTGTGTCCCTGCTTATGTGTCACAGAACGTGAGGGTAGCAGAGTTATTATAACTCTGGCAGAGCAGGTATTTTTTTCCCAATTAAGGAAAGCAAATGGCGAAGCCAGCAGTAAAGCGTAGCTGGGTGCGTCTGATTTAGCAATGTTGTTCAAGCAGCTCACACGTGTCCACAGCCCTTAGGACGGACAGAGGCTGGACAAATAGATTTGTTTTCAGTTTTTTTCCACCTAAAGGCAGCACTGCGTATATTCAATGAACATGAGAAGTTTAATAACTGTGCTGTGTCCCTGCTTATGTGTCACAGAACGTGAGGGTAGCAGAGTTATTATAACTCTGGCAGAGCAGGTATTTTTTTCCCAATTAAGGAAAGCAAATGGAGAAGCCAGCAGTAAAGCGTAGCTGGGTGCGTCTGATTTAGCAATGTTGTTCACGCAGCTCACACGTGTCCACAGCCCTTAGGACGGACAGAGGCTGGACAAATAGATTTGTTTTCAGTTTTTTTCCACCAAAAGGCAGCACTGCGTATATTCAATTAACATGAGAAGTTTAATAACTGTGCTGTGTCCCTGCTTATGTGTCACAGAACGTGAGGGTAGCAGAGTTATTATAACTCTGGCAGAGCAGGTATTTTTTTCCCAATTAAGGAAAGCAAATGGCGAAGCCAGCAGTAAAGCGTAGCTGGGTGCGTCTGATTTAGCAATGTTGTTCACGCAGCTCACACGTGTCCACAGCCCTTAGGACGGACAGAGGCTGGACAAATAGATTTGTTTTCAGTTTTTTTCCACCAAAAGGCAGCACTGCGTATATTCAATGAACATGAGAAGTTTAATAACTGTGCTGTGTCCCTGCTTATGTGTCACAGAACGTGAGGGTAGCAGAGTTATTATAACTCTGGCAGAGCAGGTATTTTTTTCCCAATTAAGGAAAGCAAATGGCGAAGCCAGCAGTAAAGCGTAGCTGGGTGCGTCTGATTTTTACAGGTTGCAGACGCAGCTCACACGTGTCCACCGGCGTTAGGCCGGACAGAGGCAGGACGAATTTAATTATTTTCCGTTTTTTGGCACCAAAAGGCAGCACTGCGTATATTCAATGAATAACAACTGTGTTGTCGCCCTGCCTATACAATTCTTTCCCTGCAGTATCAATGGAGGGTGCAATGGTCTGCAGAGGCGATTTTGAGAAGCAAAAAAAAATGCAGCACAGCTAACAGCAGCCTGGACAGTACTGCACACGGATAAATATGGCCCTAGAAAGGACCGTTGAGGTTCTTGAAGGCTACACTCACTCCTAACACTCTCCCTGCCTATGCAGCACTTCTGTCCCTAATGCCGGGTGCAATGCTCTGCACTGCCGATTTTGAGAAAAAAAAAATTTGCCACTGCTAACAGCAGCCAACACACAGCTATCAGTGGCCCTAATAAGGACCTTTGGGGTTCTTGAAGCCTACACTAACTACCAATTCTTTCCCTACAGCAGCTCCGGTACAAACAGCACTGTCCCTCATCTAACTCACCAGGCATCTGAGGCGAGCCGCGGGAGGGGCCGACTTTTATGTTCGGGTGACACCTGATCTTCCCAGCCACTCACAGCAGGGGGGTGGTATAGGGCTTGAACATCACAGGGGGAAGTTGTAATGCCTTCCCTGTCTTTCAATTGGCCAGAAAAGCGGGCAAACGTCTCAGGGAAGTAAGTGAAAGTAACCAGAACACCGCATGGTGTTCGTTACGAATAACGAACATCCCGAACACCCTAATATTCGCACGAATATTAAGCTCGGACGAACGCGTTCGCTCATCTCTAATAGCGATAATAAGCCTCCCTGGTCACAGATGTTGGATCTATTTAATCTTGTTCAAAAATGGCTGCAGCCTGAGACTTCCTCCCCACCGCAGATTGTAGAAAGAGTGGTAGTTGACAGATTTATTCAGTCTCTACCTAAATCCATACAGCGCTGGGTTGCTCAGGGAGACCCACAAAACGCAGATCAATTGGTGAACCTGGTAAAACGATATGTCACTGCGGAGGACACTCTAGTCGGCTCTGCTGGAGGAAGACTTCCTTACCGCGGCTTTAAATAGGGCGCCAAGCCTAGAGGAACAGGGCCCCAAGTTGCCCCAGAGTGGAAGCGGCGGAATAAGGAGAGGTTTGAGTATACTGGACAGAGTCCCCCTGGCCCCATTATTAGCTGGGAGTGTCAGGTCCCAGGCCATGTTGCTGCACTCTGCCCCACCCTTATGGAACCAATAAGTTGCACCTATGGGTGCCCCCGTTCTCTATACGCACACCCTGTGTACAGTGCAGTTTCCTCATTGGAGCAACAGCCCCAACTATGTCAAGTGAGCATTAACAATGTGACGGTCAATGCTCTGCTGGACTCGGGGAGTTTGATCACCTTGGTGTCTGCCTCCCTTCCCATGTGTTGATTCCACAGGAATGCATGAGGGTGCTATGTATTCATGGGAATACAAAGGACTATCCTGTGGCTCAAGTGTCTATAAACACTGAATGTGGGGTGGTCCCCCATAAAGTTGGGGTCGTGGGAAATTTGGTGCACCCCACTATAATTGGGATAGAGACTTTCCACTATTCTGGAATTTGTAGGCTCGAGTTACACTTCCCAGGGGCCTTGGGGGTCCTAAAGTATCTTGTGATACTACTTCAGAAACTAGGTAGAGATCCCAGTCGAGTTAACAGAATTTCCCTGGACAGTGTTAATAGGCGATTAAGAGGAGGATCTACTGCAAACCCCCGCTATACTTGATTTGGGGGTGTCATGGGACAATTTTGGTACCGAACAACTCACTGATCTTACCTTGAAAAATGCTCGCAAAAATATGTCTGTGGTGAATGGGGTCCCCCAAAATCCTGGGGCTGAGAATCAGTTCCCTCATTTCGCCATGAATCAGGGCATGTTGTATCGGGTAATAAAAGTTAGAGACGAGGTAGTGGAACAGCTTCTGGTCCCGACTTGTTATAGACGCACAGTATTAAACATGGCTCACTCTCATGTCTTGGGAGGCCATTTGGGGGTCAATAAAATGCAGGAACATATTCTGCAGAGATTTTTTTGGCCTGGATATCACAAAGAAATCTTGAATTTTCGCCAGAGCTGTCCCACATGCCAGCTAACCTCACAGATTGCTCATTTTAAAAGCCCGTTAGTTCCTTTATCCATAATCGAGGTACCATTTGACCGTATTGCTATGGACATTGTAGGACCGTTAGTAAAATCTGCTAGAGGTCACCAATACATTTTGGTAATACTAGACTATGCAACTCGGTATCCAGAGGTGGTTCCACTAAGAAATACCTCATCCAAATGCATTGCGAAAGAATTGTTTTCCATGTTTACTAGAACCGGAATTCCTAAGGAAGTATTAACAGATCAAGGAACACCATTTATGTCCAAGGTTATGAAAGCGTTATGTAAACTGCTAGGAATTAAGCAACTGTGCACCTCAGTCTATCATCCCCAGACCGATGGTCTGGTGGAACAATTTAATAAAACCTCTAAAAGTATGTTAAGGTAAGCGGTTGAGAAGGACGGCCGTGACTGGGATTATTTACTGCCCTACCTACCGTTCTCCATTAGAGAAGTTCCTCAAGCATCCACCAGGTTCTCACCATTTAAGTTGTTATATGGTCGGCACCCACGTGGATTGCTTGATGTGGCTAAAGAAACTTGGAAAACAGAGGTTATCTCTCACAAAAGTGTAATAGAGCACATTTCCCAAATGCAAGAAAGGATTTCAAAAGTAATGCCTATTGTGAAAGAACACCTCCTTAAAGCTCAAGAAAACCAAGCAAGGGTTTATAACCGGGATATGAGAGTTAGACAATTCAGTCTGGGAGACCGGCTACTAGTTTTAATACCCACGGCACAGAGTAAGTTTTTTGCTAAGTGGCAAGGGCCATACGAAATTGTTGGAAAAGTTGGAGAGGTTAACTATAAAGTGCACCAACCCGGTAAAAGAAAACTGTTTCAATTATATCATGTAAACTTACTAAAGCCCTAGAGAGAACGCGAGGCCCTTAATTCTCCTTGTTGTTTGGTTGAGGCAACAAGTGGCATTCATGACGTGATAATAGCGAAGGGCCTATCAAACTCCCAGGAACAACAGGGAAAGGAGTTGTTACAGAAAAACAAAGATTTGTTTACCGACTTGCCCGGTTTGACTAATGTAATTGAGCACAAGGTCATTACAGAACCCCACGTAAAAGTAAAACTCTATCGAATTCCCGAAGCCCGTTTCGCAAGAGATAAAAAAAAATGTTAGAACTAGAAGTGATTGAAGAATCAGAAAGCGAGTGGTCGAGTCCAATAGTCTTAGTACCAAAACCCTCGGGGAGTGGCGGTTCTGTAACTATTATAAAGTTTGACGCCTACCCTATGTCTAGGGTAGATGAGCTAATTGAACGATTATCTCCTGCCCGGTATATTACCACCTTAGACCTCACTAAAGGATATTGGCAAATTCCCATGTCCGAGAGTGCAAAGGAGAAGACGGCCTTCTCTACCCCGGAGGGCTTCTTTCACTATGTGAGGATGGCATTCGGGTTAAAGGGGGCTCCTGCCACTTTCCAAAGGGTAATGGACAAGATTTTAAGTCCCCACAAGAAATATGCCGTGGCCTACCTAGATGATATAGTTATATTTAGCCGGGATTGGGAGAGCCACCTGAGTAGAGTTCAAGCAGTTCTGGATTCTATCAGAAAGGCGGGGTTCACTATAAAATGTGCTCTAGGCATGGATGAGGTAAAATATCTAGGCTATGTAGTAGGAAGAGGCCTGATTAAACCCCACGCCAACAAAGTTGAGGCAATACAGAATTGACCCCGACCTTTAACAAAGAAACAAGTAAGAGCTTTTTGGGGATTTGTAGGCTATTACTTTGCCACAATAGCGGCCCTATTAACAGAGCTCACAAAAGGGAAAAGAAAATCTGTTATGGCTCCATGGTCCCCAGAAGCCGAACAAGCATTTGGGGAACTGAAGTTAATGTTGTGTCAACAACCAGTATTGGTGGCCCCGGATTTCGCAAATGAATTCATAGTGCAGACAGATGCCTCGGACATGGGCTTACGAGCGGTTATGTCTCAAGAGATCAACGGGGAAGAGCACTCGGTTATGTTCTTGAGCCGAAAACTAACCCGGTATGAACGAAGAGGGTTTAGCCATAAAATGGGCATTGGACTCCCTCCGATACTATCTGCTGGGTAGAAAATTCAAATTAGTTTCTGACCATGCCCCACTTAAATGGATGAGCGAACGAAAAGGGAACAATGCTAGGGCAATGCGGTGGTTCTTAGCATTACAGGACTTTAACATCGATGTAGAACACAGTCCAGGTAAATTACAAGGGAATGCAGACGCCCTATCAAGGGTACATTGTGGGCTGGCAGTAGATACCCATCCCCTCGGCTTTTGGCAGCGGGGGGAGGGGGCGATATGTAGTGAAGTAAGGGGTAAAGTCCTGGATGGTGTGTATATACCACAGAGATTACTAAACTCTGGGATATAACTCCAGAGTTTGCATGAGACAGGGGCTGTCCGGGTCACACGTATATTCCAGTCCAGGAAGTTCCTGAACCTGGAGAACAGCTGAAACATAATTGAAGAAGGAGCAGGAAAAGCTCAGTAAGAGAGAGATTGTTGCAGAATGTGTTCAGCCAGACCAGAGAGGTGGGTTTGTGTCTTCTATTTCTTTTTTTTGTGTTTGTAAAGTGATGGACTATATACAATATATAAACATATAATGTGATGGTTTATATTCTGGAAGTAACTAATTTCTTGTAAATAAAGTTTCTTTCATTAAAGAAAAAAAATCACTTCCATCCAATCATCCACACTCCATGATTGCTTCTCTTTATCCAACTGTAACCTTGTTTCCTTTTGATTAGGTGTTAGTGCAGGTTTTCATTTTGCTCTTCTATATGTAAAGCCGGCTTCACACTACCGGATTTCTTGTGTGGAATCCGCGATTGGCATCTGTGTGGAGGATCCGCAGCAAATCGCACGCATTGAAAGGTACGTACTTTCGCTTTTTCCTTCACATTCGTGGATATAAATTGCGTATTCCACGAGTGGAAGAAAGATCGCACCATGCTCCAGACTCCATGCGGACAGCCTCCATTGAAGTCAGTGGAGGCCATCTGACCCGCAACCCGTACGCAATCAACACTGCGTATAGGCTGTGGGTACCTACGTCATCGCCCAGCAACTGTGTAGGAAATACAAATATTGAAAAGAAAATCTGTGCTGGGCATGACCGCCTGCAAGCCTTCACAGTCATCTACATGACAGATAATGCAGGTAAACAGGGTCGTCAGCCGGGGTCCCCAGCCAGATTCTAATGCAGAATCGCACATGCAGAATCGCCCAGGTGCAGCCAACCCAGGTTCTCTGGAGCTTTCCTGCTCAGGTGTTAAGGATTGGGCTGACTGGGTGTGTGTGTGTCTGCTACTAGTGTTTGCGTATTGGCTGCTGTATAGTGTGATTTTGGCTCAGTGTGCCTTCTTATCCTGTCTGGTGGTGGCATGTCCTTGTTGGTGGTAGCATGTGTATGCGTCCTAGCCTGGGTGCATGGGTTCCTAGGAGCAGCAAGGGCCCAGATCCGAAGACCGCTGGGTCGCCCCCTATTGGGGCGATGTCCCGCCTCAGGTAGGTCCTTCGTCCTCTTCCTTTGTAGAATATTGGGAGAGGTGTTAATAGGTGGTTGTTTCGCCTGGTGTTCCCTATCTGGGTAATGTTTGTGTGGGTCCCTTGCTCACTAGCCCACAGGACATAACATGGATATAGATAAGATAAGTAGGTGATTGTTTGCTCAGACTGGCATGTATATATGCGAAGAATCTCTAGGTGAGTTTTTAATTAGTTGAAGAAAAGGCTATTATCTGCTCTAGCAGTATGTGGATTGGCTTTTGAATGAGTTATTTTGTTTAGCTGGGCAAACAATCGCCTCTCCTCTCAAGTTGTTTGAAAGACTGAACAACTGCTGTTTAAACCTAAGGACAAGCGAACAAACTAACAACTATTTTAATTCAGACTGAAACTCAGTGACCGATGACAAGTGAACAAATAGTGCACGATGGCTTTGTCTTTACATGTAACAATTGTGATTGTTCTCAGTAGGAGAAACCAAGTAATCCTGTTCATATGATAACAATATCGCTCACTTTCGCTCGCTTGAACAAATTTTGAGTGACAATCATTGTGTGTAAATGGGCCATAACTTGTTGGGGCAGATGTCATTTAGCTAAGGCTAACAGTTTGGTACGGTCTGAAATACTCCCTTTTAACTGTGGGCTAATTTCCATTTTTAGACTTACACCTGTAATTATTTCAGGAATGTAAATTACAAGTTGATTCCATTATCTTTTGCTCAACAGTGAGTAATTCCATAATTTGTCCCTCCATTGCTTCTAGAAAATATATACTATTAATTAAAATAATTGACTTTCATTTATATGAACTATTTAGCTTTTAAACAACATTTATTGCGATATTTGTGATTTACGTATTTGCTACAAAGTAAAAAAGCTTGGTGAACATCCTCCAAGTGCGGTGAGTCCACATATTTTGCCAGGGATTATACATGTAAGCACTCGCTTATGAAGCAGTAGTTTTTACAACCTTCTACAAAATTGGGTAGGTTTTGACTCACAGTAAACTAACGTCGCTTCCTGTACTAGTGCAGCTTTGTAAATTTTGGCAGTTCCCACAAATAATGATATGGTACATGGGCTACCCTGCTTTTAAGAGAATGAAAGTTAGAAGTGAAAATAAATGTGGTAAAAACCAGTATTTTGGACAAAAGGATTAACATGCTTTCTTATTCGTCTCTTAAAGGGATTGTCCTGAAAGACACCCTTCCTTTACACCATGCCAAAACGAGCAAAACAGGCTTCTCCCAAAAAGCCCACAAACTTCTATCTTGCAAGAAGTGGAGGAGAAGAGCCTAAAGATGGCCGACCGGGATCCAACCACTCCACGTGTGGGAAGGAGCCTATGGACCTCTTGCCTACCTTTATCAGGAGCAATGGAAGAAGCAGCTGTGGACAGGAGACACCTGAACCCACTGTAGGTGCGAGCAGTTTTCCTCATGCCACTTCCCCTGCTGTGTCCCCTGCTGCACTCGTTACTAACAGCGCTGACGGATGGGGAATGGCACTCCCGCCGGCACAGCAAGCTCTTCTCATAATGGCACTGCAGAATTGCTGGATCCCTCAGCGCCGGGCAGTGTCAGAGCCTGCAAAATCCAAACAGGTGGTTCCCCTGCCAGCATAACTAACTCCCCTCCCAACAGATCCTCATTTGCAATGGCGGCCATAAGGGGAGAAGAAAGCCAGAACCCTGGCTATGCTAAACATGCTGCAGGGAATAGATCCCTCACCATAAGCTCTCACAGCATGCAAACCCACAGTGAAAACACCAATACTCCCAGACAGGCACTTCTCCCTACGGTACCCCAAGCATCTCTGGCTGAACAAAAAGGCAGTGATCTGGTAAAAGTAAGCTCCAGCAGCGGCAGATCTCCAACACCGAAACACGTCATGAAGGCCTTGCTGGAAACCTGTGCTATATTCCCCGTTCAAGCAGAGGGAACCAACAAACAAAACCCCAATGACCGAGATATTGTCAATGGAAGAAGTTCTCACAAAATGAAGGCACTCTCTCACTGACCGACACTATCCCAGGTAGCCAGGGAATACTGCCAATAAGCATTACAGTGACTACAGAAGCAATAGGGCCATTAAATTGAATACCACTAGCCCGCTGAAACAACGAGCTTGCTACTATTTTTCTTTTCCCCGACAATAAAGACGAGCTATCCCTAGAAGACATATCGGCTAACAATCAAGTTGCCTCCGAACTGTTCTTAAAAGAAGCAACGATGGCGCTACATACCTCAATACAAATAAATATTGCTAAGGGCCTTGCACACAGGCGCTGAGAGAACGTGTCGACCACACAGAGCAGAAAATGGAAGAATTTGTGTCAGCCCACAACTCGCTAGTGGATTCACATAGCAACTTAGAAGAAGTGGAAATCCTACTAAACAAGCTGGCAGACATCGAGGACAGGAACCGTAGAAATAATGTCAAATTCAGGGGCATTCCAGAATCGACTTTCTCAACTGAACTCACGGCATTCCTACAGAACCTAATATGAACTATCCTTCTACACTGCTCCCCTCTGGATCTCACCATTGGCCAGGCGCACAGATTGCCAAGAGCCCCTCATTTACTGCCTTCTACCCCTTGAAACACAATAACCAGAATCTACTCTTTTCACATCAAAGAGCTACTGATACAGGCTACAAGACAAATGACACCCTTACCTGGAGCATTCTAGAACATTACACTCTTTGCCAACCTCACCAGGCTACAAGAACAAAACTGGCACCCATAACCTCGGCCCTGAGAAATCAAGCTATACGGTATAAATGGGGCTTCTCAACCAAAGTTATCGTCACAGCGGGTAAACCCACATTTTTGCCACTTTCGAAAAAGGCCATGAGCTGCTGGAGCAGTGGAGTATACCCATACCATCGTCACCGAACCAATCCCGAATATTGATCAGCCAGGAATGGAGTGACACAGGTAAAGGCCACTGAATCACTGGTCTCTGTGGCTACAAGAAATTGTTAAGCCATATTGTTCCCGCACACTCTCGCCAAGTTTGCGCAGCATGACTCACTGCATGATTATGTTTATGTTTTTTGTTATACCTACTCCAATGTTTTTAAGCTCCCAAACTATAGCTCACTTTCTATACCCTAATCAGAATGCTTGCCCCCTGACACATTGTACTAGACTGCTCAATGGGTGAATCTATTGCCACTCTCTGTTCTACTTAATACTTTACTTCTATATATGTCCCTTAACGTGAAAGGCTTAAATAGCCCATTTAAAAGACCCCTTTTAGGGCTTTTACCCACTAGCGTTTTTTTAACTCTGCGATATCACTGCGTTTTTTTAACTGCAAATGTCAATGGGACTTTCTAATATTAAAATCGCATCGCACAAAAATTGCAAGTTTGTGCTCCTGCAATTTTTGCGCAATGCAACTTTAACATACTTATTCCCAACACAATATTTACTCCCCCATTAATTTGTTTCTAACAAGTAAATAGTTAGTATCGATGGTGGCACAATGTTAAATAAGAGACATAAAATGGTCGAATCATGTCCCGGTCATTCTCTACCTCTGCTTACCCCACGCACCCCCAAATACCTTTATTTGGAGAAATAATACATATGTTATGGCCTTCCAAAAAAGATCACTAGTACTGAGATGCTTCTCACTGAATTCCTTTCCTTCAATTCTTCCCCTTTAACTAGTCTCTCCCAGCTTTCGAATGCACACAAGGCCTTCACAAGGGGCCTTCTCATCCAACAAATGGCACATTATAAAAAACAGTGAAACTCTACTAATACACACTACTAAATACGGGTGTTAGTACTGCATTTTGGCCAAGACGCATAAGCTGATGGACCAATGGCAAGGCCACAACGCGTCTGTCAGAACCTACGCTATCTCACTATTAACTACATTAAAATCACAGAGGTAAGAGAAAAAAAGGAGAGCCCAGGATGTCAGCCAGTGAGGCCCACTTTGGAGATACAAGGCAACCCACTGCTCTATCAGTGAGAGTTGATATCCTGTATGGTGGTCTCTTTGGTATCGTTATGTTTGTTTGCAGTCGCTCCTCCCCAATCTGTGCTGGGTTGAGTGGGTGACTGCATTTAACAAGTAGCTCCTCCATATCATAGTCTGGCTAACTGCATTTTATTAGGGTTTACAGCAATTGCACCAGCCCTATGGTGATTGTGCCAATGGCAATTGTGCCTGTGGCGACTGTGTTAGTTCTGCGGCTATTGTGCCTGTTTTGCCGCCTATCAGGTATTTCATTTTTTTTTTTTCCGGTGAATGTCTTTTTTCTCACCTTTGTGATTTTACTTCCCTTAAAAAAAGCAAGAACTGAACTACAAGCACATCTTGTAATAAATCATGGGAACTATCTTATAAGACTAAGGCTGGGTTCACACAGGGCGGATTTGCCACAGAAATTCCGTGCGGAATTTCGCCGCGGCAAATCTGCTCGCGGCCACTAATCCCAGGATTAGCACGCCATGTGGACGAGAGTTGTCAAGATTCTCGTCCACACGGGATGGTCAATCCGTTGCGGCAAAGCCAGCAGAAGCCAGCGCTGCAGCGTGGATTCCCCAGCCGCGGCATGTCTATTTTTTTCCCCCGTTGCTGCTGTGTTGCTCTCTATGGGAAAAGCTAAGTGCAGCGGGTTTTGGAGCTGCGCTTTCCTGTGGAAAACTCACGTTTTTTTGCTGCGGCAAAACTGTGAGATTTCCTGCAGGATTCCGTCCTGTGAGAACTCAGCCTAAAAATGCTACAGTACAATTTGCATACTAAAGCAAGCAAGCTAATGGCAAATAGAGTCAAAGCAGCAAAAGCAAAATCTAGAATTCCCTATATAATATCCCAAACAACAAGGTTTATGGTCCTCACAAAACTGCAGATGAGTTTAGCAAATATTATGACCTACTTAACCCATGACAAAGATACTCCTCAACCCAATGATTAACTACTGTAATTAACAAATTTTTTTCAACAATATCCCTTCCATGCCTTTCCCAGAAGCAACTCCAAGAACTAAATCTCCCTATTAGGTCGCTAAAGTTAGGTAAATCCCCTGGACCAGATGGATTTTCTAATGAATATCTCAAGACCTTCAAATCAGTCTTGCTTTCTTACATATGTGACTTTTTTAACCATACAGTATAATGCTCACAGGGATAGCCCCGCCAGAAAACTTAAAAGCAAGCATAGTAACTATTCCCAAAAAGGGTAAATCCCCCGAGACCCCAAGTAACTTTTGAATAATCTCACTCCTTAACTCGGACATCAAATTATACGCCAAAGTTATCGCTACCCGACTCTCTCATTTTGACTCAATTTATTAACAATGACCAAGAGAGCTTCACTAGGGGAGGACAAGCCCCTGATGGCACAAGGTGAATAATTGATCTCGTGACTGGGGCGGACATCGGTTGAACGTCTTCTCTGCTTCTAGCTTTGGACGCGGAGAAGCTGTTGGACATGGTGCATTGGGGATTCATGAGATGAACGCAAAAGAGATTCAGCCTTTCTGAGCCGATTCTCTGGGCCATAGCTGCTCTCTATATCTCCTCATCAGCTTCTGTTCTGACAAACAGCATACTCTCCAAACCATTTTGGATCACCAATGGCACACGCCAGGGCTGCCCACTGTCCCCATTCATCTTCTCAATGATGATAGAGCCATTAGCAGAGACTATAAGATTAAATCCTTTCATAAAAGGCATGACCCTTGGAGCGAATACGCACAAGTGTTCAACTTATTTGCCAACAACATAGTATTAATCCTAACGGATCCAAAAGCTTTGCTCCCTCATGTGATATCTACCTTGCAACAATCTCTTACTACAAGGTAAACTCAAGCAAGTCACAAATGATGGCTATTCACCTACCGAAAACAGACGAGAAGTCTCAACAAACTGTCTTCTCATTCCAATGGTATCCATCAGCCCTACCCTACCTAGGCATAATGTTACTTCTCTCTGTCTACTAACAGCAAACTTTCCACCACTAAAAGTGTCACTCCAAAAAAAGCTAGACGGCTTGGCTAAGTTTGAACCTAGCTGGATAGGAAGAGTGATCCTATACAAAATACTCATTCTCCCCTGCATCTTATACCTTCTTAGAACTATCCCTGTGACCATCCCTGAACCCATATTTTTGGCATTCTACCAACAAATGAATAAATTCATATAGAAGAGAGCGGAACCCTAAGTGGCCTTCTCTATTCTGATTAGACCCTTAAAATTTGGGGGTATAGGGTCACCTGAGCTACACAACTATCATAAGGCCTTCCTGATTGACCAAAGTAGGCATTAGTGCATCACGGAATCAAACAAAACCTGGGCCCCTAATGAGTCATCTCTGGCAGGTATCTCCAGCTGTAGAGCATATGTAATAGCAAACTCATACAATCAGGAACCCTTGTTGTGCATTCCAACAGTGAGAGCTATGCTGCAGGTGTGGAATGCAATGTGTTCTAAGTCAAACTTGGAACCAAAAATGACAACAAAAATTCAATTACTTAGCCTGAAATACCTAATACCTGACCTCTCCCTAGACAAATGGCCAAACAGAGCAACTATGATTACATCAGTCTTGTACCAGGGGAATGTCATCCTCTCTTTTTCTCTGATGTAAATAAAATACCAAATCCCATCCTAGAAATACTACACATTTCTACGTATTTGCAGCTATGTAGAAGCCCACACAGGTACTGGTGTATCTTGTCTCCACCACAAGTATGAAGGCTGTATCCACCCAGGGTACGCCCACAAGCTGATGATTGGTTGCCTACATCAAGGTGCTAGCAGCGTGTGGACTCATGTTTCCCTGGGATGGAGGGTTAGGGTTAGTTTCAGTGTTAGGTTTAAATTATTAGCTGAAAATGCTTTGATGTGAGAGTGGCGGGGGGGCAGCAGTGACATAGAAGGAGATTGACACCCGTGTAACATCCTTTCCCCCCTCCCCGGCGGCTACCGCTGCTGGCAAGCTGTTACCAGGGGTATGCAGACAGCGTCCCCCATTTAATGGGCACACTACAATGAGAGGAGCAGCTATCAGCAGAGCAGGATGACCCCCCAACGCCCAGCTCTTAACCATGCCACGGCCCTCCATCCAGTGATGCAGAGAGCTTCCCCCGCTTCATTGCCATGCTAGAAGCCACTCCCTGACAGCCCGAGGAGTGGCAGGAGCAAGAAGGGAGAGCAGAGTGCTGCAGTGCCACATATTTGGTCATGTTCTCTGCTGTCCCACTACTGGGACCAGATTTCACAGTTCACATAACTACCCTGCAACCTTCCATTGTAAAAATAGAACCAGAACTAGCCCTGCTCCCTATAGGTACAGAAAATATACCTCGGAGCCGTAGAGTGATTGTATGTCATATTCTTCACACCTCTCGAATTATAATAGCGAGGAACAGGAAATCTAAACATACCCCCTCGATGGAGGAGATGCAGGAGGCTGACTCTCTTAATTGCATTCACGAGAAAATGATTGCAAATCAACAGAATAGCATGGCTCAATACAGGAAAAACTTGGCGGCATGGCCCCAGAACTTAACAACCCTCTCCGGATTTGAGTAGCTTCCCAGCCTGCTCGCTCCCCTCCTCTTCCCTCTGTCCCTCTCCTACTCTATGACAAGTTTCTGCCTCTACACCTTAAGAAAGAAAAAATTAGGTCCTAATTCAGACATCACTTTCTAACACCTTAAAAGCTTATTCAAGAGAAAAACAATTACTATATACTCAACTAATTTAATCCCTTTATAATGGGAAAATGTCTACGTTTGTGAGATACCCCCCTTCCCAAGGTTATCAATCTCTCCTATTCTACCCTTCTGCTTTCCTCCTCTCTCTACTTTCCCCAACCCCGTAAAGTTTTAATAAGCACATAATGTATATTGATGAATGTAAATCAATACACACTTGCATTAATTTTGTATTGTTTACGTCGGAAATGGCAATAAAAATTCAATGTTCAGAAAAGAAACTCTGTATATCTTTGGTGATCGAGGGAGAAAGTCTGTGGAGACCACTTGCAGTTGCAGCGGTGAGATTTCTCAGAGGCACTGACATCAAGAGACAAAGCAGGATTCTCTGCAGATTCAAAGGCAATTCTAAAATACTGCAGCAGAATTTGTGAGCAGCGCAGGTACCGCATACTGAGTGCGGTCATCTCCAGCCCTGTGGGCCTTCTCCAATGAAGCTGCTTTACGGTATCTTTTCCTTCAGCGGGATTCCGGCATATGTAGCATAGTCTGCACCAGAAGGCCTAGTACAGCACCCTCCTGCTAGCCAATAATGTCCTTTCACATCTGCTGCTGGGCAGAAACTGCCCAATACCCATTGGGCACTTCTGTATCCTGTGCCATAGCCCATCACAATAGGGTAAAAGAAAAGTAAACTCCCTGTGCTCCTAGTGGTTCGAAAATAAGTAAAGGCGTAAATTATATGAGTGCACCTACTTCGTAGTGGAATAAAAACTCTATAGATTGAAATTACCTAGAAGCTTTCTGAATTACTGAGGATTTAACTAGGTATAGAGGAGTCTTATCTGGAACAGGGCTCCTCCACGAAGTAAGTGCACTCATATAATTTAGGTCTTTACTTATTATCCAACCAGTAGTACGGGGATTTTACTTTTCTTTTACCCTATTGTGTTTATATGGCCGAGGTACTCCTTTTCCTGGGGGCTCTTCCCATTGACGCTTCCCCTGTGTTCCTTGAAAGCGTTACCAGGGATCTGTATATTGGGTGTTTCACTGGGGCAAAAAAAGCCGATTAGTATTAAATAGCCCTTCACAGTATAGACAGTATTAAAACTAGATTTTATGGATATAGTTAAAAAATAGGGCTTAGGACACAAATAGATACCACATTAAACCTGTATTTGATAGTCAATGACTAAAAGAAATGATGATTGAGGAGGTAACGTGAAAACCTGGACAAACATGCAACACAGAAGAGGAAATTTAAGAATAAGGAAGTAGGTAAGGTCCCCCCTAAACTAGCAATAAATTCCCAGGTAGTCACATATGAGCGGGGGATGCCCTATGGCCTACGCGTATAGGGTGGTTGAGGTTTCCTAGTTATGGGGTTGAAGCCCTACCAGGAACAAAAGTCCAGCTGTCCCTTTATGGTCAGGCAGAAGTGGCCAAGGTCTAGGCATAGGCCAAATAGTTAGGTTGAATTTTAGTTTACAGTAGTAATAGGTAGAATGTTGGTTCCTTTTATTGTTATTGGTTCATTATAATTCGATCTTGTTGGTTCGTTGGTTCATTTCCCTGGGGGTAACAGTTCATCAGGAGCCCTCATGAGCCCCTTAAATTTAGAGAGAAATTCAATAGTCGATTCCTAATTTCAAATAGATATAAAGTATGAACCTGTGTAACTATGATAGATGTATTGATGGTCATCTATGTGTTTTTTCTGCTTTGTAATAATGTAGCAATATTTAAGCTGATAGTGGACAACAAGTTCCTGTCTAACCTGGACCAGTGGTGTGGATGCCTGTCACCTGACAGGCGATCCACACCATAAGAGTCCCTCCCTCTCTTTTTTTTCAAACAAATTTATTCAACATCCATTGATTGGAGCAGTAACCGTGAACTTATTTAACCCCTTCCCGCTCCAGGATGTCGCGGGGCGACCTCTCCTCATACAGCATGAGCGTCAGCTGTTTATTACAGCTGATACCCGCAGGCAATAGCTGCAATCGGCTGAGCGGCCGATAGCGGCCATTAACCTTTTAAATGCCGCTGTCAGTCCTGATCGCAGCTCGGGGATTCTGTACAGCCCCCCGTGCTGAGATCGGGGGAGCCATGCAGGTGCCATGGCAACCGGGGGCTGTCATACTGCAGGAGTGATCAAAGCATCGCATGTTGTAGTCCCGCAGGGGGACTTAAAAGAAAAGGGCAAGTGAGATCAATAAAGTTTTGTTAATTGTAAAAAAAAAAAAAAAAAAAGTAACAAAAGTTTAAATCACCCTCCTTTTGCCATATCTATAATTAAAAAATCTAAATCATAAAAGAAAAATACATATTTGGTATCACCGCATCTGCAAAAGTTCGATCTATCAAAGGAGTGCATTATTTACCCCGTATGGTGAACGTCATCCGAAAAAAAAATTAAGAACGCCAGAAATGCACCTTTTCAGTTACCCTGTCTCCCAGAAAAAAAACGCAATAAAAAGTGATCAAAAAGTCGTATGTATTCTGAATTGATACCTACATAAACTACAGGACATCCTGCAAAAAATGAGCCCTCACACCATCTTGTCTACAGAAAATTTAAAAAGTTATTGCGTGCAGAAGATGGCGGCAGAAAATAACTTAAAAAAATTAAATGTTTAGGGGAAAAAAAAGTAGTACAGTAAAAAAAAAAACTATACAAGTTTGGTATCATAGTAATCGTACTGACCCATAGAATAAAGTTATCATGTCGTTTTTGTTGCAGTTTGTGCGCCGTAGAAACAAGACGCACTGAAAGATGGCGGAATGTCGTTTTTCATTTTTTCATTTTACTCCACTTAGAATTTTTTAAAAGTTTTTCAGTACATTATATGATACATTAAATAGAACAATTGAAAAATACAACTCCTCCCGCAAAAAACAAGCCCTCATACAGCGACGTCGATGGATAAATAAAGGAGTTACAATTTTTTTAAAGGGGGAGCAAAAAGCGAAAATGAAAAAAAAGGGGGCCGCGTCATTAAGGGGTTAAAGCCAGTCATATGGTCTGCTGAAGCCAATCAGCATAAACGCATTCGCTTATATGGCACTTAGTTAACAATTGCAACTGATACTCACTAGGACATGGCATTGTACAAGTTACCACATATTAAAGACATTTTATGTAATGAAACAACCTCTTTAAGAAGACTCTGTCACCAACTTTCTCCCCTTTTATCTGAGAGCAGCACAAGGTAGTGACAGTCACACTGATTACAGTGATATGGCTGCTGTGTGGATCTGTGCAGTAGTTTTGGAGAAACATGCATTTTATCAGTAGCAGCACATGAATGGAGGACTACTTAAAGTAGTCCGACTCCTGGATAGCTACACTCTGCTGGTTACTGCATATAAAGAGAGGTTTGCCAATCATTGGCTGGAGGAGGAAAGGGTGGGTGTGGCTAGGCTGCAGCTCATGAATATGCAGGAGTACTTCTGTGTCTGGCTGCTACTAATAAAATGCAAATTTCTTCAAAACTACTGCACAGCAGACATATCGCTGTAATCAGTGTGACGTCGACTATCTTGTGTTGATCTCAGTGAGGGCTGCAAAAATATGATAACAGATTCCCTTTAAATTGTGTTAACATTTACAATATTATGTGATGCTTCAAGTACTATTTGATGCTCAGGTGATTTTATATCAATACCAATAATGTAACTTGGTATTAATTTTCTTACTTTCTAATATTTAGAAAACTATATTAAAATTGACTGTCTTGCAAACATACAGTTTTATTTGATGCCCATGGTGAAGATATAATTATGTCTTAGTCACTACATATGCATGAGGTAGGAAGATCAGGAATGCATGGCCATTTTTTGATCCCTGTGGATCTAAAGTAGCCTATTTCAAGTCTGCATTCATGAGTGAAAAGCTTATTTCACCGCTGGCAAATTTCAATCCCTGAGCCGTAGCTCCAAGTTCTCCACAAGTTACACAGCTGTCCGCAGTGACACCAAGTTACATATAAGGCTGAATGACCTATTTATTAAACACATGGGATTCGAGCTATGCCTGCTATGATTGTTTAATTAATTATCGCAGTGCTACTGAGCAAATGAACCCATGCCATTTGCTGATAGCATTATTCGAACTCAATTTGTTTGAATCTTCAAATGCCAATGCTTTTGGATTGCAGTTTTTGTGCTCAGGGCTCAATAATTCGTACAGCGGAGTCCTTTTGTGGGTGCTGTGAGGCTTTAGAAGATAAAATGCAACCATTTATTTGTTACTCCTAGATAAGGCAAGCTATTATAGTTTTACTGCTCAGCAGGTCCTCTGCGCAAGACTCTAGAACATGCAGCCCTCACAGAAAGCTGTTCACTGCAAGTTATATCACCCAAAATCGACTCTAGGGTAAATGGTATATTGCTGTGTAGGCTTAACAAATGGATAATGCACAGAAGGGGCTATGACTGTAAACATCTAGTTGTCACGTCAGCAAGCTTAACATGCAGAAAATGGGGAGCGCTTCCTGCCATGCAGAATTAGGCTGAACTTTTCACTGCAGCACCAATAAACTATATTGTCTTGAGAATCTTGCCACAAAATCTGTTTTTAAACCATCATCTTGCTTTGCCCTCAGATCATCAGCCCCATGATAACTATCATGGGGATCATTGGGGTGGCTAGCACAGTGGATCAAATTTTTAGGAGCTAGTCAGGAATCAGTTTATGGAATGAAAGAACAGCATCAATCTATGGTGCATGCCTGGACAAATGAGTTCAATTTTCTTATATATATATATATATATATATATATATATATATATATATATATATACACTAATGTGTTAACACTGTGAAATATACATTTGTGCTAAAATTCTGCCCTTACAAGTAGCTATGACAGGTATGGGCAGGGCTGGGAAAAGATGTAAGCAAGGGTAGCAATAAGCGAGAGCGGGGTGCAATGTTATCGCTAACATTTTTTTTTCACTTGTAACATGTAAAGGAGTTATCCCAAGATACACTTTTATCAGTTATCTATACAAGAGGTGATAAAGGTCTGATTGGTGAGGGTCTTACCATTGAGACCCCCATGATGGGAAACTGATCCAATTTGCTGACAACACAAAGCTAGGAGGGATAGCTAACGCTTGGGAAGAGAGAGAATTCAAAAAGATCTAGAAAAGCTTGAACAGTGGGCGTCGACTAACAGAATGGTATTTAACAAGGAGAAATGCAAAGTCCTACATCTGCGCCAGAAAAATGAAAAAAGCACATACAGGATGGGATGAATTGGGCTAAGCAGCAGCACATGTGAAAAAGACTTAGGTATACTAATAGATCATAGACTGAACATGAGTCAACAATGTGATGCAGCAGCCAAAAAGGCAAACACAATTCTGAGATGTGTTAAGAGAAGCATAGAGTCTAGATCACATGAGGTGATAATAACCTTCCTTAGTCTTACTCTTTCTTAGTCAGACCTCATCTGGAATAGTGTCCAGTTTTCGGAACCCCACTTTAAAAAAGACATCGACAAACTGGAGCAAGTTCAGAGAAGAGTTACCAAGATGGTGAGCGCTCTGCAAATCATGTCCTATGAGGAACGGTTAAAGGATCTGGGAATGTTTAGCTTACAAAAAAGAAGGCTGAGAGGAGACTTAAGGCTGCCTGTCCACGGGCGTTGCGATATCCCGCGGCGGAGATCTGCCGCGGGATACCACCGCCCGGGAGCAGGGGGCGGCAGATGGATATTTGCTGTCAGCCTATTTGACAGATAGGCTGAACGTGGAGAATTGCGGTAAAGTCGCAGCATGCTGCGAATTGCCACCTGCGAGTAGAGAATCGCAATGATTTTCCACTCGTGGACAGGGGGGAAGTGCTCTCCATTGCAACGCTATAGAGAACTTTCACTGCGTTCCCCGCGGCCGGATTATCGCTGCGGGGAACGCAATTCAAACCTGCCCATGGACAGGCACCCTAATAGCTGTCTTCAAATATCTGAAGTTCTGTCACAGTGCAGAGGGATCAGCCCTATTCTCATCTGTGCAAGGAATGAAACCGAAAGGGAGGAGACACAAATTAGATATTAGACAGTGAGGGTGATCAATGAGTGGAACAGGTTACCACGGGAGGTGGTGAGTTCTCCTTCAATGGAAGTGTTCAAACAAAAGCTTGAGAGACATCTGTCTGGGATGATTTAGTGATCCTGTATTGAGCAGGGAGTTGGACCAGATAACCCTGGAGGTCCCTTCCAACTTTACCATTCTAAGATTTTGAGAAACAGGATCTTGCTTTCCTAACTTTTTCTTACTGCAGGCTTGCTGCACCCTACACAGAGAGAAGGAGACTGATTGGTGCGGTGCCCCTCCATTCAACTTCAATGGGGCTGATAGAGATAGCTGAGTGCTTGCACTCAGCTGTTTCCGTCAGCCCCACTAAAATAAATGGAGTGCTGCCACACATGCATGACAGTTTCTTCATTCAGACTGACATCACCGCAGGTGGGTGCAGCAAGCTTGCAGTGACAAGAAGAGAGTGATATGGGGCTCCTGTTCTCAAATCCCTGGAGGTCCCGACTGATCAGACTTTTATCAACTGTCCTATGGATATGAGATACAAGTCTATCATGGGATTACCCCTTTAACATTCAATGTGATGAGTGCTTTTATTGGTGATGGAAAATCTCATTGTTACAGGAGTCCTTGCTCCCAGATGGTAATTTTTGGCTCTGGGTGCTGGCGCTGCACTAAGTTCTGATTCTGTCCACTTCAGCACATATTGTACATCAACATCAGGATATGGTGAAATGTCTGCAGCAGAGGAAGACCGAGGGGACTGAATTGGCATCAGCAGTGCTACAGAAAACATGAACAGAACAGAGGGACCAAAGCTGAGACAGTAGAAGATTGGAGAGGTAAGTATTTTTTTTATGGCTTGGTCTGAGATCTGGGGACAGTGCAAAACCTGCAACGAGGCCCCCAGATGACATGTGTCATTTATAATACTGGTGTCTTCTTTTGTGACAGAGAGGCTTTTGGGCCTTATCAGGTACTGCACTCATTATAGCTGTGCCCTGGGCCAAAGGTGTCTCAGCAGCAAATTCTGCAGTCTTCAGGAGTACGCGCCAGGACGATCTGTGCCGAATGGAGAAGAAAAGTAAAGTCAGTCACCAGATTAAATATTTACTCTACCTGTATCTGTTTCTTATGAAAGATGTTTAAATCTCTTTCAATAGAGAATAAGGTGTTTTTTTAAATTAAATCTGGTGATTGTAGGGGTGGGGAATGCAATTTGCCTTAACTGCCCACCAAACCACCGTGTCCAAGCCCTGTGTAAGGGAAGCTAGTATATTAAAAAGTCACAAGGAGAAACCGGTTGTCACTCTGACAACTTCCTGCAGAATTTTAACACAATATATATTTCAAAGAGTTTACACTTGATACTTTTCAACATATATTTACATTAGTATTAGAGATGAGCGAGCATACTCGCTAAGGCAAACTACTCAAGTGAGTACTGCCTTATGAGAGTACCTGCCCACTCGTCTCTAAATATTCGGCTGCCGGCGGGGGGCGTGGAGTGGCGGGGGAGAGCGGGGAGGAACGGAGGGGAGATCTCTCTCTCACTTTCCCCCCCCCACTCCTCCCTGCTCACCACCGCAACTCACGGCTCACCCCCGACGGCAGCCGAATCTTTAGAGACGAGCGGGCAGGTACTCGAATAAGGCACTACTCATTCGAGTAGTTTGCTTTAGCGAGTATGCTCGCTCATCTCTAATTAGTATGGATACCACTTTAACCCCTTCCCGCTCCATGACGTATCGGTACGTCATGGCAGGCTGGTACTTCGCGCAAAATGACGTACCGGTACGTCATCGGGATAGCGCGAGATCATGACTGATCCCGCGCTATCCCGCAGCGGGAGCCGGCTGTCAGTCACAGCCGGCGTCCCGCTGCAACAGCGGGGGGCATCGGAGATGCGCCCCCCCCCGCTGTTAACCCCTTCCCTGCCGCGATCTAAGTAGATCGCGGCAGGGAAAGAGTTCACAGAGGGAGCGCGCTCCCTCTGTGTCTCCGGCCGGCTCTTGCGATGTTATCGCGAGAGCCCAGCCTGTCACCATGGCAACAGGACGCCAGACACTGGCGTCCTGTATTGCCTATGCCTACGATCGCTGCATAAGCGATAAGGCATGGCAGAGCAGTAGCTCTGCCATGCCTTATCACGGCGATCATAGGCATAGTGCTGTAAGTCCCTCAGAGGGACTCAAATAGTGTAAAAAAAAAAAGACAATAAAAATGTAAAAAAAAGAAAAATGTAAAAAAACCCTTTTTTATGCTTTTTCTAATATTAGCATTAAAAAAGGTAAAAAAAAATAAACCCGCACATATTGGGTATTGACGCGTCCGTAACGACGTGTACAAAAAATTGAACATGCTTTTTATTTTGTATGACAAAAAGTGTAAAAAAAACACTAAAAAACAAAGGCAAAATGCTAATTTTTAGCATTTTGCCTCACAAAAAAACCCAATAAAAACTACAGCTTGTCTCGCAAAAAATAGCCCTTATAGAGCTCCGTACATAGAAAAATAAAAAAGTTACAGGACTTTGAATGCAGCTATAGAGAAAAAAAAAGATTTAAAAAAAAAGGCTTTTTATTGCAAAAAAGTGTAAAAACCTAAAAAAAAATATAAGAATTTTGGTATTGTTGTAACTGTACCAACCCGCAGAAAAAAATTGAGTGTGTCATTTATGCTGCATGATTAACGCTGTAAAAAAAAAAAATCTATGTCAGAATTCATGCGTTTTCTCTCCCTGTTATCATAAAAAAAATAATAAAAGTTTTACGATAAAAACTACAGCTCACCACGCAAAAAACAAGCCATTATAAGGCTGCGTCGATGGAAAAATAAAAAAGTTATGGCTTTTGAAAAATGGAGATGGAAAAATACCAAAAATCGCTTGGTCCTCAACGCCAAAATAGGCCGTGTCATTAAGGGGTTAAGAGCTTTTGCACACAGACGTATTATACATAGCGGTAATCAGGCTGCCATACAGTAGAGAGGCATGAACATGCTATTATACCTCTATATGCTTATGGAGGCATAGTGCTTGTTGCTGGATTTGTGAAGAATTGTGGGATGATCCATCAAACTACAAATGTAGGGCAGTATAAGAAAGCATTGCTTCTAGGGACGAGTATCTTTGTATGCAACGGTGGCCTCATGACCTCTAGGGTGCTATAAACTATACATGCTAAGAACAGTTATTCTATCAATACATCACTCAAAATAAGCCAAGTTCAACACATTACCTGTGTCATGAATGAAGCCATTAATTAAATGAATGAACAACATTTTTAATCTATTCAACTGACCCATTCCTAGATTTAGCTGAAAAAAATATTGAAAAACTTAACCGTCTGGGCAATAATGATAGCTTTTGACACAGGCAAATGTTTATGTATTTAGATAGGCATCTGGCTTGCCACAGCTTTAACATAAAAGTAGATGGCAAGCACAAATTAACAAATATAAGCCATGCCTATGGCTACAAAAATTACTAGTTGCCAAGCAACAGAATGGAGAAGAAACTGAACTTTAATAAAATGTGTGGGGCAGACTGACTTTAAAAGGTGCAGAACACATTTCTTGTTCTGAAGAGAAGTGTTCTGAGAATTAAATGTTTTTCTTTATCATGCACTAATAAAGTTTTTCACATAGTTCAGTAAGCTGTGATCACTACGATTCATAGACAGTCATTAGTTATAGGAAATGTTGACCAAGTCATCATTTTACAAGCTTGATCTCCTTCTCAAGGATTAAAGTGTTTGCCAAAAATTAGAAAAATATGTCTGTTTTTTTTCCAGACACAGTGCCACTCTTGTCTATAGGTTGTGTTTTGTACTGCAACCTATTCCATTTTAAAGGGGTAATCCTATGAATCATTTCCTTGCCAGTAGGCCTGAAAGGTGTTAGTAGCTGTTATAAAGTAATTTGCAGTGTTTCTAACATAAAAATACAGTGATACCTTGGGTTAAGAGTGCCTCAGCTTACAAACTTTTTGACTTGAGAGCGGGCTCTCACCTGATTTTTTGCTCTGAATTAAAAACAAAAACTTGGGTTACAAGCCTTGCTCTCAATGGGGCCGCCGCTGTTCCGGTGACCCCATTGAAAGCAATGGCCTGCAGGCAACCCCTACAGTGATTTTCAGGGAAGGGTTTTAAATATAAGCCCTTCCCTGAAAATCATCCCTATCTGTAGTGAAAACTATATACTTACCTGTCCGCCACTGCCGGGGCTCAGGTGTGTTTATCCGCTGCTTGTTCTCCCTGCATTTTTAATCCCCGCCTGCTGAAAAGCTTCAGAGCAGTGCAGGGAGAAAAGGCAGCAGCTAGATGCGCCTGAGACCCGGCAGACAGGTGAGTATATTTTTTTTTACTACAGCTAGGGAAGATTTTCAGGGAAGGGCTTATATTTAAAGTCTTTCTCCGAAAATCACTGAGGGGGTGCTGATGTCCTATTGCTTTCAATGGGGCAATGCCATCCCCATTGAAATCAGTGGAAGAGCTTCACGATCCAGAACAGATTAATGGTTTTTCCATTCATTTCAATGGGGAAAACTGATTTGACTTATAAGTGTTTTGGGTTAAGAGCTCTGTCATGGAAGGAATTCAACTCTTAACCCAAGGCATCACTGTATACTTAATTTAACACATTATCCTTTATCATGTCTCTCTTGGTGCTGCTGCTAGTCTGTGCTGTCAAGAGTGGCCTCTGAACAGAATCACTCTTCTTCCTCTCTGGAAGCAGACAATATAGTCCCTGCTTATTTTCGCTGCAGAAAGAATTTACACTGTACTGTGATTGTTCTCAGTAAGAGAAACCAATTAAACTTGTAGATATATCTTTTAACGGTCTGAAGAGGCATACATTTATATACATATGAAAAGGCACAGACATGGTGTGATTGATTTGCAGTTAGAAAAATACCAGAAAAGGATGAGCAGAGCAGTAAATACTTAATTAGTCCACTGTTCTAAGGACACAACATAGAACATATTAAAGTTATTATACTAAAACGAAATTTCAAATCTCAACATCACAGAAGAATTTAGGAGTACAAGTTTACAACCATCCTTGATACTCTCAAAAATCGAATGAACCTTGAAGGAAACTTTTTGCATCAGTGGAAAACATGAGAAATCTGGAGCAGAGATAACAAGCTGGCCCGGTGACCCCCTAACATCAATTTAGAGACCATAAAACCTTCACATCCCTCATCAGTGGACTAATTTTGTATTTACTGCTCTGCTCATCCTGTTCTGGTATTTTTCTAAGTGCAAATTAATCACACCATGTCTGTGCTTTTTCTTATGTATATAAATGTATGCCTCTTCGGATCTATTTCATTTAAGCCTTGTTCACATGAGCGTGGTTTTAGTGAAGTATAGGCACGTGAAAAAAGATCACGTCTAATATAACCAATAGTTTCCTATAGAAATGTTCACATGAAGGAATTTTAGACGCGTAAAAAGCTCACACCTAACAAAGATAGAACGTGTGTGCAATGCACGCATCTAAGCCCTGTGCTGAGAGAAAAGATAGGACCTGGTCTATCTTTGGTATGTGCTGCGCAGGAGTTTCCATAGACTCCTATGGGAGATGGATGACACGCACCACGCAGTTCCCGATCGCGTGAAAGGCAATTTCACTGCTAATTAAGCTTGAGATTTAATAGCTTGAAATCGCCTAATCATGTTATTTCTAATATACTGTAGCCGCGATCTTCTCACACATCTATACTGCACTAAAACCATGCTTGTGTGAACAAGCCCCAGCCTGAGGAAGGACCCTGCATAGGTTCCAAAGCTCGCTATAACATCATGTATTTTTATTAGCTATTTTAAGGTATCATATCTACAAGATTACTTGGTTTCTCTTCCTGGCCAACGCTGTACTAAACTTTTTTCATTTTTTCCGCTATACTGATATGTTACTGCAGAGGCTTTGTTCCTTTGCTTACAAGGAGGACACTAAGCTATTTCTCTTGGCTGCTCGGCAGTGAACAGAAGATCACTATGCAGAGACCTGTCTATGGGAAGAAAGACTGAGTACGTGCGTCCTGCAGCGAGCAGCTTATTAGATGGACATGCATACTGCTATACACCAAGTAGCTCCATACTGTGCAAGCAGATGTAAAAACGCTATGCTGGATAGTTTTTTAACATCTTGTAAATGTAAAACATTGTTTATTCTTCATGATCTGCTGAATACACTGAATATAGTATTTAATGGTGGGACAACTCCTGTAACTAAATAGGGCTGAGCTGTAATACCAGATGCATCCCATAAGCAAATATGGCACCATTTTTGGTAAGAGGCAAACCCATTTTTCTAGTCTTGGTGTATGTGGAGATGTTCATTTTCGGCTACAGCAAGGGAGTGTAGTTTGTGTGTTGTTTTTACCTAGAACCTGGAATTAAAGAGTTTTTGTGGCATTTTTGATGCAGTTTTTTAGTTTCAAAGATTTTATTAACGTTGGGAATAGGAAACATGTACAGCCCATGTATACCGCAGGCTTATATCCTCACAGGGGAGAGCCTCTGATGCGACTTCGGCCGTGTGGAATTTGTATTTATTTCATCTAATCTGTGTTTTGCTGTATATTGAAATGTAAAAAGTTGAAATAGTAAAAGAAATGTAAATGCTGCACTGTGATTGGTTGCTAGAGCTCAGCTTTCATTTCTTACACAGCTAGGGTAAAACAAAAGCTATGCTGTGATTGGTTGCTATTTGTTATACTGTTGAGGTAAAAAAAAAGGCTGTGTTGTGATTGGTTGCTATGGACAACACAGATTTCTTTTAAATCTCAATCCATGCTAATGTGTCTTTCGCTCAAGTTTTAATCCCGGGCAACGCTGGGTATCCCTGCTAGTTTATAATCACATACGTACGACAACAATGTTTCCCCTCACATGACTGCTTGTTTGGGGAGGCCTAGCTTGTGATGTGCACTCCCTTCCCCTCTGCTCCACCACACTTAATAATTGCATACATGCAGCAACAACGTCTGCCCTTACTTGTCTGCCCGTTTGTGCAGGCATAGCTTATAATATACACACCCTTCCCCTCCGGCTTGTCGCACAGTAGAAACCCATTTCTTAACTCAATAGACAGAGTGGTGGACCTCCACTGGGAAGCAATATGAATTTACTTACCATAGCTATGAATTCATTCACTTTGTGAGCCCTAAAATTAGTGTTAGGATATCAATCACCCAATAAAAAACTGTGGGGCCAATTTGAAGCTGTTTATCAGTTTTTATCCATTCTATCAGTTGCAACATGTGGTCTGGCGTGGGGTGTCATTGCCGATGTGGATTGCTCTTTGTCACGCTTTAGCATGGCACCCTTTATATGCTTTATCTATATGCAGGTGTAGCACTGGGTAGCCTCCCGATCTGTGTCCTACCACTATTTTGGTAAGTCTTAATGGCCATACTGTCCTGTGATTTGGGAATTTTCTCCCTTCTTCAGTGACATTTAGGTGGGGAGACAATATCATTAATTAAAGCCATTTAGGCTATTTGAAAAGAGAAAGAAAAAATGGTGGATAAACTTCTGCTGGGAGTGTGTAATGATTTGTTTCTCCTTTTTGAAGGAAAAATAAGGTGCTGCCAATCCACTTTTTGCCAGCATATGTAACGGGGTGCAATCATTTAACTTGTGGAAAAGTAAAATATGTCGACTAATGTCACAACTCTTTTAACCAAGAAGATCATTGAAGCAAGGAAATTAAAGATTCTTCCTTATTAATTTACTAAAAATATTGGTACATTTTGAGGACCTTCCTCATAAGTGGCTCGGTACAATGCTCCACTTATCAGCGCCGTCCTGCGAAGAGTATTCTCCTGACTGGCAACGGCAGCCATACCTCAGGATTGAAAGTGAATAATAAATGCTTGAGAAAGGTCACAATTGTGACCGAAACGTTGCAGGTTTTACCTTTGTTGGAGGAATAAAGATTGGAAAATTGTTTTGAAGACCCATCTGATGCTGCCTAGTCTTTGCTGCATATTTATACCTCAGGATTGAGGCTCAAGGGGGTGGCTCCCCATCTTGGTCACCAAGGCCTCAATATTGGCTGTTTTTATTACATTAAAAGAATTGGGTTAATTTCCTCATTTCAGTTATCTTCTTGGTTAAAAAAATCTGGGCTATTTGTGCAGCTTTGTAGTATTTGCTGTTGATGCAGTTTTTGAGGGACCCACAAGAGTGGATGCAAAAGAGAAAAGAAGTTTCAGTCATTTCTTTATACATTTCATTTCTATTTGGATGAACTCTTGAATTTGGTCCAATTGCTGCAGCCCCATCTCTCTTCTGATTGGTCAGAGTCACAGCAGTCAAACACCCACCAATCAAAAAGTGATATATATCCTTGCAATATGCCATTAAAGTAACTCCCTGGGCTTGAACGAACAAAGATAGCTGCACCACTTCTCTAGCAACCTGATGCACACTGTGCACTAGTATGCATTGTTAATGTAAGACACTAAACCTGCCTTGCTTGCTGCCCACATGAGACTTCTTCCCTTCTGTCATTACCACAGCAGTGTTAACACTGCAATTGATGCCTACTCCCTGCAACATTGGTTCTGGCAACAACTGCAGTATTTGCTGCGTGTATCCCAGCTTTACTGATAAAGAGGCTCTAGGCCTCTAAATTCATCTTATTGTTGGTTTTCTACATAAAAGTATATTCATTGGAAGGCTGCATCATGCACCAGGCTCTTTTTTCCCTAGTTGTCTCACATGAGTGGTGCTGGCCAGTCAGAGTAGCATGTAGATTAGTAGACTACCGATGTATACTAACTCACATCTGGTAAAGAAATGGTGTGGCCATCTTTGTTTATCCAAGACTAAAGGGTCACTTTAACCTGTATAAAGCTCATTTAAACTGAGATGTATTGTTTGCGATTTTTCATGCAATGCATATCAAAAAGGGAGGGCTTCTACTATGTTTTCTTAGCAATAGCTGCCCTTTATAGATAGAATTGGCGCAAAAGCATTATGGGATTCGGCCATCGTGCATTTGAGGATTCAGAGAGTCCAGTTCTCATATTCTGTTCTCATTGCTGCTCCTCAGTGCATGAGATTGAAGTTCCTGGACCCCAATGCAAAATTTGTAACAGAGCCTCAAACCTATTTTGTGCCATTCAAATTAGTGCTGTTTATGTATATGGCAGGGCAACTCTTGAATCTTCTCAGGCAGCAGGGCCAGGGTGCCACCACTACCTCTGCACCTCCTATACTTTAGCTATTCCCCTGAAGCTGGTAAAGCTAATGCAACAATGGATCATTAGTTTAATTGGAAAGTTGGGTCTCATGTGCAATGAAATATTTACTGACATATCCTACATAATGTTTAAAATGTTACATCAATCCAGATGAATTGCAAACATTATTCCCGTGAGTTTAAGTAAAACCAACGCAATTGTGCATTGAAAACATTCCTACTTGTGAGAGAATAACAAATATATTATGTGTAAGAGTGAATGGCTACAGGATATACAGCTGTGTTTACTCCTGCTCAAATATGAACATGAAAATATTCAGAATTAATGACATGCTAATTAGTCGTTTATTGCATTTATGTAAATTATTTTATAAATATTAAACAGTTAGCATAAGACAAATGTGCTCTAAGTGTTCATACGTCACATATCATTAGAAGGGTTTTCCCATTAGAAGTTTTTTTTTTAATATCGTTTTGCCCCCCCCCCCATTCATATAAAACTATATAACCATAATATACTCACCATGGCACCGGACAATCGCTTCGGTGGCCATGGCATCTGACAGGTTACGTCACCCAGTTAAAAGCTGTGGTGACATCCTGTAAACTTGTCCTGAGGGCTTCTAATGTAGAAACCTTGAAGGCAGGTTTACGGGATGTCACTAATGAAGTCCCTATCCGGTCTCCTATTGGCTGCAGTGGTGACGTGGGTAAACAACTCAAGCAGGCACAGTAAATAGATGGCCAGAGGACTTGAGCTGGGGGTGGGGGAGCAGCACGGAAGTAGGGAGGTGAGTATTATTGTTGTTTTTTTCTTATATATATCCTTGATTATACTGCCACACTTGCACAAATGTATGTTAAAATTGAAAAAAAAAAAACCTTTAATGCGTTATATTGTCTGTACAAGCCCCCTCCTATAAATGATAAGAATATTAGAAGCGACCAAGGAGTTTCAGGATCATAGTAAATGTATTAGGTGGCAGACTGAATGTATTTATAGAGTTCACAGAACTGAGAGACGACTTCTAATATGCTTTATCATTGAAAGTAGGGGGTATATTATGTCTTATAATCTATTTATATATAAAGATGATAGCCCTCACTGACTCACTGACTGACTCACTGATTACACTGACTGACTGACTGACTGACTCGCTGACTGACTGATTCACTTACTCACTGACTCGCCACTAATTCTCCAACTTCCCGATGTTGTAGAAACATAAATTTGGCACAAGCATAGATTATGTCCAAAATAGGAAAAGTAAAGGGTCCCAACTTGATTATTCAATTCTAAGAGAAAAAGAATTAGCGTCCAAATTTTACATACGTAATCTAATTCTCTCACTTCCCGATGTCATAGAAAGATGAAATTTGGCACGAGCATTGATTATGTCATAAATAGGAAAAGCTAATGGGTCCCAACTCGATTATTCAATTCTAAGCGCAAAAGAATTAGCGTCCAAATTTTACATACGTAATCTAATTCACTTCCCGATGTCATAGAAAGATTAAATTTGGCACGAGCATTGATTATGTCATAAATAGGAAAAGCTAATGGGTCCCAACTCGATTATTCAATTCTAAGCGCAAAAAAATTAGCGTCCAAATTTTACGTACGTAATCTAATTCTCAAACTTCCCAAAGTCGTACAAACATGAAATTTGGTATGAGCATTGATTATGTCATGAATAGAAAAGCTGATGGGTCCCAACTCGATTATTCAATTTTAAGCGCAAAAGAATTAGCGTCCAAATTTTACATACAGAATCTAATTCTCTCATTTCCCGATGTCATAGAAGCATGAAATTTGGCATGAGCATTGATTATGTCATAAATAGGAAAAGCTAATGGGTCCCAACTCGATTATTCAATTCTAGTGCAAAAGAATTAGTGTCCAAATTTTACGTACGTAATCTAATTCTCAAACTTCCCAAAGTCGTAGAAACATGAAATTTGGTACGAGCATTGATTATGTCATGAATAGAAAAGCTGATGGGTCCCAACTCGATTATTCAATTCTAAGCGCAAAAGAATTAGCGTCCAAATTTTACATACAGAATCTAATTCTCTCACTTCCCGATGTCATAGAAGCATGAAATTTGGCATGAGCATTGATTATGTCATAAATAGAAAAAGCTAATGGGTCCCCACTCGATTATTCAATTCGAAGCGCAAAAGAATTAGCATCCAAATGTTATTTACGTAATCTAATTATCTCACTTCCCGATGTCGTAGAAACATGGAATTTGCTACGAGCATTGATTATGTCATAAATAGGAAAAGCTGATGGGTCCCAACTCGATTATTCAATTCTAGTGCAAAAGAATTAGCGTCCACATTTTACGGACAGAATCTAATTCTCCAACTTCCCGATGTCATAGAAACATAAAATTTGGCACGGCATTGATTATGTCATAAATAGAAAAAGTTAATGGGTCCCAACTCGATTATTCAATACTAAGCACAAAAGAATTAGCGTCCAAATTTTAGATACATAATCTAATTCTCTCACTTCCTGATGTCGTAGAAACATGAAATTTGGCACGGGCATTGATTATGTCATAAATAGGAAAAGTTAATGGGTCCCAACTCAATTATTCAATTCTAAGCACGGAAAAATTAGCGTCCAAATTTTACGTACGGAATCTAATTCTCTCACTTCCCGTTGCCATAGAACTTTGAAATTTGGCACGGGCATTGAGTATGTCATAAATAGGAAAAGCTAATGGGTCCCAACTCGATTATTCAATACTACGCACAAAAGAATTAGCGTCCAAATTTTACGTACAGAATCTAATTCTCTCACTTCCCTGTGTCCTAGAAACTTGAAATTTGGCACAGGCATTGATTATGTCATAAATAGGAAAAGTTAATGGGTCCCAACTCGATTATTCAATTCTAAGCGCAAAAGAATTAGCATCCAAATTTTACGTATGGAATCTAATTCTCTCACTTCCCGATGTCATAGAAATTTGAAATTTGGCACGAGCATTGATTATGTCATAAATAGGAAAAGTTAATGAGTCCCAACTTGATTATTCAATTCTATGCGCAAAAGAATTAGCATCCAAATTTTACGTATGTAATCTAATTCTCTCTCTTCCTGATGTAATTTTATATAAAGAAAATGTCGTATGGTTATCTCCACATGGTGTTTCCTGGGTAACGCAAAGAACCATGTAAAATGGTGAACATATTTTTTTCCTCGGTATCTCTAAAGTAACCACGACTTCATAAGATTTTCCGTGTGAACACCTGATAAACACCAGTACCAAATTAACTCGGGTGAAGCCGGGTATATCAGCTAGTCTATTTATATAAAGGTGAAAGACTTCATTGACTGACTGACTGACTCACCACTAATTCTCTATTTTCCCGGTATCGTACAAACATGAAATTTGGCAAGAGCATTATTTAGGTCATAAATAGGAAAAGTAAAAGGGTCACAACTAGAAAATTCAAAACTATTTGCAAAAGTAAGTGCACCCCTGTGTAATGTACCTAATCTAATTTTCTAACTTCCCTGTGTCGTACCAACTTAGCATTTGGCATTACCATTCTATAGGTCCTAGATAGGAAAAGTAACGTGGTCACAACTCAATTATATAATGCTAATGGCAAAAGTAAGTGCACCCTAATATAATGTACCTAATCTAATTCTCTAACTTCCTGATGTTGTACAAACATGAAATTTGGCAAGAGTATTCTTTAGCTAATAGATAGAAAAAGCAAAGGAGTCACAACTTGATTACTCAATGCCAAGTGCAAAAGTATTAGCACCCTTGTGTAATGTACCTAATCTAATTCTCTTACTTCCCGGTGTCGTACAATCATGAAATTTGACGGGGTCATTCTTTAAGTCCTAAATAAGAAAAGTAAAGGGATCACAACTCGATTATATAATGCTAAGTGCAAAAGTAAGTGCACCCCTATGTAGTATACCTAATCTAATTCTCTAACTTACTGGTGTCATGCAAACATAAAACTTGCAAGAGCATTTTTTAGGTACTAAATAGTAAATATAAAGGGGTCACAAGGAGATTATTTCATGCTAAATGCTAAAGTAAGTGCAGCCCTATGAAATGTACCTAATCTAATTCTCTAACATTCTGATGTTGTACAAACATCAAATTTGGCACATCCACTGTTTAGGTCCTAAGAAAAGTAAGGGGGTCACAACTCGATTATTCAAGGCTAATTGCAAAAGTAAGTGCACCCCTGTATAATGTACCTAACCTAATTCTCTAACTTCCTGATGGTGTACAAACATGACATTTTGCAGGTCACAACTCGATTATTCAATGCTAATTACAAAAGTTAGTGCACCCCTATGTAAGGTACCTAATCTAATCCTCTAACTTCCCGGTGTCATATAAACTTGACATTTGGCACGACTATTCTTTAGGTCCTACATAGGAAAAGTAGTGGGATCTCAACTTGATTATTCAATACTAAGTGCAAAAGTAAGTGCACCCCTATGTAATGTACCTAGTCTAATTCTCTAACTCCCCGTTGTCATACAGACATGAAATTTGGCATGACCATTCTTTAGGTCCTAAATAGGAAAAGTAAGGAGGTCACAGTTCGATTATTTAATGCCAAGTGCAAAAGTATTTGCACACTTGTGTAATGTACCTAATCTGATTCTCTAACTTCCTGATGTTTTACAACCATGGAATTTGGAAGGAGCATTCTTTAGGTACTAAATAGTAAAAGTAAAGGGGTCAAAGCCTCGAAAATTCAATGCTAAGTGCAAAAGTAAGTGCACGCCTATGTAATGTACCTAATCTAATTCTCTAACTTACTGGTGTCATACAAGCATGAAATTTGCAGGAGCATGTTTTAGGTACTAAATAGTAAAAATAAAGGGGTCACAAGTCAATTATTCAATGCTAAATGCAACCCTGCTAACTGCCATCAACCACCCCCTGCTGTTATACTGATTCAGTCATCACAGGGCTAAATATCTGACCATTCTCTATGTGTATAGCATCCCTCACACTCCACCTCGCCATACTGTGCACTTCTCCAGCCCCTTTACCTTCTGTATCACCCCATTATTTGTAGTATGTAAGCTCGTTGGAGCCGCTCACCCTACTGTTTCCATCAATTGGTTACTATGTAACCGTGGTTTTGCTTTTATTCTCCTTCTTGTTAGTGCTGCGGAATATGTTGGCGCTATATAAATAAAGATTATTAACTGCAACATGTAAGCAGCTGATAGGGGGAAAGTGGCTCTTTCTGTCACCCATTGGCACCTTGCAATGTGATAGCAAGGCACCAATGGGTTCGTATGGCAGGTGGAAGCCTGACAAAGGCCTCCATGTCTGCCATGTAATTCAGCCAGTAGGCCCCGCGTCCTGTGCAGCATAATAGGCATCTGTCATAGGCTTAATAGAATGCAAGTAATGCAATGTACTACCCTAGTGCATCTTCAAGTACCCTTGAGAACTAAAAAAAATATTGTCAATAAAAGTTCAATAAAGTTTCGTAAAAAAATCCAGTTTAAAAAAAAGTATTTTTCTCCACAAAAACTTGTTTTAAATAGAAAAATACAAAAAAAAATGTTCAAAGAAGCAACACATAAAAAGGTATTATTTGTAACTAACCAGACTATGAAAATATTTTTTATTTTTTTGTCGTGCCAGAATTTTTTAAGTACTATAAATAATTTAAAAAACTAATGCCAGAATTACTATTTTTCTTTTGTTTGTCTCCTAAAAAACGTAATAGAAAGCAATCCAAAAGTCACATGTACCTCAAAATAGTAACAAAAAAACTACAATTTTTTCCCACAAAATGAATCTGGGCATAAAACATGTTTCATATATCACACCACTATTTAATTAAACAATCCTGGTGCTCGGTTGTTTCTGTAACTCCTTTTTGAAGTGAATAGAGAGAACATGGCTACCTCTCCATTCCTCCTGAATGCACTTACCATCTCACCAGGCGGGATGGAGGTCAGGTGACCCCTATTCTGTACACTGGTACAGGTCCAAATGTTTCTTCGAGGGATATATAGCTTGAAAAGCAAAGTGCTGAATAGGTGATCACAGGTAGGTAAAGGTAAAGTCCCCTGGTGCAAGCACCGAGTCATGGCTGACTCCTAGGGTGACGTCACATTGTGACATTTTCTCGGCAGACTGTTTGTGGGGTGGTTTGCCATTGCCGTTCTCAGTCATCTTTAACCCCCACCAAGCTGGGTACTTATTGTACCGACCTCTGAAGGATGGAAGGCTGAGTCAGCCTTGAGCCAGCTACCTGAACCAAGCAGGAATTGAACCCACAACCTTCAGGTCGTGAGTGAGAGCTTAGGACTGCCCTACAGTATCTACGTATATACGGTAACACAATAGAAGTCCACAGAAGTCACACGCATACAGTTCCACTATAAAGTTGTTAATGTCCAGCCTAATACTTTGGCTTAGTGGTTAGCACTGTTGCCTTGCAGCACTGGGTTCAACTCCCACCAGTCACTTCATGGGCCTCATAGCAGCTGCATAGGCTTGCTCTAATATATTCATGTCAGTTACTAAGCATGTCAATGCCCACATCATGTTCTGTAGATGCAGATGAATCGTTAGCAAAACTGGCACATTGTGAAAACTTGATTTACTGATCAGCATTGTAATGTCTGCTTCTGTCTAGTTCACACAGGGCAGATTTGCCGTGGAATATCCATGCGAACCCTCCGCATGGAAATTCCGCTGCATTTACAGTTGCAGGAAAGTAGACGAGATTTTGAAAATCTCATCCACATGTTGCGGAAATAACCCATGCGGAATCTGACATGCGGTGTAGAATTCAAATCTGCGACGTGTCAATTTTGTCACCGTTTCCGCTGCAGAATTCACCCCCTCTCAATGTAGGGGTGAATTCTGTACATGAATTTGCGCCGAAATCCACTTCAAAACCCGCACCAAATGGTGTGGGTTTAGAGGTAGGCATTTTGCAGCTACTCTGCAGCGGAATGTTCGCTGTGGCCATGCCACTGGAAATCAGCCCCGTGTGAGCGCAGCCTCATAGTTATCAATGCATTCAATGTCATGTTAAAGAATCCAAAGAGCATACTAACATTAGTTTAAGGCCTTAAATAGATGGATGCGTGTGCTAATATGCTTGCCGGTACGGAGCGTATTAGCGCATGAACCAGTCCAATTTTTTTTTTATCATTCAAATTTTGCGCTATTGCATGCTGGTAAAAAAAGTGAGAAGATAGGTCCTGGTCTATATTTATTGCTCATAGAAGTACTACGTGCGAGAAAGATAGGGCATGTTCTATCTTTTGGTGCGCATAGTATTAAGGCATGAGAATACCGATAGTGAAAATGAAACAATTAAATTCAATGGTTTTGTTTCGTCCCGTTTTGTGGCTCTGATTCTAATCGCCACAAAACGGGGCAAAATCACGGTCATCTGAAGAAGCCCTAAGGCTAATTCCATTCTCACTGCAGTGGCCAGAATTAGTATTGCAGGTCTAGCTTGTAGTGTAGTGAATGAGAACTTGGCCTGCAATACCAAGCCTGGCCACTGCAGTGGGAACGGAGATGTGTGCTTCTTGCTGAAATCAGCTCAGTGCATGATCACACTAGCACAACAAACAGCTGAACGGTGAGTTCCAGGGTGGGAGATCCGCACCAATCTATTATATCTGACATAACCTTTACGGTTTTGTTTCCATTTGAAAAGAAGCCATTGCATTGTGACTTCCCAACAGATAAAAGCTGATTGTAGGGGGTTACAGTAATGAAATTCTCCCATGATCAGATAGTGAACACTGCATTGTGGAATTACTCTCATCAGATAAGGTTTTTTCGTTTTTTCCCCCAGTTTAGGTTTTTCTGTCATTGACCCTCCCCCCCTGTATATTAGTAGATAACAGAGCAATTAACCTGTTAAGGCGGTTTCAGATGACTGTCTATCGAATTGCATACCTTCAGCACAACGTATTTGCGCAGTGAGTGAGGTTTGATAAGGGTTTCTGGACATGACCGTATGCGAGAACATGACATGATTGTGCTGTGAATGGAGCGCTACCATATGTTCTCATGAGTGTACCCTCAGTGCTTACTGTACTTTTTGTGCAGCTGGGTCCATTCACATCGGCGTGGGACACACCAGCACTATTTTTGAACTGGCTGAGTAGCCTAATTAGTCCCTGGTGTTAATCAATAACACAGCAAAATCACACATTTATGTGCGCGATTTAGTGCGGGCGGGGTGAGCGTTTCCTCACCCCGACAGACTACTATGGTGCCTTTGCTATCCACAAAATAGAGCATGTCATGTATTTTTTCCCTTGACGGAAATGCAATCAATGAGTTCTATTGCCAGCCGTTTGCGCAAGCTAATTTTTGCATGCAAAAAAGTGTGAAAAATCGCCTGTGTGAAGGCGCCCTAGGTAGATTTGTGATGCATAGTAGTGTATCCATCTCACACGCACATGCGACACACCCCTTCTGTGATTTAAAAGGTTATTTAGCCTAATAAGGTCCAGATGTGTTCTTTTTCCCATGGAATTGCGCAGTGGATTGCACTACTGCATGGGTATTGGATGCACTTGCGCACTTCTAACATAGATGTCTATGGGAATCTTGATGCGCAAATACACAGGAAAATAGAGCAGGTCCTCTTTATTTGTGCGCTCAGAACACGTTTATGAAATCAATGGGTTCTATGTTTTGCGCCACAACGCATGCAAATACATCTGAAACCACCCTTACTGTCAAATGATTTTTTCAGAGAATCCCTCATTATAAATAACATTCTTGTCACATTTCGTCCCTTTTGATAACGACTAGAGATGAGCGAACGTGCTCATTTAGGACAATTACTCGATCGAGCATCACTTTTTTCGAGTAACTGCCTACTCGGGTGAAAAGATTCGGGGGGCGCCAGCAGGCAGGGGGCGGCGGGATGGAGCGGGGGTTAGCAGGGGGGAACAGGGGTAGCTCTCTCTCTCTTCTCCTCCCCACTCCCAGCGCAACCCCCCACTCACCCCCGGCGCCCCCCCCCCAAATCTTTTCACCCAATTAGGCAGTTACTTGAAAAAAGCGATGCTTGATCGAGTAATTGCTCTAAACGAGCACGTTCGCTCATCTCTAATAAGGACAAATAGATTGTTTTATGCTTTCATAACCAGATTAATGTCAAGAAGTCCATGAAGCGATTATTTCTGCGTCAAACTGCACTACATTTTTTCTACTGTAAAACCCCTCGCCCCACGGCCACCAGGGATATCTTTCTCAATTTTTAAGACTCTAGACTTAAACTATATGGCTGTTTTTGCAGCATGCCTGTGTGACGTTCCAGGTAGAATGATACTGCGTAAGCCATGAAATGGTTTGAGGTTAGCAATAGTGCCCGGTGAGTATGCCGATCTTTACTGCCAGTAATTGCTTTTCCACCTATACAGTCATTGTCTCTGTTATCTTTCACTGATTTCTATTTTCAAAGTAACTTTGTAACTAGAGATGAGCGAGCACCAAAATGTTTGGGTGCTCGTTGCTCAAGTCGAGCTTTTCATAATGCTGGAGAGCTCGTTTCAAGTAACGAACCCCATTGAAGTCAATGGGAGACTCGAGCATTTTTCAAGGTGACTCATGCTCCGCATAGGGGAGGGTGTGTGAATCACCTGAAAACATCAGAAAGTCATGAAAACACCACAGAAACAGATAGGGAACAGCAGGGGCAGCTGCTAATCGTAACATAATATAGTAACATAGTATGTAAGGCTGAGAAAAAAGACCTCTGTCCATCCATTTCAGCCTATTACTACCACCCCAATGTTGATCCAGACGAAGGCAAAAAAAACCCCAATGAGGTAGAAACCAATTTTCCCCATTTAAGGGAAAAAATTTGTTCCCGACTCCAATCTGGCAATCAGAATAATCCCCGGATCACCGACCCTTCTGGAGTAATCAGTGATATAATATGTAATATTGTATCGCTGAAGAAAGCATCAAGGCCTTTCTTATACTCTTTATTCAGTTTGCCCTCACCACGTCCTCAGGCAGAGAGCTCCATAGTCTGACTACTCTAGTATTTTCTGAGAATACAGGCATTATAGATTTGCAAGTTTATCCTCTAACTCTAGTTTTCTTGGGAAGGTTGCAATTCCTGTGACCATCTCCTGCCATCCTCCGCTGTATGACGTATCCATTTTAAAGAAAGCGTTTTCAGGTGATCAGATGTATGTGCTATGGTATAATCCATCTATGGCACCTTTGACGTGGGGCGGAATAGGCTGCATGACGCACCAGAAGCTGCAGTAAATTTCACACCAAAATCCGCAGGTTACCTGCAGATTTTGACGCGGAATTAAAAATGGCTTAACACCTGCCTCCAATTCCACATTGAAATTTGCAGTTAGACGTGCGGTTTTTGTTGAGGAATTCCACAGCTGCAAGTTTGGCTGTGTCCCGCGGCATAATACTGTCCCATATGAAAGGTTGCTAATGGTTATCTCCATCAGACAAATCCATGCATATCAATATAATAAACTGATCTAACAGGAGGTTGTAAACTTTGGTCTACACTTTGATGGCAAAAACACATGGGCTTATCCGCTAATACACTTGCTGCTATGGAGTTTGTTTTTTTTTGACTATTCAAACTCCGGGCTAGTGCGTGCGAATTTGGAAAAACAAGCCAGAAGATAGTTTTTCTACATGCGAGAAAGATACGACAGGTCCTATCTTTTCTTGTACATAGTATTAACGCCCAAGAATCCCAATAGCGAAAATGAAACCATTGAAATCAATGGTTTCGTTTTGTCCCGTTTGGCGGCCGTGATTTTGATGTGCGCATAACAGGACTAAAACATGCCTATCTTTCTAAGCCCTAACAGTCACTTTGACAACAAAAACTATACAAATTCTTTACCTGAAGCAATGAGTTGTCACATTTTCCATTGCAGATAAGAATGGAAATACACTTCTGCTATTGAATCTCCTTGTACTGCAAAGAGTGGTTGGCTAAATGTTTCAATGTAGTTAAAGGGATATTCGCCTCTGAATCTTGCATGGCATACCATAACAGTCTCTTAGATATGAGTCCCACTTTTAGGACCCGCATCTAAACCTCCAAATGCCCCTGTCCGGGATGAATGCAGTGGTTAGGATTGGTCGGACCTTACTGAAACAGTTGAGCAGGCTTCGTTATGCTGTTTCCATAACTTCCATAGAAGTCAATGGAATTTACAGGAACTAGATAGCACAGCAAACTACACTGTTTCTGCAGCTCCTGAGATATGGAAACAGTGTAGCTTCACCACCGTCAGGCACCACATTCAGCTGGGCCAGGAACAAAGAAGGCCAGAACTAAAAATTGTTATCAGATGTGGGACCCGCATCAATCAAACTTTCATGGCATACTTAGTAGCATAAAGTAAGTTAAAGAGCTCTAAGAGCACATCATTGTAAATGCTGTTAAGTATTCCCTACACCAAATATATGTTCCTCCTGTACCTTTATAACAAGCTGGCAGGGCATTTACCCTGGACAAGGGGCAACAATAAGACACCATGCCGTTGCCAACGTACTTAGATAAAGGGTCAAGACAGCAAACTGAGTCTTTGCATAAAGTGAAGGAAGCCTAGCTATAATTCCAACTCACACCTGTAACTGCCCTCCCTAATAGGTGAACTTAAGAGGGCACCATGCCACATTGGCCAAAGAGGTAATTTTAGGGTATGTTCAGATGTGCGTTGGATCCTCTGTTAATTTGTGATTGGAAAAATAGCACTGCATGCAGATGGACATAGTGGACACCTCTGCAGAACCCTTTATAAGTCATTGGGTCTGCTGGGCACCACTGGTATCTGTTGTGCGCCGGATTTGGTACTGCGTTGCATTTTTCATTTTGTAATGGAAGCATGATGCAGATGTGAACAGAACCTTAATCAGTTGGACATGTCCCAAAAGGCAAAAAGATAGGGGAACATGAACAGTGAGTCGAAAAGCGATGGATCTTCATGTCTCGCATTGGAGAAGGGGGTGTGATTACAAGAGTCACTTCCAGGATGGTGCTTAGTTTTTGCTATGTATGGACATGCAGTTTCTTGTATTTCTGCTCATTTATGTCTATTGTTGGAACCAATTTTGGGCATTCACAGCACTTTTATAAATGCTCAGCAAACACCTAATTTGCATAGTACAGAATTAGACTTCAACCTGCATTAGTAGTGTTCCGTAGTCATTGGGCATTATTCATTTGCGATATTCAGTAGAGTTTTATTACATAGGCTTAAAGTACTACATGGTATTGTGCTGTACAATTACATGATTATTTTTAGTGTTAATGTTTAGACAATGTAATTTCCTGTATTATTTGTAAACTTTTCGCAACACTGTTTATTAAAATGTAAATAATTAATAACAAGCTTTATCTACAACAGAAACCACTTACCATGACACAGAGCAGAGACCTGCTACTGGAAATGCAGATACAGACCCAACATTAATCATGCCCTGGCTGCTTTAAACTCTTCCACAACACCATAAAGAAATACTAGGATACATAGCATACAGGATTGGAATGCACGTATGGCTTTCCTGTATAAGTCAACAATTTCCAAAAAATATTCTGTCACTTTAAATCGCTTTTTTTTTTTTTACTGAAACAGAACGTCATGTAATAAAAAGCAAAAACTGCCATATCAATTCCTGTAAAGCAAAGCAAGATCACTCATGACCTTATTGTGCACAGACATAAACATAGAGGTGTCAGCTTTTTTAGATGGAGGGTGCATACCCAGCAAAGACATTGTCACTCTCAACAAAATGAATGGAGGAAGCCAAAGCAGCAGCACAGGCGTGCGTGTGTAATCACTTGTCACACATGAAAAGAGATGTGCACTGCTGCCTGCCTGGATCATTGTGTCACAGAGGAAAGGATGTTGCAAGTTGCTGTAGTCAATGCAGATGGACCAAAAACAAGACATTATATCAAACTGCACTGGAAGTTTGCAAGCCAGATGAACTACAGGATGAACCTTACAGTCTACATGGCCAACCCACCTTTTAGACTCCTTGAACCAGATGTAAATCCAACCTAGTGACAGGTGCAAGGGTCACGGTATGGAGCCTTGCTAGAAGGAAGCCCCCTTTGGTGCTGATGTTTATGGCTGCAGGTCCCTCTCAGGATATTGCACTGAATGGACATTCCCTGTCTGTTTTACATCTTTGCTTTCAGGGTAAATCCACCTTGACGGGCATTTCTTTTGTCACCTCTGGGTAGCAGGCAAGGAAGCAGCAAGGGAAAGGCCACAAATGCTGTTTTAATCCGTAGCATTTTCTCTCTACCTCTGTAGACAAGTGTAGTTACTATCAGGGCTTCCTGCAACTGGAGAGGCTTTACAGCAGCTGTGATAATATGGAAAGCAGAAGGGGTGTATGGGATGGGGATCAGAGACTGTGAGTGCCATCTGCAGGAAAACATGAGGCAGCAGAAGACACGTAACCCTTTTATGGTGCCCGCAATGCTCCTGCAGAAAGGGTTAAACCTTTATCACACAGTGTATTGTACATGCTACATTACCATAATATGTGTTATAGGGAAACGGGTCTTAAAAAGTAAATTGTAACTGAAGGGATTGGTCATGTGCAGGGAAGGAATTGTTTTATTTAACTATAGCTCGTACTATGAGTAGAATTGGTAAATATTACAACAAGCACCTGGATGCCAGGGAAAGAAGTGGTTAATATTTAAGGTGCATTCCTCTAGATTTAGATACAGTAAAGAAAATTTTGAGTTAAGATTCTATGTCTGCTGTTTAGAAACATTTACAACTCAATGCGTCATATGGAGTTATCACTTCTAAACTCCTTCCTTTCCTTATGCCATATCTCCATCATGTAGTATTGTGATAGTGTAGTTACATCTCCTCCCAATACTCTACTGACAGTGTAGTTACATCTCCTCCAGGTAGTCTGCTAACAGTGTAGTTACATCACCTCCCTGTAGTCTGCTGACAGTATAGTTACATCTCCTCCCTGTAGTCTATGGACAGTGTAGTTATATCTCCGTCATGTAGTCTGCTGACTATGTAGTTATATTTCCTTTATGTGGATTGCTGACAGTGTAGTTTTCATGTACTCCATGTAGTCTGCTGACATTGTAATTACATCTCCTCCCCATAGACTGCTGACAGTGTAGTTACATTTTCTTCCTGTAGTCTGCTGATAGTATAGTTATATCACTTCTATGTATTCTGCTGACAGTATAGTTACATCTCCTCACTGTAGTCTACTGACAGTGTAGTTACGTCTCCTCCCTGTAGTCTACTGACTGTAGGCTCATTTCCTTCCTGTAGTTTACTGACAGTAGTTACCTCTCCTGCATTTAGTCTGCTGACAGTATAATTACATCCCCTCTGTGTAGTCTGCTGACAGTTTAGTTTAATCTCCTCCCTGTAGTCTGCTGACAGTATAGTTACATTTTCTCCCTGTAGTCTGCTGAATGTATAGATACATCTCCTCCCTGTTGTCTACTGACAGTGTTGTTACATCTTCTCCCTGTAGTCTGCTGACAGTGTAGTTATATCTCTTCCCTGTAGTCTGCTGACAGTGTAGTTATATCTCTTCCCTGTAGTCTGCTGACAGTGTAGTTACTTCTCCTCCCTGTATTCTAGTGACAGTGTAATTGCATCTCCTCCCTGTAGTCTGCTAACAGTGTAATTACATCTCCTCCCTGTAGTCTGCTGACAGTGTAGTTACTTCTCCTTCCTGTAGTCTGCTGACAGTATAGTTACATTCCTTCCATGTAGTCTACTGACAGTGTAGTTACATTTCTCAGCAAAACATTGCCAGACCATCTTACTGCCTCCACCAGCGTGTGTTCTTCCCATAGTGCATCCTGATGCCATCTTGTGCATCCTGGTGCCACCAGCGTGTGTTCTTTCCATAGTGCATCCTGGTGCCATCTTGTCTCCAGATACATGATGCACACGCACCCGGCCGTCCACATGACGTAAAAGAAAATATGATTCATCAGACCAGGCTACTTTCCTCTATTGCTCCATTGTCTAGTTTTGATGCTCAAATTCCCAGATTGTTGTCCCCAAATGGAGCAGGAAAACGGAAGCCCAGTCACAGATGTGAAAGCAACTTTATTTGCTTCACCTATTGATGGTTTTAATGTTGTTGATTGGTTTATAAATCATCTTATTGAGCAATCTCTGTGTTTCAGCCTGCAGCAATAAGAATGTGTTACAATTTCCAGAAAGTCCCATATCCTTACACTTCCCCTAAACATTGTAAATCTCTCTAAATATTCCAAGGGGAGCAATAGGTAGAGTATATACAACCTGTGGATTCTAGTGGTCATTTCAAATAGCAATCCCAATAAAAGAACAATCCATATTTGGGGCTGCTTCATTTGTTGACTGTTGGTATACCGCTTTAAAGGAAAGCGGTCATCACCTTTGAGCTCCATAAACTACCGTATGCTATGTGGCTTAAAGGTGGGGGAATGGGGAGTGTGGGAAGCTGTGTTTGATATTCACTGACTTTCGCCCCAATCCTGCGCTGAGTCCCAGGGAAGTTGGCTTGCATACAGCATGACTCTTTTCAGCTAGCTCCCTGAGTATGTTCTCCTATTCATCGCTCTGAAAGAGCTCGTTGAAAAGAGTCACGCTTTGTGCAAATGCCAAATTTCCTGGGGCACAGCGCAGGAATGGGGCACCCAGTGAATATAAAACACAGCTCCTCAGACTACCCATTTCATCATCTTTGAGCGCCAGAACATAGTTTATGGAGCTCAAAGGTCATGACAGGCTCCCTTTAAGTTATAGTTTGCCTTTGGATGTGTTCTAAGTATGCAGTCAAAGAAAAATATTAAATTAGTTAGAATTTTTGAATGGATTTATAAATGAACCAACCTAAAAACATATGTCATACCAAATTTTCCAACGACATGGAAAATGACTTGGGGATTTTAATTAACTAAACTCAACTGGAGCAACCAGTGTCAGACAGCTGTTGCCAAAGCAAATAGGATCATGGGGGCCATCAAAAGAGGTCTATAGCCACATGGCGAGAACATTCTTCTTCCTCTTTACAAGTCACTGGTCAGACCACAGATGGAATATTGTGGACAGTTTTGGGCACCAGGACTCAAGAAGGACATATCAGAGCTTGAGCAGGTACAAAGGTGAGCAACTAAAGTAATAAATGGAATGGGCGGGCTACAATACCCAGAGAGGTTATCAAAATAGAGGTTATTCAGTTTAGAAAAAAGATGGCTCAGGGGTGACCTAATAACATTATAAATATACCAGGGGACAATACAGAGATCTCTCCCATCATCTATTTATACCCTGGACTGTAACAAGGGGGCGCTCTAAAAACTATGTATATATTTATAAGGAGACAATACAGAGATCTTTCCCATCATTTATTTAAACCCAGGACTGTGACTGTAACAAGGGGGTGCCCTCTACACCAACATAGAAGGGCGTTCTTTACTGTAAGAGCAGTGAGGCTGTGGAACGCTCTGCCTGAGGATGTGGTGATGGCGAACGCAATAAAAGAGTATAAGAGGAGCCTGGGCGTCTCTTTTGAGCATTACAATATTAAATGTTATGGTCACTGATTACTTCAGAAAGGTTGGTGATCCAAGAATTATTCTGATTGCTAGATTGAAGTTGGGAAGGATTTTTTTCACAAAAATGAGGAAAATTGGCTTCTAAATCATTGTTGTTTTTTTTTTGCTTTACTCTGGATCAACATTAGGGGAGTAACAGGTTAAACTAGATGGACAAATGTATTTTTTTCAGCCTTACACACTGTTACGACTTTGTGCTAATTTAGTAACAAACCTTTCACTTATCATCATCTTAGAGATCAGAAAGTCAAACATTTAGATGTAAAATACAAGATTAAGAATCTTGTTACTCATCTCAAAATCTATATATACACATATCTATCTATACAAAGGTGAAAGCCCTCACTGACTGACTGAATGACTCGCCATTGATTCTCTAACTTCTTAATGTCGTACAAACGGGGTTACAACTCAATTATTCAATGCTAATTGCAAAAGTAAGTGCACCACTATGTAATGTAACTTCCCGGTGAAATTGGCGTGACCATTCTTTAGGTCCTAAATGAAAAGAATGAGAGGGGTGCACATTCTGCAGAGGGACATTGGTACATGCAGCCTGAAGAGAATCTAACACTTCTCTACGTGTATACATATTTTATTCCTCAGATCCTCTAAAGTAACCTTGACATTATAAAATTTTTCCGTGCGAACAACACGTAAACACCTGTATCAAATTAACTTGGGGCGAAGCCAGGTATATCAGCCAGAATACATACATACACACACACACACACACACATATATATATATATATATATATATATATATATATATATATTATGACTTTGTGCTAATTTATCCTTTCACTTATCATCATCTTAAAGATCAGAAAGTCACACGTTTAGATGTAAAATGCAAGAGCTAAAATCTTGTTACTCATCTCAATATATATATATATATATATATATACATTTCTGTTGTCTGTTCTTTATGCATGGCTAAACAACTCAATCAATCTGCATCAAACTTGCCACATAAGTAAATCAGGCTCTTGGGTAGGTTTTAGATGGTGTTTCAGCTCTCTAGTGCCTACCATTCTCGACATATTCACATAAAATCTGAAAAAATAATACAAATGCAAATATTAAAGGGGCTGTCTGGTTACTGGACAACGTCTTCAATAGGGCTCCCTGTATTAATGTAATATTGTGACCGATGATGTCACAGGAAATCAGGTGACTGCTGCAGCCAATGAGAAGCTGCAGCGTCATATATTTCTAAACTCCTGGCATCATGTTGCTCAGGATGTGAGCGCCAATTCCAGGAGAACGGGCTGCACTGCAACAGTGAGGATGCAGCTGGGGGAGAAGAAGGCTAGATGGGAGAGAAGGCAATGATGAATTTGATAAAAGAGTTTAAGAGGCCCTAAATGCCTTTCTTGAGTGCTACAATATTACATGTTATATGACTAATTACTTTAGAAGGGTCATTGATCTAGGGATTATTCTGATTGCCAGACTTGGAGTCAGGAAGGAATTTTTTCCTGTAAATGAAGAAAATTGGCTTCTACCTCATTGGGCTTTTTTTCCCCCTTCCTCTGGATCAACATTGGAGGGGGGAGTAATAGGTTGAACTACCATGTTTATCTGAAAATAAGACCCTGCCGTATATTAATTTTTGCCCAAAAAACATTGCCCTATTTCGGGGAATGTCTTATCATACCTACCTAGCAGGTGCTGCCCATGTCCCTTCTGCTGGTCTCTGAAGTTTCGGCATGCTTGCTTGCAGTCCTCAGTCACCAACAAAAGATCGCTATTTGGTAACGGGGTTTGTAAACCCCGCCTTCACGAAGCAATGGCTCTGATTAGTTCTAGAGCGCCGTGGCTCAGCCACTCAATACAGCACTCGAAGAACCAATGACAGCCATTGCACTGGTTCATTAAGCACTGCATTGATTGGTTTAGCCGCAGCACTTGAGGACCAATCAGAGCCATTGCTTGCTGGGGGCGGGATTTACGAACCCCATTACTAGAAAACAATCTACTGTCGGTGGCTGAGGACTGCAAGTGTGCCAGAACTCTGGAGACCAGCGGGAGGGAGCCGGATGGCACCTGCTTGGTAATGTATTGCTTTTTTAATGTAGTGTAGCTAGGGCTTATTTTAGGGGTACATCTTATATTTCAACCCCGAAAATCAGGGTAGGGCTCACTTTAGGGGTATGTCTTATTTTCAGGAAAAACATGGTAGATGGACATATGTCTTTATGCAGTCTAAATACTATGTTACTATATATAGATTGGTGAGTTAATTCAAAGGGTTTTTAAAAATGTCAAACATCTGACACATCATTATAAAGAGCCCAATAGAGAAAATCTATTAAGACCTGCCATAGTACCATGCTGCACAGAGGGGTTAGGCTTTTTTAATCCCCTTCCTCGCCTTTTCCATGAACTTTTTGTATAGTCATTCTCTGCACAGGTTCTTGACCCTCAGTAGTAAAGAGGTTGGGACTAACGTGGCCCATCTCTCTCAAAGGCCTTAATAGAAGATGGAAGGTCTACTTCTATAAGCTAAATGCCCTTATTGCAGTTTATCATTTTTAATTGTGTTTGAGTAACATGCAGTGTTAGCTTTTTAAGTAAATATGGCTTGGATGCGTACAATGCTTACTATTGCTTACACATCCAGGACAAATGAAGAAGAAAAGAAATGAAGCAATGCACTTTCCTAGTTGACTTGAAATCGATTGCTGTCAGCCTTTAGAAATATAGTGTAACTTTTGATCTAATTTATTTGCTATGCTGACAAGCCAACTCAACCATGTCTAAAGATCTTGCAGCAAAATGCTTTACTTAAAGGGATTCTGTCAGCTGGATTATGCTGTCCAAGCTGCAAGCATCATATCATAGAGCAGGATTAGCTGAACAGATTGATATATAGTTTTGTGAGAATGGACTGAGAATAGTTTATCATTTACTGATCTTAATCTCTTCCCATTCTGAGTTTAGAGGTCCAGTGGGCGGTCCTATAAGTGATTGACAGCTATTGAGTATGACTCTGTACAGAGAACTACCTGTCAATCACTGGTAGGACCGCCCACTGGACTTGTAAGCACAGAATGAGCAGAGATGTAAATGAATATAATACAAGTTATACTAAATCTTTCCCCATAAAACTGTATATCAGTCTGCTCGGCTCCTCCTGCTCTATAACATCATGCCTGCAGTTTGGAGAGCAAGATCAAGCTGACAGATTCTCTTTAAGTTGTTGTGAGTCATTGTTGCTATAGTCCATCACGTTTGTAGAAAACTGATATTTCAAAAACTGACAACCTTGAGGAGTTTTATTGTGCAGCAATATTGGGAATATACTAGAGATGAGCGAACGTGCTTGTTTAGGACAATTACTCGATCGAGCATCGCTTTTTTCGAGTAACTGCCTAATCAGGCGAAACGATTCGGGGGGGAGCCGGGGGTGAGCGGAGGATTACGGGGGGGAGTAGGGGGAAGATAGAGAGCTCCCCCCTGTTCCTCCCTGCTCCACCCCGCCGGCCCCCGGCGCCCCCTGAATCTTTTCATCCAAGTAGGCAGTTACTTGAAAAAAGCGATGCTCGATCAAATAATTGTCCTAAACGAGCACGTTCGCTCATCTCTAGAATATACAGAGAACTGTGTAATCAAGGTAAAAGATCAAGCAAGAGGGAGATCCTATTGGCATAACAACTTGTCAACAAAAAGGGTGGGAGCAGGATGTCAAGAAACGTTCTGGTGAACAGGCAGACAACGTCAAGCAAATTGCAGCTGGATACAATGCGAATGCTCTAAGTAACGTGTCCCAACAACTCATCATTCACTAAGGCCTCTTTCACATGGGCTGCAAAATCACACACAAAACGCATGTATGTGAAGCTTGTGGTTTCCAATTGGTTCTTTCACATGAGTGATGTTTTGTAACCTGAAAGAACCCATTGGAAACCATGAGCTTCACATACATGTGTTTTGTAGAGATGTCGCATCTCTACAAAATCTCGCGATTTTGTAGCCCGTGTGGAACAGGCCTAACACTGATGGGCTATACCAGCAGACAACCAGTTCAAGTTAGAACGTTTTTGAATGTGGCGATACCAATTACATACATTTCTTTTTATTGTTTAGATTTTTAGGTAAAAATTGGAAAATGTGGGTTTTGAGCGTATAACATTTTAGATTTTATTTTTTAAAACTATTTTTTCTTATCTATGGCAGTGCTTTGTGGCTCTGCATATTCTCTGACCGATAGAAGTAATACAATGGTAGACTTGGAGACCTTCTCCAGGTATCGGGCTGCCATGATAACCAATCTCTTTGTCTAACCACTTAGATGCTGTTGCAAGCATTGACTGTGGAAGGGGTTAAATGACCCAGATTGATGTTAATGCCAATCTAGGCCGATGTAAGTGGGGTTCAACTGTGTAACAGAGCCAGCAGCTGGCTTGTATGGAATAGGCCTGCCCAGAATCCAATCCATATTACCTTTTTATTATAAGGTACATTTACATCAAAGGGGTTAAAGCATAGCTTCTCAACTGGTGAACCCACATTTTATATGCTGGAAAACCGATATATAAATAAGCCCTGCTAACCATTCTAACTGTAACATGGGGCATATTACAAAAGCACAGCATGTTCAGGCTAAATGATTATGGTACAGCTCTATACAATCTCACAGTTGTACTGAGATTTCATGGGACCTTGGTCTGCTTCTGATTTCATAAGAAGGCCCATAGAGTTCATTTCTGTCCAATTCCATACAAATGCAACAGAAACCAGCCATTCTAGTACTTCTAAGAGAGAATACCTCTGAAGGTTGGCACTTTACCACATACGGAGCCCTACAGAGCACCATATAGCAGCACAAAGGGCTCTGTGTGCCGCTTTACAGCCTCCTTCACACTTTGCCTTCTGACTTTTCACATGTACTTTATTTTTCCTTTTAACTGAAGACGGATTTGGATCTAAAAAAGAAAAGTAGACAGTTTGCAGTTCGACTTCTCTGTGTTTTTTTTTCTTCTTTTCGCTAAAAGATATACATTTAAAAACTGCATGAATACAAAAAAAGATGAACACAGCCTTCAGATATTTTATTTAACAGTGGGGCAAAGATCCCGGATTACCGGGTTCTGCAAACTTCCATGTGAACTTTCAGGGGACTCTCAAAAGTTGCAATGCCGTCCATTTAAATAAATAAAAATAAATCTTGGTATTTGTATAGCGCCAACTTATTTTGCAGCACTTTCAGGTAATTATTACTTATTACCCCCCACCAAGCTGGGTGCTCATTTTACTGACCTCAGAAGGATGGCTGAGTCAACCTTGAGCTGGCTACCTGAGTCACGTGGGGATTGAACTTGCAACCTTCAGGTCACAGGTGAGAGCTTACACTCTGCACCACACGAGGCTCCATTTAAAGATACTCTATATGTAACAAAGGACATATAAAATAACTCAACCCTGGATGATTTATAAATAAACTGACTTGTAATTCACTTTATATTACATTACATCTGTTTCTCTACTGTCATTATGTAGCAGAATAATATATACATAATCCTGGTGTCATTTATTATATTGTTCAGTCTGTACCAAGTTGTCTAACCTACTCAAGCCATTGCTCAGCAGTGACACGTTCAGCACAGCTTCTTAATTATACCAAAACAGGTATAAATGACATAAAGTCCTGAGTGTACAAATGACAAGAGCCTACGTTCCTATGCCATCCGTCCTGTGGAATATATTACATACGGCAGGTAATGTTTAAGTGGCTTGGACAGCAGTACTGCAGGTATTTACAGGCAGAATTCTTCAAGTTGTGTTTGCACTTGACATATCCTTAGAGTTCTCTGGCAAGAGGCCCAGGAAATTTCCCAGCAGGCCTCCATCAAGAGACAAGACAATTATATGATATCATAGAATTGGCTGGAAGCTTCCAACGTAGGAACCAATAACCCGGTTGGTAGTGTGTGCTGAGTTTGCAGGACAGCTCTTAGCACAGTGGAGGGTAACATGAGGGCTTAATGGTGATTTTTTGTTTTTTTTTCAATCTTGAGGTTTTAAGATTAAACTAATGAATCACCATGTACATTAATAATCACAACTGGTTCTGTCTGTTGTTTGCTCTTTGTTGAGCAATAAGCAATTTCTCTAACCAATGAACATAAAACCTTAATTTCTTACTTTAACGACTTCAAGGATTATTTTTTACTGACCGCACAAATTCCTGAGCTAAGCTTTACTATGATCGGCAGACTATCCCAAAAAGCTTCTTTCTGGGAGACATACAGGTGACAACAGAGGCGTAACTTAAAGCTCTTGGGCCCCAATGCAAAACCTGTAACAGGGCCCCCAACTATAATGCTTTATTCATAGTACTGGACTCCCTATATGGAGAAGAGAGGTCTTATGGGCCCCCTAAGGCTCCTGGGCCCGGGTGCAACCGCATCCCCTGCATCCTCTATAGTTATGCCAGTGGGTGACAAAAAGGTGAGTCAAAAATATCCGCACTCTGGCTGTAGAAGTTATTTTAAATCAACTTTCAAAAAAGACAAATACATTATTTTTCGAGATAATCTTCCTGCTTTTCAGTACACTTGGTTTATCTGTCAACAAGCTTTGTATCTGCTCATTAAAAATGTTTGAGGCTGAGCTGCGACCAAGGAATGCACCGTTGTCTTAACCTCTTCATCAAATGTGAATCTTCATTCTCTTAGGGCTTCTTTCAGGAGACCAAACAGGTGATAGTCCTATGGAGCAAGTTCAGGACTAGAGGGAGGTTGCTTTAACACCTGAAAACAATGTTTTTGGAAAGTGTCGCGACAGTATGGGCAGCAGTTCCTTCTTCATGGCTGACACTTGTGTGATTAGGGCAACTAAATTAATAAACGGAATGGGAGGATTGGAATACCTAGAGAGGCTTTTAAAATTGGGATTATTCACCCTATGTATAAATACATTTGGGGACAATACAAGGATCTTTCCCATGATCTGTTTATACCCAGGACTATGACGGTAACAAGAGGGCATCCTCTACGTCTAGAAGAAAGCAACACAGAAGGGATTCTTTGCTGTAAGAGCAGTGAGACTGTGGAACTCTCTGCCTGAGGATGTGGTGATGGCAAAATCCATAGAGGAGTTTAAGAGGGGACTAGATGCCTTTCTAGAGCGCTATGATATTACAGGATATAGACATTAAATAACCAGTGGGGTTGTTGATCAGGGTCTTGGAATCAGGTAGGAACTTTCAAACGTAGATCCAGGGATTATTCTAACTGCTATTACAGAGTTGGGAATAATCCCCTTCCCCCCAAATGGGCTAAGTTGGCTTGTTCTAGGGGTAGGGCTTAAACTTCTTGCTATAAAATCGTTCGAGTTTATCGCTGACAGCAGTGAAGTGATTCACGATTTTTCACAAGAAAAGTGCATCACTGACGCTATAAAATGCTGTCACCTGTGTGATAGAAGCCTTAAAGGGTTTTTTTTGTTTTAGACAACCTACTTACGGGTATGACATCAGGAAATTCTGAGTTAAAGGGAACCTATCAGCTGGAACATTCTGTCCAAACTGCCGGCATCATATTGTAGAGCAGGAGGAGCCAAGCAGATTGATATATAATTTTATGGTGGAAGATTCAATATAACTTAGATTCAATTATTTTCTGCTCATTCTGAGCTGAACAGTCCAATGGGCAGTCCTATAAAGTCCTATATGCACAGTCATATACAGATAGGACCGCCCAATGGACCTCTGAGCTCAGAATGAACAGAAAATGAATAAAACTCAAAGTTACACTGAATCTTTCCTTATGAAACTATATATCAATCTGTTCAGCTCCTCCTGCTGTATAACATCATACCTGCTGAATGGACTGCATTGTCAATGTCACAGGTTCGTCACAGGTTCCCTTTAAGAGAGGCAAGTCCTTCATTTTACGCCTCCATCAGTTAGCCAAGGCAGAGTACAGCTATAAAGAGCATTTTTAGACGGCCCAGCATTTAACAGGCTGACCATTGATCTTAATAGGGATTGTTTGATACTTAATTTTCCATGTGGTGGAGCTGCAGGGAAATTAAACAGATGCTGCCAAGAGTTCCCTCAGATCACAGGTGATCTCTCGGTTTGCCAGAGATCAAAGGACCCTTCTGACAAAAAAGAGCTATGGTAGTTAAAAGCAGCCAACCCTTTCAAATAGCTTTTGGCTCCATGTGCAGTCTGATACGCCGGTCATTTCCCATGTACTCTATATACTGTAAATTGGATTCTAATTCTACTAAATATGCTTTGACCGTCAGCTGAAGATCTGCAAATAATCCATTATCATTATGTCTTAGGGCTCCTACACATGAGCGTATGCACATTTAAGCACGCCTGAGCACTGTGTTTCTGCAGAATAAGGGCTCAGTCACACGGGCGCATCGGCATCCGTGCTCCGGCACCGATGCGCCCGTGTGACTGACACCAGCAGACAGACGTACCTGAAGACGGCCGTCTCTCTGCAGTGCCGGGAGGAAGAACATGTGACCGGCTCCATTGCCGGTCATGTGTTCTATGATTAGCGCTGGAGAGAGACGGTCTTCAGGTACGGCTGTCTTCTAACTGTCAGTCACACTGGCGCATCGGCGCCGGTGTACGGGTGCCGGTGCGCCCGTGTGACTGAGGCCTGAATGATGCTTATTTTGCATGTGTATTGGCGTATTTTATTGTACTTTTTCTGCCCACAAGGCATGTTCATTTGTGCGCGGCAAACAAGCTTGGAAAGGCTAATTAGTTCCAAATGTGTTCTTTTTGCAGTGGAATTCTGCAACTTATGCATTTGTTTGCGTCGGGAGGGGTAACATCTCTCCTTAGGGAGAGCACCAAGAAGGTGAGTGAGGAGACTTATAAGTCCATCCATGCTCCTCTGGGTAATATGCAAAAAAAGGAAGATGGAACAATACCTCTATAGCGCCACCTATTGGGTGGGAGCATTTCTTCAAATCATTGATCTATAGACCTGTATAAAGGGTCAAGCACTGATTTGCAGGAATGCTGACATCCAATATGTGGCGCTGCAGAGGTATTGTTCCATCTTCCTTATTTGCATTCCCTTGCATATTGCACGTGCATTTGTGGACCCCCATTGACTTCTCTGGGGACCTTTTATGCGACCGAAATGCATGAGCAAAATACGGAAATGTGAATAAACCGATTGAAATCAATGGATCCTATTCTCTGCGTATTGTGTCCGCAAATTTTGCCCGTGTGAAGGAACCCTTATGTCATTTGAGGTTTGTACTATTCCCCATAACTACATTTTTGCTGGCTACAGGCGCACATGGACACCAAGATTGTTTTGGCTGGTCGATATTGAGGAAATACATGACTACTTTGGGCTGTCACGTTAAACCGCTCGGCAGAACGCTCCAAGAATCTAGCTTATTAGATATAAATACAGATTAATGACAAAACTGATGCAATTTACTTGTAGAAATAAGTGTGCCTATGAGCCAACAATTAGTATTTTCATTCTACAGTTACCTTAGGGCTCGTTCACACAGTTGTATGTGGGTCTCGTTCACGCAAATTTGCTGCGTATTCATGCAAATGAAAATTACTTTTACTTGGTATTCCAGCCGTTCTGAGAGCAAATATACTGCAGATTTGCACGCGCCAAGAGGTATTTAGAAAGGCCTATTGATGTGCTGCGCAAATACGCTGGTTTCCTGCGTACACACTGCGTATTTGTGCTGGCACATTAACGCTAATAGCCTGTTGTGGTGTGTAAGGGCGAAAGCAGACTCGCCAGTACAAAGGTCGATATCCCCCCTTACAATACAGGTCCTGCCTGCTTTTCACAGCTGGCACCCGCCTGTAACAGCTATGATCACTGCTCCCATTTATCTGAGCTGTTAACCCTTTAAATGCCGTTGTCAATTCTGACAGGGGCAATTAAATCCCCCGATCAGTGTTTTGGGGTCCCAAACGGTGATTTGGTTGCCATGGGCCTTCTGAAAGCCCCCAGGGCTGCTACTGCAGATTGCTTGTCAAGCCACGTCTGTCAGGTCAAGGTATAACATAGAATTGCAGGAGTTATCAAACAAGTTCTTGTCCCTGAGGCTTCCTTCCCATGAGTAAATATCAGCCGGCAGTTTTCACGGCCGGCCGATATACGCTACTTTCGGAGACCTAAAACTGGTGAACGGGCACACAAATCAAGCGTTTGTGCACCCATTCAGAGGGCATGAGTCCTGGCGTATATGCACTGAGACTACCATGCCGTTGCCCCCTTTCCCTCCCTCCCCATCGCAGGCTCACCTGTACTCTCCTCCCTGCTCGTTTTTTGCAATGGGAGGGGACTAGGTGCGGGCGGAGCAAAGCACCATCCTGTCCTGCCTCCTCCCTTTGATAGCTATGGACAAGGGCTTGGTAGAGGGATGGAGCTTAGCTCTGCCCACATCCCGCCCCTTGTCCACAGCCAGCAATGGCAGGAGGTGGGACAGGATGGTGCTTAGCTCTGCCCCCATCCCGCCCCTCCCATTGCAGAGAGCCGGCGGGGAGGAGAGAACAGGTGAGCCTGCACGGGGGAAGGAGAGCAGAGGGAGGGAGTTTAGTAGCCCCATAGGAGCCCAGGCAGCGTCTGATGAATTCTGGCCCAAAAGATCATTCCAGGACTATTTTTTGGGCCCAAGGTAAAAATGCTCAGCGCTATATCGGCTGGCTGGGGGCTTTTACGTCTCTGGAATATGGCCATGGAATCTGATGCATTGGAATCCAATGCATCAGATCACAGCGTATATCAGTTGGCCGTGAAAATGGCCAGCTGACACATGCTCGTGGGGAAGAAGCCTTATGGGGTCTAAAAAAAAAGTAGAAATTAGTTTTAAAAAGTTGTATTAATTTATAAAATTGAAGGTAGTAAAAGTAAAAAAGAAAAAAACCTTTTCATATATTTATAATAAAAAAATCTAATTAACCCCCCCCCAATATATTTGGTATTGTTGCGTCCATAAAACTCCAGTCTATCAAAAGTATCGCATAATTTACCCTGTATAGTGAATGTTGTCAGAACAAAATACACAACACCAGAATTGTGCTTTTTTTGTTCACCCCGACTCCAAAGAAAAAATGTAATAAAAAGCAGTCAAAAAGTCATATATAGTGCAAAATGGTACTAATAGAAACTACACAAAAAAATGAGCGCTCGCACAACAATGTCGACAAAAAAAATTAAGGCAGTCAGAAGATAATTTTATTTTTTTTCAAACTAATAACTAAAATGAATATTTTATTTCTAGTGTAGTAGTGCAGCAAAATACTATATAAATTTGACTGCAATAATTGTACTGACCCATAAAATGAAGTTATCATGTCATTATTGCTGCAGTAAATACACCGTAGAAACAAGACTCTCCCAAAGATGGTGAAATTGCGCTTTTTTTTGGTATTTCCCTTTACCTAGATTTTTCTAGAAGTTTTTTTTCAGTACATTATATGGTGCATTACATAGTACCACTGAAAAGTTCATTTATGGATAACTAAGAGAGTTATTTTTTTAATTGGTAAGGAAAAACCAAAGATTTTTTTTAAAAAGGGCCATGTCCTTAAGGGGTTAAGTTAATTGTTAGCAAATGTCTATTTCTGTACATTTAATGGTTGAAACTTGTGTCATTGATATGTAAATGTAAGAGCAATAGATCTGCTTGGAATCTAAGCAACGTTCCTTTTTGTGTGTTTCATCCACGTTCTAGAACTGCTTGTATTGATCACACATTCATTAAATGGCTGTGCAGTCTCCATGTCTATGTGGACTCTGCGGCACAGTGCAGCACAGAATCGCTTTATGACTCATCCTTGCCAACACCTCGAACATTTATTATAAAATAATCACTGCTGAACATTAGAGGTCTGCACTGTGCAATTAAATAGCAGGAACAGAGTCCCCCTTTTACCAATTTTAAAAGTTTAAATCCTGTTCTAGAGGGGTGTATGAGTAATGGCCATGACCATTGTGCACACATACTGGAAATGTCTCTAGGGTGCGGAAGATGAAACTTCTACACAAATATCAGGAAATGGGATATTGCAAAGGTTTAAAATAGTGTGAAAGAGTAAATGTTTATAATTTTATATCCAGCTAAACAAACATTAGATAAAACTGTAAACATATGGAGTGCATTGAATATATGCAAAAGTTACCTCTATGATATGCTTTCTTTTGGATCATACAGAAGAAGAGGCGTGTGGAGGCATGATATCAGGTAACTACATTTTTAGCAGCGTTAGTCATAGACTCATAGACTGGTACAGTTGGAAGGGACCTCCAGGGTCATCGGGTCCAACCCCCTGCTCAGTGCAGATTCACTAAATCATCCCATACAGATGTCTGTCCAGCCTTTGTTTGAAGAACTTCCACTGAACGAGAACTCACCACCTTCTTTGGTAACCTGTTCCACTCATTCATCACCCTCAGGGCTTAAACAGATATACGCTCGCTCCTGGGCAAATCAACCCCCCATGATTTAAATGGCTATTTAGTCTAACGTGGTGCCGGTGATTGCGGGTATGCACAGTGTTTAGCACATACCTGCGTGGGCAGATGTAAATAGCGGGCGCAAAAAAAAAAAAAAAAGACATTAGAATGAACCTATTGAATGGGTTCTATTCTCCATGTTTTGCAGGAGCGATTTTTCTGTGCACCAAAACTAGCAAAAGCACACTCGTCTCTTTAAGCCCTCAGGACGGTCGCGTGAAAAAATACACAGCATCTCTTATTTTGGTGCATATTATGCTAGGGAATGGGCATTTTTTGTTTCATGATAACACTGCGCCTTCATGGACCGAAATACGCCCACGCCTGTGTGAATCAGCCCATAGAAGAGCTGTCAAATTTCTGGAGTGCTACATCCCAACCTCAAATACTCAACTCTCCTTATTCCTGCAGTCCTCTTCACTCCCAGGCATCACTGCACACAAAATTTTGACATTGGAGCCATCGTCAGGATTTTGGTTTTGGTGGTGTTTGGGACTGAAGAGGAGTGCAAGTGGCCGGAATGAGGAGAGGTGAGTATCTGCAGAGTTTAGTTTGTTTTAGTAGAGAAATACCCAAACTTCATAGTCACAGTCCGCTACAAAATGTTTACAAAGTGTCTCAGTTTGTCTTAAAATTTGTCACCGAAACCCAATAGAGGATTAAAAGGCTAGTTCAAGTTAGTTTTGTTTTTTAAACTTCCTGCTCCCCAAGTAGTGGATGTCACATCAGTGGTTTCCTCTTACAATTATTGTAGCTTAATGCTACGCCTGACAGTTTCTTGGAAAGTGGAATAGAAATTCTACTGGAAAACTGCTACTTTGCTAAAATCAATGGATAAGTCAATTACTGAGCATGCTGGATACATTCTTTGTTGTTAGTAAATGCTATAAGCTCAGTGTTACAGGTGTAAATTCTCAAAGTCAACTGACAAAAACCTAAAAACAACACCAACAACTGGAGGATGTAAAGGTAAGGAGTTGTTTATAAAATGATCAAAAGATAATCTCACTGAAAATCTTCCCTTCAAGAATATATTTTCTGGCTCATTAAAAGGGTTGTCTGATTTCATTCTTACTTTTAAAAAGGGTTCCTCATGAGCAAACATAACAAACAAATCTATATATACTTAACTCCCACTGGGTCCCCGCTGCTTCCCTGCTGCCAACTCTAGGTGTTCACTGTGATGCTTTGTTTACAGGCTGCAGCAGCCTGTAAGCAGGATATCAAAGGCTGCTGCAGCCAATCACAGCTTGAAAGCTGAGGCCCATGACTGGCAGCTTGTGACATCCCATATACAGGCTCATTGCAGCCCATGAACACAGCGTCACAGGGAACACCTGGAGTTACAGCGCATGAGCATCAAGGGATCCAGGCGAGGTGAATATAGGCTTTGTTGGTGTGTTTGCACATGGGAAAACCATTTTTTAATTAAGTCCAGCAACCCCTTTATTGGATAAATAAGTTAAAGAAATTATCTGTTTTCTACAGTTTTTTGTTAGTAGGGTCACATGAATATAAATTGACCACAGGTGGGGTGCATTGAGTCTACCAGGGGCCTGGGTATATATGAAGATTGTGGGCTCCTACAAGTCTAAGGCCACTCTTATCGTGATTAGCTCATTATTTGTGGTACAACATTCCCAGACTTCGCAGACCTGCCCTCGAACAATGATGCAATTTTTGTGCCCTGTCTGTTCTATGATTGCGGGTTTGAGCGCTTTTTAACGCACCTCATCTTCCATCACAATAATGATGTGCATTAAAAAGCGCTGTCAAAAGCTGTAGCGTGCATTCAGAAATGGCAGTCAAAATCACAATAAAAATGCCGAGCTTTCGAGCTGTGTTTTCTGAATGCACGTGTGACAGTGGTTTTTAAAATGATCTAACACTTACTAAATAGTTACAGTAGCAAAATTAAGCTTGCTACATACTGTAGAAACAACATCAGAACCAAACTTACAAAATAGACACAACACTAGAGCCAAGTTACCAACAGATATACTACCAGAACTAAGCTTACTGCATAAGTAAGATACCATAACTACTCTTACTACAAATATGTGATAACAGAACGAACCCTGCTTTATAGGTATAGTAGCAGAATGGAACGTACCACATAAATACGTTACCAGAACCAAACTGACCACATAGATACGATACAGAACCAAACTTTCTACACAGCTAAAGTGCCAGATGCAATCTTACTACACATATATGGTATTAGACCCAAGCTTACAACATTGATATGGTCCCAAAACCAAGCTAAATGCACAGATATGGTATTAGAGCCGCACCTACTGCATACATATCCCCCTATTTAAAAAGATACCATTTATTAGTTGCCCCTAAAGTGTTCCATATAACATAAATAGTTCCCCTCTAAATCCCCTCAACAATAGCTCCATGCCATATAACAGAACCATAAGGGGGAGCAGGCAGGGCTTGTGCCATAGGCGCTGGGTTGCATAGCACAGTGGAGGAGGGCAAGAATTAGCATTTGCGGTGTTTGTTCCTGATGTCTGTAAGGTAATACAGGGAGTTGCTCAGACATCTTATTAGGACAGACAGGAAGGGGAGGAACAGGAGGTAGTGCAAGTAAGGGGGTTACAGGAAGCTCTCATCTCAGTTCTCAGGTTCAAACATTAGGCTCCAACTTTGTGTAGAAAAAAAGTGTGAATGTCTTTTGTTTAAAGGGGTTGTCCAGTTCTAAACTATCAATGGCCTATCTTCAGGATAGGTCATCAATAGTAGATCGACATAGGTCAACGGCTTGGGACCCCTACTGATTAGCCGTTTGCTAGGTCAGTGTCCTCGTGGACTGAGCTGATTTCTGCAAGAAGCAGACAGCTCCGTTCCCACTGCAGTGGCCAGGCTTGGTATACCAGGTAAAGTTTCCGCTGAAGTGAATGTTAACTGCCTGCAATACCAGGCCTAGCCACTGAACCCCAATTCCCAAAAAGTTTGGACGTTGTGAAAAATGTAAATAAATGTTAAGAAAAAAAAAGATTACAATGATTTTGAAATGATAAAACCATATTTTATTGACAATAGAACACAGAAGGGGAAAGGGAGGCATTTTTCCATTTCATTTTTAAAAAATTGACTCATTTACAAAATTTGTGGCAGCAACATCTCACAAAAATTGAAACAGAGTTAACAAAAAGCTGGAAAGTAAGTGATACTAATTAAAAATACAAATTAAAAATCAATTTTTGACTAAGTCACATGACTGTGTATAAAGAGAGCATGTTAGAGAAGCAGAGTATCCCAAAAGCAAAGAAGGTCAAAGGTTCACCAATCTGTAGAAAACTGCATCTAAAAATTGTGGAACAATTTCTGAAAAATGTTCCGCAATGTAAAATTGCAAAACCTTGAATATCCCTCCATCTACAGTGGATAATAGCATCAAAAGATTCACAGAATCTAGAGAAATTCATGTGCACAAGGGACAAGGCTGACGGTCAATATTGGATGCTCAAGAGCTACGAGCCCTCAGCTGTCACTGCATTAAAGGAGTTGTCTCGCGCCGAAACGGGTTTTTTTTTCCCATAGGCCCCCCGTTCGGCGCAGGACAACCCCAAGGGATGTGTTTAAAAAAAAATTTTATTACTTACCCGAATCCCCACTCTGCGACATCTTCCTTCTTCTTCCTTCTTCCTTCACCAAGATGGCCGCCGGGATCTTCACCCACGATGCACCGCGGGTCTTCTCCCATGGTGCACCGTGGGCTCTGTACGGTCCATTGCCGATTCCAGCCTCCTGATTGGCTGGAATCGGCACACGTCACGGGGCGGAGCTACGATGACCAGCTCTCCGGCACGAGCGGCCCCATTCACCAGGAAGAAGACCGCACAGCGCAAGCGCGTCTAAAAAAGCAAGAAGACATCAGAATTAGACGGATCCATGGTGACAGGGATGCTAGCAACAGAGCAGGTAAGTGAATAACTTCTGTATGGCTCATATTTAATGCACGATGTATATTACAAAGTGCATTAATATGGCCATACAGAAGTGTATAACCCCACTTACTGCCGCGAGACAACCCCTTTAAAATTGGGCATAATTAGGTCATGTAAATCACTGCATGGGCTCAGGAATACTTCCAGAAATCATTGTCTGTGAACACAGTTCGTCGAGTAACCCACAAATGTTAAGTTAAAGCCTTATCATGAAAAGAAGAAGCTAAATACCAACACAATCCAGAAACACCAGCGTCTTCTCTGGGCCAAAGCTCATTTAAAATGGACTGAGGCAAAATTGAAAACTGTTCTGTGGTCAGATGAATCAAAATTTGAAATTATTTTCAGATACCATGAACGCTGTGTCCTGTGGACTCAAGAGTAGTGGGACCATCCAGCATACAGTTGAAAAGCCTGCATCTCTGGTAGTATGGGGTGGCATTAGTGCCTATGACATGGGCAGCTTACACATCTTGAAAGGCTCTATCAATGCTGAGCAGTATATAGAGATTGAGAACAACATATGTTCCCATCCAGCCAACATCTCTTTTAGGGAAGGCCTTGCATATTTCAGCAAGGCAAGGCTAGACCATATACTGCCTCCATCACAACAGCATGGCTTCACAGAAGAAAAATCCGAGGGCTGAACTGACTGCCTGCAGTCTAGATAAGGTGACCAGATGTCCCGATTTAGGCGGGACAGTCCCACTTTGGGACCCTGTGTCCCGCTTCCTGCCAGGACCCCAGCGGGACAGCTTGTTATCAGCGTACTGTTGAAAAGCCTGCATCTCTGATGGTATGGGGTTGCATTAGTGCCTGTGGCATGGGCAGCTTACACATCTTGAGAGACTCTATCAATGCTGAGCAATATATAGAGGATTTAGAACAATATATTCTCCTTCCAGACAACATCTCTTTGAGGGAAGGCTTGTATATGTCAGAAAGACAATGCTAAACCACATACTGCATCCATCACAACAGCAGGGCTTCACAGAAGAAGAGTCCCGGTGCCGAACTGACCACCTGCAGTCCAGACCGTTCACTAACAGTAAACTTTTGGCGCATTATGAAATTAAAAATCCAGCAAAGACCCAGAACTGTTGAGCAGCTAAAATCCTACATCAGACATCAATGGGATAACATTCCTCTCCCAAAACTCCAGCAATTGGTCTCCTCCCTTCCCAGAAGAGGGGATGCCACACAATGATAGACACAGTCCTGTCCCAACTTTTGTGAGATGTGTTGCTGCCATCAACTTCTAAATGAGTTCAGTTTTTTTAAATGAAATGGAAAAACATCTCTCCTCCCCCTCTGATATGTGTTCTGTGTTATACTGTGTATTCAATATGGTTAGATGAGATTTTCAAATCATTGCATTCTTTTTTTAATTTATTTACATTTTACACAGCGCCCCAACTTTTCTGGAAATGGTGTTTGTATCTATATATATAAAGACGAAAGCCTTCACTGACTCACTCACTGACTGACTGACTCGCCAAAAGTTCTCCAACTTACCGATATCGTAGAAACATGAATTTTGGCACAAGCATAGATTATCTTCAAAATAGGAAAAGTAATTGGGTCCCAACTCGATTATTCAATTCTAGCGCAAAAGAATTGGCGTCGAAATTTAACGTACATAATCTAAATCTCTCACTTCCCAATGTCATAGAAACTTAAAATTTGGCACAGGCATTGAGAATGTCATAAATAGGAAAAGTTAATAGGTCCCAAATTGATTATTCAATTCTATGCGCAAAAGAATTAGCGTCCAATTTTTACGTGCAGAATGCATTTTTCTCACTTTCCGGTGTCACAGAAACTTGAAATTTGGCACGAGCATTGATCATGTAATAAATAGGAAAAGCTAATGGGTCCCAACTCGATTATTCAATTTTATGTGCAAAAGAATTAGCGTCCAATTTTTACGTGCAGAATGCATTTTTCTCACTTTCCGGTGTCATAGAAACTTGAAATTTGGCACGAGCATTGATCATGTAATAAATAGGAAAAGCTAATGGGTCCCAACTCAATTATTCAATTTTATGTGCAAAAGAATTAGCGTCCAAATTTTACGTACGGAATGTAATTTTCTCACTTTCCGGTGTCATAGAAACTTGAAATTTGGCACGAGCATTGATTATATCATAAATAGGAAACGCTAATAGGTCCCAACTCGATTATTCAATTCTATGTGCAAAAGAATTTGCGTCCAAATTTTACGTGCAGAATGTAATTTTCACACTTTCCGGTGTCATAAAAACGTGAAATTTGGCACGAGCATTGATTATGTCATCAATACGAAAAGCTAATGGGTCCCAACTCGATTATTCAATTCTATGCGCAAAAGAATTAGCGTCCAAATTTTACGTACGGAATGTAATTTTCTCACTTTCCGGTGTCATAGAGACGTGAAATTTGGCACAAGCATTGATTATGTCATAAATAGGAAAAGCTAATGGGTCCCAACTCGATTGTTCAATTCTATGCGCAAAAAAATCAGTGTCCAAATTTTACATACGGGATGTATTTTTCTCACTTGACCGATGTCATAGAAACGTGAAATTTGGCACGGGCATTGACTATGTCATAAATAGGAAAAGCTAATGGGTCCCAACTCGATTATTCAATTCTATGCACAAAAGAATTAGCGTCCAAATTTTACGTACGGAATGTAATTTTCACACTTTCCGGTGTCATAAAAACGTGAAATTTGGCACGAGCATTGATTATGTCATCAATACGAAAAGCTAATGGGTCCCAACTCGATTATTCAATTCTATGCGCAAAAGAATTAGCGTCCAAATTTTACGTACGGAATGTAATTTTCTCACTTTCCGGTGTCATAGAGACGTGAAATTTGGCACAAGCATTGATTATGTCATAAATAGGAAAAGCTAATGGGTCCCAACTCGATTGTTCAATTCTATGCGCAAAAAAATCAGTGTCCAAATTTTACATACGGGATGTATTTTTCTCACTTGACCGATGTCATAGAAACGTGAAATTTGGCACGGGCATTGACTATGTCATAAATAGGAAAAGCTAATGGGTCCCAACTCGATTATTCAATTCTATGCACAAAAGAATTAGCGTCCAAATTTTACGTACGGAATGTAATTTTCTCACTTTCCGGTGTCATAGAAACGTGAAATTTGGCACGAGCATTGATTATGTCATAAATAGGAAAAGCTAATGGGTCCCAACTCGATTTTTCAATTCTATGCACAAAAGAATTAGCGTCCAAATTTTACGTACGGAATGTAATTTTCTCACTTTCCGGTGTCATAGAAACTTGAAATTTGGCACGAGCATTGATTATATCTAGAGATGAGCGAACGTACTCGTAATGAGTACTTACGCACCCGAGTACCGCCATTTTCGAGTACTTCAGTACTCGGGCGTAAAGATTCGGGGGGCGCCGGGGGGTGGGGAGAGGCGCGGCGGTGCGGGGGGGAGCAGCGGGGAACAGGGGGGAGCCCTCTCTCTCTCCCTCTCCCCCCCACTCCCCACTGCTACCCCCCGTGCCGCCATGGCGCCCCCCGAATCTTTACGCGCGAGTACTGCTGTACTCGAAAATGGCGGTGCTCGGGTGCGTAAGTACTCGTAACGAGTACGTTCACTCATCTCTAATTATATCATAAATAGGAAAAGCTAATAGGTCCCAACTCGATTATTCAATTCAATGTGCAAAAGAATTTGCGTCCAAATTTTACGTACAGAATGTAATTTTCACACTTTCCGGTGTCATAAAAACGTGAAATTTGGCCAAATTTTACATACGGGATGTATTTTTCTCACTTGACCGATGTCATAGAAACGTGAAATTTGGCACGGGCATTGATTACGTCATAAATAGGAAAAGCTAATGGGTCCCAACTTGATTCTTCAATTCTCTGCGCAAAAGAATTAGCGTCCAAATTTTACGTACATAATCTAAATCTCTCACTTCACAAAGTCATAGAAACATGAAATTTGCCATAAGCATTGAATATGTCATAAATAGGAAAAGTTAATGGGTCCCAACTCGATTATTCAATTCTAGCGCAAAAGAACTAACGTCCACATTTTACATACAGAATCTAATTCTCTCACTTCGTGGTGTCATAGAAACGTGAAATTTGGCACGCGCATTGATTATGTTATAAATAGGAAAAGCTAATGGGTCCCAACTCGATTGTTCAATTCTATGCACAATAGAATTAGCGTCCAAATTTTACATACGGGATGTATTTTTCTCACTTTCCGGTGTCATAGAAACGTGAAATTTGGCACGGGCATTGATTATGTCATAAATAGGAAAAGCTAATGGGTCCGAACTCGATTGTTCAATTCTAGCGCAAAAGAATTAGCATCCAAATTTTACATACGGAATGTAATTTTCTCACTTTCCGGTGTCATAGAAAAGTGAAATTTGGCACGCGCATTGATTATGTCATAAATAGGAAAAGCTAATGGGTCCCAACTCGATTATTCAATTCTAGCGCAAAAGAATTGGCATCAAAATTTTATGTACATAATCTAAATCTCTCACTTCCTAATGTCATAGAAACGTAAAATTTAGCACGCGCATTGAATATGTCATAAATAGGAAAAGTTAATGGGTCCCAACTCGATTATTCAATTCTAGTACAAAAGAATTAACGTCCAAATTTTACATACGGAATCTAATTCTCTCACTTCTTGGTGTCATAGAAGCATGAAATTTGGAACGGGAATTGATTATGTCATAAATAGGAAAAGCTAATGGGTCCTACCTCGATTATTCAATTCTAAGCGCAAAAGAATTAGAGTCCACATTTTACATACGAAATCCAATTCTCTCACTTCCCGATGTCATAGAAACTTGAAATTTGGCACGGGCATTGGTTATGTCATAAATAGGAAAAGTTAATGGGTCCCAACTCGATTATTCAATTCTATGCGCAAAAGAATTAGCGTCCAAATTTTACGTACGGAATGTAATTTTCTCACTTTCCGGTGTCATAGAGACGTGAAATTTGGCACAAGCATTGATTATGTCATAAATAGGAAAAGCTAATGGGTCCCAACTCGATTTTTCAATTCTATGCGCAAAAAAATCAGTGTCCAAATTTTACATACGGGATGTATTTTTCTCACTTGACCGATGTCATAGAAACGTGAAATTTGGCACGGGCATTGACTATGTCATAAATAGGAAAAGCTAATGGGTCCCAACTCGATTATTCAATTCTATGCACAAAAGAATTAGCGTCCAAATTTTACGTACGGAATGTAATTTTCTCACTTTCCGGTGTCATAGAAACGGGAAATTTGGCACGAGCATTGATTATGTCATAAATAGGAAAAGCTAATGGGTCCCAACTCGATTTTTCAATTCTATGCACAAAAGAATTAGCGTCCAAATTTTACGTACGGAATGTAATTTTCTCACTTTCCGGTGTCATAGAAACTTGAAATTTGGCACGAGCATTGATTATATCTAGAGATGAGCGAACGTACTCGTAATGAGTACTTACGCACCCGAGTACCGCCATTTTCGAGTACTTCAGTACTCGGGCGTAAAGATTCGGGGGGCGCCGGGGGGTGGGGAGAGGCGCGGCGGTGTGGGGGGGAGCAGCGGGGAACAGGGGGGAGCCCTCTCTCTCTCCCTCTCCCCCCCACTCCCCACTGCTACCCCCCGTGCCGCCATGGCGCCCCCCGAATCTTTACGCGCGAGTACTGCTGTACTCGAAAATGGCGGTGCTCGGGTGCGTAAGTACTCGTAACGAGTACGTTCACTCATCTCTAATTATATCATAAATAGGAAAAGCTAATAGGTCCCAACTCGATTATTCAATTCAATGTGCAAAAGAATTTGCGTCCAAATTTTACGTACAGAATGTAATTTTCACACTTTCCGGTGTCATAAAAACGTGAAATTTGGCCAAATTTTACATACGGGATGTATTTTTCTCACTTGACCGATGTCATAGAAACGTGAAATTTGGCACGGGCATTGATTACGTCATAAATAGGAAAAGCTAATGGGTCCCAACTTGATTCTTCAATTCTCTGCGCAAAAGAATTAGCGTCCAAATTTTACGTACATAATCTAAATCTCTCACTTCACAAAGTCATAGAAACATGAAATTTGCCATAAGCATTGAATATGTCATAAATAGGAAAAGTTAATGGGTCCCAACTCGATTATTCAATTCTAGCGCAAAAGAACTAACGTCCACATTTTACATACAGAATCTAATTCTCTCACTTCGTGGTGTCATAGAAACGTGAAATTTGGCACGCGCATTGATTATGTTATAAATAGGAAAAGCTAATGGGTCCCAACTCGATTGTTCAATTCTATGCACAATAGAATTAGCGTCCAAATTTTACATACGGGATGTATTTTTCTCACTTTCCGGTGTCATAGAAACGTGAAATTTGGCACGGGCATTGATTATGTCATAAATAGGAAAAGCTAATGGGTCCGAACTCGATTGTTCAATTCTAGCGCAAAAGAATTAGCATCCAAATTTTACATACGGAATGTAATTTTCTCACTTTCCGGTGTCATAGAAAAGTGAAATTTGGCACGCGCATTGATTATGTCATAAATAGGAAAAGCTAATGGGTCCCAACTCGATTATTCAATTCTAGCGCAAAAGAATTGGCATCAAAATTTTATGTACATAATCTAAATCTCTCACTTCCTAATGTCATAGAAACGTAAAATTTAGCACGCGCATTGAATATGTCATAAATAGGAAAAGTTAATGGGTCCCAACTCGATTATTCAATTCTAGTACAAAAGAATTAACGTCCAAATTTTACATACGGAATCTAATTCTCTCACTTCTTGGTGTCATAGAAGCATGAAATTTGGAACGGGAATTGATTATGTCATAAATAGGAAAAGCTAATGGGTCCTACCTCGATTATTCAATTCTAAGCGCAAAAGAATTAGAGTCCACATTTTACATACGAAATCCAATTCTCTCACTTCCCGATGTCATAGAAACTTGAAATTTGGCACGGGCATTGGTTATGTCATAAATAGGAAAAGTTAATGGGTCCCAACTCGATTATTCAATTCTAAGTGCAAAAGAATTAGTGTCCAAATTTTACGTATGGAATCTGATTCTCTCACTTCCTGATGTCATTTTATATAAAGGAAATGTCGCATGGTTGCCTCCACGTGGTGTTTCCTGGGTAACGCAGAGAACTATGCAAAATGGTGAACATATGTTTTTTCTGGTATCTCTAAAGTAACCACGACTTCATAAGATTTTCCGTGTGAACACCAGATAAACACCAGTACCAAATTAACTCGGGCGAAGCCAGGTATATCAGCTAGTATATACATATATGTGATCTGTGAAGTCATACTGTTTCTGTACACAGTATGGGTCCTGTGTCCAAAAGTGCATTTAGATGGAATGATTTTCACTCCAAAAATTGTTTAAACAAACAAAAGTGAGCGATAACACTGGGGAACACAATTTTTGATGACTGAGATGTTAGAACTTTTTGGGGGTATTTTGGAATCATAGATTCTGAAAATTACATGAGTTTTTCTGCATCAGGTCTGCTTATCAAGATATGTCTATATAAATGTATACATGTAGACACATTGTTCTTCCATGTATCCCATCATCCACTATACTGTTCTCTCATGTATCCCATCGTCCGCAGTACTGTTCTTCTACGTATCCCATCATCTGCAGTACTGTTCTTCCATGTATCCCATCATCCGCAGTCCTGTTCTTCCATGTATCCCATCATCCGCAGTCCTGTTCTTCCATGTATCCTATCGTCCGCAGTACTGTTCTTCCATGTATCCCATCATCCGCAGTACTGCTTTTCCATGTATCCCATCATCTGCAGTACTGTTCTTCCACGTATCCCATCATCCGCAGTCCTGTTCTTCCATGTATCCCATCGTCTGAAGTAGTGTTCTTCCACGTATCCCGTCATCCGCAGTCCTGTTCTTCCACATATCCCGTCATCCGCAGTCCTGTTCTTTCACGTATCCAATTGTCCGCAGTCCTGTTCTTCCATGTATCCCATCGTACGCAGTCCTGTACTTCCACGTATCCCATCATCCACTATACTGTTCTCTCATGTATCCCATCATTCTCAGTCCTGTTCTTCCATGTATCCCATCGTCCGAAGTACTGTTCTTCCACGTATCCCATCATCCGCAGTCCTGTTCTTCCATGTATCCCATCGTCCGAAGTACTGTTCTTCCACGTATCCTATCGTCCACAGGAATGTTCTCGCAGAAAAATTGTGATCGCCCGCGTGCAACCAGCCTAAATCAGCCACAACTATAGCATACATCATTAGGGCTTTGACAGACAAGCGTGTTTTTGCGCTGAAAAATCCCACCCGCAAAACACAGAGAACAGAACCTATTGATTTCAATGTGCTTATTCTCACTCTTTTTATTGTGCCCAGTGAGGGCTTTGGGTTGGTTTGGTGGGTTGGTCGCAGTCATTGTCGTGGTGTTTAGGATATAACGACCATTAGAGTCTATCTGTTACGGCACTCTGCCCCCCGAGCGCCAGGTGGGGTGCCCTGAACTTCCCGCACCCCACTGTCCCCGCCTACTTGCCCGAAGGGACAAAAGGTTTCGATAACGACTTATAGAAAACCCTGCGAATCCTCCTTTTGCGATTTCCAGAGGACCGGTACCCCTCCTGTCCCACCCTGTATGGCTCAGATACAGACAGATTCTTCCCACTACGCAACTGCATACGAGACCCCACCACTTCTAGACTCTTTTGCACTTCCTTCCATCCCCCCTGCAGCACATCGGTGGCGACATCAGCAGCAGGACAGGCAGACGGGGTGGGAAGGGAAGTCAGGCCACGGGGACTGAGCGCGGTATCAACTGAGCAGAGAGGAAGGGGAGCAAGATGGCTATGGCAGGACGGTCCCCACTGGGTCAGCTCCCCAGTGGCCCAATCGAATTGGGGGTTGTGCAACGCCAGCCACGGCATCCCTAGTACCATGTCTACTGACATTTTCTCCATCACCAGGAATGATAGATCTTCAGAGTGGCGACCCCCCACCGTGCACTGTAACACTGGGGTCCTCCATCGTACCAAGCCCGAAGCAAGAGGGGTAGCATCAATGCTAGCAAAACTAATTGGCGTCTTCAGCGCCACAAATTCAGCCATCAGGGGCTCAATGAGACGCATGCTTATCAGGTTAGCGGCTGCTCCGGAATCAATAAACACCTGCCCTGGGCGGGAGAAGTTCCGGAATCTAACCTGGCACGGTACCAGAAGTCTAGGACGTACCTGTGGTCCTAGGCGATCCTCCCTGCAATTGCCTAGGACTTGGAGTCTTTCTGCCGATTCAGACTGTGGGCGCTGAGGCCTCAGGGGGCAGATTATCACCCGGTGTCCAGCTTTCCCGCAGTAGAGGCAGAGATGATGCAATAAACGAATCCGGCGTCACTCCTTGGGGTCCAGCGGGTCCAGTTCCATAGGCTCGGGAACAGAGACTGGTACGGAAGAGGGGGGGCAGGACAAACGACCTCCCTGACTCTACGGGCCGGTCTATCTTGCTTCCCAGCCCTGAGCCTCCTATCTGCCTTCACCGCTAGCTCCATAGCCTCCTTTAAGGACCCGGGAACGGTATGGGAGATCAACAGTTCTTTAACCGCGTCCGAGAAGCCTTGCAGAAAAACGTCTTTCAGGGCGCTATCGTTCCATGCAGTATCACCCGCATGGCGTCTGAAATTGGAGCAATAATCCTCCACACAAAGACCCCTGCCGCAGCGCCAACAAACGCGAAACCGCCAACCCCGCTCGGTCCGGTTCGTCGAAGATACCCCCGAGTTCCTGGAAAAAGGAGTCCACGGACTGCAGGCAGGAGGAACCCTCGGGGATGGAAAAAGCCCATGTCTGGGCAGAGCCCCGCAGCAGGGACATTATCAGCCCGACCCTCTGAGCCTCCGACCCAGAAGAACGGGGACGCATCCGAAAAAACAGGCGACACGCCTGTCGGAAAACAAAAAACTTGTTCCTCTCCCCAGAAAACACCTCGGGAAGAGGGTACTTGGGTTCTGGGCTGGTTGAGGCGTCCGGCCCCTGCGACACCCCCCGCTGCTCCTGGGCCACCATGCGAGCGGATAAATCTTGGATCACAGGCACCAGGGCCTGCAGCTGGTTCGTGAGGGAACTGATCGCCTCCATGACAAAACAGTTTTTAAGGGCCAGTTATTATGTTACGGCACTCTGCCCCCCGAGCGCCAGGTGGGGTGCCCTGAACTTCCCGCACCCCACTGTCCCTGCCTACTTGCCTCGGCCCTGGCTAACCCCAGGCGGACAACTGGGCGGCGGTCCCTGCTCTGGCTAGGGACCTGGCGACTACCTGCATGGTAACACTATCATTCCAAAGTCAGCTGTGGTCTTAAAGGAGAAAAAAGATCATATAAATATGTATTTTTGCCCTTGGGTTCCTGTAGAGATGACTTTATACAGGTTTCAACAGAATATCTACACTGCTATTAACTAAGTAACTCTGACATCAGCATCTAACATATCAGCGATGATTAGAATGTTTAGCACCATAATGATTCCATTCCGCTGGAGTCCAGTAGGAGCTTCTGGAAGCTGTTTACTTCATTATACTTCTTAAAATAATGCCTTCTGACCCATCTCCACAAGCACATAAAATATTCTGCATAGAGAACAAAGTTGTCCTAGTTGCAAGTGCTCCGTGGGAAGCCAACTGCAGATAAATGAACATAATGGAATATATAATGGATAAAGTAAAGCAATTGTTTAAATATTCACATTACCTCAAACAACATCCTAAGAAATGACAAGGAGTTTTATAGAAGCACTTTACAAACCCCTCCTATCCCTTGGAATGTACAGTATACGTATCTATTTTAAGTTCAGAGCATACGGCCCATAGCAAACCATTTCTGAATGCTCTCCAAGGAGTCAAATCGCCGGGAGGCAGAGATTTTTATCATTTCACAAAACTAAATATAACGAAGGCAAGGACTAAGAAAAGAGACCAAAATACTGTAGTCTTGGGCTAAACAAAATAAAATAGTATTCTGGTTAAACAGACCCAGAAGCTATTAGAATGAAAAACACAGAAAAACTGGATCAGGTGCACTGAGCAGGGGAGTGGAGAGTAGGGGCATAGCGGAGAAAACTTGATTAGCAGCAATGCATTTCCATGCTGAATCGGCAACTTCATCTGGAACACTTTAGCATGGAAACGTTTAGCTGAAACAGTTTAGCTGCTCATAAAGTTTTCCCCACTTCATCCCTACTTTCCGGTCCCCTTCTCAGTATGCCTGAGCCCAATCTTCAGTGTTTCCCCCGATTTGGGGGGAAAAATTTCTTCCCAACTCCATAATGGCAATCAGAATAATCCCTGGATCAACGTTTGAAAGTTCCTACCTGACTGTAAGACCCGGATCAGCAACCCTACTGGGTACCTAATGTCTATATCCTATAATATCATAGCGCTCTAGAAAGACGTCTAGCCCCCTTGAACAATCAATTTTTGTAGGAATTCTTGAAGGCAAATGGCGAACTACCCAAGCATACAGCTGGAGCTGGGAGGGTGTAGTGCCTGGACCTGTCACACTGGCACTTACCAACTCCTGGTCCCAGAGAGAGTTACCGCAGCACAGTAATCCTCAGGATGAGGGGGGTAGTAGTTGTCAAGTCATGACGCCACCATTCCACACACCGGCATTCATACACAGCGGATTAATAACACTAGACAAGTGAATAGTACCTTGGGTCCTCAGGAACGGTTGAGGCCCGGTAAACACTTTACTAGTGACTTTTAAACACGGTACAACAGACTTCAGAAAGCAGAGTTTACAGTGCAGGCAGATTAGAATTATTCAAACAACTTGACATGAAAGTCAATGGCCACAGAATGGCAGTAATGATCACCCAGCTCTCATAGACTTTAGCACGCGTCGTCAGCTAAAGGTGTACCGCTATGCGGTGATCCAGACTTCAGACGGCCGTATTGGAATCATAAACAGACTTAAGATTATCTTCAGAGGTTCGGTAGACTTTTGCCCTGATATTACTTGCGGAAACGTATAGTCATTAGAAGAGGTAGTTACTTACAAAGGCTCTCTGGTAGTAGGACTTTTGGGGAAGAAACATTTAGACTCACTCACTCCCATGCACTTCTGATACGGTTAAGCAGTTTTTCTTTCTTCTCCATCTTCAGCAACATAAGGGCTGATGGTGCCCTCATGCGCCTCTGTGGTAGCAAACCCTCAGATGGTAGATGGGTGCTCCTCAGCAGCCAAGATTGATCTCCTATTCCATCTATACCCCATGCACTACGGGATGCTGTTTCACCTCTTCTATCTTCACCAACATGGGAGCTGATGTGTTAGCTCCGAGAAACCAGGTAAAATGGAACCCTACTCCAACACAGATAGAGGAAGACCCTTTCCCGCTCTCAGACACTTACATTTATCTCCTCACTTGTACCACGTGACACTGTAAGATAGATACATTCAGCAGCAGAGCTGACAGGCAATGATTTTAAGGGAGTTAACCCTTCAGATGCCGCAGCTGTGCAACACACATACAGAGAATAGACATGACAGTTTTGCACAGTGCATCCACATAAGACAGACATGTATACAATGTTATACTCCTTTTACTTTAACTTTCTCTAGCACATATACTTTTTTTTGCATAACCTATGAAACCTTTTCAGTATGAGAGAAAAAAATTTCTACTTTGCAGTCTCTGGTGTGTTGTGAGTCTTTTCCATAAAGTATGAAAAAACATGAAAACTGTGAAAAACAAAACTGAGCAATGTCTCTTACATAGAGTCCTCTTTTATTTAACGGAAGAAATGGGGCTGGATACTGTTGCTCGCCAGGATCACTCCATCTTCCTCGGAGATGGCGATCCAGCCAGTAGGGTAAAAAGGCGCTGCGGAACACTTGTATCCTAGGGTCCTCAAAATCTCGTGCAAAGGGATGCAGCCCTAGGGCATAATCGCACGGGCAGCCCGGGGGATGATGGGGGTAGTCCTCCCCCTAGTAGATTGGCAGTCTACTCGTCCTCGCAGTGGGATCCATTTTTACTTGCCTGGCCAATACTACTTTGGGCCCAGGAGTCTGCGGCTGCAGTCAGCTCCTCCCACTGTGGGCACCAGCAAGTCCATGAAGCAGGGGTAGTCCCCCCCCCAATTGCACCAGGCCAGGGATGTTGTCTTTTTGGCACCAATTGAGTTTGGTGGGAATTTGTTGGCTGGAGTGAGCTTTGGGGAGAACCATTATGATGGGTGCCATCTTGGGTGCGCCAAAGAAAACTTTAACAGTCCATGCAATGTAAAACACTTAAGGTACATGAGGTAGGAACCTGTTCGTGGGATGCCAAGTTTTGCAACAAGCAATTTTTGTAGGCATTCTTGAAGGGAAATGGTGAACTACCCAAGCATACAGCTGGAGCTGGGAGGGTGTAGTGCATGGACCTGTCAGAGTGGCACTTACCAACTCCTGGTCCCGAAAGGGAGTTACCGCAGCAAAGGATAGAGCCAGTAGTCCTCAGAATGAGAGGAGTAGAAGTTGTCAGTTCGTGACGCCACATTTCCATACATTGGCATTCATATGCAGCAAATCAATAAACACTAGACAAGTGTATAGTACCTCGGGTCCTCTGGAATGGGGGAGGCCAAGTAAAACTTTTTTAGTGACTTTTAAACACGATACAACAAACTTTAATAGGCAGAGTTTACAGTGCAGGCAGATTAGTATTATTCAAACAACTTGACATGAAAGTCAGTGGCCACAGAATGGCAGTAATTATCACCCCGCTCCCATAGACTTCAGCACACGTGGGTGTCAGTTAAAGGTTTACCACTACACTGTGATGCAGACTTCAGACGGCCACATAGGAATCATAAACGGATTTAAGATTATTTCATAAAAGAGATTTAGTAGACTTCTGCACTGATATAAGTTGTAGAAATGTATAGTCACTAAAACAGGTAGTTACTTACAATGGCTCTCCTGTAATAAGACTTTTGGGGAAGAAGCATTTAGACTCACTCACTCCCATGCGCTTCTCACATGGTTAGGCGGTCTTTCCATCTCCTCCATCTTCAGCGACATAAGGTCTGATGGTGCCCTCATGCGCCTCTGTGGTAGCAAACCCTCGGATGGTAGATGGGTGCTCCTCAGCAGCCAAGATCGATCTCCTATTCCATCCACACTCCATGCGCTACAGGATGCTGTTCCACCTCTTCCATCTTCACCAACATGGGAGCTGATGGTGCTCCCATGCGGCTCAGTGTTAGCTCCGAACAGCAGGTAAGATGGAACTCTGCTCCAACACAGATAGAGGAAGAACCTTTCCCACTCTCAGACACTCACATTTATGTCCTCACTTGTACCACATGACACAGAAAGATAGATACATTCAACATGCAGCAAAGCTCACAGGCATTGATTTTAAGGGAGTGCAAGACACATACAGAAAAAGAGACATGACAGTTTTGCACAGTGCATCTACACAAGACAGACATGTATGACAGTTATGGAGGGGTCCAGACAGTACACCCTCTTAAACTCTTCTATGAATTTTGCCATCACCACGTCCTTAGGCAGAGAGTTCCACAGTGTCACTGCTCTTACAGTGAAGAACCCCCTTTTGTGTTGGTGATGAAGGATATGTTGAATATTAACTATGCGCAAGAAAAATAGACCACCCCCTAACTTTCTTGCACATAGTTTTTATTCATGCAAGGAAAGATAGCTTATTTATTTTCCCTGTGCGATAGCACAAATTTTTAACATTAAGGAAAAAAGGCTTTTGACTAGTACATGCGCAAATAAGCTTCATACCGACAAGTGTATTTGCGCATGCGCCCATCTCAAGAGCACCTTAGGTATTTGTGTATGTACCAGTCAAAAGTCTTTTTTTTTAACCTTCAAATTTTGTGCAATTGCACGCGAAAAAAATAAAAAGCTGTAAAATATGGCAAGACCTATCTTTTTTCGCACGTGTAGAAACTTTTTGTAGACGTGATTTTTCACGGCCGCAAAATGTTCCCAAAATACGACCATCTATTGGAGCCCATAGTGCAAAAACAGATGGCCGTATGGGCGACTATGCTCGCCGCTATGGAGCATAGTTGCACATGAACTCTTATTTTCTTCTCAGGCTGTTCAAACCCCGCGGCATAGTGCATGAGTTTGAAAACAGTAGGATGATAGGCCTTACCCTATCTGTCCCGCATGTAGTATTAACCTGGAGCGAGAATGCCGAAACCATCAAAATCAATGGCTTCGCTTTGTCCCATTATGCAACTGTGATTATCACGCTCGCATAATGGGACAAAGACATGCCCATGTGAAGAAGCCCTTAAAGTTTAGGTTAAGGGCTCCTTCACTCTGGCGATCGCGATATCGCCGTGAGAAAATAGTGACAAAATTGCAATTTTGCTCATGAGATGTCTGAGTGGCAGTGATGCCACTTGCAATTTTCTTTACAGATCTGCAGTTACCCCCCCCCCCCAGCACCCTTGAACTTTTCGTAATTGCTTGCAGAGACAGAATTTTAACTCAATGTATATTCCAAAGTATTAACACTCTGACATATTTTTACATTAGTATAAAAATTTTTAATTCACCCACTTAAAGGCTTTTTGGAAAATATGTCAATAATTATTAAAAGGGTTTTCGGGGACATGAAAAAAGTTAAAGGGGATTAAAGTAAAAAAAAATTGAATATTCACCTATTCTGACACTCCAAGTCTAGTGCTGCAGCCCTGATGTGCGCCGCATGGAATTTAGAAGTAGCCTTGTAGTTCATTGTGTACTGCTCAGCCACTCACAAGCTTCAGTTGTGATTCTTCTATGGCTGCTGAAGATTGTGACTGGTGAGAGTCATGTGCACGACGAACGGCGCTTGACCCCCCCCCCCCCCCCGCTTTCCCCTCCTTCGCGGCTTCTTCCATGTTCTGTGTGGCGAGCTGCAGTGCTGAATGGGAAACCACGGGAATAGATAAGTATTTAGTTTTATTCCATTTATTTTATTTCAGAAAAACCCTCTAACAAACTGTCCTAACGCTGCCCGTTCCTCTGATATCCTCTGTCCAGGCATCAATTTTGGTTGCTTGCACGCTTTTCAGGATATATGGAAAAAGCTAATGACATTCTTAAGATTTCAGTTTCATAGAAATCTCCAGATAAACTACACTGTATACAATTTCACAATCTGCCTAAGCAGCAAATAGTGAAGCTTTTGTTTTTAGTTTACAATCTGTCATCTCCTTAAAGTTTAAAGGTAGATGTTCTTCTCCATGAGATTTGGTACATGACATTTTAGATGCTCCTTAATCATAAGAAACTGCATGTCTGCCTTGACAAATTGAATTTGTAGTCTGTTGCAAAGAAACATGTAGAAGAATTTTCAATGTTATGCAACACATTTTAGTGAAAGAATAGAAATGAACAGAATAGAATAATAATCTTCAATGTGCAAACTCACTAAGAATATATATATATATATATCCATGCCATATACTTAACCACATAAAGGCTATGAAAACCTTTGTTCATGAAAAATCAATACACAAATATCTTACTAAGTTCCTACCGAAAAAATATACACTTATGGCCGCCTGCAGACGAGCGGAAATCCCGCCGCGGGATTTCCCGCGGGATTTCCGCCGCTGAAAGTCTGCATAGGAGTGCATTACAATACGCACTCCTATGCAGACGGCCGTGGTTTGGCCGCGCGAAATCTCGCGCGGCAAACAAACCGCGGCATGTTCTAATTTTCTGCGGGGCACGCACTCACCTGGCCGCCGGCTCCGGTCTGCGCATGCGCCGGCTGCGCGGCAGCCGGCACATCAAAGAGCCGGGGCCGCCAGGCGCGGGTGAGTACGCGCTCGTCCCTGCAGGCTCTGGGGTCGGATCGCGCGGCGAGATTTCTCGCTGCCGGATCCGACCCGCTCGTCTGCAGGCGGCCTATCTGTGTTTTTTTTTCACTGAGTTTTCCTTCTCATGCATTTAGAAAGCCTTATATTTGGTTTGTTGGCTTTCCTACATTCAAGTTTCTGGCTTGGGGACTGATTAGTCAGAGGCTGTGTAGCATCACCACGCCCACTCAATACTACACAGCTATCTCCTAGTCTATTTCATCCTCTCTCTGAGTAGCTGCAGATCTATTCCCCCTCACTGCTCATAAGAGTAGAACATTCCCCAGAACTCTGTAATAGTAACTTTCTTTGCTGTCTGTCCTTCTGATCTCCTCCACTATCCACCGGCCATGTCATACAGACCTCTGTAATAGCTCAATGCAAAGGCACAAATGCACATTCACAACAGGGGAGAAGGCTAGGGAAAGAGTTTACTCTGACTGACAGAATTTGCTGAGATATCAGTCTGCAGTCTGCAGTGCTTTGGAAAATAATACAGACATAGAAATCAAACAAGCAAACATTTTTTTAATGAAAAACAAGACTCCAGCTACAACAATGGTGATCACTGAGAACAGTGATCCTCGCTGTTAACCACCTACATGCCACAATCAATGTACATCATGGCATGTAAAGGGTTCACAGAGAGAGCGCACTCTGTCTGTGATGTCATTGGCTCTCCGTGATGTAACTGAATGCCAGACACTGGTGTCCCGGCCTGCCATAATCTATGATCACTATTGTAAGCGATAAGGCATTGCAGTATAGAAGTACTGCAATGCATTATCATAGCAATCATAGCTTTTATGGTTCAAATCCCTTACAGAGGCATACCAAATGTAATAGAAAAAAATGTAATAAAAAAAAACACCTTTTTTGACACTTTCACATTTGTATAAAAAGAAAAACTAAAAATCCCACATATTTGGTATCATCATATCTATAATGACCTGTACAACAAATTGAGCACACTACTGATCCTGCACAGTAACCCCGCTCCCTCCCAAAGAATGGAGGGAAAATGCTTATTTTGTTCATTTTGCTTCCCAAAAAATGCAATAAAAGTGATCAAAAAATCTGCATGTACCCCAAAATGGTACCAATAATAACCACAGCTCGTCACACATAAAACAAGCCCTCACAGAGCTCCGTTTATGGAAAAATAAAAATGTTATGGGGCTTTGAATGATTTAATGTAAAGGAAAAAAATAATTTCTGGAAAAAAGTGTTTTTATTGTGCAAAAGTGGAAAAACCTGATAAAAAAAACCAACTTTACTATTCTCGTAATTGTATCAGTCTGCAGAAAGATGTATCATGTCATTTATGCTGCATGATTAACGCTGTCAAAAAACCCCCAAAAAATAAAAACAGAATTGCTGTGCTTTCTCTCCTTGCCCTTCAAAAAATTTTTACACGTTTTACAATATATTATTTGCACCCAAAAATGGTACCAATATAAACTACAGTCGATAGAAAAATAAAAAAGTTATGGCTTTTGAAAGTATAGATGAAAATACCCCCAAAACAATGAGTCTTTGTGGCCAAAATAGGCCGTGCCCTAAGATTAAGGATGTAATCTGGTTGGTACTTAATAATATTTTTATTTTTTAAAGTTTTTTTTCATCTCCGTTTTGGAAAAGCCATAGGTTTTTAATATTTGCTATTGACAAAGTCATGTGAGAGCTAGATTTTTATTTGATGATTTGTATTTTTTAATAACACCATTTTGGGGTACACATAATGAATTGTATAATTGTGGTTGTGTAATAACTGGGTGTGGATGTCTCCAGCCAGCCAATCTCCACTGGTCTGCTTCCCGCGAGTCTAGTATGCAGTTCACTGTCCCGGACCCTTTGGTGTTCATAATGATCAGACTGACCGTTTGCATCTGACCCCTGAGGTATGTACCTGTGTTTTATTCCCATCCTACGGGTGGCTTCACACAAGTGTGTTTTTGTACGTACATAGGTGCGTACATAAGTGTAAAAACAAGCGTGAATGCCGGTATGTGCATTGTTTTCAACGGAGCCGCTGCTGCTGCCGGCACCCCTGCATTGTTTTTCAGGGAAGGGCTCATATGTAAAGAATTTTAGTGTAAAAAAATAAATAAATAAAAAATAAACTTACCTGTCCACCGCTGCCATGTCCCCCACGGGGATGAAGAACACATCTGCTGCATGCGGCAGATGTTTCCTTCATCTCCGCTAGTAAAAAGAATTCCCTGCTGCTACATCTGCCATATCTGTGACATATGCAGCAGAGGAATTCTTCAATTCTCTACCGCAGCTGTCACACATGTCAGCTGCGGTAGAGGATTCTGCTGCTGGCACCCGTCAATTGATTTAAAGCCCTTCCCTGAAAATCCAGTAAAAGTGCTCCCCAAATGAATGATGGGCGAGAGCTGCCTGTGATTGGCTGAGCACCTCAGCCAATCACATTCAGCTCTTTCAGCAGGCAGGGATTTTAAATCCCTGCCTGCTGATAGATCAGCACCATATAGCAGGGGACAGCAGGAGAAGACATAGCTGAGCCCCGGCAGCTGAAGCAAGGTGATAATCTACTTTTTCTGTTTTTTATAGCACTTTTACTGGATTTTCAGGGAAGAGCTTATATTTAAAGCCCTTCCCTGAAATCATTTGATGGGGTGCCAGCAGCAGAATCCTCTACCGCAGCTGTCATATGTGACAGCTGTGGTAGAGAATTAAAGAATTCCTCTGCTGTATCTGTCACAGATGTGGCAGATGTAGCAGCAGGGAATTTTTTCTACTAGTGGGATGAAGGAAACATCATGTGTTCTTCATCGACGCAGTAGACACAGCAACGATGGACAGGTAAGTTTATAATTTTTTTCACAATAAAATTTTTGTTTTTCAGGGAAGGGCTTATATGTAAAGCCCTTCCCTAAAAAATGCAGGGATGCCGACAGACCGTTGTTTTCTATCTTTGCAAGCACACGCCTCTAAAGTACGGACATGTGGACACACCATAGTGAATGCATTGGGGCTAATAGACGTGTGTTTTTGTGCGTGCGTATGCACACACAAAATACACGCTCGTCTGGAGCCACCCTACCTGACACGTTTGAGTCCGAAATAGGACTATATGGATGAGACCTATGCAACGTTTCTGTCAGTAGGAAGGGTTGCCATCTCTATTCGCCCTGAACTTGTGCACTCTTTTCGCAGACTTCTGTGACTGAGGCCAATTGTGTAAGGCGCAGAGGTTCTGTTTAGAGGTGCACAATTTGTTATTCCTTCCTATTTGTCATCTTTGCCTTGGTGTCAGGGCCATTTTAGATAAGTCCTGTACACGTGCGTGGTTTGAAGGAGTTCCTAAAAAATTTTTTATGCCTTCAGGCCTCATGTCGACGGGAAAAATGTGGCCCGTGTGGATATATAACGCAGATTTCCGCAGCGGATGCAGTGCGGATGAATGTAAATTCCTTTTTTTTTCATACGGGAGATCGATTGAGCTATGAGCTCCCGCACGCATGATCCCTTTAAAATATCAACCACGGCTATTTATATAACCGCAGGTGGTCAATGAATTCCTATGGGAAATTTTACTTGCGGATCACGCACACGGGTGATCCGCTGCGGATTATAAAATATATTTTCCCCGTGGACATGAGGCCTAAGGGTCCAGAGGCCCCTTTTTTAAAGAGGAGGTAGTGTCAGGCTGTACATGCTGGGACCTGTTGTTCTACAAATTTCCAGGAGCACGCTTTCAGAGGTGCAGAATAATTGTGCTGGCTGGGTGTGGATGTCACCAGCCAGCCAATCTTTATATAAGGAAGCTGGTATCACTCCATTTAGAGCTAGGTGTTATGCATGTTGGTCTGAAGTGTTTTTCTCTCCCACCCCTGAGGAAGGTTTGGACACCTGTTGTCCCCATCTACATTTTATGCAGACCCACTCGCCCTTCCCCTGTTACAAGTGCGGTCTCCAGACGTCTGATGCCTCGTATGGTCAGATGGGTGATTCCTGACACGGTTCCCTTTATATCAGCACGGTGGCTGACTCTCTTCCCCTTGGTGTGAGGACACTTGAGTTAGCTATAGTTTGATATCTGTATGTATGAGAGAGTTCTGAGTGGAGTCCGGTTCGGTGGCCTGAACAGTGAAGTGTTCTCTGTCTGTGCAGGTGGCCGGACATGTGGTGTGAACTGCCTGTTCTGGGTTACATGCAATTCCTGGTGTGTTGGCGTGAACTGAGTCCTGTCCTGCTGTGGATTTGTTTACCATCTTTGGGCAAGTTAGGTTCCAGCACAGGGTCATCCTTATCAGAACGATCGCCCTGCTTGCAGGCAGGTTTCTATGGATAGTTGTCTCCAGTAGAAACCCGCGAGACAAAGAGGACCGACCCTTGATGTCGGCTAACAGGCTTGAGTGACTTGGCCAATCCACGAACTAATACCTCGTATTTATTACAGCATTTCAATCCGGTTATACATGCGGTTGTGATGGGTTTGTGTATTGAGTGAGGAAGGAAGGATGGATGTAACAGAATCTACACATCTCAGGTAAAAGGTATATGTGGCAGATTGGACAGCCATGTCGTTTACACCAGTTCTTTGCGTGTGGGTTGTGCCTTTGTCCTGTTTCTCCTCCTTGTCTGTCATACATGCTTCTGTGTTAGGCCCGTATGGATAAGTCCTGTACGTCGTTTTGTCAGTCTTTGGTTTACGTCTGTCCCCGAGTCCTGTTGGTAGTTCTACAGTGCGCTGTCCCTTGGTGTTCCGTGTGCGCATTTGCAATAACTCTGCGGGTGACAGATCCAACGCTTCTGTGCTGAGGCTTAGTGTGCCTGGTGGATGTAACAGAAGCACAGAATATGTTAATTCTTACCTTAGCTCTAATTTGGTTAAGGACACAAATTTTCATGAAACTAAATCAATACAATATTTCAACATAATATCACATTTTTTTTTTAAACAAAAAGCTGGTTATCCCATAACACATACCAGGGGTTGGACAAAAATATGGAAACGCCATATAAAATGCATGCCTTAAAAACGATCTCTACATGCCTTATTGAAATATGATTTATAATGCCATGTAATTTAAGTGCAGGTAATATAACACAGATACCGCCGGGCAGAAGTGAACATCTGCCAGAGCAACAAGGTTCAATTGGTCAGGGGTTTGAGCCACTGCTGATACTGTGTGACTGTGTAGGGACACATCCTCTATGACCAGGACAATGGCAATGCCCAGTTGTTGGTTTTATTCATAAATTTCTAGGAGCAATAACAGAGGAATAGAAGGACGCAGGTCCTAAGATAATGTACGTGACATGCTCTATTTTTGTACACATTTGCCTACCCAAGGCACCATAGAGGGTGGGAAAATGTGCACCCCGTCTGCACGATTTATGCACTGAACTGTAATTAATAACAGTTGGCTAGTTCACGCCAAAAATTGAGCCCAAATTTCGAGAAAATTTTCAGCAGTTTTAATGCAATTTAGGCTATGCCCTTTTGGAAGAACTTCCCAAGCTTGTAAAAGCACGGGATACCAGTGACGCGGTCATGGAAGACAGTTTTCTGCTGTGATTTGCTCCAAAAAACTATTGTATTTTGAATAGTACATAAGCACCTATGTGTTTCATTTGGCACCTATTTTATGTGTTTGTCATGTTTCATTCTTACTCTACGTTTTCTTGCCTTTTCCCTGAGTGCTGGTACTCTTTTTGTTCCTCCTCTCCTGATATACTCTTAGGCTGGGTTCACATCGGCGAAATTGCCGCAGAATTTCCGTGTGGATTTTCTGCACAGAAATTCCGCCGGCATTTTTAAACCTGAGACTTAGCAGCAACGTGGATGAGATTTGCAAAAATCTTGATCCCACGCTACCGACAGTCCGCTGCAACATGTTAATTGTATCGCCGGGCTCTCTACTCTCTATGGATTTCCGCAGCGGAATACAAGTGGAAAAGCTGCATCAAACCCACGCCAAATGGCATGGGTTTTGAAGCAGCTTTTCTGCTGCTGAAAACTCGCTGAATTTCCGTGTGGTCCCACTGCGGTGATTCTGCCGGAGTTCCGTCCTGTGGGAACCCAGCTTTGTAGGGAAATCCCTTACTGAGGACCCCTTCTACCAGCCAGAATTGAGGGCAGCTAACAATTAACACTTAACTTAGGGTTTCTTCAAACTACCGTGTTTGCACATTCAAAATCTGCGTGCGGCAAAAAAAGAAATTAGAACCCATTGATTTTAATGGGCTTGTTCTTAGGAGTGCATTTTGCATGCAGATTTTATGCACACAGAAAAAAGTAGGTCCAGCTCTATTATCCTGCGTTCTGCGCAACAAGGGCCCAATAGACCTCTATGGAATGTGCGCAAAAACACAAGGGGAGGCATGAAACACTGAGCAAAATGCAATAAAAAGCACACGTCTGGACCTCATTAGGCTTAAATAGCCATTTCATCCACAGAATGGGTGTGTTGTGCGTGCGTATGAACTGGCCCTGCTTGCGCAAAATGTACAGTTCTATCCGCAGACACGTGCACAAATGTACCTCAGTCAACCTCGTTTATGTGCAAATACATTGTTCTCCAGCAAAGGTTTTTGTGCAAATGCTCTTGTGAAGCCGTCCTTAGGTCTCATGCGATTTCACACTGGCCACTTGCGGCAAAAATCGCAAAAGTGATTAATTAGCGTTTTCTCGCTTTTTCACACGAGCGTATTGTGTGAAATATATCACTGGAGCACAAAATTCCGTTAGTTGGGAGAATGACTTCTAATAACTTAAATACCTACAATACAGCCAGCTGTCTTTTTTTCCGAGCGCCGGACTCAGGTAAACTCCCACCCTTCCTTTTTTTTTCAGCACCCATAAGAATCTATGGGAGCCTCTAGAATTTTTGGCAAAAGATAGGTCATACCCTATCGTTTGACCCTAGAGCTCATTCACGAGGGGGATTTGTGCAGCTAACTTACATGGACAAAAAAAGTGTGACTATTAGAACCAATGGATTCCTATGAAAACGTTTAGATGAAGAAATTTTAGCCGCACCCAAAAAAATCACCCAAAAAAAGTATTCCATGTGAGGCCTGACAAGTGCCTTATATTGTGGGAGGATAATGTTCTCGTCCCTTGCCCCTATACCCCTTTTAATGCACCCCAAAATTTTATTAGCTTTTGCAGCAGCTGACTGGCATTGGTTACTCCAGTTTAATCTACAATCCACTAGTACCCCCAGGTCTTTTTCCATATCACTTTCCCTAGCAGTACCCCATTTAGTGTATATTGGTGACAGCCGTTTCTCCTGCCCATGTGCATAACCTTACATTTATCAAGACTGAACTTCATTTGCCATTTTTCTGCCCAAGCCCCCAGCTTATCTAGACCCATTTGTAGCCGCACATTGTCCTCTGTTGTATTGATTATCTTGTATAATTTTGTATCATCTGCAAATATTGATACTTTACTGTGCCGTCCTTCTATCAGGTCATTGATAAATATATTGAACAAAATATTGAACCCTGTGGCACCCCACTAGCAACGGTAGCCCAATCAGAGTACGAACTATTTATTACCACCCTCTGCTTTCTATCTCTAAGCCAATTCTTTACCCAGATACACGTTTTCGCCCACACCGAACTGTCGCATTTATATATTAGCCTATTATGCGGCACGGTGTCATATGCTTCAGAGAAATCCAGATATACAAAATCGATAGACTCTCCCAGGTCCAGCCAAGAGCTTACTTCATCGTAGAAGCTGATCAGATTTGTCTGACATGATCAACCCTTCATGAATCCATGCTGGTGAGGAGCTATTCCATTGTTCTCCTTGAGGTATTCTTCGATGGCGTCTCTCAGAAATCTCTCAAATATTTTTCCAGTTACTGAAGTGAGACTTACCGGCCTGTAGTTACCAGGCTCACTTTTGGCCCCTTTTTGTAAATTGGCACCACATTGGCAATGTGCCAATCCAATGGTACAACCCCAGTCTTGATAGTATCGATAAATATTAGATATAGTGGCCTAGATATCACATCACTTAGTTCCCTTAAAACCCTTGGGTGTATTCCATCTGGGCCTGGCGATTTATCGATTTTAGTCTTTTTTAAACTGTTTCGCACCTCCTCCTGAGTTAGGTGTGAGATATTTTCCTTTTCGTTTGTGAATACGCTTGAAAAGAAACAATTTAATAGGTTTGCCTTCCCTCCATCATCTTCAATGATTTCCCCTGCATTATTTGTTAAAGGGCCAGTGCTCTCAGTGCAAATCCTTTTGCTGTTAATTTAGTTGAAGAATAGTTTTGGGATGTTTTTGCTCTCTTTGGTGATCAGTCTTTCTGCCTCCTCCTTAGCAAATTTGATCTTATCTTTGCATATTTAGTTTTTTTTTCCTGTACGATTTTAGCGCTTCTTCACTACCTTCTTGCTTTAGTAGTTTGAACGCTTTCTTTTTTTCATTTATTGCCCCTCTTACCGTCTTGTCGAGCCACATTGGTTTCCTTTTAGTTGAGATTCTTTTATTTTTAAAGGGAATGAACTGCTCACATGAGGTGATTAGGATCCTTTTAAACTTTTCCCATTTGTCCTTTGTACTGATATTTTTGAGGATATTGTCTCAATTAATGTTACCGATAGTAGTTCTAAGCTGATCAAATTTTGCTTTATTAAAGTTTAGTTTATTTGTCGCTCCCTGATAAGGCTTCTTATTGAATGACAGCTGGAAGTTGATTATATTGTGGTCACTGTTCCCCAAGTGCCCCTCAACCTGTACCCCCATTATTCGGTCTGGTTTGTTAGTTAGTACTAAGTCCAGAATGGCACTCCCTTTCGTTGGTTCCCCCACAAGTTGCGTAAGGTAGTTATCTTTAATTGTTCTCAGGAACTTATCATCCCTATGAGATTTGCAGGTTTCGTTTTCCCATGTTATATCCGGATAATTAAAGTCCCCCATGATAATTACTTTGTTGCGCTTTGACACCTCTTCTATCTGCCTTAATAGTAAGGTTTCAGTTTCTTCTGTTGCTTTTGGTGGTCTATAGAAAACTCCTATCAAGATTTTGTTATTTTTTCCCCCTGTATTTCTACCCATAGAGATTCCACATGTTCATCTCCTGCCTTATGTCCTCCTGTAGTCTCGGCACTAAGTACGATTTAACATACAGACATACCCCTCCACCTTTCTGGTTTCCACGGTCTCTTCTGAAGTGATTGTAACCCTGTAAATTCACCGCCCAATTGCACTTATCATCAAGCCATGATTCCGTTATTCCAACTATGTCATAGTTTTCATCGGTCATTCTCGCTTCGAGCTCACCCACTTTGCCGATCAGACTTCTTGCATTCGTGGTCATACAATTTATACAGTTTTTTTTTGTTCTTTAAATTCATTTTGTTACTAATGGTACTATCGGCTGATCTGTCAGTTCTAACTTTACTAACCCCACCCCCTGCCCGACCCCCATTCTCATAACTTAGACCCAGGGCACTAGCTTCACTGACTACCCCCTTATTTCTCTTTTTGCCCTCCCCCCTAGTCCCTAGTTTAAACATTCCTCCAGCCTTCTAACCATCTTCTCCCCCAGCACAGCTAGACACTATAAGTCATTAGGAAGATTTCTATCGACCGAAGGAATTTCGAACAGCGGTACATTTTTTCTTCAACACACAGCTCTTGATCGTGATAATGCGCGAATTTTACGCTAATGCGGCTTGGGACTCATTCATGTGATTTTTAGTGCAGCTATCTTCAGCTATCTTTTCACGCCCGTGTGAATGAGCCCTCAGTCTGATTTCACTTCTGGCTTATTCAGTTCAATGGCTACATGTACTAAAGACCATCAGCCCCGCTTACCCTTTATGTAGTGCTTCCGGCGTGTGGATCTAATATGGACTTGAGCCACATGCAAAAATGAACTTGCTGATTCAGCTCAAAAGAGATGTTACTTAAAATCTATATCTTTATGAAGCAAATTAAAAGATACACCTGCTGGTGACCCACGAAGAGCCTCCAACACATTTCATGTGCAATATACATCCTTAGCCATGGCATATAGCAGGATTATGGCATATGATGTCAGTTTGCATCTGCTGTGATGTAGATCACCATGTCCATTCCTACATGTACAACTACATTCGCCTTGTAGCGGCGCCTGCAGAGTAATGAGTAGCCGACGGCAACGTCCCCCAGCAGCATGACTGGACCTGCGGCTATCATCTCAGCACTGTGGTAGCTCTTTGTCTTATTCGATATCTGCTACATTTTGAATCATCGGTCAGAAAAGGCTAATTTGCCTGATCTTGGGAATGTGCTACTGCATTACACAAGAGTAAACAGCCCAGAGCAGACAGGGCACATATACATCTAATTCTACTGGGCGAGGATATAGAGAAATCTAATAATAAGAGGGGACGGTGTGGGATACTGGTTAACTAAATAGAGGAGTAAAACTTTCAGAGGTAATGATATTAGAAGCTAAAATGATGCAGCTGAAACAAGGATGAATCTACTGCAGGGTCAGGATCAGGAATGGAAATTATACAAACTGGGAATGCAGAAGTCCAGGCTACGTAATAAATATTGTGTCATTTCCTCTGGTGACCACTATGAGGCAGCAGTGCTCCAGAAGTATAGTACAAATGTCAGTTTTGCCATTTATCTCTATAACAATATTACATCTTGACTTTTCCTAAAGCTCAGTAGTTGTCAGATGTCCAGTTATTAAATATTTGTCACATTGAATGGTTTCTTATGCCTAAATGTTACAAAGAAAATAAAAACAAATACAACTTTTTGAATTGTTGTTACATTTATTAATAGAGGTTTTTGAACCACATTATTTTTTTTTTTACAAACAGCTTGCGATGGGAAATCATCAGCGGTGCACAACATGCGGCCTGGGGAGCACAATGCCATTCTGTGTGGACTCAATGATCTGGACACAGAAATATCTATCGTGACAAGTACTAAGGGTGCACTGTGTAGTCATGTCTGGGTCCACTATATATTAGGAGAAGTACTAAGGGTGCACTGTGTAGTCATATCTGGGTCACCTATATATTAGAACAAGTACTAAGGGTACACTGTGTAGCCATGTGTGGGTCCCCTATATATTAGGACAAGTATTAAGAGTGCACTATGTAGCCATGTCTGGCTCCCCTATATATTAGGACAAGTTCTAAGGGTGCACTGTGTAGCCATGTCTGTTCCCTATATATTAGGACAAGTACTAAGGATGCACTGTGTAGTCATGTCTGGGTCCTTATATTTTAGGACAAATGCTAAGGATCCACTGTGTAGCCATGCCAGGGGCCCCTATATATTAGGACAAGTACTAACGGTGCACTGTGTAGCCATGTCTGGGTCCCCTATATATAAGGACAAGTACTAACGGTGCACTGTGTAGCCATGTTTGGTTCCCCTATATATTAGGACAAGTACTAGCGGTGCACTATGTAGTCATGTCTGGGTCCCCTTTATATCTTTACATATAAAGGGGGAAAAGCACTGACTGACTGACCCACTGACCGACTCGCCACTAAAACTCTAACTTCCCAGTGTCGTACAAACATGAAATTTGGCAGGAAAATTCTATAGGTCCTACATAGGAAAAGCAAAGAGGTCACAACTTGATTATTCAATGCTAAGTGCAAAAGTATTGGCACCCCTATGTAATGTACCTAATCTAATTCTCTATCTTCCCGGTGTCGTACAAACATGAAATTTGGCAGGAGCATTCTTTAGGTCCTAAATAGGAAAAGTAGAGGGGTCACAACTTGATTTTTCAATGCTAATTACAAAAGTAAGTGTACCCCTATGTAATGTAACTTCCCGATGTCGTACAAGTGTGCAATTTGACACGAGCATTCTTTTTGTCCTAAATAGGATAGGTAAAGGGGTCACTACTCAATTATTTACTGCTAAGTGCACCTCTAATGTAACTTCCCGGTGTTGTACAAGCTTGACATTTGGCACAACAATCTAACTGACCTCTGTGGGCATATACTGAGGAGAATCAACCTCACCTGTATGTGTATATACTGAGAAAAATCTAACTGACCTCTGTGTGTTTATATTGAAAGGCTGTAAAGTACATAAGGAAGTGGCCATGGACTGCAGGGATGGAGCATGCCTTTAAGGCTAAGAAAGGGCTGCAACCTCTAGTCTGGGGGTAAGTTTTAATGAAATGGGGCATTACCTTTAAGAGTAGAAAGTGAGGAGAATGGGAGGGGTGGCACATTCTGCAGTGGGAAATTGGTACATGCAGCCTGAGGGGAATCTAACGCTCCTCTATGTATATGCATATTTTATTCCTTGGTTTCCCTGAAGTAACCACAACAGCATAAAATTTTCAGTGCAAACAAAAGGTAAAAACCTGTACCAAGTTAACTCGGGCAAAGCCGGATATATCAGCTAGTTAAGATAATAAAATCTCTTGATTCATTTGACACTCCAGAAATGTGTATATGAGTTAGAGCAACTGTATATGCAGGCAGCTCTCTCCACTGTAGTTTATAGAATTTATGAAACGTCAGGCCGTTAGCTCGACATCCATCATCTACAATGGAGGTAGCCACATGCATTATCCCCTCTTCTCTGGATTGCTGATTGTGGGGGAAGGTGTCCCCCATTGTCCCAATAGGTGGGAGTACTGGAAGTGGAACTTTGAATTATTATGGCATATACATAGGATATAACATTAATGTCTCAGATGTAAATACCCTTGCAGCCCTTTGAAGTGGTTCAGTATATACATAGTAACATAGTAACATAGTTCGTTAGGCTGAATGAAGACAATGTCCATCTAGTCCAGCCTGTCTATCCTCCTGTGTTGATCCAGAGGAAGGCAAAAAACCCCAAGGGCAGAAGCTAGATTTCCCCTTTTGGGGAAAAAATTCCTTCCCGACTCCCTAATGGCAATCAGACTGTTCCCTGGATCAACGCCTAATAGTTCCTACCTGCCTGTATACCCGGATTAACAATTAACCTAAGATTTATATCCTATAATATCCTTCCTCTCCAGAAAGACATCAAGTCCCCTTTTAAACTCCTCTATGGATTTTGCCATCACCACTTCCTCCGGCAGAGAGTTCCACAGTCTAACTGCTCTTACAGTAAAGAATCCCCTTCTATGTTGGTGATGAAACCTACTTTCCTCTAATCGTAGCGGATGCCCTCTTGTTACGGTCGCAGTCCTGGGTATAAACAGATCATGGGAGAGATCCTTGTATTGTCCCCTCATGTATTTGTACATAGTTATTTGATCACCCCTTAGCCGTCTTTTTTCTAGAGTAAATAATCCCAATTTTGATAGCCCCTCTGGGTATTCCAGTCCTCTCATTGCATGTATTAGTTTAGTTGCCCTTCTTTGAACCCCCTCAAGCACTGTAACATCTTTCCTGAGCACCGGTGTCCAGAATTGTACGCAGTATTCCATGTGAGGACTGACAAGTGCCTTATATAATGGAAGGATAATGTTCTCGTCCTTCGCCCCTATACCTCTTTTAATGCACCCCAAGACTTTATTTGCCTTTGCAGCAGCTGACTGGCATTGGTTACTCCAGTTTAGTCTATTATCCACTAATACCCCCAGATCCTTTTCCATATCACTTTTCCCCAGCGGTACCCCATTAAGTGAATATTGGTGACATCCGTTTCTCCTGCCCATGTGCATAGTCTTACATTTTTCAACATTGAACTTCATTTGCCATTTTTCTGCCCAAGACCCCAGCTTATCCAGGTCCGTTTGTAGTCGCACATTGTCCTCCGAGGCATTAATTATATTGTATAATTTTGTGTCATCTGCAAATATTGATATTTTGCTGTGCAGTCCCTCTATCAGGTCATTGATAAATAGGTTGAACAGAGTGGGGCCTAATACTGAACCCTGTGGCACCCCGCTAGTGACTGTGGTCCAATCAGAGTACGATTTATTACCACCCTCTGCTTTCTATCATTGAGCCAATTTTTTACCCACTTACACACGTTTTCGCCCAGTCCGAGCTGCCTCATTTTGTATATTAGCCTATTATGTGGCATGGTGTCAAAGGCTTTAGAGAAGTCCAGATATATGGCAATGTGGTTGTGAACCCCTGGTTTAGATGTTTGAAAAAAATTGGAAAAGGTCTTCCTTCTCCAGCTTGGAATTATATGTAGGCTAAAACAGGATACAGGATAAAGTTGAAGCCTTTAAAACTACTTATATACTGGATTCAAAGGGGTTACTGATATATGCCTGGTAATATTCTATTGTAGATGAAGTGTGATTGTTCTCAGTGAGAGAAACCAAGTATTCTTGTAGATATGATTAGAGATGAGCGAACACCAAAATGTTCGGGTGTTCGTTATTCGGAACGAACTTCCCGTGATGCTCGAGGGTTCGTTTCGAACAACGAACCCCATTGAAGTCAATGGGCGACCAGAACATTTTTGTATTTCGCCGATGCTCGCTAAGGTTTTCATGTGTGAAAATCTGGGCAATTCAGGAAAGTGATGGGAATGACACAGTGACGGATAGGGCAGGCGAGGGGCTACGTGTTGGGCTGCATCTCAAGTTCACAGGTCCCACTATTAAGCCACAATACCGGCAAGAGTGGGCCCCCCCCCCCTCCCAACAACTTTTACTTCTGAAAAGCCCTCATTAGCATGGCATACCTTTGCTAAGCACCACACTACCTCCAACAAAGCACAATCACTGCCTGCATGACACTCCACTGACACTTCTCCTGGGTTACATGCTGCCCAACCGCCCCCCCTCCCCCCCCCACAGCGCACACCAAAGTGTCCCTGGGCAGCCTTCAGCTGCCCTCATGCCACACCACGCTCATGTCTATTTAGAATTGCGTCTGCCATGACGAGGGACCGCAGGCACACACTGCAGAGGTTGGCACGGCTAGGCAGCGACCCTCTTTAAAAGTGGCGGAGCGATAGCCCACAATGCTGTACAGAAGCAATGAGAAATAGAATCCTGTGCCACCGCCATCAGGAGCTGCACACGTGGGCATAGCAATGGGGAACCTATGTGCCACACACTATTCATTCTGTCAAGGTGTCTGCATGCCCCAGTCAGACCGGGCTTTTTAATTCATAGACACAGGCAGGTACAACTCCCTATTGTGAAGTCCCTGTCGACCCACAGCATGGGTGGCTCCCTGGAACCCACCGGCGGTACACAGAAATATCCCATTGCATTGCCCAACACAGCTGAGGTAGTAATGTCGTGCTTAATGCAGGTGGGCTTCGGCCCACACTGCATGCCCCAGTCTGACTGGGGTTCTTTAGAAGTGTACAGATGTAGTAAAAACTCCGTGTGCACCTACAGCATGGGTGGGTGCCAGGAAGCCACCGGCGGTACATAGAAATATCCCATTGCATTGCCCAACACAGCTGAGGTAGTAATGTTGTGCTTAACCCTTTCCAATCCAATTTGTATATGGTTTTCCTAGGGGGCTTACTCTTTTTCTGCTGTTATACAACGGCGCTATATGCTGGCTAAAGCCAGTACTGCATGAGCTGACACGTAGGATAGGCTCCGACAGCAGAGAGGCTGGCAATATACAGTAAGAGAACCCCGACGGACGTCTACCAACAACGGAGCTGTACAGCCTTAAACCCTAATGTCTTCACAGGTCACACAGTGGACTGGAAAGGGTTAATGCAGGTGGGCTTCGGCCCACACTGCATGCCCCAGTCAGACTGGGGTTCTTTACAAGTGGACACATGTAGGTTAAACTCCCTGTGGACCCACTGCCTGGGTGGGTGCCAGGAAGCCACCGGCGGTACATAGAAATATCCCATTGCATTGCCCAACACAGCTGAGGTAGTAATGTTGTGCGTAATACAGGTGGGCTTCGGCCCACACTGCATGCCCCAGTCAGACGGGTTCTTTAGAAGTGTACAGATGTATTAAAAACTCAGTGTTCACCTACAGCATGGGTGGCTCCCTGGAACCCACCGGCGGTACATAAAAATATCCCATTGCATTGCCCAACACAGCTGAGGTAACGTCAGCTGTAATGCAGGTGGGCTAAAAATTAATTTGATTACACTGTAGGCGAGGGCCCACAAAAATTGCTGTATCAACAGTACTAATGTACATCCCAAAAATTGGCCATGGCCAGCCAAGAGGGCAGGTGAAACCCATTAATCGCTTTGGTTAATGTGGCTTAAGTGGTAACTAGGCCTGGAGGCAGCCCAGTGTAACGAAAAATTGGTTCAAGTTAAAGTTCCAATGCTTTTAAGCGCATTGAAACTTATAAAAATTGTTCTGAAAAATTATTTGAGTGAGCCTTGTGGCCCTAAGAAAAATTGCCCGCTCAGCGTGATTACGTGAGGTTTCAGGAGGAGGAGCAGGAGGAGGAGGAGGAGGAATATTAGACACAGATTGATGAAGCAGAAATGTCCCCGTTTTGGATGGTGAGAGAGAACGTAGCTTCCATCCGCGGGTGCAGCCTACGTATTGCTTACGTATCGCTGCTGTCCGCTGGTGGAGAAGAGAAGTCTGGGGAAATCCAGCCTTTGTTCATCTTGATGAGTGTTAGCCTGTCGGCACTGTCGGTTGACAAGCGGCTACGCTTATCTGTGATGATTCCCCCAGCTGCACTAAACACCCTCTCCGACAACACGCTAGCCGCAGGACAAGCAAGCACCTCCAGGGCATACAGCGCTAGTTCAGGCCACATGTCCAGCTTCGACACCCAGTAGTTGTAGGGGGCAGAGGCGTCACCAAGGATGGTCGTGCGATCCGCTACGTACTCCCTCACCATCCTTTTACAGTGCTCCCGCCGACTCAGCCGTGACTGGGGAGCGGTGACACAGTCTTGGTGGGGAGCCATAAAGCTGGCCAGGCCCTTAAAGACTGTTGCACTGCCTGGGATGTACATGCTGCTCGATCTACGCACATCCCCTGCTACCTTGCCCTCGGTACTGCGCCTTCTGCCACTAGCGCTGTCGGCTGGGAATTTTACCATCAGCTTGTCCGCAAGGGTCCTGTGGTATAGCAACACTCTCGAACCCCTTTCCTCTTCGGGAATCAGAGTGGGCAGGTTCTCCTTATACCGTGGATCGAGCAGTGTGTACACCCAGTAATCCGTAGTGGCCAGAATGCGTGCAACGCGAGGGTCACGAGAAAGGCATCCTAACATGAAGTCAGCCATGTGTGCCAGGGTACCTGTACGCAACACATGGCTGTCTTCACTAGGAAGATCACTTTCAGGATCCTCCTCCTCCTCCTCAGGCCATACACGCTGAAAGGATGACAGGCAATCAGCCGGTGTACCGTCAGCAGCGGCCCAAGCTGTCTCTTCCCCCTCCTCCTCATCCTCCTCATGCTCCTCCTCCTCCTCCTGTACGCGCTGAGAAATAGACAGGAGGGTGCCCTGACTATCCAGCGGCATACTGTCTTCCCCCGCCCCCGTTTCCGAGCGCAAAGCAGCTGCCTTTATGGTTTGCAGGGAATTTCTCAAGATGCATAGCAGAGGAATGGTGACGCTAATGATTGTAGCATCGCCGCTCACCACCTGGGTAGACTCCTCAAAATTACCAAGGACATGGCAGATGTCTGCCAACCAGGCCCACTCTTCTGAAAGGAATTGAGGAGGCTGACTCCCACTGCGCCGCCCATGTTGGAGTTGGTATTCGACTATAGCTCTACGTTGTTCATAGAGCCTGGCCAACATGTGGAGCGTAGAGTTCCACCGTGTGGGCACGTCGCACAGCAGTCGGTGCACTGGCAGCTTAAAGTGATGTTGCAGGGTGCGCAGGGTGGCAGCGTCCGTGTGGGACTTGCGGAAATGTGCGCAGAGCCGGCGCGCCTTTACGAGCAGGTCTGACAAGCGTGGGTAGCTTTTCAGAAAGCGCTGAACCACCAAATTAAAGACGTGGGCCAGGCATGGCACGTGTGTGAGGCTGCCAAGCTGCAGAGCCGCCACCAGGTTACGCCCGTTGTCACACACGACCATGCCCGGTTGGAGGCTCAGCGGCGCAAGCCAGCGGTCGGTCTGCTCTGTCAGACCCTGCAGCAGTTCGTGGGCCGTGTGCCTCTTATCGCCTAAGCTGAGTAGTTTCAGCACGGCCTGCTGACGCTTGCCCACCGCTGTGCTGCCACACCGCGCGACACCGACTGCTGGCGACATGCTGCTGCTAACACATCTTGATTGCGAGACAGAGGAGGAGGAGGAGGAGGAGGGTGCTTTAGTGGAGGAAGCATACACCTCCGCAGATACCAGCACCGAGCTGGGGCCCGCAATTCTGGGGGTGGGTAGGACGTGAGCGGTCCCAGGCTCTGACTCTGTCCCAGCCTCCACTAAATTCACCCAATGTGCCGTCAGGGAGATGTAGTGGCCCTGCCCGCCTGTGCTTGTCCACGTGTCCGTAGTTAAGTGGACCGTGGCAGTAACCGCGTTGGTGAGGGCGCGCACAATGTTGCGGGAGACGTGGTCGTGCAGGGCTGGGACGGCACATCGGGAAAAGTAGTGGCGACTGGGAACTGAGTAGCGCGGGGCCGCCGCCTCCATGATACTTTTGAAGGACTCAGTTTCCACAACCCTATACGGCAGCATCTCAAGGCTGATGAATTTTGCTATGCGGACGGTTAACGTTTGAGCGTGCGGGTGCGTGGCGGCGTACTTGCGCTTGCGCTCGAACACTTGCGCAAGCGACGGCTGAACGGTGCGCTGAACTACACTGCTGGATGGGGCCGAGGACAGCGGAGATGAGGGTGTGGGTGCAGGCCATGAGGCGGTAGTGCCTGTGTCCTGAGAGGGGGGTTGCATCTCAGTGGCAGGTTGGGGCACAGGGGGAGAGGCAGGGGTGCAAACCGGAGGCGGTGAACAGCCTTCGTCCCACCTTGTGGGGTGCTTGGCCATCATATGTCTGCGCATGGTGGTGGTGGTGAGGCTGTTGGTGTTGGCTCCCCGGCTGAGCTTTGCGCAACAAAGGTTGCACACCACTGTTCGTCGGTCGTCAGGCGTCTCTGTGAAAAACTGCCAGACCTTAGAGCACCTCGGCCTCTGCAGGGTGGCATGGCGCGAGGGGGCGCTTTGGGAAACACTTGGTGGATTATTCGGTCTGGCCCTGCCTCTACCCCTGGCCCTGGCCACCGCACTGCCTCTTGCAACCTGCCCTGCTGATGCCCTTGACTCCCCCTCTGAAGACCTGTCCTCCTGAGTAAGCGTTGCACACCAGGTGGGGTCAGTCACCTCATCGTCCTGCTGCTCTTCCTCCGAATCCTCTGTGCGCTGCTCCCTTGGACTTACTGCCCTTACTACTACCTCACTGCAAGACAACTGTGTCTGATCGTCATCGTCCTCCTCACTCACAGAAAGTTGTTGAGACAGTTGGCGGAAGTCCCCAGCCTCTTCCCTCGGACCCCGGGAACTTTCGAATGGTTGGGCATCAGTGACGATAAACTCCTCTGGTGGGAGAGGAACCGCTGCTGCCCAATCTAAGCAGGGGCCCGAGAACAGTTCCTGGGAGTGTTCCCGCTCCTGAGCAGGTGTCATTGTAGTGGAGTGAGGAGGCTGGGAGGAAGGAGGAGCAGCAGACAGAGGATTCGGATTTGCAGCAGTGGACGGCGCAGAACTGCGTGTTGACGATAGGTTGCTCGAAGCACTTTCTGCCATCCAGGACAGGACCTGCTCACACTGCTCATTTTCTAATAACCGTCTCCCGCGTGGACCCATTAATTGGGCGATGAATGTGGGGACGCCAGAAACGTGCCTCTCTCCTAATCGCGCAGCAGTCGGCTGCGACACACCGGGATCAGGAGCTCGGCCTGTGCCCACACCCTGACTTGGCCCTCCGCGTCCTCGGCCGCGTCCACGTCCTCTAGGCCTACCCCTACCCCTCAGCATGCTGTATTACCAGTGATTTGATTTCACAGGCAGGAAATAAATTGGCGCAAGACTGCAGGCCAAATATAATTTTTTCCCTTTTTGGAAAACGAAAGGCCCCACTGCCTCTAGTGAATGAATAATCTAAGTTTAATAACTGTGCTGTGTCCCTGCTAATGTGTCACAGAACGTGAGGGTAGCAGAGTTATTATAACTCTGGCAGAGCAGGTATTTTTTTTCCCAATTAAGGAAAGCAAATGGCGAAGCCAGCAGTAAAGCGTAGCTGGGTGCGTATGATTTAGCAATGTTTTTCACGCAGCTCACACGTGTCCACCGCCCGTAAGGACGGACAGAGGCTGGACAAATAGATTTGTTTCCACTTGTTTTTCCACCAAAAGGCAGCACTGCGTATATTCAATGAACATGAGAAGTTTAATAACTGTGCTGTGTCCCTGCTAATGTGTCACAGAACGTGAGGGTAGCAGAGTTATTATAACTCTGGCAGAGCAGGTATTTTTTTTCCCAATTAAGGAAAGCAAATGGCGAAGCCAGCAGTAAAGCGTAGCTGGGTGCGTATGATTTAGCAATGTTGTTCACGCAGCTCACACGTGTCCACCGCCCTTAGGACGGACAGAGGCTGGACAAATAGATTTGTTTTCACTTGTTTTTCCACCAAAAGGCAGCACTGCGTATATTCTATGAATAATAACTGTGTTGTGGCCCTGCCTATACAATTCTTTCCCTGCAGTATCAATGGAGGGTGGAATGCTCTGCAGAGGTAATTTTGAGAAGCCCCAAAAAAATGCAGCACTGCTAACAGCAGCCTGGACAGTACTGCACACGGATAAATATGGCCCTAGAAAGGACCGTTGAGGTTCTTGAAGGCTACACTCACTCCTAACACTCTCCCTGCCTATGCAGCACTTCTGTCCCTAATGCCAGGTGCAACGCTCTGCAGAGCCGATTTTGAGGAAAAAAAAATGCCACTGCTAACAGCAGCCAACACACAGCTATCAGTGGCCCTAATAAGGACCTTTGGGGGGTCTTGAAGCCTACACTAACTACCAATTCTTTCCCTACAGCAGCTCCGGTATAAACAGCACTGTCCCTCATCTAACTCACCAGGCATCTGAGGCGAGCCGCGGGAGGGGCCGACTTTTATATTAGGCGAACACCTGATCTCGCCAGCCACTCACAGCAGGGGGGTGGTATAGGGCTTAAACGTTGCAGGGGGAAGTTGTAATGCCTTCCCTGTCTTTCAATTGGCCAGAAAAGCGCGCTAACGTCTCAGGGAAGGAAGTGAAAGTAACCAGAACACCGCATGGTGTTCGTTACGAATAACGAACATCCCGAACACCCTAATATTCGCACGAATATCAAGCTCGGACGAACGCGTTCGCTCATCTCTAGATATGATACCTCACCAAACCTTTTTTCATATTGTAGATGAAGGTGCACTTGAATAGTCTACTTCCTCTTCTTTTAACTTTCTACCCTTCCCTTGTCTCCTCTGTCTTTCCGTGTTCTATTTTTCTTGTTCTATTCCTGTTATCTCAGTTGTCCAATCCCAGACTTTTGTGACGTTTTCTTAGCTTCTGCACTCTAAATTTTACAACTTATATAAGGACTGATCATTATTGAGAAAGATTCAAGGAAGAGACAATTCTGTTCTTTGTTTTTATTTTCTTGGATAATAAAACATTTTACTATTTGTCTTTATTGTTCAAATTACTTGCTATAAAAAGAGTTATATAAAAAAAATAGTTATATTAAAATAAGTACTCAAATAGGACAGGTTAAATTAGGCCAGGCTTACACGAACAATCTAGATTCCGCAAGTGAGTTCTCACAGTGGAACCCAGCTGTGACCCCCTGCCGGCGACCCTGCTTGCCATCGGTCATGCACAGTTCCAATTTTGTTTTAATGTTTGTCTTTTCTGCACTGTTGCAATTGCGGATGGGCTTCAGGGCGGACGACTTCTATTGACTTCAATAGAGGCCATCCACGAGGAGTCTGCAGCAAAATAGAGCATACTGCGATTTTTCCTTTGCTCACGGAATACGCAATTTGTTTCCGCAATCGTGAAGGAAATAGCAATTTTACAAAGCATTGAATGCATGCTATTTGCTGCGGATCCTCCGTACGGACGCCAACCGCGGATTCCGCAAGATATCTGTTCATGTGGGAAAGGCCCAACATTGTAGATTTTCTCTGAATTTCTCAGATCCCAACCACAATGCTTGCATTGTAAATGCTGACAATTTTCCACAGCTAATTCTGCTGCATTTCTGATCCATGTGGACACACTCTTAAAGTCAGGATGGGCACCTCACTTTTGTAAGGGGAGCAAGCCTTTTCCTGTATTTTCCTTTTTGTTATTTTATTGATGTATATTGGAGTTTCTGTGGCTATAAGAGGGGGTTGGAATGAGGGAAGCTAACCATAAGCGACTGTGTGTGTGGCTAGGCAGCCTTGAGAGTCGATGGAGATACTCTTCTGTGAGAAACTGAAGGGAAGAAGTAACAGTCCTACAGGCATGGTCTCCTTGGAAAAGGAAGGGCAATACCGCAAACTGGCCTCAGAGACATGTGCCTCCTCGTTCTCCTCCATCCTCCCAACCACATTGGCTCTAGTTCTGAAACAAGGACTTTTATCCCCGGTAACCAGGTAGGGGCCTTGGTTGATCCTGATATAGGGTAGTGTCTGTAAAGTTAAAAACTGCCAATGGCGATTCCCCGGACTTGTTGATTCATATGAAGACTTATTTTTACTTAGGAATAGGCTAAACCTGTTTAGTTGTGTAAAGTCTAATTAAAATTTACTGTTGCAAACAGATATGTTGGCCCAAGGCCATACTTTAGCTACTCATAGAATTTCTGTGAGAGCCTATTTCTGGACCCGGCCCTCTCTTGAACTAGTCTGACCGCAACTGGGACACAAATTCCTTCTGACACCCCTGAAGAAGCTGTCCTTGGCACTCCCGGAACAGTTTGTTACACCCAAGTCATCTCAGAAAAATCGAGGGCGCCCCAAGCCTGATACCCATGCCCTTTCACATCATGTTGGCCATTGAATTGTGGTAATATAGCATGGAACACGCTACTTTCACAGGAATGTGCAGCCCATTTTGTAATGTGTCTATAAGGTCACTACCTCTCCCACAACAATGTTCCTGAAGTTTAAAAAGGTAATGGGTATAATAGGTAACAATAGTAAGGAAATCGACTATAGTAAGAGTAAGACATTTCAATATGTCATCATAAAAAAGTGCCAATCAAGAAGTCCCTCCCCCCCCCCCATATACAGTGCTGTCAAATGGCATTCCTCATATACAACACAGCTGCCAGGGAGCAACTGTCCAGCACCAAGAGAAACAGTGAGTGCCGGGCCAGGACACCGGACTGATTTAGTCGCAGAAAATTTTGTAGGGGTTTTAGAAGTCCAAATGGAGTTTGTAAAATTCCATCCACATGCAGGAACCTCTGCAAAAATCAGCCATATGTGAACATACCGAAAATATGGAACACCTCATTCTTCTCGGTTGTTACTCATAAGCAGCACTTTGTTAGGATGAGGTCACAATGCTGCGTTCGTGTATTTATAGGCTGTGTGCTTTAATTGTGATGTTCCAGAAAAATAGCAGTCCAACATCATTAACCTGATAAATCACTGTTTTTGGTAGAAGTGATATTTTTACATTGTAAGTAATTTACTTGTAAGTATAGTAGAATAATAGAAAAAGAACAGAGCCACAATTGGAACGTGCGAGCCGTCACGCATCATTGCATCATTAATTAAAAGGGGAGTTTTCAAAATAATAGTAGTGAGGAGTTAAAGGGGTTGTCTCGCGCCGAAACGTTTTTTTTTTTTTCCATAGGCCCCCCGTTCGGCACAGGACAACCCCAAGGGATGTGTTAAAAAAAACAAAAAACATATTACTTACCCGAATCCCCGCTCTGCGACGTCTTCCTTCTTCTTCCTTCACCAAGATGGCCGCCGGGATCTTCACCCACAATGCACCGCGGGTCCTTTCCCATGGTGCACCGTGGGCTCTGTGCGGTCCATTGCTGATTCCAGCCTCCTGATTGGCTGGAATCGGCACACGTGACGGGGCAGAGCTACGCGATGACGCGTAGAAGGGGCGGAGGCAGAACGCTGCTCGTGCTGGACCGAGCAGAAGGGCAGAAGACCGCACAGCGCAAGCGCGTCTAAAAAAGCAAGAAGACATCAGAATCAGACGGATCCATGGTGACGGGGACGCTAGCAACTGAGCAGGTAAGTGAATAACTTCTGTATGGCTCATATTTAATGCACGATGTATATTACAAAGTGCATTAATATGGCCATACAGAAGTGTATAACCCCACTTGCTGCTGCGAGACAACCCCTTTAAATTGATGAAGTCATTAATTCTGTGGAATACCAGGAGTTAATTTTGGCCTTTATTTAAGCTAGAAGGGTGGCAAATGTTCCACATTAGTTTTAGTGCATTTCCTTCTGAAGTACTTATAAAAATGGGCCATTGCAGATGAAGGACGTACTATGATTGAAAAGTTGATTGGATGGGAAAAACATACAGAGAAGTGCAGGAAATTATAGGCTGCTCAGCTAAAATGATCTCAAATGCTTTGAAGTGGCGACCTGATTCTGAAAGATGCAGAAATAAGCTGGGAATTACTGTTCAAATGCATCGAAGAATAGTCAAAATTGCAAAGACTCAGCCAATGATCAACTCCAGAAAGATCAAAGACGATCTGAACTTACCAGTGAGTACTGCTACAATCAGAAGATGATTAAGTGAAATGAAGTTACCAGCGAGAACTCCCAACAAAGTCCCTTTGTTAAAAAAAAAGACACGTCCTCAATATGTAGGTTTAAATTTACTAAGAGACACATTGATTGGCGCAAAGAGAAACATTTTGTGGATTGATGAAAGCAGAATTGTTCTTCTTGGGACTAGTGGCCGCAGACAGTATGTCAGATGAGCCCCAAGCACTGAACTGAAGCCTCGTACACTGTAAAGACAGTAAGGCATGGTGATGCAAAAATCATGATATGCGGATGTTTCTCATACCACGGTGTTGGGCCTATTTATCGCATACGAGGGATCATAAATCAGAAGAAATGCCCTTGAAGTGGATGCTTCAACACTGCAATGACCCAAAGCACACCAGCAAGTGACCAATATGTTGGTTAGAGACCAACAGGATCGAGGTCATGGAGTGTCCAGACCAATGTTCTTGGCCTCAATCCTATAGAGAACTTGTAGGGTGACATCAAAAATGCGGATTATAAGGCAAAATCAAAAAATGTAGAACTATGGAATCTAGTACAATTTTCCTGAACTGGATTACCTGCTCAGAGGGGCCAGAAGCTGGTAGACCCTGTGCAACACAGATGTCAAGCACTTCTCAGAAACAATGGTCATGCCATTAAATATCAGTTCAGCAATTCAACGTAAAGTGAAATCTTAAACAGTTTTGCGCTTTTATACAAAAATGCTACACTGCTAATTTTGGGCAGCCAAAATTCTTTTTTCTTTACTTTCTATAAAGGATTAACCCTGTCCAATCCACTGCCTGACGTCAGAATACATTATGATTTAAGGCTGTACAGCTCCGATGTTGGAAGACGTCCGTCGGGGTTCTCTTACTGCATATTGCCAGCCTCTCTGCTGTCGGAGCCTATCCAACGTGTCACCTCATGCAGTACTGGCTTTAGCCAGCATATAGCGCTGTTGTATAACGACCGAAAAAGAGTAAGCCCCCTAGGAAAACCAGGATACTAATTGGCTTCGAAAAGGTTAACACAAACTGGATACATTCTGTTATTGTTTTGATTTGGAATTGAATGCTTAGAAGTTCCAGCGCATTTGCATTTATGGAAATAAAGATTATTATTATGATTTTGAGCTTTATTAGCTTTTCCAAACTCACTGCTATTTCTTTATTTTTTGTATATTGATGATGTCACTGGTTGCAGCCTATTATGCTTAAAGAGGACCTGTCATGTCCTTATATCAGCAGGGCAGGGCAAAGAGCTTTGCAGCTATGGTCTCGCTGACTTACTGTCTTTCTCATTTGGCTCTACTTTCTGCAGTTCCACAGTATGGGTTCTTCATAGTCTCCTAGTCAGGTGGGTGGTTCGCACTACTTTCAATCAAGTGTGACATCATACGTTGATAGTGAGCAGTGGGAACGCCCACTTGACACATTCACAGCTATGGTAACTAAAGCTTAAATACATGGCTGAGTTTTTGTCCCGTTTTGCAGACTTGAAAATCACCGTTACCAACTGGAACGAAACAAAACCATGGATTTCAATGGTTTCATTTTCACTATTGGAATTCTTGCTCGTTAATACTACGTGCAAGAAAAGATAGAACTAGCCCTCTTTCTGGCATGTCGTTTTTCTATCTTTACGCTTTTTTTCCAAACTCGCACGCAATAGTTTGAATAGTCAAAAAAAGAAAAATCTACAGTTTATGCACAAATAAGTTCACCACTATGCAGTATACACCCATTTGTTTAAGCCCTAAGAAGAGCCTTTATGGGGAAAAGGAAAGGGAGTAGAGGGAGAAAAGAGACATCGCTGGAGTCAGTAGGACTGCGGCTGCAAAGATACGCAGCCCGCCCACTGACGTGTGGACATGACAGGTCCCCTTTAAGGCAGCATTCACAAGGCCTACAAAATTACGCAATTTTGTAGTGATATGACAGCGCTACAAAGCGCATCTATGTAAAGTTAATGATTTCCAATGTGTCCCTTCACATTAGCGATGTTTTGTGTGATACAATGTTGATAGAAAAAAATTAGCGGCATGCGGAATACAACCACAATTTGTGATATTTTGTAGCCCATGTTTCCCCTATGGAGCCTCCTTTTTTATCGCACAGCACGGACTTGTGATATCTGTGTGATGCGATTTTAACATCAGAAACTCCAATTATCTTTTTTTCATGATATCGAGCGCAAAAATCACAGGTAGCAGTGAAATGAGATTTTTCACAAGAAAAAGCATCACTGACGCTACAAAATCGCGTGTACAAAGCTGTAATATCGCAGAGATTCCGTGTGAAAGAGACCTAAAGTACAGTAGTGCTTCTAAATACTTATATATTGTTTCTAGTGCTTGTTAGAAACTAAAAGTGGTGATCTGATTGGTTGCTGTGGACAAGAGGTCCGTCTTTGGCATGCACTAGTTTCTTGTTGCTATTCACATTCCCCACGCTATACCAACAAACACAGTACACAATAGAAAATAAGTGCGATAGCTTTAGTTTTTAGCATTTTGTGGCGCACACAGTACATACAATGAATACGAGAATGTGTATTATTACTCCACTAATCTTTATTCTTCAGCACATGCTTATTATATAAACAGAACTGACACTATTCAAAGCTGTTACAATGTAGACATTGATGTGGGAGGCAACTTGGATTCATACAGTAAATGAGCAGAACAAGAAGTGTTGACATGGGGACACGGAACCAAAGCACTGCTAATAGATAACTATTTAAAAGAAATTTCCACTAAAAAGCCCCTTAAATTTTGACTTCTGGCAGTACCCTTGTAAATTGTTAGGAGATTTTCCTAGCTCATTTTTGTACACTTAGCAGATTTAAAGGATTCATTGTCTTCCAAGTGATTATGCAAATAAATAAGCACCCGTTCCCAGATGCTCGGTTTATGAAAGGGTTTGCTTTTCAGTTTGGAGGGTAATTTATCACAGAACCACATTGCTCAGACTACGTTCTCCGCTGACAGCCTAGAGGTTTGGGATTTTTTAATTAACATGCATATATATATATCTTCACGTGAAGAGGCGCTCAGTCCAAGCATGAAGCGCATAGTGTTTTATGGCCGTTTTATTGTAATTTATCCCAGATAAATCCATATTTTTAAGCTTACCCCAGTGTATCCAGGGAAGGTTCTTGGGAATAGCATCTAGTTTACAGTCTGTATAGCTCCTTCTTGTTTTGGATATTGCATACACAGTATATATACATATCTTGACATAGATAACATTGAAACTCAGAGTCTGTGTTGAAGGATATGGATAAAATTACTATGTTTCTATAGAAGAACTAATCTTTCTCAAGTCTGCTTAAGGGTGGACACTGGCTTTTTTTTCTATCTTGCGCTGCGAGAGCAAGTGAAAACACTCGCCTCGCAGCGCAAGAAAATTGCTGGAAAATCGCCAGTGTGTTCAATGAGGCCAGTTGCAGCAGTGCTAGCCCCATTGAAAACATAGGGAGAATACCACAGACTTCTGCCACAGCTGTCACAGCCGTGACAGCTGTGGCAGGAGTTTCCTTCATCCCCGCAGGGATGAAAGAATCCTCTGCCACAGCTTTCACAGCTGTGACAGCTGTAGCAGGAGTGCAGCATGCTATCCCTTTGCTTGCAATGGGCGATCCCATTAAAAGCAATGGTTTCTGACAAGCCCTGCAGTATGATTTTTCAGGGATGGGCATGAAATATAAGCCCTTACCTGAAAATCATCATTAACTGGTTAAAAAAATTTAAAAAAAATTACTCACACTAGCTGTAATTGGCTGAGCGCTCAGCCAATCAGCATAGTCCTTTCAGGAGGCAGGGATTTTTAAATCCCCGCCTGCTGAAAGTGCTGGACAGTAGTGCCGGGCAGCCAGCCGGAGGACGCGTCTGAGTGGCGGAGAGTTGAGTTAATTTTTTTTCTTTTTTTAACCAGTTAATGATGATTTTTCAGGGAAGGGCTTATATTTCAAGCCCTTCCCCAAAAATCATACTGCAGGGTTTGCCAGAAACCACTGCTTTCAATGGGATCAGCAGCAGTGCCGATCCCATTGAAAGCAATGGGATAGCATGCTGCACTTCTGCCACAGCTGTGACAGCTGTGACAGCTATGGCAGAAGTCCGTGGTATTTTCCCTATGTTTTCAATGGGGCTAGCACTGCTGCCGCTGGCCCCATTGAAAGCACTGGCGATGTTCCAGCGATTTTCCAGCGTTTTTCTTGCGCTGCGAGGCGAGTGTTTTCACTTGCTCTCGCAGCGCAACATAGAAAAAAACGCTAGTGGGTGTCCATCCTAAGGGCTCCTGCCCACGGACATCTATTTGCTGCAGAATCTGCGGTGGGCGTCCGCTCTGCAGGTCCACAGCAAATAGCGCCCATAGCATGCTATGGGAAATGGATTCTTCCTGCACACTTGCGCAAACCAATTGTGGTTTCTGCAAGCGGAGGAAAAATCGCAGTATGCTCTATTTTCCGCAGATTCCACACGGACGGCTACCATTGAAGTTAATGGAAGCCGTCCGATCCACGGCCCTTCCACAGTGTAATTGTAGAAAGGTCCCGGATTCCGCGGGAAAAGCAGGAGTTAAAAAAAAACTGTATTGCACATTTCTGACGGCGAGTAGCGCGCACAATCCGCAATACAGATAAAAAAAGAGAAGACAGCAGGTACACGCGGACGCCACTGCTTGCAGAGCCGAATTCCGCTGCGGGATTCCGCATACAGAATCGGGCTCTGCGATGTGCAGGGGCTTAACCTCTTAAGGACGCAGCTCTTTTTTTCATTTTTGTTTTTTCCTCTCCATTTTCAAAGAATTATAACTTTCATTTACCAATTGAAGTCGCTGTCTTAGGGCTTGTTTTTTGCGTGGCAAGTTGTATTTTCCAATGGGGCTATTTAATGTACTGGAAAACATTTAAAAGTGGAGAGAAATAGAAAAATAAAGAAATTCCACCATCTTTGGGAGAGGGTCTTGTTTTATGACGTACACACTGTAACAAAAATGACATGATAACTTTTATTTTATGAGTGAGTACAAGTACGACGATACCATACTTGGATAGTTTTTCTGCTGCGCTACTTTGAAAAATAAAATAAAAATAAAATTATTTTCTGCCGTCACCGTCTGACCGCCGTAAACGTTTTCTTTTTTCGTTGACACAGTTGTGTGAGGGCTCATTTTTTGTGGGACGTCCTGTAGTTTCTATTGGTATTATTTTGGAGTACATATGACTTTTTGATCGTTTTTTATTACATTTTTTCTTGGAGACTGAGGTGATCAAAAAAGTGCAATTCTGACGTTTATTTCTTTTCCCGGACAACCTTCACCGTGCCGGATAAATAATGTGTTACTTTGATAGATCAGATTTTTACGGATGCAGCAATACCAAATATGTTTTTTATAATAAACATAGGAAAAGGTTTTTTGTTTTTTTTTTTACTTTTAGGGCTAATTCCCACGGACAGAATTCAGTCTCATTTCACGCGTCGGAAATCCGTTGCATTATTCCACAGCTATTAGGTTCTATTAAACCTAATACCTTTTTGCCTTGTAATGTTTACACTGCGGAATTCTACCGCAGAATTACGCAGCATGAAAGAAATTGCGGCATGTTCTATTTCCCGCAGAAAAACACGCGGAAAGCTTTCATTGTAGATCATTGGCGGATCCGGAGAGGTGAGTATGGGGTGTTTGGGGGGCGCCATGTCGGACTCCACTGCAATATTCCGCTGGAGTGGGCAAGAGTCCTTAATGCCTTTTATTTTTTCTAATACTAAAACTTAAAAAACTATTTTTTAAAAAATTTTCTTAGAGAGCTTGTGATGGTTTGATCACTCCTGCAGTATAAGGTAATTCAACAATATTACATCATACCGCGATCTGACAGGCAATATATCAAGTATATGGCCCATCTTCAGCAGTGATAATGCTTGGCTGAATGCTTCAGCCTACTTGTTCTATTGATTAGTGGAGGTTGCAACAACAGCGCCACCTATTGGAAGGCAGCATTCTTGCAAGTCAGTGTAAGACCTTTTAACAAGCCTTGTAATAATAACTAGGAATTGAAAGCCAAAGCCGGAGTCTTCTCCAGGAGCAAAAGCCAACCATGCACAGACAGCTTTTTGTGGGTGATTGCCCTTCATCAGTGTGCAATAGGTTTCTGACTTGGCTAGTAAGCGACCTATAGATGTGGGTGATGAAGGGTAATGTTTCCCCTTAGTGAGAGCACCCAGAAGGTGACTGAAGAGACTTATAAGGCCAGCCATACTGCTCTGGGAAATATGCAAATGGAACGATGGAATAATGCCTCTACTGCGCCATCTATTGGAAGGCAGCATTCCTGCAAGTTAATGTTAGACTACAATGCCTTGTAACAATGACTGGGAATTATGACTGAAAGTCAGTCTTCTCCCAAATGAAAAGATAACCATGTACAGACAGCTGTTTCAGGGTTTTTGCCCCTCATCACTGTGCACTAGGTCTCTGACTTGGCTAGTGAGAGGCCTATAGATGAAGGTCATGAAAGGCAATTTTTCTCATTAGGGAGAGCACGTAGTAGGTTTCAGGAGACTTAAAAGGCCACTCATGCTCTTCTGGGAAATATGCAAATGAGAGATGGAACAAAACCTCTGCAGCCCCATCTATTGGAAGGCAGCATTTCTGCACAATAATGTTAGACCTTTTAACAAGCCTTGTAACAATGACTGGGAATTATGAGCCAAAGCTGGTTCAGGGTGATTGCCCATCATCAATGTGCTGTAAGTTTCTGGCTTGGCTATTGATAGGCCTATAGACATGGGCAAGGAAGGGTATCATTTCCTATAGACATGGGCAAGGAAGGGTATTGTTTCCTATAGACGTGGGTCAGGAAGGGTATCATTTCCTATAGACATGGGCCAGGAAGGGTATCATTACCTATAGACATGGGCCAGGAAGGGTATCGTTTCTTATAGACACGGGCCAAGAAGGGTATCGTTTCCTATAGACGTGGGCCAGGAAGGGTATCGTTTCCTATAGACGTGGGTCAGGAAATGTATCATTTCCTATAGTGTGGGCCAGGAAGGTATCATTTCCTATAGACGTGGGCCAGGAAGGGTATCATTTCCTATAGACGTGGGTCAGGAAATGTATCATTTCTTATAGTGTGGGCCAGGAAGGTATCATTTCCTATAGACGTGGGCCAGGAAAGCTATAATTTCGTATAGACATGGGTCACGAAGGGTATCATGCATGCACTACAACTTCATGACCTAATGGAACCATTGTAGATTCTCAATATTTATTCATTAGCTTTCGGGGTGTTTGAAAGTACCTCAGATACAAAATCCCTCTCACAGGTTGTGAAGAAACTCTGCAGGATGCTCTATCCATCAAGATCTTTGTGTGCGTACTTTGTGGATTTCAATCATTTCATTGGGTAATCTACAACCACTGAATGTACAAAGAATCTTGTGCAGATGTTTGGCGGAACGTTTCTGCAGATGTGCCCAGCATGTGACCATGGCCTTCAGGTATATTTACACAGTCTTATCTGCAGTTTGTGTTACCTCCATATACTGTATTATTCCCGCTACTTGGACCCACTCCAAAGTTTACCAGAAATATACAAAGTGACTTCGCTGACCGTGACCAAAACATTTTTTCTTGCTTCCTTACATATTTGTGTTTTCTTCTGCTCTTTTATAGATGCCAGCTGTGTGGAAGCACTCCGAAGTAATGTTCATGTGTTTTAGTTAAGCTAAATAGTTCCCAAACTCTTTGCCGTTCTTTTATTAGGGTATGATCCCACATTGTGCGTCTGCAGTGATTCCACATGGAAAATCCATAGCATTTAGGGTGGCTTCAGATGAGCATATGTGCAAATACCTAGCGGTGCATTGTACTGTACATCCTGAAAGAACTCTTAAAGTAGCAATGAGGTGCACGAGGTTTAGAGCAGCTTCACACAAGCCTATGCAAGAAAATGCTGGCCGCAGTGCAGCATATTTGTGCACGAATTAGGTTTAAGGAGGTAGATTTGTCCGCTTGTCTACGCACAATACTGTTCTTTTTGCACATACAGGTCCAGTTAACATGCGCAAATATGGTTGTGTGAAGCTGCCCTTAAACAAATATCCACAAACTGTAGAAATCATCTGCACGAAATCTGTGTGAAAACTGACGTAGTGTGGATAATCCACAGCATGCCAATTTATTCTGCAGATAGTCACCAAAGATATTAGCCTCTGCAAGGCAATGGATGAAATCTGCTGTAAACTGGTGGAACTTTTGCCACTGTGGATTTCTCAGCAGATTCACTGTGGATTTTCTGCTGTGTAATCCTCAGCAGACTCAACTCATGGGAACATGCCCTTGATATATCTTCACAGAGGTCGGAGTATTATTTTTCTGATACAGAGCTCCAAATATGCTGAAAAAGCATACAGGTAAATGTTAAAAATCTGGTTGCTTTCAGGCACCACTAGAGGGGGTACTTCTTGTACACGCATACACAGTCAATATTAAACAGCATGCAGCAAGCTCCTAAACTGCAGGCAGATAGAACTTTAACCTTTTTAACAAGGTTTTCCAACACAAATTTTTTTAGGAAAGGTTTTCTCTGCATGCTGCAAGAATATTAAAAAAATCACTACTCACCTCACCGATTCCCCAATTGTCCCATCCCGAAAGTGCCCGATTCCCCACTGCTCTTTACTTCCAGCTGCAGCATGGAAGGCATCCGGATAATGAAGCATGTGACCGTTGCAGTCAATCACCGGCTCACCTCAGTCAGTGATTAAAGGCAGTGGTCACATGTCCTGTTGATAAGACGTCATCAATGATGCGGCGCCAAAGTAGAAAGCAGCAAGGGACCAGGTACCAGCAAATCGGGAGTAGTGAAGGAATTGGGTTGAGGTTAGACTTTTTATGTTTTTCCACCCTGCTGAGCAGTTTCTAAAAAACTTTTCTTTGGGTCGAATGAAGTTTTACCGTTACGGATTTGGAGTTTTATATCAGAAAAATGAAGCTCTGATTAAAATGGCCTTAAAGAGAAAGAGATGCAACAAAGCAAACCTCTACTTGGTATCAATATGGCATAAAGTAAATGTTAATAAGTGAATCATTGCAATGAAGGCTCACAGTATGTGAACTTATTTCTGTGCACTATGAATTGCAGTCAGTGCAAGATGAAAACCAAACTGGACTGATGTGATAGATCCTTGCAGCTCACAATAACCTCAGGTACTAGTTTATACAAACTGTTAGATTAAGGGAAAAGTCCTTTTAAATTCCGTCTCTATTTAGTGCAGATTATCATTTTGCTCAGGCATAAACACTTCTCTCTCATTCTGTGTTTTCATAAGCAGGAAGCCGTCATGTTAAAAGAGCAGGAGGTACACGTGGAGGTTAAAGCCTGCAGGGCTCTATTGTTTCCACTAAGCACTTTTGATGGTACTTGAGTTTATGGCTTTGTTGCATTGCAAAAACAGGAGGAACTTAGCATTGCTTTAGATTTACTAAGAATGATCAGCTGCCTCACCAGCCAGGAATGTTAAACCAACTCTAGTGAGTGAGGAAGTTGGCCTTCTGCAACACACATCCCCACAATACTTTAACAGACTGCCTGGGAATAAAGCTTCCTTATATTTCCAGGCATTTTCAAAAACAGCTCCGGAAGGACTTTTCCTCTCAAGTCTTTTTAGAATGTTGAAGTCTCATTAATTAACCAAGATTTCTGTTTGTTCAATGACGAGTGCAAAAAGTTTAATAATAAAGTTACTAAGAGCTTTAGGAATAGAAGTTCCAAAAAAGAAGAAATGGCCAATATTATTTACCATAAACCCAACACAATACATGAAAATAAATTATTTATGAAAAATATTATGTCTAATTATTATTAGATGACTACCGTACAGCCGGATGTGTCCTCTTCTTCAGACAGTTTGGGGGGAAAGAGAAGATGTTAACTGAATATGATATTTGGTAAATGAAGGTTATGAATTTTGTTATAAGGAAATAAATAAGGACTAACAAAAATTTTAAAAAAAATTCATAAAGTGTTTTTGGGCTGACACTGATTTCCAGAATGAAGGTTCTCTATAGGACATTTAATCTGGTTTCAGAGATTCCAGTTACTGAAACTCTGATCATATTCCAAGCAAACCAATGTTAATTTTAAAGTTATACCATAATTCAGTAACACAAGTTTTTGAGCAGCACTAAAGAGGCTTGAAGGAGTTCTGTAACTCACACTGTCACGAACCGGTTTGCAACCAGTGCGGGCTGTTGGCGTAGTCAGGTAAAGCCAGAGGTCGGTACACAGGAGTAGCAGTATCAGTTTAAAGGAGCAGGCAGGTAGAGGCGCTTGACTACAGGTGGAAGGCACAATAATCTCGCAAGGAACTGGAGGAAGGCCCAGGCTTTTATTTAATAGCCAATTAAGCAAACAGAGTGGAGCCAAAACAGAAACTGGATCAGGAGCAAGGGACAAGGGCATAGTTATGCAGGGGAGCCGCCGCCTTGAGCAGGAAGGGTCGCTGCCTGGAGCACAGGAGCTTCTGAGTTCCAGTCCTGAAACACACACGCAGAAGGATAGATAGATAGATAGATAGATAGATAGATAGATAGATAGATATAGAAGTACTTTTTTGTTTTTTTCTTACAGTAAAAAAACAAATTGCCCGTCAGAAAACATGACAAACAAGCTTATACTCACCTCCCCCGGCTCCTCTCATCTCCATCCTCTGAGCTGGGTTTCTATTTACAGGCTGCAGTCAGAACATGACAATCTGTTGCAGCCAAGCACAGACCTCAGCATTCCAGGGCTGAGGTGAGTGATTGGCTGCAGCAGCCTATAATCATTACGTCATGGCAAGGCCTGAAACTGTCGGCACGGCAGAAGCCGGGAGCCGTTAGAGGTGAATATAAGCTTGTTTACTTTTTTTTATGATGGGGAACCTGTTTTTTATGTTTTACAACCCCTTTAAATGGTCCGTAAAGTCCTTCCATCCTAGAAATCAGTGGCGGTTAGAGATCTCAGAGCTCATTATTATGTGTGTTTGTGTTCATTTTAGCTGTGTTACTATTTTAAAGAGCAATTGCACGTTCATTTGTTAATGTAAAGAATAGGCAATGTTAAGCCTTTTCAGAGTATTTAATTAACCAATTCGGGACATTTTTAGAAAATTGATCCAGAATGGCTGCCCCTATACAATTCAGCTTTGTAGTTTAAGATTGTTGCCAAGGAAAATCTGTCTTCAGCTGCATAGCTTAGTAGATCTACTAAAGATAAAGTTGTGCTGAGTGTACCTGCACTCTGGTACTATTATAGATATACATCTATAGATCCAAGCATTGTAGTAATGCTGCTTATTTATCAACAATTACTTCATTAGCCCCTGCTGTACTCTTATCTTCTTTTCTGGTGGCTTCACAGCATGCTGACTCCACTCCTTCAGAAAAGACATAAACAGCAAATAAGAGTACAGTGGCTAGTTAAGTCATTAGAGCTAGATATGCAGCAGTATTAATACAAAAATTGGATGTACAGAGGAGTACCTGTAATAATTTGTCAGCGTGCAGTGACACTGAGAAGAAGCTCATCTTTAGGATCTGTATTCAGATATTCAGCTTAAGGCCTTAGTCAGACGGGCGTTTTTAGCCGCGATTTGCGCATGCGCATGCGTCCGGCGATTTTATAAAACCATTGCTTTGCAATGGTATCGGACACATGAGCACTTTTTATGCGCTCGTCCGATAAATTATAGAACAAAAAAATCGCAGATCGCACCTATCTGCGATTCCTGTTCTCTTCTGTATATGCGCTCAATGGGGCCGGCGGCAGCAGCGCCGACCCCATTGAGAACATATAGAAGACAAATCATTCTTCTCTGCCACAGCTGTAACAGCTGTGGCAGAGAAGAACGATGTTTGCCCATTGAATTCAATGGAGCGGCAATACAGCCGCTCCATTGAAAGCAATGGGCTGCCGGCGTGCGCGGGGTGAATTGTCGGGAAGGGGTTAAATATATAAGCCCTTCCCTGCAATTCATCCTAAAATGTGTTAAAATTAAAAAAAATTGTATACTCATCTTTCCGCTGCAGCCGGAGTCCAGCCGCGGCTGCTGTCAGTTCTCCTGAACTGCTTCTCGGCACTATTCAGCCGGCGGAGCTTTAAAATCCCCGCCTGCTGAATGATCTGCCTCTGATTGGTCACAGCCCTGACCAATCAGAGGCCGGTTTCACTCACACACCCATTCATGAATTCATGAATGGGTGAGTGACTGCTGCCTCTCAGCGCTGAGCCAATCAGGGGCAGGTCTGACTCACATCCATTCATGAATTCATGAATGGGTGTGTGAGGCATGCCTCTGATTGGCTCAGCGCTGAGCCAATCAGGGGGCAGGTCTGACTCACACCCCCTTCACACCCACTGCAGGACGGCCGCGCGGAGCTCCGGCTGCCGGGAGAAGGTGAGTATACAATTTTTTTTATTTTAACACATTTTAGGATGAATTGCAGGGAAGGGCTTATATATTTAAGCCCTTACCGACAATTCATCCCGGGCTCGCCCGCAGCGCATTGCTTTAAATGGAGGCGGCTCTATTGCCGTCTCCATTGAATGCAATGCGCTGGACAGCTCCGGCCCGTTTCTAATGAAACGCGGCTAGGAGCAGATTTGCGGGCGACTTGCGCGCACCGGTCACGCGATTTGCGGATGCGCATCCGTCATGCGATCCGCAAATCGCGCGAAAAAACGCCTGTCTGACTAAGGCCTTAGATGGATCTTCCTTAGCAACAGTTTTTAGCTGCCTAGCTGAATAGAATAAAGGCCGCTGTTCTGGATCCATTTTCTATTAAAAGTGTCCAGAATTAGTTAATAAATTTGAAAAGAGGCTTAAAATTGTCTATTCATTACTTTAAGAAATGAAAAGTGCAGTTACTCTTTAAAAACAAATAGTCATAATGGTTCACCATGCCACCATGATTCACTATACAACCAAGTGAAAGTGGTGAAGTAGGAGATAGAAGTGTGCTATTAGGTTCTTCTGCAGTCCAGCAATTGACTCTCCTGGTCTATTCTGTGTGTCATCCACTTGCTGTGGGATTAGGCACTTACCAACAACTGAAATGTTTTCCAGCAACTACTTAAAATAAAGAACACTGATGACTTGAAGGAGGCTCTAGTGCCCTTTTGTACTCCCTCTATCTTGGGTACAAGATGTGATACAGGCAGGGATGGAGGCTCTAGTACCCTGTTGTACTCCCTTTATCTTGGGTACAAGATGTGATACAGGCAGACATTGAGGCTCTAGTACCCTGTTGTACCACCTCTAGCTTGTATACAAGATGTGGTATTGGTGGGCATGAAGGGTCTAGTACCCTGTTGTACCGCCTGTAGCTAAGATACAAGATGTGATATGGGCGGGCATGGAGGCTCTAGTACCCTGTTTTACTGCCTCCAGCTTGGATACAAGATGTGATACCAGCAGACATGGTGGCTTCAGTGCTCTGTTGGGCCGACCATCCAGCTTCTCACATCCCAATAATGTACCCCCTCTCAAACTCTGTTAAATGGGCAAAGTTTCTTTGATTGCATCGTAGAGTCGTCCAATGGTCAACAAGCTCTACACAAGATGAAACATAGGTCCACTACATAAGTAGCCTCTGAGAACCTTTTTATAGACCAAGGGTGGAAACACTTTAACCCCTTGAGTGGCACGCCCGGAAAATTTCCGGGGACGAGCTCCACTGCTCATAGCAACATAGCCCGGCAGATTTCCGGGCTATGTATCACTATGGGAGCTGCAGAGCACAATGCCACAAGCTGTGGCACTGTGCTCTGCCTGCACAGACCCACAGAGAGCAGTGCAAGGGCTTTGAAAAACCAGCAGAAGATATTGCCCACATGTCGGCAATGTCCTGCTTTGTTTACAAGTTGCCATAGAGACCATCGGCTTGTCAGAAGCAAGCCGATGGTCTCTGTGGCAGGGAGAGCTGGTTGTTAGCTGTCAGAGGACAGCTAGGTACCAGCTCTTACAGCAGAGATCAGAGAAAACCTCCGATCTCTGCTGTGTTAACCCTATACATTCTGCAGTCTATGTGACTGCAGCATGTAAAGGGTTGTCACTGCAGCATGTAAAGGGCTGTCACCATCGGACCCCCGGAATGTGATCAGGGGTCCTGATGGGTCCCTGTGGAAGTCCCCTAAAGGGACAAAAAAATTTTTTTTTTAAATTAAAAAAAAAAAAAGTTAAAAAATTATTAAAAAAAACAAAAAAAACACTTGTCTCCCTTTACTTTGTAAAAAATCAAAAATACAATCACACATGTGGTATCCGTGTGCGTCGTAATGACCCAGAGAAGGAAGTTAATACATTATTTAACCCCTTAATGACATGGCCCCTTTTTTTCTTTTTTCCCCATTTCTTTTTTTCCTCCCCCCTGTTTAAAAAATCACAACTTGTCCCGCAAAAAACAAGCCCTCATATGGCCATGTCAATGGAAAAATAAAAAAGTTATGGCTCTTGAGACGCAACTGCAAAACTAGTTGAAATTCAATGATTAGACCATTTTAAAAAACCTGCCCTGGTGGGCACGACAGGGTGGTAGGAAACTTGCCACTCAAGGGGTTAAGGGTCTAAGGTGGCAAGATGTAACTGCATGCCGAGTTTTGAAGTAAAAACAGTAACTATTCCTAGGTACTTGATTTTTTTTAACAATGCATAAAGACGCCTACCTTCATATATATATATATATATATATATATCTATATATTTATAGATATATATACGTATCTGGTCAGAAATCAAATAGCAAATGTTACCAGGTTACGCTTTACATTTTGGAGAATCTACAGAGAAGAGAAAAGAGCTGATCATCTTTTTAGAGGACACAAATCAGGCTAATTGCATGTGATTGCTCAAAACATGAGAGCCTTGGGAAACATTGACAATATGTGCTGACAATATGTTTGGGTGGAAATAGAAGTTATTGTAACAGTGAACTCCAGAAGCAGATAATGTTTTTCAGGCCATGTCTGCAAACATAGCCAAAATGTTGAGCCTCTGGTTTTAAAAAGGTATCTTCCTAATGACGTCAGGCAACAATGCAGGATAAAGAGGATCATAGGATCACGGAGGTTAAACAAACTTAACACACCATCTGCATTGGTCATAACAATTCTCTGAAGTCTTGTAAACACTTTATACTTATAAATAAACTACATTGTTTAAGTGCTTGTCAGCTATACGTAGTACAGTGATAGGCAGAGTCTTAGCAAGTCTGCATCACATAAAGAATATTTTCAACATCATATACTTATAAGAATAGGGTCATTCTGGTCATTTCTTTTATTCATTCATTATGTAGCTATTCCCCAGGTATATATAAGTGAGCTAGTATTACCTTGGTTAGTTCTTTTTTCAGTCTGAAACTCCCACCCTCTTTTTCCTCTTAGGCCTTAGTCAGACGGACGTTTTTTCGCGCGATTTGCGGATCGCATGACGGATGCGCATCCGCAAATCTCGTGACCGGTGCGCGCAAGTCGCCCGCAAATCGCCCGAAAATCTGCTCCTAGCCGCGTTTCATTATAAACGGGCCGGAGCTGTCCAGCGCATTGCATTCAATGGAGACGGCAATAGAGCCGCCTCCATTTAAAGCAATGCGCTGCGGGCGAGCCCGGGATGAATTGTCGGTAAGGGCTTAAATATATAAGCCCTTCCCTGCAATGCATCCTAAAATGTGTTAAAATAAAAAAAAATTGTATACTCACCTTCTCCCGGCAGCCGGAGCTCCGTGCGGCCGTCCTGCAGTGGGTGTGAAGGGGGTGTGAGTCAGACCTGCCCCCTGATTGGCTCAGCGCTGAGCCAATCAGAGGCATGCCTCACTCACACACCCATTCATGAATTCATGAATGGATGTGAGTCAGACCTGCCCCTGATTGGCTCAGCGCTGAGAGGCAGCAGTCACTCACCCATTCATGAATTCATGAATGGGTGTGTGAGTGAAACCGGCCTCTGATTGGTCAGGGCTGTGACCAATCAGAGGCAGATCATTCAGCAGGTGGGGATTTTAAAGCCCCGCCGGCTGAATAGTGCCGAGAAGCAGTTCAGGAGAACTGACAGCGGCTGCGGCTGGACTCCGGCTGCAGCGGAAAGGTGAGTATACAATTTTTTTTAATTTTAACACATTTTAGGATGAATTGCAGGGAAGGGCTTATATATTTAACCCCTTCCCGACAATTCACCCCGCGCTCGCCGGCAGCCCATTGCTTTCAATGGAGCGGCTGTATTGCCGCTCCATTGAATTCAATGGGCAAACATCGTTCTTCTCTGCCACAGCTGTTACAGCTGTGGCAGAGAAGAATGATTTGTCTTCTATATGTTCTCAATGGGGTCGGCGCTGCTGCCGCCGGCCCCAGTGAGCGCATATACAGAAGAGAACAGGAATCGCAGATCGCAGATAGGTGCGATCTGCGATTTTTTGTTCTATAATTTATCGGACGAGCGCATAAAAAGCGCTCATGTGTCCGATACCATTGCAAAGCAATGGTTTTATAAAATCGCCGGACGCATGCGCAAATCGCGGCTAAAAACGCCCGTCTGACTAAGGCCTTATAGTCACTCAAATCTGACCAGCTCAGATTGACTTGGGGTTACGGATTCATTTTCTAGTGAGACTCTCAATTTGCGCGATGCTATTACACAAATCTACTGCAGAAACTGCCACCAGGGGGACATAGACACAACTAGCACAGTTACTAATGATGATCACACAGCTCCTGTCACACAGGTATAATAGAGGAGATCATGGCTCATCCTCCTGACTGAATTCTTATGGTATGTAGTTTATTTAGCTTATAAAAGGTGGAATGATATAACCTCAGCTAATTATCATGGTGTGCTCCTGCGACATGTAGTTTTATGAATTTTCTGGAGCACACTGATGAAGGTGTCATTGATTTGGCTGGCTGATGGTGTAGAGTTCTCCAGCCAGTCAATCACCATTGGTCTATTCATATAAAACCCAGACCCTCTTACTTAGGGGGTCATTTATCCATTCTCACTTTCCCACTGAGTACTTGGTGTCTTGTGCTATGCATGCTGCTAGTCTCAAAAGCTTTCCCTACCTTCACTGAAGATGGTCTTCATGTTTTACAGACCCTTGTTCGCTTTCCTTTTATCAGGTGTGGCTTCCACACATCTGATGTCCTGTATGTTGTCAGCTGAGTGATATCTGACAACATGTTCCTTTTTACATCAGATTTGTGTCTGATGCTCTTGCACCTTTCTCATTGTGTGAACATTTGAACTAGCTCCTGTTTTACCTATGCATGCATGAGGTTCTGAATGGGGTTTCCTTCTGTCTGTGAGGTGAGCAGACTTCTGGTAGGAACAAGGTCCTGTTCAGTGTATGTCTGAAGGTGTGAACTACACTTGGTGTGAACAGGGTCCTGTTCAGTGTATGTCTGAAGGGGTGGACGACATATTTCAGCATGGGGCCATCCCGATTGGGACGACCACCGCGCTTGAAGGCAGGGTTCCCTTTTTGTGGTTCAAGTTGTCTTGTTAGTGCAGGGACTCATGTAGGGACTAGTGTAGTATTGACATGAGCTTACATATTCTGGCCAAAATACAAACCAATACCTCCTACTCATAGATATTTCTATCTGTCTGGTAGTTTAGTACATTGGTAAGTATTTTGGCGTCTGTTGTCTTTGTGGTTGTTTGTATGTTGGTGTCTGGTCATATATGCACGTCCTAAATCCTCTCTTCTGTCATTCTGAATTGTTTTCTGAATTTGTTGTGTTTGTGTAGGCCATTGGTCATGCAGCCTGCACGAACGTAACACTTAAACTAACCTGATGCATCATGGAATAGATGTGAAACTGAAAGCAAAAAATCTCATTCTCAAGATGGTGCCTGATAAGCATCAGACAGGGGGCTACAATTCATGAAAGTGACTGTAATACACAGAGGAGACCTCCAAAGTGTGACTATCAATCAGGTAAGGGGGACAGGCATGGAAAAAATGTCTTTTTACTGGAACGGCCTTTTAAGAACCTGTTACACCAGGTGCTGTAAATTTACGGCGCCTGGCCCTGGGTTTAAAGCCCAGCCGTATGTAAAATTATGGCAGGGATTAAAGCCTCCTGCTTCACAGCTGATAGCCCGGAGGAAGAGGGAGAAGTGGGCTTTAACCCTTTCTGCCTCCTCCTTTGTTTAGAGATGCACAAATCTCGCACGAATATGAACAAATATAAATATACATGAGTGGCATGTTCAAGCTTTGGAAGTTCCCTCAGAATGCATCACCCACTGTTTTCAATGTGGCCAGCAAAAGCATTGCATGGCGTTTGAGGTGCATGCGAGTGCAATGCAATGCGAGGTTTCCCATTAAAAACAATGGGAAACACTTACCCATCCTCTGGCACAGCTGGACCGCTTCTTCCCTGAAGTCATGTGAAGCATTCCTCATGTTATGTCAAAGTAGTCAGGAGATAAGCCCAAGACACTTTATCCAAATCTAGCATGGGGATTCAGTAATCTTCAGCAGAGTCTGGGTCCTGCATAAAGGAGGGTGAAGGGATCAATGTCAGTTTAAAGTTAGTATGACATCCATTTTCAAAGGCACAAAGCAAGTCTAACTTCCTGCATGGCATTTGGCACTGCCCAAAAATTAAAACGTTCTGGGCAGAGATCCAAAAACTGATACAAGAAGTAGGCGGGCAACCCCAACCTCTACAACTTACACCACAAGCATTCATACTACATGTAATACCAGACCAGACAAAAAAAACTGCAATAACCCACACCATACTTCTGATTAGCAAAAGATGCTTACTCAATAATTGGCTACAAAGCGACCCACCGGGAGTAGGAGAGGTCATACAGCAAGTAAAACACCTCCTTAAAATGGAAAGAATTGAAATAGAACGCAAGGTGGAATCTCAAGCCAAAAAGTTTTTTGAGAAATGGAGGGAATTCATCGAGAAATTCCTCGACCCCAACGAAATCAAGGAATGCATGATGCAATTCACTAACACTACATGGTATTACAGCCAGAAAGATATGAACAGATTAGGAATATTAGAGATGTCATGAGAGAAGCCGATCACAAAACATCTAGATTAAAGAAGGATAAACGTCACAGAAAATTGGACACCGTCAACGAGTCCCAACAGTTCAATATTTCAGTTCAATATTTCAATATTTTAATGTTTAAACGTTTTTTTTTTGTTTTTTTTTTTATAAAAGCTATAAGACGAGAGAGAGGAGACAATAAAGACAAAGGAAAAGATTATACATGGGAATGAGATAAATCTGAATTATCAGTAAGAATACAAAATAGAATACGCATAAAAACCTTTTCTTTGTACGAAAACAAGTTTATTAGAGAAACTCTTTTTGTATAAGTTGTTACCGCAAAGACAGAGGAAGTAGAAATGTACATCCATGTTTGTAATCTACGAAAATGCAAATAAAAAAAAAAGAGTTTACAAAAAAAAAGCTGTTCTAAGCAACAATTTGAGACACTTTCTTCAAAGTTGGGAGATCAGCAGTATATCTGTGCTATGCCGGTAGAGTGGGATCACGGCCTTCGCTGCAGGAATCAATTGGGAACACACAGATTTATTACAGGTCCTCAGGACTGAAGGCACCAAGTTTAGAAAAAGGGCAGCAGCATTCCTGCAAATCAGTGTCCGACCCTTTATACAGGTCTACAGAACAAGGATTGGGACAGAATCCATACACAGGGGTATTGATTTCCCTATGTATGGATTATTATGACCGCATAACGGGACAAAGACACGCCCATGTGTTTGTGCCACAAGGGTAGTAACACACGGGCTATTGCAATTTTGCCACGGAAAAATTGCAGGTATTCGCATTAGGCACTACTCACTCGAGTAGTTTGTCTTAGCGAATACACTCATCTCTAGTTAAAATCGCAACACAAGTTTGTGCAATGCGATACGATAAAGGGAAGCCTTCATAGGGAAACATGGGAGATAAAAAAAAATCGCACATTGCAGAAACATAGAGCATGATTTTTTGTTCTCGCGACATCGCATCAGTGAAAACATCACTAATGGGAAGGAATCCATTGAAAATCATTGATGTCATAAATCTGTTTTTCTTTAGTGACTCTCACATCTTGTGATTTTATCGCCCATGTGAAACCACCCTAAGGCCTGTTTCACACGGCCTACAAAATCGTAAGATTTTGTAGTGATGCGACCTCGCTACAAAATGCATGTATGTGAAGCTCATGGTTTCCAATGGGTTCTTTCACATGAAAGGACCCATTGGAAACCATGAGCTTCACATACATGCATTTTGTAGCCCGTGTGAAGGTGGCCTTAGGATGCATTCACATGAGCAACTTTCTTGCGTGATATCTGACCGGTTGCGATATGGTCAGATATTTCGCGTGAAAAGAACACATTGCTTTCAATGTGTTTATTCAGATGGGCGATTCCTCTCTGGACCGATGGCCCAAGATTAAAAAATTGCTGCATGTCCTATTTTTGGGCAATTGAGTGTCAGAATCGCCCATAATTTCTTATGTCAGCAAAAAAAAAAAAAGGCATTATACTCGCCTGGGGTTTTCATGTAAGTGTGATATTTTGATATTTTTCCTATTGAAGCAATCTGCGGTTATCATAGGCATGAAAATCGCATGCTGCAGAGATGCATTGTGTTTTTCTTACAAAACACATTTCACTCACAGCAGAAATCGTAGGATTGCAGGTGCCATATTGGTCTGTATTTCTCGCCCGTGTAAATGCACCTAAAGGCCTCGGTCAGACGAGCGTGTTATTAAGTCCCCGCGGGAATGAGTGGAATTTACAATGGGACATTTAAAAGGTGCTTCTGGGTAGCACCTTTTAAATGTCCTGCTGTGAGCAGCAGAGTATTCCTACTGCCCCCCTGCTGGGCAATTCCCCAGCAGCAGGGGGCAGTAGGGGATTCCCTCTACCTCTCTCCCCAAGGGAAATGTTGTGAAATTTGTAGCTGACTTTTTTTGCTGCAGAAATTGTGCATCATTTCTATCGCATGTGAACATAGCCTGGGAGCTGCTTTAGATGCGTATTTGCATGCTTTTTTGTGCGTGCAAAAATTGCATATGATATGCAAGAGACATAAAATAGAACCCATTGGTTTCTTTGGGTTCGTTCTCATTTTTTTGTGTGCACATTTCTAGCACTCACAAAATAATTGGACCTGTTCTGTTTTCCTCTATTTTTGCATACCTAGGGCCCCATAGGACTGTATAGGAAGGGGCAAAAATACATGGACAAGATGCAAGAACATGCGCAATATGTTGCGCAATTCTGTGAAAAAGAGAACACATCTGGACCTCATAAGGCTAAATAGCTTTTGAAATCAGGGGGGGTCTGGTGTTGCGTCACATATAAAGAGGGCCTGTGTGCACAAAAAGTACAATACCATGCGCTAATACGCGTGCAAATAAACCTAGTTTACTGAGCAAATACATTGCACTGATGCAAGCATATTTGTACATGCACTCATATATGCAATTGTGCATGCTTCACTGCAATATAGTTGTGCAGGGAATGTGTTTTATGTGCGCACATAACTTCAAATAGCACTGTGCTTTTTGCACACGCAGGGCCTGCTCACATACGTGCGCAAAACACCCCTTTAAAGGCTATTTACCATAATGAGGTCCAGATGTGTTCCCTTTGTCATGAAATTGCACAGCGTATTGCATATGTTCCTGCATTTTGCACATCTCCCATAGACGTTTATGAGGCACGTGGTGTGCAAATACGCGGCAAAATAAAGCGGATCCTACTTTTTTCTATGCGCACAAAATACGGCAATGAGAACTAACCCATTGAAATCAATGGATTCTATTCTCTGTGTATTGCTCACGCAAATACGTCTGACTGAAGGAGCCCTGATACAGACAAATAGTTTTCGTGATAGCTGAAAAATTCTCAAAAATGTTATCCAATTTGCTTGCACATTACCCGGATCGTTAAGCTGCTATACAGCTAAGCCGGACAGATCTGAAACACATTACACTAAATCCGAAAGTTGCATAAATACGAACATATTTTATACCAATGAAGTGATGAATTTGCTGAAACCTACAAAGTTAATTCTTCAGACTGATTTCCATGTGCTAGTAAATTAAAAGCATTAGTCTGAAAAAAGGAAGAGACAAAAGGTTCTTTTAGCACCCCAAGATTAATACATGGTAAAGCCATCACACCGAGACGTTCACCTCCACAACTTGTCTGGGGTGGAAGCTTGTAATGAGACATGTTTCCTGTCACACTGGTCATTATGGATTGAGACACAATATTCATCCTACTCTGCTATTTCGAATGTCTAGTGATTTTATATTAGCTGTCACATATCTCCCTATGCCCTTATCAATCACAAAGCCATTATTGTCTGTGTCATTTCCCATTACATGCAACTAACGGGCCAGATGTGAAATAAATAATGCCTGTGAAGCTGCAGCAAGTAACAACAGGTACAGAGTACGGCAAACAGCTCCTGTAGAGTCAATGAGTCAATTAGAAGGCATAGTGCAAAGGGTGAGAATACACAAGTTTCCATATATATTGATTAGGGTGGTTTCATAGCTGCGTCTGTCCCTCAGTCTATGTTTTCAACTTTTTTAAATTAAAAAAACTCAAGCAAACTGGACCCATAGAGAGCAATACCTTTTTTTGCACTCAGTTTAGGTTTGGTTCACAGAACAGAAAAAAGTGTAGCTTGCAGTCCAAAAAAACAGAAAGTGAACGGAGAGCACCTTTTCCGTTTTTCTTTTTTTTTTTTTGCATTACAGTCAATGACAGAGTGAAGCAAACTGAATGGCTTCTGTCTACCTTTAGGCCTCATGTCCACAGGGAAAATCAGCCCCGCGGACATGAGGCGATGCAGATCTTCCTTCCTTCGCGGCAGGATCTTCTTTCTTCGGCCCGGCGGATGTGCTCGGCCCGCCGGCAGCGTGCCACGTGCATGCGCAGGGCACATCCACCAGGCTGAAGAAAGAAGATCCTGCCGCGAAGGAAGGAAGATCTGCATCGCCCGGAGCAGGTGAGTTTAATTCAGGTGTGGGTCTCCTGCAGATCCGGACGGCTTCCATAGGATTCAATAGAAGCCTGCGGGAGCCATCCCCGCGGGAGACCCGCACCTAAATAGAGCATGTCCATTTTTTTTCATGCTCCAGAAATTTTTAAATTCACTTTTATTGACGATCCGCGGGTATTTATCTACCCACGGGTGGTCAATGCATTCCAATGGGGCGCGGACCGGCGTGCAGGTGATCCGCTGCGGATTTTAATTGTTCTTTTCCCCATGGACATGAGGCCTTAGTGTTGAATATTTTTATTAGTACACTGCAAAGCAAAACAGTAGATGAGCTCAGAGGAAGAGAAAGAGAACGGAAGAGAAGAGAAATCCAGGGAGCATATATCTATATTACACTCAAGTTTGGCACTAAAAACCAATCAGGGAACCCAAACAACCACTCAGGTTGAATCAGAAAACCCAAACAACCAATCAGCTTGCTGGAATTGTGAATCAGAACCAATGAGGTTGCTGGATTTGCTCCATAGTGCCTAACTTGAGCGTAATATAGTTATATGCAAGTCAGAAGAGTTTAGCACTGTGTTAGCCAGTGGAGCAAAGTGTGATTGTTCCCAGCAAGAGAAACCAAGTAATCTTGTAGATATGATACCTTTTAATGGCTAACAAAAATACATGATGTTATTGCCAGTTTTCGGATCCTCTCAGAATCCTTCTTCAGGCATAATGAAACAGATGTGGATGGGACATATATACACACATGATCACATGGGAGGGTACAGACATGGTGAACCTAATTTACACTAGAAAAATACCAGAGACAGCATGAGAGGGCACAGACCTTGTTATTAATAGCAATTAGATAAATATCAGGGCGGGAGGGATTAGAAAATATAGGACCTGCCCTATCTGCCACGTATGTAATGAACCCATGGTGCAGTAAAGATCGGGCAGCCACTCTCTTCCCGCCTCTTTTTTCAAACTCCTACGCTCTGGTGCGGAGTTTGAACTGACAGCGAGGAAGAGAAAATCTTCCTCATTTAGTACTGCTGAGCATATTTGTGCATACTGCAGTGTGTTTTCAGTCTCAAGGAGGTTTGCCAGGACTTAGGCATTAATAAACTATTCTTAGCATAGGTCATCATTATCAGTTGGTAGGCATCTGACTCCCAACATCCCTAATCAACTGTTTGAAAAGGCCAGAATACTTGGGTGAGTGCTATGGCCTCGTCATTGTATCAGGCACACCACTATTCGTTTTGTAGCAGCAGTGTCTGGTATTGCAGCTCTATCCCATTTTTTTATAGAGATTTAACAGCACCAAGGCTATATGACCAATGTATGTGTTGTCACAGGACCCTTCTAATACCAGATTGGCAGTGGTGCTTGGAGTTGGCCCTCCTCTGATCACATTTGATGATTTATCCTTAGGAAAGATTAAATGCATAGGCGTACCTAAATCAAAGAAAACCTTTGCTTTAGCATATATATATATATATATATATATATATATATATATATATATATATATATATATATATATATATATATATATATATATACATATATATATATATATATATATATATATTCTAAATAAATGAGTTTATATATGACCAAGTGTTATATTTACGGACTGCATAAAAGTTCAAGGTTCTTAAAACACAGTTTGATCAAAACATGTGTGCCCAAATGCCATGTCCAGGTGATGGACCCACCTGAATACTGATCGCCAGCACATGGCAGATGGGCCTACATGTTTTGATCAAAATATGTAGTAAGAACTTTGCACTTTTATGCAGTTAGTAAATGTAATAGTTGTGCAGTTTTATTTAGGTATTAGATATACAAGTGCTGTGGCATGTGTTTTGCGGTTTTTTTGTACCCTAATGATGTCAATAGCTAAATCTAGAAAACCCTCTTAATATTGGCTGGAGAGTACAAAGATGCAGGCTTTCCAGAAATGTTAGAGAAGACGAATAAGTTTGAACACTTGTCAATATGTTACCTCTTTTATTGACTCTCAAGCTCCCAGCAGATGAAGAGGGAGACAGAAGACTTGTACATAGATTTAGGCTTGTGGCTGTAAGCACAAAGATGCTTACACAAAAATCAATAAACAGTAAGGACAGAAATCTAAGCCATCTCTGTCAACTGCTGATAGCTGCACAGTCTTGGCACCGTTTTAATTTAGTTTATATGTTGTAGGAATCCAATATTCACTATAACCATAAATATTATATAGAAATGATATTCAATATTACCCAATATATGCATGCACATGACATGCTGCTTTGTGTGCATACTGCTAGATGGGTGCACAAGGCTCACATTCAAGTGTTCTGCAATGAAGACTAAACAGCTTCTATTATTTCAGGAAGGCATGAATATGTTAATATTCTTCAAGTACATAGAACAATCTCTGATTTCAATCACTTTATATCCAAGGAATTAACAGCTTAAGTTTTTCAAATTTAGCTTTCTCCGACTATGATGAGGATTGCGGAACCTTTGTGAAATGTATTATTTTCCAAGAATTGATGAAAGAACTTATTACAGACTGTATATATAAGAATTTACTAAATGGTGATTGCAGGCACACTTTATTCCCTCCTGACCGCAGCAAAATTTCATGTGGTCAGGGTCAAGAGCTGTAGACATTGATATTGTTGGGATGTCCAATTCAAATATTGAAACCAATATTTTCTGTGGTAAAAGGCCAAAAAACGGAGTAGTTGGACTGTACATTGAAATGTGGTTTTATTCTGAAAATACACTAGATAAATGAAAATATAAGAGCCAGGAAGATTTGGTCAAGCAGTAGACCTTATGACACAGGACATACGGATTAAGATATTGGAAGGAATTCTAGATGCCTCCTTCCACTCTTCTCTCCTCTCAAATATATACCGCCCTCGCCTGAACATAAGCCCTAGATAGACTACATGTTAAAAAAAATACCCACCTTGCAGCCGGCATTCAGGTTCCTCGTGCTGGTCTCCATTGCTTCTGTGTCCCTCTGCACACCAACAGAGCAGTTCTTCCTGGTAGCATGGCTTGAATACCCTGCTTCCAGCAAGCTAATGCTCTGATTGGTTAATTGAGCACCATATCAGTCAATGAAATTTGGCACTCGATTAACCAATCACAGCCATTCAATTATATCATTCAGTGAATGGCTGTGATTGGTTAATCAAGCTCCAGCTCTCATTGGCTGATATGTAGTGGGTTTATTAACCATTGTTTTCGGTTTATTAACCATTTGGCCAGAATGTCTCTAAATGCCTGGTTGTCTTGGGAAGGCAGAAGGGTGGGCAGTCAGATACTATTTCTCTGCTGATTGGATCAGAGACAGTACAATGCAGCATGTGAAGTAAGGGCAAGAAAGTCTGGACAGGAAGTACTGGCAGAATGCTAGGTTTGCTACATGCCCCCTTCCTGAATGTAGACTGCAAACACCAAAGCAACAGAAAAATGGTGAAGAGTACCTGAAAATCAGAACTTCCAGACATGAAACAGGATGCAAACATCAGCAAATGAGCGAATAAAGAGAACCTGGTACGCTTTAAAGCATCTTTGCAGTAAAAATTCCAAGTGTGACCGATACAACCTCTATATTATGAATAGCACTTGGACCCAGTATTGCCAATTAGGCTATTCACACAAGTGTTCTTTCACAAGGACAATGTCCTACTTTTGATTATTTTCATTGACAAGAATTGCATATGCAGTGTGCAAGGTCTGTGAGTATTGGAGAGCACATGGATGGGTGTCTGCGTGCTGTATGATGCAAATTGCGAGGTTCATATGACTGTCTGAATATGGCATAAGAAAAATGACACAAAGACTAAATAGTGAAATGACTTATTATGTATAATATTCATGGGGTATGAGAAAATTATTAAAGTCCCCATATAACAGAACAGAACTGATACAGACATCTTACATGCCGGCTGCTCCATCCATTCTGCTGCTGCAACGCGCTTTCATCTCATCTACTACCACTCACAGATCAGCCGCAGTCTTCTGAGACATATATCTTCATTCTGATGGGTTAGTAGAAAGCGTTACAATGATAAGTCACATAGTGCTTCCACTGACAGCTTTCCTCTTTAGTGTAATGTGATGTTATCATACAGGAGCTCACTTATTATTGTTCCTACTTTCAAGACACATTCAAGGTAAAGTTGTCTTTGAGCTGCTGACAGATCTTTCCGAAAATCCATAACTTCAAACTCCTGTATGACAATTACAATTGAACTTCTGAAAATGTTTTCAGAGATGAAAGTTTTCTGCAATGGCAGATAATGTGCAGGCGCATGCACACTATGTACAAACCCAACTCCTTGTGTGCCTGATTTGAGCTGCTCAGCAATATGTAGTGAATAGAACCCATTGATTTCAATGGGTTCGGTCACATGAGCATTTTTTGCACATGCATTTTGGTCACACGAAAAAAAATATGCAGCATGTTTGATGCGCCCCAAATTTTATAGCACTACTTCTTCTGTGTTCAGCAATACCCCCATTACAGCCCCAATCTGCATACAGGACACATTGCTAGGCCTATAATGATGGGACCACCTATTGGATTTCAGGGCGCAGCAAAAATAAAAATGACTCCCTAAAAAGAATAGTCCCTCCCACCCCCCTCCTTTTGGCGTTTCTTATATATTAAATAAAATGAATAATTTAAAACGGTATGGTATGTTTCAAAGCAGGGGCAATTACAGAGGCCTGGGTGGGATGGACACATGGGGCAATAAAATCATGTATCCCTCCTCCTCCCTTGTTTGGTGCAGACGCGACACTTTTTGGGGGGTATTTTTTACCCGCAGTTTCAGGAATGGGGTGCAGAAAGTGGCGCTCTGTGAGCCTTCGCACCTCCTCGGACTGTAATGCATCCTGAGGTGCGGTGGTCTCAAATAAAAGGTGTTCAATAAGCTCCTCCTGGAACTGGAGGAAGTTCAGCATGCCCCCGGATAATTTATAAATGACGTGCGCTTTAAACATAGCGATCTGTAGCTACCTTCTTATAGCAGGCTCTCGTTTTGTGTTTTACAAGATATGGCTGTAGAGCATGGTCGGACAAATCAACGCCCCCCATAAATTTATGTAGTTTGTAACACAGACCGGTTTTCTTTTCTGCGTTGCAGCCCCCCTCTCCCTCACTGCAACGCAGGTGTCTGTGTTCACGGTGGACAACATATAAACATTTTTTTTGTCATGCCACTTTATGGCAAGCAAGGGGTCATTTGCCAGCGCGTAAGACGCTCCTCTGTCCAGGCGTTTGGACGCCAGGGATTGTGGGAATCCCACCCTATTTTTGCGCACCGTTCCGCAGGCCACTGGATCTGCGTCATGTAATGCTTTATAAAGGGGGATGCTGGTGTAATAATTATCTGTATATATGTGGTACCCTTTATTTAAAAATGGGCCCACAAGCTCCCACACGATCTTTCCACTTATGCCGATATTTTCGGGACAGTTGGGGGGGATTTAGATGTCGGTCTCTGCCCTCATAAATAAAAAAATCGGATGTATATCCTGTCGCGCTCTCACAGATTTTATAAAGCTTGACGCCATATCTAGCGCGTTTGGAGGGAATAAATTGTCTAAAGGATAGATGGCCCTTAAAGCTCATAAGCGACTCGTCCACTGCCAAATTTTTCTCTTGGGTATAAATGTTTTTAAAGGAATATTTTAATAAAATAATAAGGGCCTCCACTTGCATAATTGGCCGTACGCCGGGTCATTTCTGGGGGGAATTTTCGGTTATCGGCGAGGTGGAAAAATCGCATTGTATTTTCAAATTGCTGGCAGGGCAGTACAGACGCAAACACAGGTGTCGCGTGAACGGCACTAGCGGACCAGTAGGACCGTATGGACGATTTTTTAACAAGTCCCATTAAAAGGACAATTCCCAAGAATTTTTTTAGTCCTGGGATATTTATGGGAGTCCACGTCCTAGAATACCCCGACGTGGGGTGCGCGGTAATATACTGTCCGGCGTAGGTGTTCGTCTGCCGGACAATAAGCTCCAGGACGGCATCAGTAATAAAAAAAATGTAAAAAATTAAAAGGGGTAAAATTTGCGACGTCAATATTGATGTCAGGAGTTGCGGTAAATACGGGCCGAAAATAAATCTGTGGAACTCCACGCAGTGGCAGGCGCCACATTACTTGGCCCTGCTTCCCCAACCCCTTCCTCAACCTCCATGACGCTAGAGGCAGAGTCGTTGCTGTTAGAAAAAACCTCCTCGTCCACCTCAGTTGTGGTATCACTACTAGAACTGGAAATGAAGAGCAGCGCATACGCTTGCTCAGCGTTGTAGTGCCTACACTCCATTTAGAATTTTTTTTAATGGAGGTAGACAAAATGAAAAAAAAATGTAACCCCCCCCAAAAAAACAAACGTAGATATACCGGGGTGATTAGGTTATGAGCGGCGGTGATGATGGGATGATGAGGTAGACAAAATGAAAAAAAAAATGTAATCTCCCCGCAAAAATTTAAAAAAAAACGGACGTGGGTATAGCAGGGTAATTAGGGTACGAGGGGCGGTGATGATGGGATAATGAGGTTTTTTTTCTGTTTTTTCACTCTCTATATCGGACACGGTTTTTCTCTGCTATCTCTCTCCTGTCACAAATCTCTCTCAGTGACAGGAGAGAGATACACAGGACTAACCGTGTCCGATATTTATTAAACAAATGACATGGATGGCTGTGATAGGTGTATCACAGCCACCCATGTCAGCAGGGACCAATCACTTTGGTCCCTGCAAGTTACTATGCCAAAGGCAACTTTGGCATTAGCTTCTACTGTGCATGCCATTTTGGCGGTGCATGCGCAGTTCTGCCGTTATTACCGGCACTTTTCCGGGCTTTGGGGGACTTTTGGGGACTATTTTCATCTCCCGTCATGGAGATGATCCTTGAGGGGAGATGAAACATTACTACTTTTTTCAACTTTCTTTTTTCAACTTTTTCGTGATCGCCGCTATCCATGGGAATGGTCCCTGCTGACATCTACTGGCGCCCGGCTATCTGTAGATAGCTGGGAGCCAGGAGATTTTAAATCTCTCAGGCAATCCAGGGGCTTCTGCGCATGCGCTGCCATTTTTCCTTGGCGCGCATGCGCAGAAGCCCACGGCAAGGGCAGATCGCCACGGGACATCTTGGAAGACGGGAGTTAGTATTTTCACCTCTCCACATGGATCCGATCCATGAGGGGAGGTGAAACTTTTACTTTTTAAACTTTTATTAACTTTTTTGTGATCGCCGTTTACCACCAGTAAACAGAAATCATGGGTCCGGGAACCAGTCACCGCGGTCCCCGGTGGCATCTCCTTTCTCTCAGCTACCTGCAGGTAGCCAGGAGATGGGAAATTTTAAATTTCCCGGGCGATGCTGTCATCCGCGCATTTTTCCCCTGGCGCGCACGCGCAGAATACGGCGGAGGGTCCATTACATCGCGGGGGATCACCAGGGACCTAGGTGAGTAGTTTCAGCACCCCTCATGGTTGCGATCCATGAGGGAATCTGAAACTCCATCTTTTTTCACTTTTTATGTACTTTATTGCGATCGGCAATAAATCGCATCGCCAGGGGAGACTGCCCGCAGCCTACGATGACAGCTCCATGCTGTCGGCTACCTGCGGGCACCGACAGCATGGAGCTGTCACGTCCAGAGCCTGAGGGGCTTTAATCTAAAGAGGATGCATGTTTTTATGTCCTCTAGGAATAAAGCCCACTTGGGCAGGACGTAAAAAGGCAATGGGGCTGTCATTAAGGGGTTAAAGAGGTTTTCCAGGAAAAATACTACTGATGATCTACCCTCAGGATAGGTCATAAATAGTTGATTGGCTGGGGTCCATCGCTTGGGCCCCCAACTGATCAGCTGAGCGGGTGCATGTTACGGGTGCGTGTGACAACCCTTTTAAGGAGTATGCTTAACCACCAGTGCTTTAAGCCAGGGATCCCCAACTCCAGTTCTCAGGGACCACCAACAGGTCATGTTTTCAGGATATCCTATAGTAAGAACACCTGTAGCAATGCCTGAGGCACCGACAATAATTACATCACCTGTGCAACACTGAGGAAATCCAGAAAACGTGACCTGTTGGCGGTCCCTGAGGACTGGAGTTGGGGAACACTGCTTTAAGCCATGTGGTCTCCAGTGTTATCCAAGTTTGTTGTTGGTGCAATTCCAATGCAACTGGCCTACAACTTCTCCATTAGGGCGCCCACCCACTGGCGATTTTTTTCCCTGCGAAATTCGCAGCATTTTTTTCTCTGCAGGGGTCTATGGGACTTGTAATGTTAAAATCGCGATCGCGCAAAATCGCAATTTACCGCGAAATCGCGATTTTGCGCGATCGCGATTTTAACATTACAAGTCCCATAGACCCCTGCAGAGAAAAAAATGCTGCGAATTTCGCAGGGAAAAAAAATCGCCAGTGGGTGGGCGCCCTTAGAGTGGGAAAGCAGACCACACCACTTTAGCCCAGCCTCTTTTGGGGAGGAGTTCCTTATTGGGAAGCCTTTCTTTAAAGGGAATCTGTTACTTACTTATGGACTGAAAGTAGGTGACCTGCTAAGTTCAGGAATGTAAGTGTTATGCTAGCCTCTATTGCCATTCCCCCGGTGTCAGCATTGAAAGCCACTGCTAAATACATGGAGCGACGCTGCTGAATAGTCTGCCTTTCTAATTTTATAATGAATGGACTAATTAGCAGCGCCGCTCAATGCACTGTAGTGGATTTCAGTGCTCACACTGGGGGTACGATGGGGTGAGATAAGTATAAGGGTTTATTCACACGACTGTGATTTCAGCACTTATTACGGTCGCGTAACACACAATAAATGGAGTCAATGACAGTAAATAGACTTTCATTGATCCGTTCACATTAGTGTGTAAACACTGTGTGTAGATATGCATGAGAAATAGATCGCAGCATGCTCTATTTCACCGCCTGCCATACAGCGTGAACCCTATACTTTTGTATGGTCAGTATATGCAACACATTGCATACAGGCAGCGATTCATGCGCAACCCCACTACGAAATAGAGTGGGGAATTAAAAACAGAGAAAAGGCAGAGTCACAACGTGCATGACAGCATGCACTTGCTGCCATATTTGGTCTCTGACGCTTCACACAGACCGGCAAAACGATGTGGTCATGTGAATGAGCCCTAACACTTACATCCCCGGGCTAAGCAGGTCACCTACTTTTAGCCCTTAAGCTTTGCTTTTAGGGTTAAAAGTAGGCGACATAATCTCTTTAAATATTCTTTGCTTCTGCAGTGGGTTGCTGGTGATGGCAGTAAATATGTACAATTTAATCAAGTATTTTTTGCTTAGTTTTAACATCTTGTTCCAGTCTAGCTTGTTCTTGTGAGTGTAGCTTTGTTTTCATGTTATAGTTAGTAAAATCCTTACTTCCTAAGCCTTGTGTTTTTTGTCTGCTTCTTGCCTGTTTTCAACTGTATATTTGTGTTTCCTAATATTTGTGTTTCTGGGTCCTAGTACCCTCTCATTGTCTCTCAGGGATAGTTTTTCAGATAGGGTTGCCTTTGAGGATATCTGATGGTTACTTTTGAACAGTGCTGTGTGGTGTTATGGCCAGTATTAGGGATAGGTTAGGGAGAGACTTAGGGAGGGCTAGCATTAGGGTTAGGTATTGTCAAGTTGTTATATCTATTTCCATACCAACTGCTTCATTATCTGACTGTTGTCGTTATTATGATCATTATCTGCGATACTACCACCATTTCATTTTTCTCATCTATTGGTGAGTCCGTAGTCTTGCATATGTGTTACTTATTTGTGTTAATACTTTCTTCATAAATTAATTCTTGCCACTGCCCGATTATAACACTGTTTGGCTCTACTGTAAGGGGGAATCTGAGTACTGGGAAACATCATTATTACCAAGGAAAAGTGACTGCTATAGATGTCAAGTTCAGAAGGCATCGTTACATGTCCTCCTCTGGACTATTTTCATGGATGATAATAAGACATGCAATGTGTAGGGCTCTGTTAACATCTTCTACGCAGGCTGTAGCTTTATCAGTAATGTGTGAACAAAAAAATGCCACAAAAACCCTTATATAACGCATTTAATTCATGGCAATTTTTTTTTACAAACTCTTAAAAAAAGGCTACATAAAAGTGTATAAACTATTCATGGCTTATCCGTATGATAGGCTACTAGTGGTAGATCAGCAGAGGTTCACCATCTGGGACCCCTTCTGATCAGCTGTTCACCAGGCCAGCGTGCTTATGCACTGAGCTGATTTCTGCAGGAAGTACACAGCTCCGTTCCCACTGCGGTGGCCAAGATTGGTATTGCAGGCATAATTTGTGTTCACTTCAATGGGTACTTTGCCTGCAATACAAAACCTGGCCACTGTTGTTGGAACAGAGCTGTTTACTTCCCTCAATAATAAGCTCAGTCTATTAGTATAACAACCTGGCAGACAGCTGATCAGCTGATCCCAAACAGCAAACCCCTGCCCTTTTACTTTTGATTACTTATCCTGTGGATAGGCAACCAATAGCTTCCAACTGGAAAACCTCTTTAGAAACTGCACCAGGAAGGGCAACACAAGCAGTGAGGTCTATTAGTAGAAAACTCTCAAACACACCACAACTAGAGCATGCTGACAAATTGCCATCCTAATGCTATCTGTGAACTTGTCCTAAAGTGGAAACAAACTCTCCAAATCTAAATTTTCCAATTTGAAATTATCCAAAGGTCAATAACTAATGCAATATTTAATGAAAAATATGTACATAAATAAGATTTTCTTAAAATCCTTCCTTACTTTATATACAAATAGTGATATTTAGCTTGAGAACTACTGTATGATATTAAATTGGATGATCTATAAGCTGACCTGCAGGAACAGCACTGGAATTATGCATTTAAAATAAATGTATCTGTAGTCCTTGCCAAAACTATGTAGGTTTTATACACATAGTAAAATGGCTTATGTTTACATCCTTCCCTTCAATAAAGTATGCTTGTCCTGCTATACAAGACTCACATGTAGTAAAAAGTAGGTTTATGTGACTTTCCTGTATTCAGGAAAGATTTTATTCTGCCAATTCTATTCCTCACCCTTCTGGACAATCAATTAAACAGATAAGGAATTTCACCGGGCACAAGACGTCTGTGGTTTGAATGAGTTGCTGTCCTGTTCTGTCTGGGCAGGTGGATATAATGTCTAGCCAGGAATAATGAGGCTGCATTCTCCTGTTTCTCGTAATTTCTTTATGTGAATATTTTGTTCTACTAGTAATTACTTAGCACAGGCACATTGCAGTTATTCAAGTTAGAGCAAAATCATGAAATGTATTTGGTTATCACAATAGTAAGACTCCATTGTTCCATTGTTCCAGTAACTCGACCAGCAAAGCGTTTGGCACAGAGGTGTAACGTGAATCATCGGGGCTCTGATCTATAACAGGGCTCCCCAACTATCACGTCATTTATTGTATTACTGTTCTCTTATTTGGTGGTGGAGCCTTTGGGCCCCATCACCTAACAAGGTCCAGGTGTGACTGTTACCTCTATAGCTCCTTTTGTTACACCTCTGGTTTTAAGTAGAGTCTAGACAAATATTAAAATGCAATCCACGAACAAGGACTTCACTGACGTCATATAACAGTTAATAGTTTAGTTAGATGAAAGTTAGTTATTTTATTGTAAACAGTGTGGAACTTTGAGGTGGTTGATGGTTCTTAGACAGAACAATCTCTCAAAACAGTGTAATACTTCATTTCCCCTGTGGTGGCGATATAGGGAAATGAAACACTTCCTGCCAGATTCCTCCCCAGTGATTACAGCTGATCATTGGGAATTCTAGTAGCAGGATGGCCTGTGTTCATCTTATGGTTGGGTAATCCAAACCCAAGAGGTCCGAGATAGACAACCCCTTTATTTAATAAGATACCAATAATTATTAGGAAATTATAGTACCAGTGTTTCTGGTGGTGCAATGCACCACACAGCTCTGCTAGATGCTACATCCATGCTGATTCCCACACATCACACACACAGCTCTACTACATTCTTCCTGATTTACACACATCTCACACACAACTGTGGTACATCCACATCCATCCTGATTTCCAGACATCACCAGCACAGCAGACTCCTGGATACAGTGATCAGCCCCTGGTCATGTGATGCCTGACTCCACCCACACGTGCAATCACATGATGGTGATGTTATCACAGATCCTGGTAGCTGCTGTCGACTTATCCAGTATACAGTGCTTTCTACCAAACTCCACAATGGCTCCTCCCACAGCAGCACTGGTCACATGAAAGTGACATCACCAGAAGTCCTTCAGTCCACCGGATCTCTGTGGTGGCGGTAGGTTGGTGTCTCCTGTCAGGACCACTAAGTTGTGTCTGAGATAATAACGTCTTAGTTGTATTCTCATTGTGTTGTTTTTGTTCTCCCCTTTCATGAGCCCTAAATTTGTTCTTCTTCTGTCGGTCAGGCTCTGTGTTTTATATACGCTGTAGGATCTGCGATGATATCACCATTATGTGATCAGGGGCAGAGCATGAGAAGCATCCACACACATACTCGCGGACAAGTGGTTGTTAGTAGTTTGATTATTTAACATCTTTATGCATTTTGGAAATGATATGTCACAGTTACATCAGCACAAAATGCAGTAGTTGCCCAATGAATAAGAATATCAGAAGGCATGTGTTACTATTTGTGGCCACACATGCTTGTAGCCTACTATTCTGTCCCTTCCAATCATGGATCACCTCTAGTTATATCAGGCATCTTCCCCCTAAAGAAATGTCTAAGCTTTTGGCATTTTTAGTCCAGCTGAAGGTGGTATAAATTTGTGTTGACTTCCTTGTTTCTGTCTCTGACTATTTCTGACTTTGCTGCATTCCCCACTCCTGACTTCGGCTTGTTATATTGAGCATTCTCTTGTCTGCTGCCTGCTCTAACTCCTGGCCTGTTGTACTGTGCTAAAGCTGTTCTGTGTGCCCTGTCCTCCAGATTGTCCCATGTTTCGAAGGTACAGTGCCTGCCTTGGTCTAGAACTCTCTGACTATGCCTCACACGCTCTGGTACTGCACCTTGGTCTATTGTAATGTAATGGTCTGGAGACCCTGCAGAGAGCTCCAAGTCTTAACTGGTGTGGGGAATGGTTGACTGGGATCCTCAGGTGTCACCTCTGTATTTGGCCCAAAGTTAAATTAGTGTGCTGCACAATGGGATCTGAACTTTTGGAACCACAAATTACTTATTCATCTAACTCTCTCTCTCTCCTCTCTGCTGTCATATGAAAGGAAATCCTGGTGTGGCTCAGAGTGCTAAGCTCTCACTCACAACCTGAAGGTAGCTGGCTCAATGTTGACTCAGCCTTCCATCCTTGAAGTGAGTACTCAGCCTTCCATCCTTGAAGTGACTCAGCCTTCCATCAGTGAAGTGAGTACCCAGCTAAGGGCTCATGTCCACGGGCAAAATAAGAATTAAAATCCGCAGCGGATTTTAACTCTTCTCCTGCCCGCGGATCCGCACCCCATAGGGATGCATTGACCACCCGCGGGTAGATAAATACCCACGGATGGTCAATAAAAAGGATTTTTTTAAAAATGGAGCATGAAAAAATCTGGACCATGCTCCATTTTCATGCGGGTCTCCCGCGGGGACGGCTCCCGCGGGCTTCTATTGAAGCCTATGGAAGCCGTCCGGATCCGCGGGAGACAAAAATCGGGATTTACTCACACGCTCCGTTTCTTCTCTTCGCGCGGCGCCATCTTCTCTCCGTCGCGGCCGGATCTTTTTTCTTCGGGACGGCGCATGCGCGGGGCACGTCACCGACGTCATCATGCACATCCGCCGAGCCGAAGAAAGAAGATCCGGCCGCGACGCAGAGAAGATGACGCCGCGCGAAGAGAAGAAACGGAGCGGATGGGAGGTGAGTTTATTCTCATTTATTCCTATTTTCAGCGCTCATGTCCGCGGGGCAGGAGGGACCCGCTGCAGATTCTCCATGGAGAATCCGTAGCGGGCCTGATTTTCCCCGTGGACATGAGGCCTTACTGTGTGTGTGTGTGTGTGTGTGTGCGTGCGCGTGCGTGCGTGCGTGCGTGCGTGTATAAATAAATTATTCAAAAGCGCTGTGGAAAAAGTTGGTGCTATACAAACAACAAGATTTTTTTTTTAAGTTTAAGGCTGGCTGGCAGTTGACTAAGGATAGAAGTTTCCAGGCAATCATACAAGAAACCAACCCAAGTCTCTAGGTGCCACTTCTAAATTGGAAGCAGTGCTGCTGTAGCACTCATGGCCTTTGTTGTCACTTACGTCACACAATGCATGCTGTGTTCAAAGATGGCAAGGTGGTTTGGGTGGCTATAAATTGCCTCTCAAACCATCCCTATTACAATTTGCAATTGCCTTTCACCTCTCCAGACATGCCTTACTAAAGAATTGTCTTCCCTATAGTATTGTATAATAATTCTAAAATATCTTTTTTTATAACTTTACACTGCGCCATTCCTAGTAATTAATGAATAAATTGGCAGCTGGCTGTTACCAGTGTTTGTGTGGCAGTCCTAAGAGTATCAAACAGTGTAGGGATACACCTCTTTGTCAATAGGAATAGTAACTAGAGATGAGCGAGCATACTCGGCCACGCCCCTTTTTCACCCGAGTACCGCGATTTTCGAGTACTTCCGTACTCGGGCGAAAAGATTCGGGGGGGCGCCGTAGGTGAGTGGGGGGTTACAGCGGGGAGTGGGGGGGAGAGGGAGAGAGAGAGGGCTCCCCCCTGTTCCCCGCTGCTACCCCCGACGCCGCCACGCCTCCCCCCACCCCCCGGCGCCCCCCGAATCTTTTCACCCGAGTACTGAAGTACTCGAAAATCGCGGTGCTCGATCGAGTGATTACTCGAAATGAGTACGTTCGCTCATCTCTAATAGTAACACATAGTTGTCAATTTATTCTGTTGTCAATTTATTATGTTAATTATCTATATAAGAGGAATAATGGAGGAAAAGCAGAACACAGAGTTATGAGAAAAGATACCTCAGAATTGTTATTTTATGAAAAATACAAGTACAGGGTGGTCCAAAGGTATGGAGACACCTGAATAAATGGAATACGGTGGTTAGGAATGCTATTCTGTGTGTGGCGTGCTACTTAGGCAAAGGAGACAAATCTCTGAGTGGCAGTATTCTACATGAACGTCATTTTGAAAGATCAAGTTGATATTCTCAAATGAAAAGGGGTGCATATGACATATGTACCTGAATTTGATAAGGAATCCAAATATTTGCTTAAATGTGTTGTATGTACACTTTATTTCTGCCAAAGGTAATAACAATTTTTCCTTGACATGGAACAGAATGACAATTCACTACGGGACATGCTTAATCTACTCCTTTTTGCTTCGAATCTACAAGTCTATCCTGTTTTACCATTCACAATGCACGGAGCCCAACACCTCAGCAGAATTGGTTGTACAGGCATCCAGGACCTGCAGTTGCATCTGCTCCACACTCGATTTTCACTGCATAAACACTAGACTTGACATCTAAAAGTCCAAGGAGGTGATATCCAGCAAGCACGGGGGCAACTCCACTGGGCCATTATGCCCAATCCACTTCTTCCGAAACTGCTGATTCAAAAATTTGCTTACATTACGTCCACAGTGTGGTGGGGGGTGGCAATATCCTGCTGGAAGACCACAGGGAATGTGCCATTTTTGTTACACAGTGATAAAAAACACCTCATCACATAATAATTGCAGATAAGGCAGCAGTAAGGTTACCTTTGATGAAAAATGGGCCCACTATCTTCATACCCCATGTCTTGCACCACACCATGACTTTCTGTGTGCCAACCATCTTTGAGAAATCTGTCCAGTGCAGGTCTGTGTCTGACCAGTAGCAAAAGTTTTGTTAGTTCACCTTCCTGTCCACATAGAAATTTCCTTCATCACTGAACAGTACCATCTCTGTGCAATGTGGGTCCCATTGCAATTGCTGTGACACCCATTCCACAAATTCAACATGGTGCTCAGGATCATACTTATTGACATATGTAGCAACAGGATCTTGTACAGGTGACATTTGTGTATAGCTAGTATCCGCCCAATGGGGGTTCGAATGAACCAGCTTTGCGGTGACAGTCGCTAAGAGCTACGATTAGAGATGAGCGAACACCAAAATGTTCGGGTGTTCGTTATTCGTAACGAACTTCCCGTGATGCTCGAGGGTTCGTTTCGAACAACGAACCCCATTGAAGTCAATGGGCGACCAGAACATTTTTGTATTTCGCCGATGCTCGCTAAGGTTTTCATGTGTGAAAATCTGGGCAATTCAGGAAAGTGATGGGAATGACACAGTGACGGATAGGGCAGGCGAGGGGCTACATGTTGGGCTGCATCTCAAGTTCACAGGTCCCACTATTAAGCCACAATACCGGCAAGAGTGGGCCCCCCCCCCCTCCCAACAACTTTTACTTCTGAAAAGCCCTCATTAGCATGGCATACCTTTGCTAAGCACCACACTACCTCCAACAAAGCACAATCACTGCCTGCATGACACTCCACTGACACTTCTCCTGGGTTACATGCTGACCAACCGCCCCCCCTCCCCCCCACAGCGCACACCAAAGTGTCCCTGGGCAGCCTTCAGCTGCCCTCATGCCACACCACGCTCATGTCTATTTAGAAGTGCGTCTGCCATGACGAGGGACCGCAGGCACACACTGCAGAGATTGGCACGGCTAGGCAGCGACCCTCTTTAAAAGTGGCGGAGCGATAGCCCACAATGCTGTACAGAAGCAATGAGAAATAGAATCCTGTGCCACCGCCATCAGGAGCTGCACACGTGGGCATAGCAATGGGGAACCTATGTGCCACACACTATTCATTCTGTCAAGGTGTCTGCATGCCCCAGTCAGACCGGGCTTTTTAATTCATAGACACAGGCAGGTACAACTCCCTATTGTGAAGTCCCTGTCGACCCACAGCATGGGTGGCTCCCTGGAACCCACCGGCGGTACACAGAAATATCCCATTGCATTGCCCAACACAGCTGAGGTAGTAATGTCGTGCTTAATGCAGGTGGGCTTCGGCCCACACTGCATGCCCCAGTCAGACTGGGGTTCTTTAGAAGTGTACAGATGTAGTAAAAACTCCGTGTGCACCTACAGCATGGGTGGGTGCCAGGAAGCCACCGGCGGTACATAGAAATATCCCATTGCATTGCCCAACACAGCTGAGGTAGTAATGTTGTGCTTAACCCTTTCCAATCCAATTTGTATATGGTTTTCCTAGGGGGCTTACTCTTTTTCTGCCGTTATACAACGGCGCTATATGCTGGCTAAAGCCAGTACTGCATGAGCTGACACGTAGGATAGGCTCCGACAGCAGAGAGGCTGGCAATATACAGTAAGAGAACCCCGACGGACGTCTACCAACAACGGAGCTGTACAGCCTTAAAACCCTAATGTCTTCACAGGTCACACAGTGGACTGGAAAGGGTTAATGCAGGTGGGTTTCGGCCCACACTGCATGCCCCAGTCAGACTGGGTTTCTTTATAAGTGGAAACAGATGCATTTATAATTCCCTGTGGACCCACTGCCTGGGTGGGTGCCAGGAAGCCAGCGGCGGTACACAGAAATATCCCATTGCATTGCCCAACACAGCTGAGGTAGTAATGTCGTGCGTAATACAGGTGGGCTTCGGCCCACACTGCATGCCCCAGTCAGACTGGGGTTCTTTAGAAGTGTACAGATGTATTAAAAACTCCGTGTGCACCTACAGCATGGGTGGCTCCCTGGAACCCACCGGCGGTACATAAAAATATCCCATTGCATTGCCCAACACAGCTGAGGTAACGTCAGCTGTAATGCAGGTGGGCTAAAAATTAATTTGATTACACTGTAGGCGAGGGCCCACAAAAATTGCTGTATCAACAGTACTAATGTACATCCAAAAAATTGGCCATGGCCAGCCAAGAGGGCAGGTGAAACCCATTAATCGCTTTGGTTAATGTGGCTTAAGTGGTAACTAGGCCTGGAGGCAGCCCAGTGTAACGAAAAATTGGTTCAAGTTAAAGTTCCAATGCTTTTAAGCGCATTGAAACTTATAAAAATTGTTCAGAAAAATTATTTGACTGAGCCTTGTGGCCCTAAGAAAAATTGCCCGTTCAGCGTGATTACGTGAGGTTTCAGGAGGAGGAGCAGGAGGAGGAGGAGGAATATTAGACACAGATTGATGAAGCAGAAATGTCCCCGTTTTGGATGGTGAGAGAGAACGTAGCTTCCATCCGCGGGTGCAGTCTACGTATTGCTTACGTATCGCTGCTGTCCGCTGGTGGAGAACAGAAGTCTGGGGAAATCCAGCCTTTGTTCATCTTGATGAGTGTTAGCCTGTCGGCACTGTCGGTTGACAAGCGGCTACGCTTATCTGTGATGATTCCCCCAGCCGCACTAAACACCCTTTCCGACAAGACGCTAGCCGCAGGACAAGCAAGCACCTCCAGGGCATACAGGGCTAGTTCAGGCCACGTGTCCAGCTTCGACACCCAGTAGTTGTAGGGGGCAGAGGCGTCACCAAGGATGGTCGTGCGATCCGCTACGTACTCCCTCACCATCCTTTTACAGTGCTCCCGCCGACTCAGCCGTGACTGGGGAGCGGTGACACAGTCTTGGTGGGGAGCCATAAAGCTGGCCAGGCCCTTAAAGACTGTTGCACTGCCTGGGATGTACATGCTGCTCGATCTACGCACATCCCCTGCTACCTTGCCCTCGGTACTGCGCCTTCTGCCACTAGCGCTGTCGGCTGGGAATTTTACCATCAGCTTGTCCGCAAGGGTCCTGTGGTATAGCAACACTCTCGAACCCCTTTCCTCTTCGGGAATCAGAGTGGGCAGGTTCTCCTTATACCGTGGATCGAGCAGTGTGTACACCCAGTAATCCGTCGTGGCCAGAATGCGTGCAACGCGAGGGTCACGAGAAAGGCATCCTAACATGAAGTCAGCCATGTGTGCCAGGGTACCTGTACGCCACACATGGCTGTCCTCACTAGGAAGATCACTTTCAGGATCCTCCTCCTCCTCCTCCTCCTCCTCCTCCTCCTCAGGCCATACACGCTGAAAGGATGACAGGCAATCAGCCGGTGTACCGTCAGCAGCGGCCCAAGCTGTCTCTTCCCCCTCATCCTCCTCATGCTCCTCCTCCTCCTCCTGTACGCGCTGAGAAATAGACAGGAGGGTGCCCTGACTATCCAGCGGCATACTGTCTTCCCCCGCCCCCGTTTCCGAGCGCAAGGCAGCTGCCTTTATGGTTTGCAGGGAATTTCTCAAGATGCATAGCAGAGGAATGGTGACGCTAATGATTGTAGCATCGCCGCTCACCACCTGGGTAGACTCCTCAAAATTACCAAGGACATGGCAGATGTCTGCCAACCAGGCCCACTCTTCTGAAAGGAATTGAGGAGGCTGACTCCCACTGCGCCGCCCATGTTGGAGTTGGTATTCGACTATAGCTCTCCGTTGTTCATAGAGCCTGGCCAACATGTGGAGCGTAGAGTTCCACCGTGTGGGCACGTCGCACAGCAGTCGGTGCACTGGCAGCTTAAAGTGATGTTGCAGGGTGCGCAGGGTGGCAGCGTCCGTGTGGGACTTGCGGAAATGTGCGCAGAGCCGGCGCGCCTTTACGAGCAGGTCTGACAAGCGTGGGTAGCTTTTCAGAAAGCGCTGAACCACCAAATTAAAGACGTGGGCCAGGCATGGCACGTGCGTGAGGCTGCCGAGCTGCAGAGCCGCCACCAGGTTACGGCCGTTGTCACACACGACCATGCCCGGTTGGAGGCTCAGCGGCGCAAGCCAGCGGTCGGTCTGCTCTGTCAGACCCTGCAGCAGTTCGTGGGCCGTGTGCCTCTTATCGCCTAAGCTGAGTAGTTTCAGCACGGCCTGCTGACGCTTGCCCACCGCTGTGCTGCCACACCGCGCGACACCGACTGCTGGCGACATGCTGCTGCTAACACATCTTGATTGCGAGACAGAGGAGGAGGAGGAGGAGGAGGAGGAGGAGGGTGCTTTAGTGGAGGAAGCATACACCTCCGCAGATACCAGCACCGAGCTGGGGCCCGCAATTCTGGGGGTGGGTAGGACGTGAGCGGTCCCAGGCTCTGACTCTGTCCCAGCCTCCACTAAATTCACCCAATGTGCCGTCAGGGAGATGTAGTGGCCCTGCCCGCCTGTGCTTGTCCACGTGTCCGTAGTTAAGTGGACCGTGGCAGTAACCGCGTTGGTGAGGGCGCGTACAATGTTGCGGGAGACGTGGTCGTGCAGGGCTGGGACGGCACATCGGGAAAAGTAGTGGCGACTGGGAACTGAGTAGCGCGGGGCCGCCGCCTCCATGATACTTTTGAAGGACTCCGTTTCCACAACCCTATACGGCAGCATCTCAAGGCTGATGAATTTTGCGATGCGGACGGTTAACGTTTGAGCGTGCGGGTGCGTGGCGGCGTACTTGCGCTTGCGCTCCAACAGTTGCGCTAGCGACGGCTGGACTGTGCGGTGCGAGACATTGGTGGATGGGGCCGAGGACAGCGGAGGTGAGGGTGTGGGTGCAGGCCATGAGACGGTCGTGCCTGTGTCCTGAGAGGGGGGTTGCATCTCAGTGGCAGGTTGGGGCACAGGGGGAGAGGCAGGGGTGCAAACCGGAGGCGGTGAACGGCCTTCGTCCCACCTTGTGGGGTGCTTGGCCATCATATGCCTGCGCATGGTGGTGGTGGTGAGGCTGTTGGTGTTGGCTCCCCGGCTGAGCTTTGCGCAACAAAGGTTGCACACCACTGTTCGTCGGTCGTCAGGCGTCTCTGTGAAAAACTGCCAGACCTTAGAGCACCTCGGCCTCTGCAGGGTGGCATGGCGCGAGGGGGCGCTTTGGGAAACACTTGGTGGATTATTCGGTCTGGCCCTGCCTCTACCCCTGGCCCTGGCCACCGCACTGCCTCTTGCAACCTGCCCTGCTGATGCCCTTGACTCCCCCTCTGAAGACCTGTCCTCCTGAGTAAGCGTTGCACACCAGGTGGGGTCAGTCACCTCATCGTCCTGCTGCTCTTCCTCCGAATCCTCTGTGCGCTGCTCCCTCGGACTTACTGCCCTTACTACTACCTCACTGCAAGACAACTGTGTATGATCGTCATCGTCCTCCTCACCCACAGAAAGTTGTTGAGACAGTTGGCGGAAGTCCCCAGCCTCATCCCCCGGACCCCGGGAACTTTCGAATGGTTGGGCATCAGTGACTATAAACTCCTCTGGTGGGAGAGGAACCGCTGCTGCCCAATCTGAGCAGGGGCCCGAGAACAGTTCCTGGGAGTGTTCCCGCTCCTGAGCAGGTGTCATTGTAGTGGAGTGAGGAGGCTGGGAGGAAGGAGGAGCAGCAGACAGAGGATTCGGATTTGCAGCAGTGGACGGCGCAGAACTGCGTGTTGACGATAGGTTGCTCGAAGCACTTTCTGCCATCCAGGACAGGACCTGCTCACACTGCTCATTTTCTAATAACCGTCTCCCGCGTGGACCCATTAATTGGGCGATGAATGTGGGGACGCCAGAAACGTGCCTCTCTCCTAATCGCGCAGCAGTCGGCTGCGACACACCGGGATCAGGAGCTCGGCCTGTGCCCACACCCTGACTTGTCCCTCCGCGTCCTCGGCCGCGTCCACGTCCTCTAGGCCTACCCCTACCCCTCAGCATGCTGTATTACCAGTGATTTGATTTTACAGGCAGGAAATAAATTGGCGCAAGACTGCAGGCCAAATATAATTTTTGCCCTTTTTGGAAAACGAAAGGCCCCACTGCCTCTAGTGAATGAATAATCTAAGTTTAATAACTGTGCTGTGTCCCTGCTAATGTGTCACAGAACGTGAGGGTAGCAGAGTTATTATAACTCTGGCAGAGCAGGTATTTTTTTCCCAATTAAGGAAAGCAAATGGCGAAGCCAGCAGTAAAGCGTAGCTGGGTGCGTATGATTTAGCAATGTTTTTCACGCAGCTCACACGTGTCCACAGGCGTTAGGACGGACAGAGGCTGGACAAATAGATTTGTTTTCAGTTTTTTCCCACCAAAAGGCAGCACTGCGTATATTCAATGAACATGAGAAGTTTAATAACTGTGCTGTGTCCCTGCTTATGTGTCACAGAACGTGAGGGTAGCAGAGTTATTATAACTCTGGCAGAGCAGGTATTTTTTTCCCAATTAAGGAAAGCAAATGGCGAAGCCAGCAGTAAAGCGTAGCTGGGTGCGTATGATTTAGCAATGTTTTTCACGCAGCTCACACATGTCCACAGGCGTTAGGACGGACAGAGGCTGGACAAATAGATTTGTTTTCAGTTTTTTCCCACCAAAAGGCAGCACTGCGTATATTCAATGAACATGAGAAGTTTAATAACTGTGCTGTGTCCCTGCTTATGTGTCACAGAACGTGAGGGTAGCAGAGTTATTATAACTCTGGCAGAGCAGGTATTTTTTTCCCAATTAAGGAAAGCAAATGGCGAAGCCAGCAGTAAAGCGTAGCTGGGTGCGTATGATTTAGCAATGTTTTTCACGCAGCTCACACGTGTCCACAGGCGTTAGGACGGACAGAGGCTGGACAAATAGATTTGTTTTCAGTTTTTTTCCACCAAAAGGCAGCACTGCGTATATTCAATGAACATGAGAAGTTTAATAACTGTGCTGTGTCCCTGCTTATGTGTCACAGAACGTGAGGGTAGCAGAGTTATTATAACTCTGGCAGAGCAGGTATTTTTTTTCCCAATTAAGGAAAGCAAATGGCGAAGCCAGCAGTAAAGCGTAGCTGGGTGCGTATGATTTAGCAATGTTTTTCACGCAGCTCACACGTGTCCACAGGCGTTAGGACGGACAGAGGCTGGACAAATAGATTTGTTTTCAGTTTTTTCCCACCAAAAGGCAGCACTGCGTATATTCAATGAACATGAGAAGTTTAATAACTGTGCTGTGTCCCTGCTTATGTGTCACAGAACGTGAGGGTAGCAGAGTTATTATAACTCTAGCAGAGCAGGTATTTTTTTTCCCAATTAAGGAAAGCAAATGGCGAAGCCAGCAGTAAAGCGTAGCTGGGTGCGTATGATTTAGCAATGTTTTTCACGCAGCTCACACGTGTCCACAGGCGTTAGGACGGACAGAGGCTGGACAAATAGATTTGTTTTCAGTTTTTTCCCACCAAAAGGCAGCACTGCGTATATTCAATGAACATGAGAAGTTTAATAACTGTGCTGTGTCCCTGCTTATGTGTCACAGAACGTGAGGGTAGCAGAGTTATTATAACTCTGGCAGAGCAGGTATTTTTTTTCCCAATTAAGGAAAGCAAATGGCGAAGCCAGCAGTAAAGCGTAGCTGGGTGCGTATGATTTAGCAATGTTTTTCACGCAGCTCACACGTGTCCACCGCCCATAAGGACGGACAGAGGCTGGACAAATAGATTTGTTTTCAGTTTTTTCCCACCAAAAGGCAGCACTGCGTATATTCAATGAACATGAGAAGTTTAATAACTGTGCTGTGTCCCTGCTTATGTGTCACAGAACGTGAGGGTAGCAGAGTTATTATAACTCTGGCAGAGCAGGTATTTTTTTTCCCAATTAAGGAAAGCAAATGGCGAAGCCAGCAGTAAAGCGTAGCTGGGTGCGTATGATTTAGCAATGTTTTTCACGCAGCTCACACGTGTCCACAGCCCTTAGGACGGACAGAGGCTGGACAAATAGATTTGTTTTCAGTTTTTTCCCACCAAAAGGCAGCACTGCGTATATTCTATGAATAATAACTGTGTTGTGGCCCTGCCTATACAATTCTTTCCCTGCAGTATCAATGGAGGGTGGAATGCTCTGCAGAGGCGATTTTGAGAAGCCCAAAAAAAATGCAGCACAGCTAACAGCAGCCTGAACAGTACTGCACACGGATAAATATGGCCCTAGAAAGGACCGTTGAGGTTCTTGAAGGCTACACTCACTCCTAACACTCTCCCTGCCTATGCAGCACTTCTGTCCCTAATGCCAGGTGCAACGCTCTGCAGAGCCGATTTTGAGAAAAAAAAAATGCCACTGCTAACAGCAGCCAACACACAGCTATCAGTGGCCCTAATAAGGACCTTTGGGGGGTCTTGAAGCCTACACTAACTACCAATTCTTTCCCTACAGCAGCTCCGGTATAAACAGCACTGTCCCTCATCTAACTCACACCGCATCTGAGGCGAGCCGCGGGAGGGGCCGACTTTTATATTAGGCGAACACCTGATCTCGCCAGCCACTCACAGCAGGGGGGTGGTATAGGGCTTAAACGTTGCAGGGGGAAGTTGTAATGCCTTCCCTGTCTTTCAATTGGCCAGAAAAGCGCGCTAACGTCTCAGGGAAGGAAGTGAAAGTAACCAGAACACCGCATGGTGTTCGTTACGAATAACGAACATCCCGAACACCCTAATATTCGCACGAATATCAAGCTCGGACGAACGCGTTCGCTCATCTCTAGCTACGATGTAAGCTCTTGTAGAAGGATGCCAGGATGGCCATTGGATTTCAGCACTGTCATATGATCCTTTGCTTTAGAGAGCAAATCTGGAGATTCAGTCATCCAAGTGATGCATTGATATAAATGTACAATAAAGGGAGCTTTTTGGTGAGATTTAAATGGGGTTGTAGGATGAAATTAACATATCCCTTATTCACAGGACAGGGGATAAGTATCTGTTCGTTGGCATCAAACAGTTGGAGCCCTCCAAAATTAGGAGAACGGATAACAAGCGCACTACCACTCCATTGCCTTCATTGGGACTGCCAGAGACAGTAGAAACAATCAAATATCTCTGGCAATCCCATTGAAAAGAATGGAGTGGTGGTGTGCATGCCTGACCACCACTTTGTTCGTTCATTCATTCATGCAGTCATTAATTCATTTATTCAGAGACACTGGAGACATAGGCTTGGACTGGCCCACAATGGAACAAATGAATTTCCCACTAGGCCCTGAGAAAGGAGTGCGCTCCAAGTCCACCATATGAGCAGCACATGGCAAAATACACTAGCTGCACTACATTACATAATGATAGGCAACATCTCAGCCAATCTATATGTCCAGAAAATAAATTGGGTAGTTTATCTATTTGTATAGACACATAGCTTGGCTGAAATTATATTTAGGTGAGTTGGGAGATCAAGCGCATTTATTAATCACAGTGTGGCTGTAATGTGTGGTATCGCCCTGTCCAAGATATTCCATAAATGTCAACTCTGTAATCCGTACCTATTGGGTGAACAGCAGTTTACCAATACTCATTTGTCACATTCTACATATACTTTAGTGGGACAGGGTCGCATGCAAACGCAGCCACCTTTCCATTGAAGAGTATGTAGAATATAGCAGCAGGAATCTGTAAACAGTTATTATTTGCATATAGCTGTACAGTGAGCCCCCAGAATGGCCCTTTCCAATTCGACTCTGTGGAGACCCTATTCTCCTGATTAATGGGAGGATTAATAGTTGCCCTTTAAACATTGATGGTCTATTCATATAGATGGGTCACAGTGCCTGTGTAAATAATAAAGGGAAAGCAACCCCCACAGTAGTACCCATGTCTTTTCAGTTTCCTGATCAAAGGGAGTCATAGATATTGGATCCCCACAGACGGCACATTGATGAACTAAGAACAGGCCCTCATTGTTAACAACCTGGAAAAATCCATTTACGAGGTCAACTTTATGAACCTCTGGATTTTATAAAAATTGAATGTATTCTGGAATGAGCTGAAAATTTCCAAACATCCCAATATTTACTAATCCAATTAATGTTTTCCAATAATGTAAAATTGCTGTTGTCCTATCCTTTCATATAAAATAGAAGGTTAAGTCAATATTTACCCACAATGCAGTTGCATTTGTGTGTCTGTCGGTAGCACTGTCATTTTCACATGCATTGCTAGGCGTGGTTTCCATCTTATCATTGCTATGCAAGTTTGAAGTGGTCTGAAGGTATACCAAGGGCCAAAATCCATCATAGACTTACATCACAATACAGGAACAATGTTTTGCCACAACTGAGTGTCAACGAATGGATTAGGATACGGTGAGGTGCTTTTTGGCAGGCTGAAAGCAAATGTTGAGGATGACTATCGAAAGACATTGAGTTGTTGCATGACAATGTCCATCTGCATACTGGTGTCCATACTGTTGAAACCCTTCAGAAACTCAAGTTTGAAGTATTGGTTCACCCTCTGTGTAGTCCTGATCTTCCCCCTTCAGACTGTATGGTCCATTTAAAGAGACACTAAGGGGTCATTGGTTTACCTGGAACTAAAGGAAGTGGTTCATGATGGCGCAGCCAATACTGCTTTCTTCTGAGGGCAAACGGAGACTTGTACAACGAGGCAACAAGTGTGTTGAAAAGTAAGGGGATTGTATAGAAAAATGATGGTACTATAAGTTTTTTTTTTATTGAAATAACATTTATAGCTGCATTAGAGATAACTAACCCCATATTTACGTGTGTCCCTCTCCTGATACTGCGGGCGTTACCACAATCTATGGTTCTGTATAAAAAACAAATGATTTAATCAAGGAGGAGAATATGCATAAATCTTTGGAGCAGATTCATTTTCAGGTATTATGTAATAATTCAATCTGTCACAGAAATATGTTTGATTATTGCTTTGTAGCTTATAATTGCTTAGAAAAGCCACAAACAAGCAGCATCTGGATGTTATCCATCGGCACCCTGCAATGCGATTGCAAGGTACTAATAGGTTCCCATGGTAGTCGGAAGCCTGACAAAGGCCTCCATGTCTACCATATAACTCAGTCTATTAGAACTGTGTCCGACAGAGTTTAATAGACTGCTATCATAGGCTTAGTAGAATGCACTACATAAGTAATATGCAGTACTATTATAATAGGTGTACTATTCTACTGATTGAACAATCACATCTTCAAGTTTCCTTCAGGGACTAAAAATAGCATTAAAAAGTTCAATAAAGTTTAATTTAGAGGGAAAAAATCCAGTAAACAAATATGCATTTCATCCCACAAGAACCAACTTTAAATGGATAAAATACCCCAAAAATGTTAAAAAAAAAAAAGTAAAACATAGCGTAATGATCCAGACAATGAAAATAATTGTGTTATTCATTTCGCTTGGTGAAAGTCGTAAATATAGCTTTAAAAGTAATGCCGAAATTGGTATTTTGCTTTTGTTTGTTTACAAAAAAATGCAATGAAAAGCAATTCAAAAGTCACATGTAGCCCAAACTCATTCTAATAGAATCTACACCTGATCCCACAAAAAATAAGACCTCGCAGAGCTGCTTAGAATGTAGCAATGCATATGATTTTCTTTAAAAACTTGTTTTTATTGCACAAAAATTGTGAAAAATAACAAAATTCTATATAAATGCTATATAAAATTCTATATAAACTTGGTATTGCAGTAAGAGCGTTATCATGTAATTTTTACCAAATTGTGAACACGGTAAAAACAAAACCCTAAAACAATGGCGGAATTTCTGGATGCTTTCCCCATCTGTCACCATCACCCCAAATTTAATAAAACTTCTATAACACATTATATGCACCCCAGAGTGCAGCCATTAAAATATCAAAAAAAGAAGTCCTCATATGGCGATGTCCGCAAATTATGACTCTTGCAATGTGACAATGAAAATTGCTTGGGTCTTAAGGTACAAAATAGACTGGTCTTTAAGGGGTTAAAGGGAATGTATCATCAGAAAATGAGCTATTGTGTTTTTATTTTTCTGTACCATTATTTAAAAAAAATCAGAAATCTTGCTGTTATTAAACTGACTACTGAGTCTCTAAGGCCAGTTTCACACAGCCGAGAAAATTGCGTGAGTTTTTTGCGTTGTGGGACGTGCAATCTCGCACAAATGGGGTCATATACATGAGCGATTTTTACCTGCATGGCACCACACAGAAAACAAATCGCAGCACATTCTGTATTTAATAATAATAATCTGTATTTGCATAGCGCCAAAGACAGGGGGAATACAGAAAGACAAACGTACAAAAATTACAGAATCACGGTTACATAGTAATCAGTTGATAGAAACAGTAGGGGTGAGGGTCCTGCTCCAACGAGCTCACATACTACAAGTAATGGGGGGGATACAGAAGGTAAAGGGGCTGGAGATGTGCACAGTATGGGGAGGTGGAGAGTGAGGGATGCTATACACATAGACAATGGTCAGACATTTAGCCGTGTGACGGCAGAATCTGTATGACTGCAGGAACAGTTGATGATGGCTAGCAGGGATTGCAGTCAATAGGTCAGGGAGCATGTTATCAGGTGGAGTACAGAGGGGTTTGTTTAGGGAATGCGGTATGCCTCCCTGAAGAGGTGCGTTTTTACAGCAAGCCTGAAGTTCTGCGAGTCCTGGATTGCTCGGGTAGCCTTTGGTAGTGCATTTCAGAGGACCGGTGCTGCTCTGGAGAAGTCTTGGAGGCCGGAATAAGAAATTCGAATTAGAGGGGTGCACAGTCTAGTTTCGTTAGCAGAGCAGAGAGCCTGGGCTGGGTGATGGATTGAGATAAGGGAGGCAATATAGGAGGGGGGTGCTAAGCTTTGGATGGCTTTGGGGATGAAGGTAGCGAGTTTAAATTGAATTCTGTGTTTAACGGGCAGCCAGTGCAGTGACCGGCACAGGGCAGAGGCGTCCGAGTAGCGGCTGGACAGGAAGATGAGCCTGGCTGCTGCATTCAGGATGGCTTGGAGAGGGTAGAGTCTGGTACAGGAGAGGTTGATCAGCAACGAGTTGCATTAATTGAGCTGAGAGTGGATGAGGGCAGCAGTAAGCGTTTTTAGCGTGTCGACAGTAAGAAAAGAGTGGATTCTTGCGATGTTCTTGAGGTGCAGCTGACATGTTTGGGCAAGAGATTGGATGTAGGGGGTAAAGAAGAGATCAAAGTTTTCAAAACAAGATTTGCAAAGAGAAAAAAAACAAGAAAAATACAATTAGAAAAAAATATATATGATTCAGCATTTGGTTTTAGTTAGTAAAAAAAATCTAGGTTACACATTTCTTCTAGGCCTCTTACACACATGACAGTGATATGTGAGCCGGTCATGTGTTCTTTCTTCCGGCAGTGTGGAGAGTCGTCTGCACCTGCAGTGCAGCCATCTTATCGTGCAGTAACACAGGCGCATCGGCGCCCGTCTGACTGAGCCCTAAAGTACAGAAGGATACTCTTTTGGCATTTGTTGAGTCTATGAGAGATCTATGTGCTCATTCAGCATATACTCTGGGAGTTGAAATGGCATTATGTGCATTAGACTTATCACTTTGAGTCCTGCCTCACCCGAAAGTGGGTGTCACATATGTTTCCACTAGAGATGAGCGAGCGTACTCGTCCGAGCTTGATGCTCGTTCGAGTATTAGGGTGTTCGAGATGCTCGTTACTCGAGACGAGCACCATGCGGTGCTCGACTCCATTACATTTCCTTCCCTGAGAAATTTGCGCGCTTTTCTGGCTAATAGAAACACAGGGAAGGCATTACAACTTCCTCCTGTGACGTTCCAGCTCTATACCACCCCCCTGCAGTGAGTGACTGGGGAGATCAGATGACACCCAAGTATTTAAATCTGCCCCGCCCGCGGCTCACCAGAGACAAAAGCTAAGAGAGATCAAGGAAAGTGCTGTCTTGCTGTAGCTGCTATAGGGAGAGTGTTAGGTGTTATTTTAGTCTTCAAGAACCCCAACGGCCCTTCTTAGGGCTACATCTGACCGTGTGCAGTACTGTTGAGGCTGCTTATAGCAGTTTTGCACAATTTTTTTTTTGGTATATCGGGCGTGCAGACCATAGCGTCCTCAGTCTGCAGTCATTTTACAGAGTATAGGGGCAGTACTGCTGAGGCAGGGACAGTGGTACAGGGAAAGAGATATACTGGCTATATAGCCAGTGGGCTTTTTCAAAAAAATTGGAAAAAAATACTATATTTGGGCTGCCTGTGACCGTCTTCAGTTTACGGCGTGTCTGCTGGGGGTAGTAGTCGCTGATTAATACCCAGCCTTGCGCATAATTTTTTCTGGCTGCACTGTGCTTTCAATAATCACAGTCATCCTCCAACAGGGAAATCCATATACAGGCTATATCACAGGCAGTGGGCTTTTTCCCAAAAAGTGGAAAAAAATACTATATTTGGCCTGCCTGTGACCGTCTTCACTTTACGGCGTGTGTGCTGGGGGTAGTAGTCGCTGATTAATACCCAGCCTTGCGCATAATTTTTTCTGGCTGCACTGTGCTTTCAATAATCACAGTCATCCTCCAACAGGGAAATCCATATACAGGCTATATCACAGGCTGTGGGCTTTTTCCCAAAAAGTGGAAAAAAATACTATATTTGGCCTGCCTGTGACCGTCTTCAGTTTACTGCGTGTGTGCTGGGGGTAGTAGTCACTGATTAATACCCAGCCTTGCGCATAATTGTTTCCTGGCTCTGCTGTGTCCGTTACATGATCGCCGTCATCCCGCCAGAGGGAAAGAGTATACATATATACGCTGCATACGGTGTCTGTCTGGTTTTTCACCTCACCATTTGAAAAAATTGAAGCAAAATACTTAAGGCCTACCACTGGCCTTTGGTTATTTGACTGGTTCTGCCCTGTGAATTCCAATAGCTCAGTCATACGCACCTAGGTCTCACTACAGGCTTGCGCATAATTGTTTCCTGGCTCTGCTGTGCGTTCCGTAAGCAAAGTAAGCCTCCAACCACAGGCCAATAAGCGGCACATTTAATTACAGCGTTCTGTTTCTGCTGTACTCGTAATACACCAGCTGAGGGGTAGGGGTAGGCCTAGAGGACGTGGACGGGGGCGAGGACGCGGAGGCCCAAGTCAGGGTGTGGGCACAGGCCGAGCTCCTGGTCCAGGTGTATCGCAGCCGACTGCTGCGGGATTAGGAGAGAGGCAAGTTTCTGGGGTCCCCAGATTCATCTCACAATTAATGGGTCCACGTGGTAGACCTTTATTAGAAGCTGAGCAGTGTGAGCAGGTCCTGTCGTTGATGGCAGAAAGTGCATCCAGCAATCTATCGACCACCCAGTTTTCTACGCCGTTCACAGCTGCAACTCTGAATCCTCTGGCTGCTGCTCCTCCTTCCTACCAGCCTCCTCATTCCATGAAAATGACACATTCTGAGGAGCAGGCAGACTCCCAGGAACTGTTCTCGGGCCCCTGCCCAGATTGGGCAGCAATGGTTCCTCTCCCACCGGAGGAGTTTGTCGTGACCGATGCCCAACCTTTGGAAAATTCCAAGGGTCCGGGGGATGAGACTGGGGACTTCCGGCAACTGTCTCAAGAGCTTTCAGTGGGTGAGGAGGACGATGACGATGAGACACAGTTGTCTATCAGTGAGGTAGTAGTAAGGGCAGTAAGTCCGAGGGAGGAGCGCACAGAGGATTCGGAGGAAAAGCAGCTGGACGATGAGGTGACTGACCCCACCTGGTTTGCTAAGCCTACTGAGGACAGGTCTTCAGAGGGGGAGGCAAGTGCAGCAGCAGGGCAGATTGGAAGAGGCAGTGCGGTGGCCAGGGGTAGAGGCATGGCCAGACCGAATAATCCACCAACTGTTTCCCAAAGCGCCCCCTCGCGCCATGCCACCCTGCAGAGGCGGAGGTGCTCAAAGGTCTGGCAGTTTTTCACTGAGAGTGCAGACAACCGACGAACTGTGGTGTGCAAGGTTTGTCACGCGAAGATCAGCCGGGGAGCCACCACCACCAGCCTCACCACCACCAGCATGCGCAGGCATATGATGGCCAAGCACCCCACAAGGTGGGACGAAGGCCGTTCACCGCCTCCGGTTTGCACCACTGCCTCTCCCCCTGTGCCCCAACCTGCCACTGAGATCCAACCCCGCTCTCAGGACACAGGCACGAACGTCTCCCGGCCTGCACCCACACGCTCACCTCCGCTGTCCTCGGCCCCATCCAGCAATGTCTCTCAGCGCAGCGTCCAGCCGTCGCTAGCGCAACTATTTGAGCGCAAGTACGCCGCCACGCACCCGCACGCTCAAGCGTTAAACGTGCACATAGCCAAATTGATCAGCCTGGAGATGCTGCCGTATAGGCTTGTGGAAACGGAGGCTTTCAAAAACATGATGGCAGCGGCGGCCCCGCTCTACTCGGTTCCCAGTCGCCATTACTTTTCCCGATGTGCCGTCCCAGCCCTGCACGACCACGTCTCCCGCAACATTATACGCGCCCTCACCAATGCAGTTACTGCCATGGTCCACTTAACAACGGACATGTGGACAAGCACAGGCGGGCAGGGCCACTATATCTCCCTGATGGCACATTGGGTGAATTTAGTGGAGGCTGGGACCGAGTCAGAGCCTGGGACCGCTCACGTCCTACCCACCCCCAGAATTGCGGGCCCCAGCTCGGTGGTGGTATCTGCGGCGGTGTATGCTTCCTCCACTAAACCACCCTCCTCCTCCTATGCAACCTCTGTCTCGCAATCAAGATGTGTCAGCAGCAGCACGTCGCCAGCAGTCGGTGTCGCGCGGCGTGGCAGCACAGCGGTGGGCAAGCGTCAGCAGGCCGTGCTGAAACTACTCAGCTTAGGAGAGAAGAGGCACACGGCCCACGAACTGCTGCAGGGTCTGACAGAGCAGACCGACCGCTTGCTTTCGCCGCTGAGCCTCCAACCGGGCATGGCCGTGTGTGACAACGGCCGTAACCTGGTGGCGGCTCTGCAGCTCAGGAGCCTCACACACGTGCCATGCCTGGCCCACGTCTTAAATTTGGTGGTTCAGCGCTTTCTGAAAAGCTACCCATGCTTGTCAGACCTGCTCGGAAAGGTGCGCCGGCTCAGCGCACATTTCCGCAAGTCCAACACGGACGCTGCCACCCTGCGCACCCTGCAACATCGGTTTAATCTGCCAGTGCACCGACTGCTGTGCGACGTGCCCACACGGTGGAACTCTACGCTCCACATGTTGGCCAGGCTCTATGAGCAGCATAGAGCTATAGTGGAATACCAACTCCAACATGGGCGGCGTAGTGGGAGTCAGCCTCCTCAATTCTTTACAGAAGAGTGGGCCTGGTTGGCAGACATCTGCCAGGTCCTTGGAAACTTTGAGGAATCTACCCAGATGGTGAGCGGCGATGCTGCAATCATTAGCGTCACCATTCCTCTGCTATGCCTCTTGAGAAGTTCCCTGCAAAAGCATAAAGGCAGACGCTTTGCGCTCGGAAACGGAGGCGGGGGAAGACAGTATGTCGCTGGATAGTCAGAGCACCCTCATGTCTATATCTCAGCGCGTTTTAGAGGAGGAGGAGGGGGAAGAGACAGCTTGGCCCACTGCTGAGGGTACCCATGCTGCTTGCCTGTCATCCTTTCAGCGTGTATGGCCTGAGGAGGAGGAGGAGGATCCTGAAAGTGATCTTCCTTGTGAGGATAGCTATGTGTTGCGTACAGGTACCCTGGCACACATGGCGGACTTCATGTTAGGATGCCTTTCTCGTGACCCTCGCGTTACATGCATTCTGGCCACTACGGATTACTGGGTGTACACACTGCTCGACCCACGGTATAAGGAGAACCTTTCCACTCTCATACCCGAAGAGGAAAGGGGTTCGAGAGTGATGCTATACCACAGGACCCTGGTGGACAAACTGATGGTAAAATTCCCATCCGACAGTACTAGTGGCAGAAGGCGCAGTTCCGAGGGCCAGGTAGCAGGGGAGGCGCGGAGATCAGGCAGCATGTACAGCGCAGGCAGGGGAACACTCTCCAAGGCCTTTGCCAGCTTTATGGCTCCCCAGCAAGACTGTGTCACCGCTCCCCAGTCAAGGCTGAGTCGGCGGGAGCACTGTAAAAGGATGGTGAGGGAGTACGTAGCCGATCGCACAACCGTCCTCCGTGACGCCTCTGCCACCTACAACTACTGGGTGTCGAAGCTGGACACGTGGCCTGAACTCGCGCTGTATGCCCTGGAGGTGCTTGCTTGTCCTGCGGCTAACGTCTTGTCAGAGAGGGTGTTTAGTGCGGCTGGGGGAATCATCACGGATAAGCGTACCCGCTTGTCAACCGACAGTGCCGACAGGCTAACACTCATCAAGATGAACAAAGCCTGGATTTCCCCAGACTTCTCTTCTCCACCAGCGGACAGCAGCGGTACCTAAACAATACGTAGGCTGCACCCGCCGATGGAAGCATCGTTCTCTATCACCATAAAAAACGGGGACCTTTTAGCTTCATCAATCTGTGTATTATATTCATCCTCCTCCTCCTGCTCCTCCTCCTGAAACCTGACGTAATCACGGCGAACGGGCAATTTTTCTTAGGCCCACAAGGCTCAGTCATATTACTTTTGTAAACAATGTTTATACGTTTCAATTCTCATTAAAGCGTTGAAACTTGCACCTGAACCAATTCTTTATTTTAACTGGGCTGCCCACAAGGCCTAGTTACAAATTAAGCCACATTAACCAAAGCGATTAATGGGTTTCACCTGCCCTCTTGGTTGGGCATGGGCAATTTTTCTCAGGTACATTAGTACTGTTGGTACACCAATTTTTGGGGGCCCTCGCCTACAGTGTAATCCTAGTAATTTTTATGGGCTTCGCCTGCACTCATGGTACAGCAAGGTGTGTGGGGTTGGCCTACACTTTTGCTACATAAATGCAACTGGGGCCTTGTCTAAACTGCAACTACTGAAATGTGAAAGAGACTATTATCTCCCTAAATTGCTGAAACGGGAATGTTACTGTGGCCTGTCTTGACTGCTATTACTACTGAAATGGAACTAATACTGTACTCCCCCTATACTGCTGCTAGTGATATGTTACTGGGGCCTGTCTTGACTGCTACTATTACTGAAATGGAACTAATACTGTGCTCCCCCTACACTGCTGCTAGTGATATGTTACTGGGGCCTGTCTTGACTGCTACTATTACTGAAATGGAACTAATACTGTGCTCCCCCTCTACTGCTGCTAGTGATATGTTACTGGGGCCTGTCTTGACTGCTACTATTACTGAAATGGAACTAATACTGTGCTCCCCCTCTACTGCTGCTAGTGATATGTTACTGGGGCCTGTCTTGACTGCTACTATTACTGAAATGGAACTAATACTGTGCTCCCCCTATACTGCTGCTAGTGATATGTTACTGGGGACTGTCTTGACTGCTAATATTACTGAAATGGAACTAATACTATGTTCCCCCTATACTGCTGCTAGTGATATGTTACTGGGGCCTGTCTTGACTGCTACTACTACTGAAATGGAACTAAGACTGTGCTCCCCCTATACTGCTGCTAGTGATATGTTAGTGGGGCCTGTCTTAACTGCTACTACTACTGAAATGGAACTAATACTGTGCTCCCCCTATACTGCTGCTAGTGATATGTTACTGGGGCCTGTCCCTAATGCTACCGCTGAAATGTTACTAATTCTGGGCTCTGCCTATACCGCTGCTAATGCTATGTCACTGGGGTGTGGAAACGAAGGGTTCCCAAAGACACGATGGCCGCGAGGCCATTTACCACCAACGCGGTTACTGTTAAGGTGCATATAACCACGGACACGTGGATAGGACACGTAGTGCCTCAAAAACATCCCCCTCCTCCTCCAACAATGAAAACATTCTTGGCAAATACCTTTGCATTGGTCCGTCTGGTGGCAGTCCAAGAATTTCACCTTTAACTACACAACAAGAGAGCCCCCCCACCATCCCCCCGCCACGGCCCACTTAATCCTGGCCACATTCCGAAAACCAACTAAATAAAACTGCGCTACTAGGTCTGCAGTCGCGACCACATTCCCACCAACGCGGTTACTGTTAAGGTACATATTACCAGTCTGACTGGGGCATGCACTGTGGGCCGAAGCACACCTGTATTGTATCTGACATTAGCTCTGCTAAGCAGGGCACTGCAATGGGATACATTTATGTACCGCCGATGGGTTCCAGGGAGCCACCCATGCTGTGGGTCCACAGGGACTTCACATTACGGATTTGTACCTGCCAGTGTCTATGTATTAAAAACCCCGGTCAGACTGGGGCATGCAGTGTGGGCCGAAGCCCACCTGCGTTTAATCTGACGTTACCTCAGCCGTGCTGGGCAATGCAATGGGATTTATTTATGTAACGCCGGTGGCTTCCTGGGACCCACCCATGCTGTCGGTCCACACGGAGTTGTACCTGCCTGTGTCTACTTATAAAGAACCCCAGTCTGACTGGGGCATGCAGTGTGGGCCGAAGCCCACCTGTATTTATCTATCCGGGGCACTGCATTGGGACAAACTATAGGAGCAATACAGCGCTAATGAGATGTGCACAGCTACGCTAGTATTGGAGTCCACTGTATGCACGCGATTGCTGAGGGTTTGTGCAGAGGCCTATGTCCTGGGTGCAGTGAAAGTCCGCTTCCAGCCTAGGATTGCTGAATCTGTGGGCCGAGGCCTATGCCGTCGGCGCGGGGCAAGTCTGCCATGTTTGGCCGCTCAGATCAATTTTTTGTTCATGTCTTGGGTTTCCTAGGACCAACCTATGCTGTTGGTGCAAACTTAGTTCCCATTGCGGTGTTTGACCTGTCTGGCACAAAGGCACTGACTGACTTGGGTAGGGGGCAGAGCGCTGACGGCTTTCCCCTTGCAGTGTGGATTGAGCTATGCGACACCTTGACAGAATGAATACTGTGTGGCACATGGATTCCCCATTACTTTGCCCACGTTTGCAGCTCCTGACGGAGATGGCACAGGATTGGAGTTCTCAATGCTTCTGTACAGCATTGTGGGCTATCGCCCCGCCCCTTTTAAAGAGGGTCGCTGCCTGGCCCTGCCAACCCTCTGCAGTGTGTGCCTCCGGTTCCTCCTCATGGCAGACGCACTTATAAATAGACATGAGGGTGGTGTGGCTATGAGGCCAGCGTGTGGCATGAGGGCAGCTGAAGGCTGCGCAGGGACACTTTGGTGTGCGCTGTGGACACTGGGTCGTGCGGGGGGGTTGGGCAGCATGTAACCCAGGAGAAGTGGCAGCGGAGTGTCATGCAGGCAGTGATTGTGCTTTGTTGAAGGTAGTGTGGTGCTTAGCTAAGGTATGCCTTGCTAATGAGGGTTTTTCAGAAGTAAAAATTGTTGGGAGGGGGGTGGGGGCCCACTCTTGCCGCTATTGTGGCTTAATAGTGGGACCTGGGAACTTGAGATGCAGCCCAACATGTAGCCCCTCGCCTGCCCTATCCGTTGCTGTGTCGTTCCCATCACTTTCTTGAATTTCCCAGATTTTCACAAATGCAAACCTTAGCGAGCATCGGCGAAATACAAAAATGCTCGAGTCACCCATTGACTTCAATGGGGTTCGTTACGCGAAACGAAGCCTCAAGCATCGCGGGAAGTTCGACTCGAGTAACGAGCACCCGAGCATTTTGGTGCTCGCTCATCTCTAGTTTCCACAGAAACCCCCAAAACAGTTCCCTTTAATCGAATAGGAAATATTTTGTTAGATATATAAATAACGTATTGGATACAAAAATAAAATCTAAATAAAATTTTGGCTGTGCAGGGAGCACAGTCTAAACACATTGGCCACCCAACGTGCTAATGTGCACGCTGGTTCCACACAAATGCTGATATGCAGTTTAGCAAAATGCTACTATTTTGGTCAGGCATAGGATAGAATTGAAACTTTAATTTATTCAGGAAGACGCCAAAAGTTAGCACTCCACTAATGCCTACATGCATACCGTATATTTTGAGGGTTCATTACCTGTCATCGCTAAAAACTAAGGACATCATGTCGCATCAGAAACATGTCAGCGGTGCAGTGGTAGTATGTACTGTGATTCTCTCATGGATTTTAGCATTCTATGAATATATAAGGTGTCTTAACTCTCCTCATGTGACTGTTCTCAGTAAGAGAAACCAAGTAATCTTGTAGATATGATACTTTTTAATGGCTAACAAAAATACATGATGTTAATGTGAGCTTTCGGACCTACTCAGGATTCTTCCTCAGGTCAAAAAGCTTGCTGTAACATCATGTATTTTTGTTAGCCATTAAAAGGTGTCATATCTACAAGATTACTTGTTTTCTCTCACTCAGAACAATCGCATTTTGCTCTACTGGCTAACACGGTACCAAACTTTATTTTCATTTCAACTCTGCTCATGTGATTGTGTCTTCTATATACGTGTTTCTATGAGTCTGCTCCAATGGGTTCCCTGCAACAGCATGAAAAATCTATGTAGCAAATGAGCTCACTCTCTGATCTTCCTATGGACCTTGCTGCTGCTCTAGAGCAGATTTGTCCACTCACCCGGGGCATCATCCCACCTGACTGCTCAAAATTTTAGCGTTCCACTTTAAAGACAAATTAAGAACTTTTTTATAACTGCAAGGGTCGGTACTTTCAAAGGAGAGCCCCCTTAAAAGCCAAGTTCCCATGCTATTAGGACCCAAGGCATCTTGAAATGGAGATTTTATAGGAGATTATATATGTCTTGCATGTCTCATTGTACATTTCCAACACTTACATTTGCAAGAGATTGATGTGCTTCCATTCAAAACATTGTTTAGGGATCCATATGCCGGCATCGTTTGAGAACCAATGTGATAAACTAACACCTAACAGCTAAGTAGGTATTTTATTGAGAACAGTCACAGTAATGGGTATAGCAGTAGGATGACTCTAACGGGAAAATAGGATGAAACACTTGAGTTGCTACAGAGAGGGGCAATATACTTTATCTTTGGCTCCACAATTTTAAAGCATGTGTGGCCAAGGTTAGCAGAGGAAAAGCATAGCTGGAAGAAGTCTTCATGATGGTCTGAGTTGGATAGAGAAGACTGGAATAACGAACAGACAATCTCTACAGTGGGTAACTGGATTTGATTGTTTATTCTTCCTGTAACTGCCCCAATCAGTGCTGTATTCTATTGTATTGTATGCTGCAATATGATGCTGATAATAGAGGAGCTATGTGGTGGTATTATTTTGTTGCTGCATGGTAGTATGATTTAATCACTTTGTGGTGGCATATGGTGGCAGTATTTGATCATGGATGTGAAGGTGCTAGTGGGTCCTTGTATAGTGTCATGATCACTGTATGTTTTTTTAGTGATTGGTCTACTATTTTGTATAGAATGGCGTCTCAGACCGGACTAATAATTAGGGGTGGTATTTTTGTGGGACAAACATCCATGGATACAGATTGCAAATCTTATTCCAACATAATGTGTAATATATTTCCCAACATGGCACACAACTCTCGGGGAACACAGTGTATGATCTATCATTTTCCGTTTAGTCATGGTCGACTCTTGCACTCTTTATGGATCAGCCCTCTCCACGTGGTTCTGTGTTGTACGGCTTCTTTCAGTTCGATCATTTGTTTGTTGGTGTTGGCTTTGATAGTTTTCAGCCAACATGTTCTTTGGAGGCTAGGTCTTCTTTTGCCGCTGACCACTCCAAGCATTATCCATGTTGCTAATGAATTAGTACACATTATGCAGCTGAAGTATGAGAGTATCTGTGTGTAAATTTAACCCTCCAATGAAAACTTTGGTTTGATGCGGTCTAGAACTGTTTTGTTTCTGATCTTGGTGGTCCAAGGAATTCATAGAAGTTTCATCCAGCACCGAAGTTTGAAGGCATCAATCTTCCTCAGGTCTATTTTCTTCAGTGTCTGACTTTAACAGCCGTAAGTTCTGATTGAGAATATGATTGCGTTGACTATCCGGCATTTTGTTGCAATGCTAATGCCTTTGTTTTTGGAGATCTTATTCATACCTAACATTGCACTGCAAACTAGTGCGATTCATCATTTTATTTCAGGTCCTAATTCTCCCTCGATTTTTGAACCGAGGAAGATGGAGTCTTGAACGGCTTTGATTTATTCATTGTTGATTTTGATTTTCCCTGTACCATTACCGGCTGTTGCAATAAAAAAAAAACGGACAGTGGCTCAGAACATGGTCAAGAATGTTGGAAAAAAATGAGACTCGCATACTGTAAACCGCCTGTCAGCATCTACACCGCTGGCCTTCTACATCACCTCTGATCTTCATCTGCGTCTGCAATGATAGGACAGCATCTGGGATATGTCCGAGGTACAGGAGTATCTCAACCACAGAGCTTGGTAAAAAGCAAAGTAAAAAAAGTAGCCCGCGCTCTGGGTGTGTGTGGAGGGGTCTGACTGTATTGTTTATATCATGCCCTATTGTACTACCAAGAATTGACACCAGGACCATTGTTTACTTGATTATGAAAGGCCACCTTGGATTTGTGAGGAGGTTCGCTTTGGCAACGAAGTAAGTTCTCTCTTTGTTAATTTCACCCTGTCTCTTTCAACACACACCCAGAGAGCAGGATACTTTGTAACTTTGCTTTCTTCCTGGTTACCGGCTGTTGACACAGTGTACACCAAGACACAGATTTGAAATAAAAACTCTGTTTGCCTTATCAACAATGGCAAAAACATTTTTGATACATATGATATTTACCCAATGTGTAATTTTTTCTCAGTGCATTCACTTTAGAATAATGGTGAAACTGCATTAGTACACAGTATTTATGGAATACTCAGTCTATATAAGTTATACATAAGAACCTGTATTTAATCCCCCTTACCTACAGTTATTAAAGATAACGTTTGTGGGAGAAAAGTAAAATGGGGCTTCATAAATGCAATAATGTTGTGTGAATTCGTGAACATCTGTAATGCAGCTCAGGCATGGTGATTTATGAAGACATGTTTGCATTGACATACTGAGGTGTTACAGAGTCTGACCTATTAAGAGGTCTGGAACAAGATCTATTCTCAGCAGAGTAAGCAATAATATAGCAGAAATCATAGTATACATTACAGAAACATTGACATTTATTGTTTGCTATCAAACCACAGGAAGGTTTGTGGAGAGAACACTATTACAGCCAGCCCACTCTGTCTCATTAACTGTAGCAAGAGTTCAGACCTCTTCGTCTGTGGAAATAAATGTGTTCACATTTTACAAACTGAGGAAGATTTAAATGGTTTCTTGAAAAATGTGCTCATTTACAATGTGATTATCAGAGACTGAATGAAAAAAGTTTGGTACCGTGTTAGCCAGTAGAGCAAAATTGTTCTCAGTAAGATAAACCAAGCAATCCTGTAGATATGATACCTTTCAATGGCTAACAAAAATACATGTGAGCTTTAGAACCTACTCAGAGTTCTTCCTGAGGCTTAAATGGAATAGATCCAACATCCAACCTATGCCTTGCATTTATTATCTATCATTCACATGCAGTGTGGCATTAAGACTCCAGGGGGAGCCCAGGGTGGCAGTACCAATGTGGTTCACTGAAGGAAATACAGGGCAACCCGCCAAATTATCATTCCGTCATTAATAGGTTGCTGGTCTGCATGGTGAACTACATATATCAGAATGGTCTGGCACCCTGTATCCACTATGTGTGGGAGTGTACACCAAGCATCCATTGTCATTGATGTAGCGGAAGTAGGCCAATGATTTGCTGGAGCAGGAGGCCAGAAAGTCACTCTCCAGTTTTGCCATGAAAAGGTTGGCATATTGCAGTGCCATTTTACTGCCCATGGTGGTTCCGGTGAGTTGCATGAATATTTCTTTGCCAAAGGAGAGATAATTGTGTGTGAGGATGAACCTTGTGAGGTGTAACACCGATTCAAAGGCAACCCAATTGGCCCTAAAGGTGTGCCTGGCAAGCGGTCGGTCCATCTTCATGTGGTATGTTAGAATATAAGGACTCCACATTCGTGGTGGCCAGGATGGCGCCATTGGGGAGGGGACCTATGGTTGACAGTTTGTCCAGTAGGTCCGTGGTGTCCTGCAAGTAGCTGATTGTATTCCTCACCAGTGGTTTGAGGACACTTTCCACCCGTCCTGAGTTTTTTTCAGTGAGGGTTTCCACACCTGAGATTATTGGCCTCCCTGGGTTGCCATCTTTATGTAGTTTGGGAAGCATGCAGAATACACCAATCCTGGGGTTCTCCGGTATCAAGTAAAAAGGTCTTGTGGAGCCCACAGTCAGAATTCTGATGACCCTTCTCAATTCCCTCACATATTTTTTAGTTGGGTCTTAATCCAGCCTAGTGTAGTATCTGGTGTCTGTCAGCTGTCTGCTTCTTTCATGTAGTCTGATATATTCATGAGGACTATAGCACCACCTTTATCTGCAGGCTTAATGGTGATCTCCTTGTTGCTTTGGAGTGCATAGATGGCCCTTCTTTCCTGCATATTTATAATAAATGCTTCCTTTTTCTGCTTGTCCAGTATAGTAGAGTCCTCCACATGACTAAAGGAGTCTATATATTTGTCCAAAGTGTGGTTGTGGCCAGGAGGGGGTGTCCAATCAAACTTCTTCTTGGCCCCTAGTTTCTCCTGTGTTTGAGTGCTTGAAATTTCTGTTTCGTCTTTGTCATCTTTTTCCAATATCAATGATCGTCAAAGTGGTGGTGATGGTGGCAGCTCAACTTCTGCTCTCTGTTTCTCACTCCTGGCTCTAAAGTCTGCAGCCAGTCATCAATTATTGCAGAGGAGAAACCTCAAAGAAGCATGCTACTGCCCTTACACGAAAGTGCCTCTCTGTGCTCAGAGGCTACTGCATGAATAAGGAGGGAGATGGAAGAAGAGGCAGCTACAACAATGAAAGAGCAAATAGGATAAGGCTAACTCCTTGCCTTCTGGCCCAGGTGGGCCCTATTAAGGCCCTTTTACATGGAACGATTATCATTAATAAAAAATGTTCAAGTTAGTCAAAAAGAACAATACTCGTTCAGTGTAAACGCTGCTAACGATTGTTGACTTTTCGTTCATTTTATGCAGACATAAATATCATTGTTGGCTTGTTAACTTATCATTCAGTTTAAATACTGATTGTTTAGTCGTTCTCAGTCACTTATATAGCGATTGTGAACCACTGAACAATTTCTCACTTGAATGAGCTAACAATGTATCTATCTGTATAAGCAGGCCGCCCCAGTAAATCCTGACATCGTTTACTGGTTTGCTCGTTCAAATGATAAATCGTTTAGTGTAAACAGACCCTAAAGCAGCGGGTGATGGTGGCGGGAGTTCATGTAGCTTCACACATGTTTTGTTGCAGTGGTTTATATTATTGTTGTTTTAAATGCTTACCACAGATCTAACAGAGGACCGCTCTTATGCCATCAACTGCGGTTTCAAAGACTGCCCAGATTGCACAAATCCTGTGAGCAGACCAAGCTTTGGGCCTGATGTTGATGTTGCTTCGACTAGTAGTAGCTGATGGTGACGGTACTGCCCTTATGTTTTTCTGCTGCACCACACTCCCTGTCTTAGCAGGGTGCTTCCCTACAATGTCTGCCTCATCCTCCTCTCCCTGCGAGCTGCTATGATGACTATCCCAGCCTTTCTATAAGTGGGTCCAGAACTTCACCATCTTTCACCTTCTCCTCCTCTTCATCATTTGTCTCCTCCTGAGTGGATTCTATGTTACAATGAGCACCGGGACCTGGCATCTCCGTTCCTGCATTGCCCTGAGTACACATTGCCTGGGGAGGGCTAACCACTTGCACTGACCAACCCTCATCTTCCTCTTTGGAGGAAAAAATGGTTGGGCATCAGTGCATTCAATGTCCTGGTCTTCTCCCACTGTTTGTTTAGACTGCCCTGTTGACATCTATGACACTGAATGATCAAACAGCTCCTAAGACTGATCCATGTAGACTGATTCAGAGTATGTGGGGGATGTGGCATAGGATGAAGGAGAAGGGAAATGCTCATTGCCGACTTGTGAAGATTGACTGCTATGTGCCTGTGACTGGGAGAAAAGGAGGTGGTCAGATTTGAGGCTTGCATCTACTCTATGACCTGTTCTACATGCTGCAGATGAAACATATTGTCAAAACCACATCTAAAGAATGGCAGTGGGCTTTCCTCACCACCTGCAGAACATGAAGCTTTTGCTTCAGTGGGAGCTGCTTGAAGTGCCCATCCTCTACCACCTGCACCAACACCATTACCGACTCGTCCCCTACCCCTTGTTGTCTTCATGTTCCCTTTTCTTATTTCTTCTTAGTGTAGTTTTATGTAACTTATCAGCTAACTTTGTAGTTTACAGAAAACAATTGCTAGTTGTGTAAGGCCTACAAATAATGTGTAGTGGCCGGACTTGCAACTTTGCACAATGTCTGAGGTCGCTTACACGCACTGTGTGTACTTGTTGTTTTCCTGTTTGGGATTCTTTTTGGTTTATATTCCCCAGAGAACACAGAGAAGTAACTGGGCAGCAATCCCTGGATGGCACGATGTATGAGAACAGAATCCCATAGAGTATAGCTTATATATTTGTGAACTGTCCATGTTTTGGGCAGCATAATTTAATTAACCTCAGTGCACTGCTAGCTGCATAAGGCCTGTAAATAATTTGTAGCGGCCAGGCTCATGAATTCTAAGACTGTCTGAGGTCCTTAGCACACACTATGTCTTCTGCTGTTTCCCTGTTTGGGTTTCTTTTTGTTTTATATTCACAAAAGAACACTTACCAACTAAATATGCAGCAATTCCTGGGTGGCATGATATGTGAAAATAGAAGGCCACAGAGTATAGGTTGAATATTGTGAACCGTATCTGTTTCTCTTAGCGTAATTTAATTCCCCCCACCTTCCAGGTAGCTGCATAAGGCCTGGAAATTATTTGTATTGGCCAGACTCACAACTTTGAACAACATCTGAGGCCACAAGCAGTGAACTGCATATTCTGCACGCCAAAGTGTGGTTTGTCTGTCTGCTTTGCTGCTAGATAGGAGGACTGCAGCAGAAATATACCCTCTGCTAATGTACAGACCACATATTGTACAGGCATATAAACATGATGCAGCTTCCCTGTCCTGTGATTAGCTATAAACTTGCTGCTGGTTACACTGTGCCCGTGATATATATATAACTGGGTCGTGTGATGCAAGCATTTTAATGGGACATTAAAACACATTATGGGATACAGATAATGTATGAAAAAACTTTTATAAATTGTTAGGGGGAATGGAAAAAGCAATTCTGCTATATTTTTTGCTTTGCTTTTTTTGGTGTCTCTTATGGCATTCACCACATGGTATAAATAAAATCTTTAATTTGCTCTGCAGGTTAGTAAAATTATGGCAGTATAAAATTTATATTTTATTTTACTGTTTTACTACTTTTGCCCCAAAACACTTTTTGGAAACCATAATTTTTTTATTTTTCCTTTACTAAAGTTTTGATGGATGTTTTGACATTTTGGGGTGCATATGACTTTTTAATAGCTTTTTTTAATTTTAGAAACAACTTAGGATATACAAAAAACTGCTAATCTGATATTTTTATTTAGGGTTCGGTCAGACGAGCGTGTGTTTTGTGCGCACATAATGCATGCTTCTGTAAGAACCAATAGCTTCCACGCTGCTTACAGTAGGACATTTAAAAGGTGTTTCTGTACGGGCCTTCTGAAAGGGGGTGATTTGATAGACTGCCTGCCCGATCGCAGTATGATGTAATGCTATGACTATGCTATGACATTACTTTATACTGCAGGAGTGATCAAAGCATCACAAGTTGTTGTCCCCTCAGGGTAATGAAAAAAAAAGTAAGAACAAGAACAATAAAGTTTTACTAATTATTAGAGATGAGCGAACGTACTCATCCGAGCTTGATGCTCGTTCGAGTATTAGGGTGTTCGAGATGCTCGTTACTCGAGACGAGCACCACGCGATGTTCGAGTTACTTTCACTTTCATCTCTGAGACATTTGCGCGCTTTTCTGGCCAATAGAAAGACATGGAAGGCATTACAACTTCCTCCTGTGACGTTCCAGCCCTATACCACCCCCCTGCAGTGAGTGGCTGGGGAGATCAGGTGACACCCGAGTATTAAAATCTGCCCCTCCCGCGGCTCGCCACAGATGCATTCTGACAGAGATCAGGGAAAGTGCTGCTGATGCTGCTGCTGCTATAGGGAGAGGGTTAGGTGTAATATTAGGCTTCAAGAACCCCAACGGTCCTTCTTAGGGCCACATCTGACTGTGTGCAGTACTGTTGAGGCTGCTTTTAGCAGTGTTGCACTTTTTTTTTTTTTTGTATATCGGGCGTGCAGAGCATTGCGTCCTCAGTCTGCAGTCATTGTACATAGTTTAGGGCCAGTACTGGTGAGGCAAGGAAAGAGATATACTGTCTATATAGGCAGTGGGCTTTTTCAAACAAATTTGGGAAAAATACTATCTTTGGGCTGCCTGTGATCGTCTTGAGTGTACTGCGTCTCTGCTGGGGGTAGTAGTCCTAATTATTACGCAGCTAAGTGTTACAGCAGGCTTGCGCAAAATTCTTTCCTGGCTCTGCGTTGCCCGTTGCATCACCTCCGTCATCCCGTCCAGAGGGAAACAGTCTGCAGAAATTTTACATAGTATAGGGCCAGTACTGGTGAGGCAGGGAAAGTGGGAAAGGTGAAAGAGATATACTGTCTATATAGGCAGTGGGCTTTTTCAAACAAATTTGGGAAAAATACTATCTTTGGGCTGCCTGTGACCGTCTTGAGTGTACTGCATCTCTGCTGGGGGTAGTAGTCCTAATTATTACGCAGCTAAGTGTTACAGCAGGCTTGCGCAAAATTGTTTCCTGGCTCTGCGTTGCCTGTTACATCACCACCGTCATCCCGTCCAGAGGGAAACAGTATACATATATACGCTGCCTACAGTATCTGTCTGCTGTCTCAGCTCAGCCTTTAAAAAAATAGAAGCAAAATACTTAAGGCCTACTAGTGGCCTTTGGACACTTGACTGCTTCTGCGCTGTGAATTCCACTAGCTCAGTCATACGCACCTACGTCTCACTACAGGCTTGCGCAAAATTCTTTCCTGGCTCTGCTGTGCGTTCCGTAAGCGAAGTCAGCCTCCAACCACAGGCCAATAAGTGGCACATTTAATTACAGCGTTCTGTTTCTGAACTACTGGTAATACACCATGCTGAGGGGTAGGGGTAGGCCTAGAGGACGTGGACGCGGGCGAGGACGCGGAGGCCCAAGTCAGGGTGTGGGCACAGGCCGAGCTCCTGATCCAGGTGTATCGCAGCCGACTGCTGCGGGATTAGGAGAGAGGCACGTTTCTGGCGTCCCCAGATTAATCTCACAATTAATGGGTCCACGCGGTAGACCTTTATTAGAAAATGAGCAGTGTGAGCAGGTCCTGTCGTGGATGGCAGAAAGTGCATCCAGCAATCTATCGACCACCCAGAGTTCTACGCCGTCCACTGCTGTAACTCTGAATCCTCTGGCTGCTGTTCCTCCTTCCTCCCAGCCTCCTCACTCCATTACAATGACACATTCTGAGGAGCAGGCAGACTCCCAGGAACTGTTCTCGGGCCCCTGCCAGAATGGCCAGCAATGGTTCCTCTCCCACCGGAGGAGTTTATCGTGACCGATGCCCAACCTTTGGAAAGTTCCCGGGGGATGAGGCTGGGGACTTCCGGTAACTGTCTCAAGAGCTTTCAGTGGGTGAGGAGGAGGACAACGATGAGACACAGTTGTCTAACACTCAGGTAGTAGTAATTGCAGTAAGTCCGAGGGAGGAGCGCACAGAGGATTCGGAGGAAGAGCAGCTGGACGATGAGGTGACTGACCCCACCTGGTTTGCTACTCCTACTGAGGACAGCTCTTCAGTGGGGGAGGCAAGTGCAGCAGCAGGGCAGGTTGGAAGAGGCAGAGCGGTGGCCAGGGGTAGAGGCAGGGCCAGACCGAATAATCCACCAACTGTTTCCCAAAGCGCCCCCTCGCGCCATGCCACCCTGCAGAGGCGGAGGTGCTCAAAGGTCTGGCAGTTTTTCACTGAGAGTGCAGACGACCGACGAACTGTGGTGTGCAAGGTTTGTCGCGCCAAGATCAGCCGTGGAGCCACCACCACCAGCCTCACCACCACCAGCATGCGCAGACATATGATGGCCAAGCACCCCACAAGGTGGGAAGAAGGCCATTCACCGCCTCCGGTTTGCACCACTGCCTCTCCCCCTGTGCCCCAACCTGCACTGAGATCCAACCCCCCTCTCAGGACACAGGCACTACCGTCTCCCGGCCTGCACCCACACCCTCACCTCCGCTGTCCTCGGCCCCATCCACCAATGTCTCTCAGCGCACCGTCCAGCAGTCACTAGCACAAGTGTTTGAGCGCAAGCGCAAGTACGCAGCCACGCAACCGCACGCTCAAGCGTTAAACATGCACATAGCCAAATTGATCAGCCTGGAGATGCTGCCATATAGGCTTGTGGAAACGGAGGCTTAAAAAAACATGATGGCGGCGACGGCCCCGCGCTACTCGGTTCCCAGTCGCCACTACTTTTCCCGATGTGCCGTCCCAGCCCTGCACGACCACGTCTCCCGCAACATTGTTCGTGCCCTCACCAACGCGGTTACTGCCAAGGTCCACTTAACAACGGACATGTGGACAAGCACAGGCGGGCAGGGCCACTATATCTTCCTGACGGCACATTGGGTGAATTAAGTGGAGGCTGGGACGAGTCAGAGCCTGGCACCGCTCACGTCCTACCCACCCACAGAATTGCGGGCCCCAGCTCGGTGCTGGTATCTGCGGCGGTGTATGCTTCCTCCACTAAACCACCCTCCTTCTCCTCCTCCTATGCAACTTCTGTCTCGCAACCAAGATGTGTCAGCAGCAGCACGTCGCCTGCAGTCGGTGTCGCGCGGCGTGGCAGCACAGCGGTGGGCAAGCGTCAGCAGGCCGTGCTGAAACTACTCAGCTTAGGAGAGAAGAGGCACACGGCCCACGAACTGCTGCAGGGTCTGACAGAGCAGACCGACCGCTGGCTTTCGCCGCTGAGCCTCCAACCGGGCATGGTCGTGTGTGACAACGGCCGTAACCTGGTGGCGGCTCTGCAGCTCGGCAGCCTCACGCATGTGCCATGCCTGGCCCACGTCTTTAATTTGGTGGTTCAGCATTTTCTGAAAAGCTACCCACGCTTGTCAGACCTGCTCGGAAAGGTGCGCCGGCTCTGCGCACATTTCCGCAAGTCCAAGACGGACGCTGCCACCCTGCGCACCCTGCAACATCGGTTTAATCTGCCAGTGCACCGACTGCTGTGCAATGTGCCCACACGGTGGAACTCTACGCTCCACATGTTGGCCAGGCTCTATGAGCAGCGTAGAGCTATAGTGGAATACAAACTCCAACATGGGCGGCGTAGTGGGAGTCAGCCTCCTCAATTCTTTACAGAAGAGAGGGCCTGGTTGGCAGACATCTGCCAGGTCCTTGGAAACTTTGAGGAGTCTACCCAGATGGTGAGCAGCGATGCTGCAATCATTAGCGTCACCATTCCTCTACTATGCCTCTTGAGAAGTTCCCTGCAAAGCATAAAGGCAGACGCTTTGCGCTCTGAAACGGAGGCGGGTGAAGACAGTATGTCGCTGGATAGTCAGAGCACCCTCATGTCTATATCTCAGCGCGTTGAGGAGGAGGAGGAGGGGGAGGAGCATAAGCAGGAGGGGGAAGAGACAGCTTGGCCCACTGCTGAGGGTACCCATGCTGCTTGCCTGTCATCATTTCAGCGTGTATGGCCTGAGGAGGAGGAGGATCCTGAAAGTGATCTTCCGAGTGAGGACAGCCATGTGTTGCGTACAGGTACCCTGGCACACATGGCTGACTTCATGTTAGGATGCCTTTCTCGTGACCCTCGCGTTACACGCATTCTGGCCACTACGGATTACTGGGTGTACACACTACTCGACCCACGGTATAAGGAGAACCTTTCCACTCTCATACCTGAAGAGGAAAGGGTTTCGAGATTGATGCTATACCACAGGACTCTGGCAGACAAACTGATGGTAAAATTCCCATCCGACAGCACTAGTGGCAGAAGGAGCAGTTCTGAGGGCCAGGCAGCAGGGGAGGCGCGGAGATCAGGCAGCATGTACAGCACAGGCAGGGGAACACTGTCCAAGGCCTTTGACAGCTTTATGGCTCCCCAGCAAGACTGTGTCACCGCTCCCCAGTCAAGGCTGAGTCGGCGGGAGCACTGTAAAAGGATGGTGAGGGAGTACGTAGCCGATCGCACGACCGTCCTCCGTGACGCCTCTGCCCCCTACAACTACTAGGTGTCGAAGCTGGACACGTGGCCTGAACTCGCGCTGTATGCCCTGGAGGTGCTTGCTTGTCCTGCGGCTAGCGTCTTGTCAGAGAGGGTGTTTAGTGCGGCTGGGGGAATCATCACGGATAAGCGTACCCGCCTGTCAACCGACAGTGCCGACAGGCTTACAATCATAAAGATGAATAAAGCCTGGATTTCCCCAGACTTCTCTTCTCCACCAGCGGACAGCAGCGATACCTAAACAATATGTAGGCTGCACCCGCGGATGGAAGCATCGTTCTCTATCACCATCAAAAACGGGGACCTTTTAGCTTCATCAATTTGTGTATTATATTCCTCCTCCTCCTCCTGCTCCTCCTCCTGAAACCTCACATAATCACGCCGAATGGGCAATTTTTCTTAGGCCTACAAGGCTCAGTCATATAACTTTTGTAAACAATGTTTATACGTTTCAATTCTCAATTCAATAAAGCGTTGAAACTTGCACCTGAACCAATTTTTATTTTAACTGGGCTGCCTACAGGCCTAGTTACAAATTAAGCCACATTAACCAAAGCGATTAATGGGATTCACCTGCCCTCTTGGTTGGGCATGGGCAATTTTTCTGAAGTACATTTGTACTGTGGGTACACCAATTTTTTTGGGCCCTCGCCTACATTGTAATCCTAGTAAATTTTTAGCCCACCTGCATTAAAGCTGACGTTACCTCAGCTGTGCTGGGAACTGCAATGGGATATATTTATGTACCACCGGTGGGTTCCAGGGAGCCACCCATGCTGTGGGTCCACAGGGACTTCACATTAGGGATTTGTACCTGCCAGTGTGTATGTATTAAAAACCCCGGTCATGCTGGGGCATGCAGTGTGGGCCGAAGCCCACCTGCGTTTAATCGGACGTTACCTCAGCTGTGATGGGCAATGCAATGGGATATATTTATGTACCGCCGGTGGCTTCCTGGGACCCACCCATGCTGTCGGTCCACACGGAGTTGTAACTCCATGTGTCCACTTCTAAAGAACCCCAGTCTGACTGGGGCATGCAGTGTGGGCCGAAGCCCACCTGCATTGAACCTGACGTTACCTCAGCTGTGATGGGCAATGCAATGGGATATATTTATGTACCGCCAGTGGCTTCCTGGGACCCACCCATGCTGTCGGTCCACACGGAGTTGTAAATCCATGTGTCCACTTCTAAAGAACCCCAGTCTGACTGGGGCATGCAGTGTGGGCCGAAGCCCCCCTGCATTGAACCTGATGTTACCACAGCTGTGATGGGCAATGCAATGGGATATATTTATGTACCGCCGGTGGCTTCCTGGGACCCACCCATGCTGTCGGTCCACACGGAGTTGTAACTCCATGTGTCCAATTCTAAAGAACCCCAGTCTGACTGGGGCATGCAGTGTGGGCCGAAGCCCACCTGCATTAAACCTGACGTTACCTCAGCTGTGATGGGCACTGCAATGGGATATATTTATGTACCGCCGGTGGCTTCCTGGCACCCACCCATGCTGTCGGTCCACACGGAGTTGTAACTCCATGTGTCCAATTCTAAAGAACCCCAGTCTGACTGGGGCATGCAGTGTGGGCCGAAGCCCACCTGCATTAAACCTGACGTTACCTCAGCTGTGATGGGCACTGCAATGGGATATATTTATGTACCGCCGGTGGCTTCCTGGCACCCACCCATGCTGTCGGTCCACACGGAGTTGTAACTGCATGTGTCCACTTCTAAAGAACCCCAGTCTGACTAGGGCATGCAGTGTGGGCCGAAGACCACCTGCATTTAATCGGACGTTACCTCAGCTGTGCTGCGCACTGCAATGGGATACATTTATGTACAGCCGGTGGGTTCCAGGGAGCCACCCATGCTGTGGGTGCACACGGAATTCCCATTGCGGAGTTGTACCTGCCTGTGACTATTTATAAAAAAACCTGGTCTGACTGGGGCATGCAGACACCTTGACAGAATGAATAGTGTGTGGCACATGGGTTCGCCATTGCTATGCCCACGTTTGCAGCTCCTGATGGAGGTGGCACAGGATTGGATTTCTCATTGCTTCTATACATCATTATGGGTTATCACCCCACCCCTTTTAAAGAGGGTCGCTGCCTGGCCCTGCCAACCCTCTGCAGTGTGTGCCTGCGGTTCCTCCTCATGGCAGACGCACTTATAAATAGACATGAGCGTGATGTGGCTATGAGGCCAGCATGTGGCATGAGGGCAGCTGAAGGCTGCGCAGGGACACTTTGGTGTGCGCTGTGGACACTGGGTCGTACGGGGGGGGGGGTTGGGCAGCATGTAACCCAGGAGAAGTGGCAACGGAGTGTCATGCAGGCAGTGATTGTGCTTTGTTGGAGGTAGTGTGGTGCTTAGCTAAGGTATGCCTTGCTAATGAGGGTTTTTCAGAAGTAAAAATTGTTGGGAGGGGGGGGGCACTCTTGCCGCTATTGTGGCTTAATAGTGGGACCTGGGAACTTGAGATGCAGCCCAACATGTAGCCCCTCGCCTGCCCTATCCGTTGCTGTGTCGTTCCCATCACTTTCTTGAATTGCCCAGATTTTCACAAAGGAAAACATTAGCGAGCATCGGCGATATACAAAAATGCTCGAGTCGCCCATTGACTTCAATGGGGTTCGTTACTCGAAACAAACCCTCGAGCATCGCGAAAATTTTGTCTCGAGTAACGAGCACCCGAGCATTTTGGTGCTCGCTCATCTCTACTAATTATTACAAAAAAAGTAACAAAAGTTTTAAAAAAACCTTTTTGCCATGTTTAAAATTAAAAAAACTAAATAAGAAAACAAAAATGCATAATTGGTATCACTGTGTCCCTAAAATTCCAATCTATGAAAGTAACACATTATGTACCCTGCATGATGAACGTCATCATAAAAAAATAAAGAACGCCAAAAATGTACTTTTTTGGTCTCCCTGTCTCCAAGAAAAAAATGTATTAAAAAACGAACAAAAACTTGTATGTTACCAAAATGGTACCAGCGTAAACTACAGGATATCCCGCAAAAAAATGAGCCCCTGCACAACTATGTCAACAGAAAAATAGAAAAGTTATTGTGCTCAATAGATGGTGGCAAAAAATAATTGAAAAAATTAAATAGCGTTTAAAAAAAAATAAAAGTAGCACAGCGAAAAAAATATTAAAAGTATTAATCGTACTGACCCAGAGAATAAAGTTATCATGTCATTTTTTTTTTGCAGTGTGTGCGCCATAGAACCAAGACACATCGAAAGATAGAGAAATTTCGTTGTTTTTTTCACTTTACTCCACTTCGAATTGAAAAAAAGTGTTTCAGTACATTATATGCTACATTAAATAGTACCATTGAAAAATACAACTCGTCCTGCAAAAAACAAGCCCTCATACAGCGATGTCAATTAATAAATAAATGAATTACAATGAATTACAATTTTTTAAAAGGCGGGGAGGAAAAAACGAAAAAAAAAGGGCCATGTCCTTTAAGGGTTAACCCCACTGGAGCAGGTTCTATATTTTTTTCATTTTACCATACACACTTTCCAAAAAACATAACTTTTTTTATATTTTCAGGCAAGATAGCTACATGAGGGTTTGTTTCCTTGAGGGATAAGTTGTGTACGTCAGTGGTACTATTATGGGCTCCTGTCCACAAGTTCATTGTGTTATTCACAGCGATAATCTGGCTGCGGGTAACACAGTGCACGCTTTCCATTGTGTTGCTATGGAAAGCACAGCCCCTATGTCCACAAGCAAAGAATCATAGCGATTCTCCGGTTGCGGGATTCAAATCGCGGCATGTCGCGATTCGCCGCGATTCTCTGCAGTGAGCCTATCTGTCAGATAGGCTCACCGCAGAGAAATGACAACTCTCCCCTCCCCCCCCCCCTGCTCCCCCGTGGTGGAATATCGCTAGCGATATTTCGTCACGCCCGTGGACAGCGGAACTTAGCGTATTAACTAATGTATTGAAAAATGTACAAAAAAGTTGAAATGGAAAAACAAATGCAATTTTCCTTTTTTTGGTGGGCTTGGGGTTGTTTTTATGGAGTTGTCGGTGCATTAAAAATGACATGTTATCTTTATTCTGTGAGTCAGTACACATTATAGTGATACCAAATTTATATAAAAAAATAAAATACCTTTTTTTAAAGAAAAAAATATTGCATTCTATCGCCAACTTTTGACCCCATAATTTTTTTATTTTTCCATCAATGTAGCTGTATGGGGTCTTTTATGAAAAAGGAGTTTAAGTACAATACATAAGGGACAACAAATGTACTAAACATGAACTAAATGAGTGGCAGACTGATATAGATGGAAGCCCCTACCTGGGAAAGCTTACGATCTACAAGTGGAGGGTGAAGGAGACAGTAGGTGAGGGTAGAGACAGCTCTAGGCTTTTCTGAAGAGCTGGGTTTTCAGGTTGCCTTTGAAGATGGAGGAGAGTCTGATCAATTGTGGTAGAGACCCCCTAGTGTTGGGGATGCATGGGAGAAATCATGGAGATGCTTGTGTGTGGAGCAGACAAGAGGAAAAAAGGCAGTCTTGTGAAAAGATAACGTGTTGGGAGGTTAGGTCAGCGATGTATGCAGGGGACAAGTTGTAGACAGTCTTGTATGTTATTGATAAGTTTGAATCAAAATTGTTGGAAAGTAGATAGCTAGTAAAAGGATTGGCAGGAGGTAGAGTAGGACAATTCAGTCCTCATCTGACCATGCTGCTTATCACATCTCTGCATGGAGCAGAGTCGGACTGATTCTACGGTTTTGGACCCTCTATTCTCCAAGCGTCGTGAGTGTATCTCATCTGGATACATGGACCCAATATGTTTTTCCCCCAATAACTCTCCCTAATGTTCGCTTTAACTTTTGGTAAAAGTTATTTTTGCTGGAATTTCTCTAGGATGTTTTATTGTAGATATCTTACAGGGATGTTGTCTATTGATCTATTTATGTATGAGATTGTGGGTATTTAAAATTTATTATTTCTTATGGCAACGTATATCTGAGATGGCTTTACGATCTGTGGATCTACATCTCCTAGTAATACCTTTATCTATAAGGACTTAGGAATTTAAATGTTATTCTTTTTGATGGGAACGTCTATTTGAGGTGGCATTATGATTTAAGTATAAGTGACTGTATTTAGTAACTGTGTCAATGATCCTCAGCTTGGGTCCCAGACGAGCTAAAGTAATTTTTTGGTGACATGCATAGGATGGTTCAGATAACTGGACTGACTGTCATAGATTAGAGTGTATTATGGTTATATGTGAATATTGTTCCTTCCTTAAAACAAGGTCATCCTGAGATACTGGAAATATTCTGATTGATTCTACTCTGCATATGTTTTTAGCTATCCTCTTATAGCAATCTACTTATATGGTATATTTAAAAAAAGACCACTGATTTTCTTTCTTTACATTTCAAGTTCTCTTTGCTTGTTTTTTTCTTCTTTGTTCTGTTTCTTCTTTCTTTGTCCCTTAATGTAAAGCTTATTAAGGATATATAGGGTGAGATTCTAGCACAGGGTTGCCCCTTTCAGGTTGGGTGCTCCATAGTGTTAGCAAATAACATACGGCACTATAATTCTCTTCCCGTTCCAATACATACTTTTTTCTATATATTTTTTCTGGTCCCTCCCCTCCTGGAGATTTTAAATTATTTAATAAAAGTAATGTTTTACCTTGATAATATAGCACTGACTTCTGTGATTCACGATTAATCTTTGCTGTATGACAAATTATCTTCCTTCCATGGGATTATTTCTTGGGTTCTCTAATATAGAAGGGAGAGGAGTAATAAGGAGAGAGGGCAGCAAATGAGTTGAGGATGGACTGGATGGGTGCACGTGTGTTAGACCGGAGGCCACATCGAAGGATGTAGAAGGAAATAGTCTAGGTGTAAGATAAGGCCATGTAGTGGTATTTTTGCTGACTTGAGGTTAAAAGAGCAGATTTAAGAAATCCTTTTGCAGTAAAGGCAGCAGGAGGAGGTATGGGCTTGCATGTATGGTTTGTACAGTTTTACACCCTTCTGATATAAAAAAAAAAGTGTTAGAAAATATTTTTAGCTTTTAGTATATTTTATGTCCAATGTGATGTTAAATACTCTTGTATAAAGAAGACAACAGTATAATAGAGGTGATACATTTATTGGCTAACCAGTAAAGCTATCACCTCTATAATACTTTCATCTTTTTTATATAAGAATATTTAACACCCTGCTGATTTTTTTTGGCCAACATTGCACCTCGTTACTTTTTCTGTACATCATTAATTTTATGCTAAAATTATTCTCCTTAAAGGGAAAATCTCAGACAAATTTTCCTGACTATTACAATGGAACTACTAAGGCCATGTAATATATTGAGGTCATAATTTCTAGCACTCTAGGTTTCAGAAATGAAGGTCTGAACATTGTGTTACAGTCAATGATTTTCCATGACTCTACTATTGATAACCTAGCCTCATGATAAGTCATCATTATCAGATCAGAGGGAGGAGGGGGTTTCAACCATCCTGCTGGTCAGCAGTTTTTCAACTGAGCGTACAGTTCCATTCTCGTTACTACCCAGTGTATGGAGCTGTGCTATGTCTGGCACATAATGGCTTGGAAAAGTAGCTGATCTTTAGGGGTACCTAGTGTTTGACCCCTGCCTATCTGAGACTAACCCTGAAAATGCTATAGGTCATCAACAGCATAGTCCCCTAAAACACCATAAATTACAGACTTTAACCCCTTAAGATGCGGCCCCTTTTCCCCATTTTCGTTTTTTCCTTCCCACTTTTAAAAAATCATATCTCTTATTTATCCATCGATGTAAATGTCTGCGAGTTGTTGTTTGTGGGACAAGTTGGATTTTTCAATGGTACTATTTAATCTACTATATAGTGTACTGAAACATTCCGCCATCTTTGTATGTGTCTTATTTCTATAGTGTACACACTGCAACAAAAATAACATGATAACTTTATTCTGTGGTTAAGTACGATTACTACAATACCAAATGTATAGAGTCTATTTTTTTGCTGTGCTACTTTTATTTTTTTTTAGACATTTAATTTTTTTAAATTATTTTCGGTCGCCATCTTCTGACAGCTATAACCTTTTTATTTTTCCATCGACATAGTTGGGCAAGGGTTCATTTTGTGTGGGACATCCTGTAGTTTCCGTTCGTTTCATTTTGTAATGCATATGCCTTTGATCGCTTTGTATTACATTTTTTCTTATAGATGTGCATTCTTAATTTTTTTTTCTGGCAACATTCACCGTGTGGGGTAAATAATGCATTACTTTGATAGATTGGACTTTTACGGATGCAGCGATACCAAATATGTATTTTTGTTTTATGATTTAGATTATTTTAATATACATATGGCAAAAGGTTTTTTTTACCTCTATTACTTTTTTTTTAATTATTAAAACTTTTTTAAAAGTATTTTTACTTTTCTTTAGTCTCCAGAGGAAACAAGAACTTGTGATGCTTTGAGTGCTCCTGTAGTATGATGTAATGCCACAGCATTACATCATATCATGATCTGACAGGCATACTATCAAGCCATGCCACAGGCATGGCTTGATAGGCATGCTGCTAAGACAGCCCTGAGGCCTTTCAGAAGGCACCTGGCTGCCATGACACCCACATGACAACCCACAGTCTTATCGCGGGGGCAGTGCAGGACCCCCAAACATTGGTCTGGGCATTTAAATGCTGCTGTCAGAATTAATGGCAGCACTTAAAGGGTTAACAGCTCCGATGATCAGCGCGGAGCTGTTGCGGGTGGGTGTCAGCTGTAAGAAGCATCTGGCACCCACATTGTGCGGAGAGAGATTGCCCCGCAATCTCCGCCTATACATACCCGAACCAGCAGGACGTAACTGTACTTCCTGCAGTGTTAAAGCATTAAAGGAAACCTGTAACATCTTAACAGCACCATAAACTAATTTATGGTGCTATTAGGGGACATGACAGGGAGCCGGATGAGGTATTTTTTATATTCACCTGCTCCTATGATCCAGTGCTGTCACCACTGAAGTAGGTGCGTGGCATGAAAATTCATCTCTTTTCAAATTCCCATATGTGCTTTCCCACATACTGAGTTGAAAACATAGTGTTTGAGCTAGAAAGGGTGTCAACATTTCATCAACATTCTTCATTTTGTATTTACATAAATATATAAAAGTAATTTAAAGCATATGGTTAGAGATGAGCGAGCACCAAAATGCTCGGGTGCTCGTTACTCGAGACGAAATTATCGCGATGCTCGAGGGTTCGTTTCGAGTAACGAACCCCATTGAAGTCAATGGGCGACTCGAGCATTTTTGTATATCGCCGATGCTCGCTAAGGTTTCCATTTGTGAAAATCGGGGCAATTCAAGAAAGTGATGGGAACGACACAGAAACGGATAGGGCAGGCGAGGGGCTACATGTTGAGCTGCATCTCAAGTTCCCAGGTCCCACTATTAAGCCACAATAGCGGCAAGAGTGGCCCCCCCCAACAACTTTTACTTCTGAAAAGCCCTCATTAGCAATGCATACCTTAGCTAAGCACCACACTACCTCCAACAAAGCACAATCACTGCCTGCATGACACTCCGCTGTCACTTCTCCTGGGTTACATGCTGCCCAACCCCCCCCCCCCCCCCTGCACGACCCAGTGTCCACAGCGCACACCAAATTGTCCCTGCGCAGCCTTCAGCTGCCCTCAGGCCACGCCACACTCATGTCTATTTATAAGTGCGTCTGCCATGAGGAGGAACCGCAGGCACACACTGCAGAGGGTTGGCACGGCTAGGCAGCGACCCTCTTTAAAAGGGGTGGGGCGATAGCCCACAATGCTGTACGGAAGCAATGAGAAATATAATCCTGTGCCACCGCCATCAGGAGCTGCACACGTGGGCATAGCAATGGGGAACCTATGTGCCACACACTATTCATTCTGTCAAGGTGTCTGCATGCCCCAGTCAGACCGCGGTTTTTTATAAATAGTCACAGGCAGGTACAACTCCGCAATGGGAATTCCGTGTGCACCCACAGCATGGGTGGCTCCCTGGAACCCACCGGCTGTACATTAATGTATCCCATTGCAGTGCCCATCACAGCTGAAGTAACGTCCGATTAAATGCAGGTGGGCTTCGGCCCACACTGCATGCCCCAACCTGACCAGGATTTTTAATTCATAGATACAGGCAGGTACAACTCCCTATTGTGAAGTCCCTGTGGACCGACAGCATGGGTGGGTGCCAGGAAGCCACCGGCGGCACATAAATATATCCCATAGCATTGCCCATCACAGCTGAGGTAATGTCATGTTAAATGCAGGTGGGCTTCGGCCCACACTGCATGCCCCAGTCAGACTGGGTTTCTTTAGAAGTGGACACATGTAGTTACAACTCCGTGTGGACCGACAGCATGGGTAGCTCCCTGGAACCCACCGGCGGTACATAAATATATCCCATTGCAGTGCCCAGCACAGCTGATGTAACGTCAGCTGTAATGCAGGTGGGCAAAAAATTAATTGGATTACACTGTAGGCGAGGGCCCCAAAAGATTGGTGTACCAACAGTACTAATGTACCTCAGAAAAATTGCCCATGCCCAACCAAGAGGGCAGGTGAAACCCATTAATCGCTTTGGTTAATGTGCCTTAATTGGTAACTAGGCCTGGAGGCAGCCCAGTTAAAATAAAAATTGGTTCAGGTGCAAGTTTCAACACTTTAATGAGCATTGAAACGTATACAAATTGTTTACAAAAATTATATGACTGAGCCTTGTGGGCCTAAGAAAAATTGCCCGTTCGGCGTGATTACGTCAGGTTTCAGGAGGAGGAGGAGGAGGAGGAGGAATATTATACACAGATTGATGAAGCTAAAAGGTCCACGTTTTTGATGGTGATAGAGAAAAATGCTTCCATCCGCGGGTGCAGCCGACGTATTGCTTAAGTATCGCTGCTGTCCGCTGGTGAAGAAGAAAAGTCTGGGGAAATCCAGGCTTTGTTCATCTTGATGAGTGTAAGCCTGTCGGCACTGTCGGTTGACAGGCGGGTACGCTTATCCGTGATGATTCCCCAGCCACACTAAACACCCTCTCTGACAAGACGTTAGCCGCAGGACAAGCAAGCACCTCCAGGGCATACAGCGCGAGTTCAGGCCACGTGTCCAGCTTCGACACCCAGTAGTTGTAGGGGGCAGAGGCGTCACCGAGGACGGTCGTGCGATCGGCTACGTAGTCCCTCACCATCCTTTTACAGTGCTCCCGCCAACTCAGCCTTGACTGGGGAGCGGTGACACAGTCTTGCTGGGGAGCCATAAAGCTGGCAAAGGCCTTGGAGAATGTTCCCCTGCCTGCGCTGTACATGCTGCCTGATCTCTGCGCCTCCCCTTCTACCTGGCCCTCGGAACTGCGCCTTCTGCCACTAGCGCTGTCGGATGGGAAGTTTACCATCAGTTTGTCCACCAGTGCCCTGTGGTATAGCATCATTATCGAACCCCTTTCCTCTTCGGGAATGAGAGTGGAAAGGTTCTCCTTATACCGTGGGTCGAGCAGTGTGTACACCCAGTAATCCGTAGTGGCCAGAATGCGTGTAACGCGAGGGTCACGAGAAAGGCATCCTAACATGAAGTCAGCCATGTGTGCCAGGGTACCTGTACGCAACACATGGCTGTCCTCACTAGGAAGATCACTTTCAGGATCCTCCTCCTCCTCCTCCTCCTCCGGCCATACACGCTGAAAGGATGACAGACAAGCAGCATGTGTACCCTCAGCAGTGGGCCAAGCTGTCTCTTCCCCCTCCTCCTCATGCTCCTCCCCCTCCTCCTCCTCCTCAATGCGCTGAGATATAGACATGAGGGTGCTCTGACTATCCAGCGACATACTGTGTTCCCACGCCTCCGTTTCCGAGTGCAAAGCGTCTGTCTTTATGCTTTGCAGGGAACTTCTCAAGAGGCATAGCAGAGGAATGGTGATGCTAATGATTGCAGCATCCCCGCTCAGCATCTGGGTAGACTCCTCAAAGTTTCCAAGGACCTGGCAGATGTCTGCCAACCAGGCCCACTCTTCTGTAAAGAATTAAGGAGGCTGACTCCCACTACGCCGCCCATGTTGGAGTTGGTATTCCACTATAGCTCTACGCTGCTCATAGAGCCTGGCCAACATGTGGAGCGTAGAGTTCCACCGTGTGGGCACGTCGCACAGCAGTCGGTGCACTGGCAGATTAAACCGATGTTGCAGGGTCCGCAGGGTGGCAGCGTCTGTCTTGGAGTTGCGGAAATGTGCGCTGACCCGGTGCAACTTTCCGAGCAGGTATAACAAGTGTGGGTAGCTTTTCAGAAAGCGCTGAACCACTAACTTAAAGACATGGGCCAGGCATGGCACGTGCGTGAGGCTGCCGAGCTGCAGAGCCGCCACCAGGTTACGGCCGTTGTCACACACGACCATGCCCGGTTGGAGGCTCAGCGGCGCAAGCCAGTGGTCGGTCTGCTCTGTCAGACCCTGCAGCAGTTCGTGGGCCATGTGCCTCTTCTCTCCTAAGCTGAGTAGTTTCAGCACGGCCTGCTGACGCTTGCCCACCGCTGTGCTGCCACGCCGCGCGACACCGACTGCTGGCGACGTGCTGCTGCTGCTGACACATCTTGATTGCGAGACAGAGGTTGCGTTGGAGGAGGAGGAGGAGGAGGGTGGTTTAGTGGAGGAAGCATACACCGCCGCAGATACCAGCACCGAGCTGGGGCCCGCAATTCTGGGGGTGGGTAGGACGTGAGCGGTCCCAGGCTCTGACTCGGTCCCAGCCTCCACTAAATTCACCCAATGTGCCGTCAGGGAGATATAGTGGCCCTGCCCGCCTGTGTTTGTCCACGTGTCCGTTGTTAAGTGGACCTTGGCAGTAACCGCGTTGGTGAGGGCGCGTACAATGTTGCGGGAGACGTGGTCGTGCAGGGCTGGGACGGCACATCGGGAAAAGTAGTGGCAACTGGGAACCGAGTAGCGCGGGGCCGCCGCCGCCATCATGCTTTTGAAAGCCTCCGTTTCCACAAGCCTATATGGCAGCATCTCCAGGCTGATCAATTTGGCAATGTGCACGTTTAACGCTTGAGCGTGCGGGTGCGTGGCGGCGTACTTGCGCTTGCGCTCAAACAGTGGCGCTAGCGACGTCTGGACGCTGCGCTGAGAGACATTGCTGGATGGGGCCGAGGACAGCGGAGGTGAGGGTGTGGGTGCAGGCCAGGAGACGGTAGTGCCTGTGTCCTCAGAGGGGGGTTGGATCCCAGTGGCAGGTTGGGGCACAGGGGGAGAGGCAGTGGTGCAAACCGGAGGCGGTGAACGGCCTTCGTCCCACCTTGTGGGGTACTTGGCCATCATATGCCTGCGCATGCTGGTGGTGGTGGCTCCCCAGCTGATCTTGGCGCGACAAAGGTTGCACACCACTGTTCGTCGGTCGTCAGGCATCTCTGTGAAAAACTGCCACACCGTAGAGCACCTTGACCTCTGCAGGGTGGCATGGCGCGAGGGGGCGCTTTGGGAAACAGTTGGTGGATTATTTGGTCTGGCCCTGCCTCTACCCCTGGCCACCGCACTGGCTCGGCCTGTGCCCACACCCTGACTTGGGCCTCCACGTCCTCGCCCGCGTCCACGTCCTCTAGGCCTACCCCTACCCCTCAGCATGGTGTATTACCAGTAGTGCAGAAACAGAATGCTGTAATTAAATGTGCCGCTTATTGGCCTGTGGTTGGAGGCTGACTTCGCTTACCGAACGCACAGCAGAGCCAGGAAATAATTTTGCGCAGGCCTGCTGTAACACTTAGCTGGCTGCGTATGAATTAGGAGGACAACTACACCCAGCACAGACCCAGTACACTGAGGACAGTCACAGGCAGCCCAAATAGATTGTTTTTCCCAAATGTTTTTGGAAAGGCCCACTGCCTATATTCAATAAATATATGTCTTCTGTCCCTGCCTCACCACTACTGGCCCTGGAGTATGTAAAATAACTGCAGACTGTTGCACTGTGGACTGGAATACAGCGGTGATGTAACAGCCCAGACAGAGCCAGGAAATAATTTTGCGCAAGCCTGCTGTAACACTTAGCTGGCTGCGTATGAATTAGGAGGACAACTACCCCCAGCACAGACCCAGTACACTGAGGACAGTCACAGGCAGCCCAAATAGATTTTTTTTCCCAAATGTTTTTGGAAAGGCCCACTGCCTATATTCAATAAATATATGTCTTCTGTCCCTGCCTCACCACCACTACTGGCCCTGGACTATGTATAATTACTGCAGGGCGCAATGCTCTGCACGGCCGATATACAAAAAAAAAAAAAAAAGTGCAACACTGCAAAAAGCAGTCTCCACACTACTGCACATGGTTAGATGTGGCCCTAAGAAGGACCGTTGGGGTTCTTGAAGCCTAAAATACTCCTAACGCTCTCCCTATAGCAGCTCCGGCACCAGCAGCACTGTCCCTGATCTCTGTCAGAACGCATCTGTGGCGAGCCGCGGGAGGGGCCGATTTATATACTCGGGTGACACCTGATCTCGCCAGCCACTCACTGCAGGGGGGTGGTATAGGGCTTGAACGTCGCAGGGGGAAGTTGTAATGCCTTCCCTGTCTTTCTATTGGCCAGAAACGCGCGCTAACGTCTCAGAGATGAAAGTGAAAGTAACTCGAACATCGCGTGGTACTCGTCACGAGTAACGAGCATCTCGAACACGCTAATACTCGAACGAGTATCAAGCTCGGACGTGTACGTTCGCTCATCTCTACATATGGTATTAATCTGCCCCTCTGGAATGTTCAGAACCTCTAGATTCACGCCAAAGTAAGATATGGGAAAATAATAGATTACGTATAAATGAGAGGAATCCATTTCTCTATCCCTAAACTGAAACAAATCTTCATACTTGGCTGATATAAACATGGATATTTGTAATGGTGTTAAGAGAAATGTGTCTTAATTGCAAGAAAAAGTGCACTCTTTGGAATTACCTGGATTTTGCAATTGATTACAAATAAAATGACATCTGATTAATATTACAATTGAAATTACAATTGTAGAAAAATACAATCTAACTAAAATAATAACACTGTGCTGTTCCTCCTGGCAAATCTGTTTAATCTTCAACAATATTTCTGGGATGCCTTGCATTCAAGGCCCTCTTTGGGTCATGCCACAGCCTCTCAATAGGATAAAGATTCAAACTTTGACTTGGTCATTTCAAAACACAAATTTTCATGTTTAAGTATTTAGTTGATTCACCCACTGTGATGTGGGTCATTGTCTTGTCACATCATCCAATGTCTGTTATGTTGGAAGTTATGGACTACTGCCCCTGTATTTTCCTGTAAAACACTTTGGTGCACCTTAGAATTCATTGTTCCCTCAACAATCTCAAAGCATTCGCACCAAATAAAACATTGCATGGAGATTTTGTACGAAAAAGTTCCACTTTTGTCTTATCTGTTCATTTTCCCAGAAGCGTTGTGAAATGCTCAGGTAACATCCAGCAAACAGGAGACTAACAGCTGCTTCCTTCATGGTGTCCTTCCATGAACACCATTCTTGTTATGTGTTTTTATAATGGTGGACATATGAACGGAGGATTTTGCCTTTTTAGAATCTTCTGAAGGTCTTTTGCTGAACCATTGGGTTCTGTCTCACTTCTTTCTGGATTGCCCATTGTGCTCGTAAAGCATTCTTATTAGAGATGAGCGAGCACCAAAATCGAATTTTCCGCGATGCTCTAGGGTTCGTTTCGAGTAACGAACCCCATTGAAGTAAATGGGCGACTCGAGCATTTTTGTATATCGCCGATGCTCTCTAAGGTTTTCAATGGTGCAAATCTTCAAAGCGTACGAAAGTGATGGAAACGACACAGTCATGGATAGGGCAGGCAAGGGGCAACATGCTGGGCTGCATCTTAGGTTCCCAGGTCCCACAATTAAGCCACAATAGTGGCAAGAGTGAGGCCCCCCCCACCCAACAATTTTTACTTCGGACAAACCCGAAGTGTCCCTGCGCAGCCTTCAGCTGCCCTAATGCCACACGCTGGCTGCATAGCCACACCACCCTCATGTCTATTTATAAGTACGTCTGCCATGAGGAGGAACCGGAGGCACACACTGCAGAGGGTTGGCAGGGCCAGGTAGTGACCCTCTTTAAAAGGGGCGGGGCGATAGCCCATAATGCTGTAAAGAATCGATGAGAAATTGACGTTCGATCTTCATTCCAATAAAGTGCCAACCTCCGTCAGGAGCTGCAAACGTGGGCATGAGTTACATAGCTATGGGGAATCCATGTGCCCACACAGTATTCATTCTGTCTAGATGTCAGATAGCTCAATCGACACCGCAAGGGGAAAGCCATCTGCACTCTGCCCTCTACCCAACTCAGTCAGTGTCTTTGTGCCAGACAGGTCAAACACCGCGATGGGAAGTCTGTGTGCACCAACAGCGTAGGTGGGTTCAACGCAACCCAAGACATGAACAATAAAGAAATCAGAGTGGCCAAACATGGCAGACTTACACTGCGCCGACGACATAGGCCTCGGGCCTAAGCTTCAGCAATCGTAGGCATGAAGCGGACTTCAATGCTAGTACACCTTTGAAGGTCTCATTAAATCACTTACGTTTTCTTTTACCGCTCCAAAGACTGGATTAGCCAGGAAAAAGTTCCACAGGCCCAACCTGGCGCCGTTGCAGTTCCCCCGGGACATAGGCCTCGGGCAACAGCTTCAGCAATCGTAGGCAGGAAGCAGACTTCGATGCTAGTACACCTATGAAGGTCTCAGTAAATCCGTGACGTTTTCTTTCACCGCTCCAAAGACTGAATTAGCTAGGAAATAGTTCCACAGCCCCAAGCTGGCACCGTTGCAGTTCCCCCGGGACATAGGCCTCGGCCAACAGCTTCAGCAATCGTAGGCAGGAAGCAGACTTCGATGCTAGTACACCTGTGAAGGTCTCATTAATGCAGTTATGCTCCTCTCCTGTGGCCCAAACAAGTTTCTCAGATAACTGTGGTAACAGGAGAGAAAATACATGATGCGCATTGCTGATCACCTGACCCCAAGCAGGAGGAGGAGGTGGCCTTGCAAGGCCAAGAAACCATGACCAGGACCCGCTGTAGCCTGTATTGAAAGGATGTGAGCGGGCCCTTGGCCAGGCTCGGTCACAGCAAATACCTTGTGAGACCCAAGGTGCTGCGACTGACATAGCAATGGGCAGTCCATGTGCCCACACAGTATTCATTCTGTCTAGGTGTCAGATAGCTCTATCAACACCGCAAGGGGAAAGCCATCTGCACTATGCACCCTACCCAAGTCAGTCAGTGACTTTGTGCCGGACAGGTAAATCACCGCTATGGGAAGTCTTTGTGCACCCACAGCGTAGGCGAGCCGAAGGAACGCAAAGATAGTAATAAACATGAAGAAATGATTGTGCCCAAACATGCCAGACTTTCACTGTGCCGAGTACATAGGCCTCAGCACACACCCTCAGCAATCGTGGGCATAGAGCAGACTCCGATGCTAGTACAGCTGTGAAGGTCTCATCAATGCAGTAACGCTCCTCTTCTTTGGCCCAAACCAGTGTCTCAGATAACTGTGGTAACACGGGAGAAAATACATGATGCCCAGTGCTGATCCCCTGACCCCAAGCAGGAGGAGGAGGTGGCATTACAAGCTCAAGACACCATGACCAGGACCCACAATAGTCTGTGTGGGAAGCACGTTAGTGGGCCCAGGGTCAGGCTCGGTTCCAAGCCTCCCCCTTTGTGACCCAAGGTGCCCTGAGTTACATAGCAACGGGAAATCCATGTGTCGCAACATAGATAGCTCAACACTGGAAGGGGCAGTCTTTGAGTTCCTTGGCCTAGCCTATGCTGTAAGTGCACAAAGATGGTATTACACAGGAAGAAATCAGAGTGCCCAACCATGGGAGAGTTTCACCCCGCCAAGCAACTTGGCCTCGGCCAGCAATTCTGGCCTAGTCAGTCACTGTATTATTTGTGCCACATAGGTAAAACACCGCGATGGGAAGACTTAGTGCACCCATAGTATAGACAGACCGCTGTAACATTCATGTAGCAAAGGTATAAACAGACCCCAGGAACATTTCTGTAGCAGCAGTATAGGCAGACCCCTGTAACATTTTTGTAGCTGCAGTATAGGCAGACCCCAGTACCATTTCTGTAGTGGAAGTATAGGCAGACCCCAGTAACATTTCTCTAGCAGCAGTATACGCAGACAACTGTAACATTTCTGTAGCAGCAGTATCAGCAGACCCCTGTAACATTTATGTAGCAGAAGCATATGCAGACCCCAGTACCATTTTTGCAGCAGCAGTATAGGGTGTGAGGAAGGAGGAGCAGCAGCCAGAGGATTCAGAGTTTCAGCAGTGGACTGCGTTGAAAACTGGGTGCCCGATACATTGCTGGATGCATTTTCTGCCATCCACGACAGGACCTGCTCACACTGCTCTGTTTGCAATAAAGGTCTACCACGTGGACCCATAAATTGTGATATGAAGCTGGGGACCCCAGAAACTTGCCTCTCTCCTAATCCCGCAGCAGCCGGCTGGGATACACCTGGACCAGGAACTCGGCCTGTGCCGACACCCTCACTTGGAACTCCGCATCCTCGCCTGCGTCCACATCGTCGACCCCCACCCCTACCCCTCAGCATGGTTGATTACGAATAGAGCAGACACAGACCGCTGTAAATAATTATGGAATTATATGCGTACACTTTCACGCAGAGAGCGGAATCATAACGCTAACTCCAGGCAGAAAAAAATGGAAGGAAGGCCGCAAACAGGCCTAGCAATGCAATAGTGATGCACCAAAACTCCCACCAGGCACCCAGTAAAATGCAGACGGTCAGAGGTAGCCCAACGAAGGAGCTTTTTGGGGGGTTTTTGAAAAAGAAGTCAGGCTATATACTGTGTATATCACTTTCCCTCTATAAGTACCTGTGTTGGCCGTACGCTGAGCGTCAAATTCACTGCAGACACAGGCCGGTGTAAATAATCTTGGAATTATGTGCGTAGTCTTTGTCACTGAGAGCAGTATAGTAAGGCAAACTCCAGGCAGAAAAAAATAGTCAGGAAGGCCGCAAACAGGCCTAAGTGCAATAGTCATGGACTAAAACTCCCATCAGACAGCCAGTGAAGTTTAAACAGTCAAAGGTAGCCTAACTGAGGAGCTTTTTGTTTTTTTTGGTAAAAGAATACAGGCTATATACTGTGTATATCACTTTCCCTCTATCAGTCGCTGTGGCTGTATGCTGTGCGTCTCTAATTCACTGCAGACACAGCACGGTGTAAATAATGTGGGAATTATGTGCGTAGACTTTGTCGCTGAGAGCAGTCTAGTAAGGCAAACTCCTGGCAGAAAAAATAGTCAGGAAGGCCGCAAACAGGCCTAAGTGCAATAGTGATGGACTACAACTCCCATCAGACAGCCTGTAAAATGCGCACGGTCACAGGTAGCCCTAACACTACCACTTTCCCTATCTCAGCAACGCTGTCCCTATACTATGTGGTACAGACTACAGCCTGAGAACGCCATAGCTGTAATGGGGCTGCACACCCGATATACAAAAAAAAAATAAATTGCAAAACTGCTACCAGAAGCCACAACAGTAATGCAGACGGTCAGATGTGGCCCTAAGAAGGACCTTTGGGGTTCTTGAAGACAGGATCCTACACTAACACTTTCCCTATAGCAGCACCAGCACTGTCCCTGATCTCTCCCAGTGTGTGACTGTGGCGAGCCGCGGGCGGCCCCACTTTAAATACTCGGGGGTCACTTGATCTCGCCAGCCACTCACTGCAGGGGGGTGGGATAGGGCTGGAACGTCACAGGAGGAAGTTGTAATGCCTTCCCTGTGTTTCTATTGGCCAGAAAATGGCACAAAACTTTCAGGGAAGGAAATGTAATTGACTCGAACATCGCGTGGTGCTTGCCTCAAGTAACGAGCATCTCGAGTACCCTAATACTTGAACAAGCATCAAGCTCGGACGAGTACGCTCGCTCATCTCTAATTCTTATTCTTAACAGGATATCCGCTCCTATAGAAAGTAGCAATAGTTCTAAATTATCTCTGTTTGCAGATAATTTGTCTAACCATGAATTGATGAACCCTAAGGTCTTTAGTAATGCTTTTATAGTATTTTCTGTGCTTTATGTAACTGTAAACTTCATACTTTATCTTCTGATGTCTTCTGAAAGGTGTTTGCATCGAGGCACAGTTCACACTAACCAGTCTTTCTTGAGAACAGATTTATTAGTGAACTACATGTCCAATCTCATCTCCTTCTGCCAGTTAGCTCTTGAAAAATCATTGACACAGAGGTTCACTTAAGCCCCATTTACATTTTGTCCCCGCACATACTCGCTCTCATGCTGCTGTACAGGAACGAGTATCGTTGGCTTGCAGTGGGGCGGCTTCAGATTTCTCTCTTTGCTCTCCCCCTCTCTTCTCCATTCACTTAACACAGCGCCTGTTCAATACTGAGCGTCTGTTTATACTGAAGATCATACTTCAGCCCATCTTTCATCATTTAGGCTGCATAAATGATGAAAGATGAGCTAAATGCTGATCGCTCAGTGTAAATAGCAGAAATTCAGTACTGAACAGCCGCTGTGTTAAAGGGGTTGTCCCGCGCCGAAACGGGTTTTTTTTTTTTTCAACAGCCCCCCCGTTCGGCGCGAGACAAACCCGATGCAGGGACCTAAAAAAAAATCCGCACAGCGCTTACCTGAATCCCAGCGCTTCGGTGACTTCTTACTTACCGGCTGAAGATGGCCGCCGGGATCTTCTCCCTCGGTGGACCGCAGGGCTTCTGTGCGGTCCATTGCCGATTCCAGCCTCCTGATTGGCTGGAATCGGCACGTGATGGGGCGGAGCTACACAGAGCCGCTCTCCTGCACGAGCGGCCCCATTGAGAAAAGAAGAAGACCGGACTGCGCAAGCGCGTCTAATCTGGAGATTAGACGCTGAAAATTAGACGGCACCATGGAGACGAGGACGCTAGCAACGAAACAGGTAAGTGAATAACTTCTGATAACTTCTGTATGGCTCATAATTAATGCACAATGTACATTACAAAGTGCATTAATATGGCCATACAGAAGTGTATAACCCCACTTGCTGCCGCGGGACAACCCCTTTAAGTGATCGGAGAGGAGTGGGGGGAGAGCAAAGAGTGAAATCTCCCCATGCTGGCGGCTCTGTCAGAGAGCCAGAGATACTCGCTCCTGTGCTGCAGCACGGGACTAATTACATGCTGGGACGAGTGTTGGTAATAGTTGTAAGTGGGGGTTTACTTTTTCTCCATGCACTGTGGATGTTTGTGTGTGTGTTTTAGTTTGGTGAGATTGATTTGATCTATTGTGTAATTGTGACTATGATAGCAATCAGACATTTTATTTGTAATAAATGCAGAAATCCAGAACATTTCATGAGGTTCAGTTTTTCTTGCCACTGTATGGCCAGATGTAACTGTACATAGCATTTCCTGCTCAAGTGCCACTTCTTATTGGCCTGCCATTGTGCCCTGTTGAAGAGGCAGCTGAAAACACAGTGTAGAGACTAGAAAATTGGGGCTTTTTTCAAGAAACAGTGCCACCGTTTTTCATGGACTTGGTTTGGTATTGCAATTCATCCAAATTCACTTCAGTGGGACGAACTATGATACATGAGCAATAACTTTGGAAATAAAGTAGATCAATGTTTTCAAATCCAGGAAAACATTATTTTACTCATGTTTTCTACTTGTTATAATAAATGAAAGCCAACGATTCAAAAGTTTAGTTTTGTTTTAAGCATTTGACCGTAATAAAATGTACTTGTTTCATAAAAGTGCCCAGGAACATTGTTCTGCATATACTTGGAAATAGCAAATACGTGTATTTATACGTGAGAGCAGCTTACGATGCTGGACCTACTCCCTACGGCATAAGTCTTCTTTATGCCGCCGTCAATCCCACAATAGATTTTACCTTAGAAGTCTTTCTTTCACAGACAGTTTCATTAATTGCTTTTATGATTGTGAAAGTGTAAAAAATGACTGAACGCTCCCACTTTATTGTGCTAATAAAACTAAGGATGAGCTTGGTGAAAGTAATCCGCATGCAAGGAGCCTATTAGGAAGCGGTCCGCTGTGTATGAGCTCACGGCTGCAGAATCTGTGCTGAGTTGTAGATAATTCAAGGAATGTTCGGCCAGACTTGCTCACCTGAGCAGAAATAACGGCATTTTGGGGAATTGCGATATAGCACTTTTCACAGCAAATAAAATGTAGTGGGAAAGAAACCTGAAAAGGATTTGTGGACTTTTGACACAGTAGATGTCTTTAAAATGAAAACCTTACTTCCTGTAAAAGCCTCTATTTTTTTAATTTGTTCCCATACTTTTCTGGTTCTTGTAACTGGGGAATGATGCTGAAATTTTGAAACTTTTGTGGTCAATAAAAGGATCTGAAATGTTTCCTTATGTTGTTGCTTGACAAAAAGCACACATCTGTTAAGAAACTTACATTTGTCCTCCGTGTAAGGGAGTGGATGGTGGTGAGGTGGACCAAAAGCATCTTTAGGGTAGTTACAGTATCACCGCTCAAGTTTATAGCTGTTGCTATGGAAACCGTCACAATCGACAGAATGATAAAGGGAATAGACTAAAGATGATCGCGCACCGAGCACGAGGTTCTTATACTGTAACTAGTAATTATTAGGAAATTATAGTAGCAGTGTGTCTGGTGGCGCAAAGTGACTGATGTAGTATAGTGAAAGGGATTGGAGCTGTAAGCACCAAGCTGCTGTTTTGGGACCTGCTGGTTTAGGACCTGTAATGAGGTCACCATCATTGCTTAAATGCGCGTGTCACACACACAGAGCTCTGCTACATGTGCGTCACCCACAGCTGTGCTACATGTGCGTGACACACAGCAATTCTACATGTGTGTGACACACAGCACACACAGCTCTGCTACATACATTGTTTATTTTCCTCTGCTGGTTTAAGATCTGTGATAACGTCATCGCCATGTGGTCAGGGGGTGGAGCTTGACTGATCACATGACGGTGGCATCATCACAGGTCCTGTCAGCACATGGCTTCTGTCCGTTTTGCAAATTTTTAATAAAGTGAGGCACCTGTGATGACGTGACTGTCATGTGATCAGGGGCGGAGGTCAGAGGCCAGGTGACTGATCACATGACGATGACAACATCATAAGCCCTGTCAGCACACGGCTGCTGTCAGGCTCTGCGTGTTTTAATATGCTTTAAAACCTGTGATGACATCACCATCATGTGATCAGGGGCAGAGCATGTAACGCACTCACTGACAAGTGGTTGCTAGCACTTTGATGCTTTAGGGCCATTCACACAGACAAATTGTGCTTCCGCAATACGCAGAGAATAGAACCCATTGATTTCTTTTACAGTATGCATTTTTGCACGCTCGTGAAAAAAACGCAACATGCTCTATCTTTGTGTCCACTTGCGCTTCAAAGGCCCCATGGGAGTTCAACTACGTAAGAGCACACCCAATACCCACATAATTGCGTAATACACTGCACAGTTTTACGGGAAATTGAACACATCTTGTACTAATTAGGCTGCACAACCTTTTAAATCATGGTGTGGGTGAATGTTTGCAGACAGTGCAAAAAGTACAGTAAAATGTGTTAAAATGCACGCAAAAAAAGACTCCTTCACCATGCAAATATGCTGCATTTACACAAGTATTTTTGCGCTTACACTTTCGTGATGCTTCTCTCAGGCCTCGTTCAGACGAGTGTAGATTTGCGCGCACTTATGTGCACACAAATCTGCGTATCCACGGACGTACCAAAACACGGGTGAATGCTGGTCTGTGTCCATTGAAAGCAATGTTTAGTTATCTCGCTTGGACGACGAGGGTCCGTAGCGCCGATCTAGAATGACCACAACCAAGAGCATTGTTCCATTCGGTGTTGATGTCGGAGGAGGTACCGTTGCCTATCTGTTGCACCGACGAGTGTCGCGGATGGCCAGGGGGCCTCTGCCATCTGGTAGGGGGTCAACTCTCAATTTTCCTAGCAATTACTGCAGTTAGAGCACCGTGGCTGGGACAGCTTCTGACAAGGGTGCAACATGACCAAAAAGTGCGAGTCTCCATGTTATTGTTTTTGTGATTGACTCAAGCCCTGTGCAAGCCTGTATCTCGCTCTTTCTTATGAAGTCAAACCAACAGACACGGAGAATTTGGCGTTGACATCGCATGTGAAAGGGCTCCAGACGCTCAGTGGTTTGCGACAGCAAGGTCCAAGTCTCTGAGCCGTACAATAATATTGGCATTACGCAGGTCTGGTAGAATCGAATCTTAGTCCTGAGTGTTATGTTCTGCCTCTGCCAGAGTTTATCCAGGGACCTCATCGCTGAAGCTGCCAGCGCTATTCTCCGCAGGATGTCTGAAAACACTCCCCCATCTGTGTGCTGAACACTTCTGAGGTACACGAACTTACTGACAGCGTCGACTCTCTGTCCGTTTACGTCTAGGTTCGGAGGGATTGTGCCGGCTCCTAGATTCTGTAGCTTGGTTTTTTGACAGAGATGTGAAGCCCAAGACAGGATGCCTCAAAATCGAACTGTTCCAATGAGTGTCTCAGATTATTTGATGTGACATCCAAAAGTGCAACATCGTTGGCGTAATCCAGGTCGGTAAAGTGGAACTCTGGAAGAGTGACCCCATTACATTGGACAATGCGCTGAAGAATCCAGTCCAAAGAAATGGGCTGCCGGCAACCCCTGCAGTGATTTGGGGGGAAGGGCTTTAAATATAAGCCTTTCCCTGAAAATCATCCCAGGCTTGTGTAAAAACTAAAAAAAACATATAGCCACCTCTCTGCAGCTGTCGGGGCTCAGGTGCATCTTCTTTGCTTGGTCCCCGACAGTTCTTTCAGCAGGCAGGCATTTAAAATCACAGGCAGCACTCAGCTGTCAATCAGTGGGTGGCTGAGCACTGGCTGTGCTCGGCTGAGTGCTCAGCCAATCAAATACAACCCTTTCAGCAGGCAGGGATTTCAAGTCCCCGCCTGCTGATAGAACTTCCCTACACTGCCGGGGACTAAGCGAAGAAGATGCGCCTGAGCCCACACAGTGGCGGAGAGGTTAGTATTTTTTTTTCATTTTATTTACACAAGCCAGAGATGATTTTATATTTTTATATTTAAAGCCCTTCCCCGAAAATTACAGCAGGGGTTGCCTGCATCCCATTGCTTTCAATGGGGCCGACAGCAGCGGCAGCCCCATTGAAAGCAATGGGAGAAAATCACGATCCTCTGCCACAGCTGTCACAGCTGTAGCAGGGGATTCTTTACTCCCCGTGGGGGGTCCTCTTGTCACTGAACTGAGAATATTGACCGATGCATGGATACATGTGCTATGTTTTGCAGGTGCAATCTACGCAGCATGTCAGGGCTCAAACCCATGACCTCCTGTGCTCTAGTCGGTGGCTCCAGGTCAAATTTTTTTTAAAACATTAAAGTTGTTTATTTTAGCATAAATATACACATTTTAAAAATAAAATACAGGAATGAGTTCCTTGCTTTGTTTTGGAAGTTTGTATTGTCTTGGATTATAGGGCGCATATAGCGACAGTTTTGGTTGGCGTCAGCGGTGGGTCATTTTATTTTTGTAAATATTTATTTTTATTTTATTTTCTAAATATTTTTAAACTCTTTCGTATCTATTATTTTACCATCTATGACCTCCATGATGTCATATAAGACCTCTAGGGGTCATTCCCATTGTCTTTGTTTTTTTTTTTAATTTCTCACTTCTCCTCTGCATCTGGGGCATCCATAGGAACATTATGCAAAATGCTCCAGTTACAGGGGAAAACATCCACCTATCTCTCTTCAGTACATAGCATTCACTGAGCGCTATGTAGCCTGCAAGAAAGAAGGCAGAAATGCCTCTGCCTTCTCCTCCAGGTCTTCGGCTGTGACTGACAGCTGAGGACTTGATCTGCTCCTGCTATACTGCAGGAGCAAAAACTTTAATCCCAGACCATATTTTTACTATCGGTCAGAATTAAAGCCCAGGACAAAGTGCCATTAATTTACTGTGCTATGTCCTTAAGGAGCTAAATCACTGTGTGCATTAATGGTGTATCCATAGGAGGTGCAGACCTCAGTGCTATAAATGTTCTTTAATGGTTGGGAGGGACATTGAGATAGATGTGGTATCTAAGTCATTCGAATTTTAGAGCAGCAAATCCCAACTTTATAACCTCTGACTAATGCTTCTACTCCCAATGAGCTGGTAAAATATTGTATAGCTTTTAATTTTGGCAGAGATTTTTTTGCCCGCCCCCTTGCCAAGTAAGTTTGAGAAGACTGAAAGTAGTTTGCACCCACTTGAAAAGTGACAGGTCACACAGATGCTCTGTTTGGAAATCACCCCATTGAGGCAACATCAACAAATTGAAATTGTTGGAAGGAAAATTAAGATATGATGTCAATGCATTGTACCCGGCTCAGGTTTAGAAAACGTTGTCAAATAAGTAGAACTTTCAAAATGTAGGTATACATTCAGAAATGCATTGGACGGGTCACAGCTGTCTCGAAGTGCCAAAAAGTAACTACATCATGTTCCTTTTTCTCTTAAACGTATCCTACGTAATAATATAAAGTAACATGTAATAGACTATACAGTAAAACAAAGTGCAAGTACAATAACTTTTTGTTGACCTCTTCCTTTTTCTCACTGGAAGAATTTCCTGGGGTGTCTGTGTTGTTCTAGGCAATAAACTGGATTAAGTAGGATATTTTGTATCAGAAATAATGTGAAGAAATATCAGAGATGTATTCCAAAGACTAATATGGAGGCCAGACTCTTAGCAGGCTCTTCCAGAACACTCCTAAAACATGCCACAATAAATTCCACATATTTCCTTAGTACTATGATACTCCTCAAGCTCCAGAAACTCGCTAGGCCCCTACAGGAGAAATAATTGTGTATGATTTCGGTGCATTTTTCATGGTCATTTCTAAACAAAACATTTAAAAAAATCTGAATTCTCAACAAAAACCCCCTAACATTTCCTGAAATTGGATAGCCCAAAACAGGGAAAGTTGTCTGACATTTCTTTGTCCATAAATGTTGAGCTACAAAACTGTGGTTTTAGAAATCTGCACAAACAAGAACATTTCCTGAACATCCCTCACAAGCACCCTATAAGAAAAATATGGCTGGTTATACAGTATGTTTGTTCTCCTGTAACCAATAGCTGCTGCATAAAGTTATATATCAGCTGTTCCTATTGTAAATGGCCATAAAGCCAACATATATGCAGTAAACTAACATAATAACGGAGGTATGTACATATCAACTGTGAGATATATCTTCTATGCATAGGTGTACCGCTGAGGATCACAATTGTGACTCAGCCCATTAGCTAAGGGGGCCCACAGGCCCCCCGTCATATACTGAAGCACACTGTCAGTGCATAGCTGGCCATGATTCATGCAACCAGGGGTGTCTGGTTGTTAAAGGAGGGAAAGTGAGGAGGGGATGCTGCCACAGTACTTGCAGTTCAGCGTAGGCTGGATGATTATATCATCCTGAGGCTCCAAGAAACATAGTGCACGGCATCAGTGCGCCCTGCTCTACTCACATCGGGCTGGCTACTAGTGAACAGTGCACAATTTTTGCAGTCTGTCTCTGGCTGGCTGCCAGAGTAGTCCAGAGCAGTGGTCCGCTACTGGGATCACGACTCCCTTTACATGTGTGGTGGTCCGCTGACTGTGTTCTCCATGTCTTAATCTGACTCTGCCCTGTCTTGTTATGTGCATTGTAATACAACAAAAAAAAGTCACAACCCCACCTGGCCTCACCCCACACCATGCTAATATACAGGGGTGCAGGGGTTATCTGCAGGATAGAGGATAGCTTGCTGATTGGTGCAATCTCACACCAATGAGAGACTCCTGCCGATCTTAAAAGCAGGGGTCCCATGTGCCCTATCCTCTTCACTGCAGGGGTACTGCAGTGCTTTTAGGGCCTATTCACATGAACATATGTGGGCAGTGTATTTGATTTCAATGGGTTCGTTCGCATGCATATATTTTACTCATGTATGTAATTTACGTAAAAAATACCCAGCATACTCTAGTTTCCTGCACATTCGCATTTCCTGCTTATAGGTGTGTCCTCCCAGTAAATAGACCTCTCCAGCGTCATTTCACTGTTAATGAAAATAAAAGAAGTTCCTATCTGTAAGCGTTTTCCCTATTACTACTGTGTGGAGAATTTATAGGACAGGGAATGAGGAGTTTGGGGGATGTGTTTTATATACTCACCCACTACCCTTTTCTATGCAGTAAGTCGGCACTCGATCATAGACTCATAGACTGGTAGAGTTGGAAGGGACCTCCCAGGTCATCGGGTCCAACCCCCTGCTCAGTGCAGGATTCACTAAATCATCCCAGACAGATATTTGTCCAGCCTTTATTTGAACACTTCCATTGAAGGAGAACTCACCACCACCCGTAGCAACCTGTTCCACTCATTTTTATCTAATATGCGTCTCCTCCCTTTCAGTTTCATCCCATTGCTTCTGGTCTTTTCTTGGTCAAATGAGAATAGGGCTGATCCCTCTGCACTGTGACAGCCCTTCAGATATTTGTAGACAGCTACTAAGTCTCCTCTCAGCCTTCTTTTTTGCAAGCTACCAAAGTAGCTGCAGTAGTAATAGTATCCCCAGTAATAATAGTGACGCCCATAGTACCCCAGTAATAATAGTAACCCCCATAGTGACCCCAGTAGTAATAATAATAACTCCCATAGTGGCCGCAGTAGTGATAGTAACCCCCATAGTGGCCTTAGTGTTAATAGTGACCACCATAGTGGTCACAGTAATAATAGTGACCCCCTCATAGTCCCCTCGTAATAATAGTAACCCCCCATAGTTGCCCCAGTAGTGATAGTGACCTCCCCGTAGTGGCCCCAGTAGTAGTAATACCTCCATATTGGCGACAGTGGTATGCGTCCCTTATATTAGTGGCCCCAGTAGTAATAGTGGCCCCCATGCTGGGTCCAATAGTAATAGTGTTTTCTATATTGGCCCCAGTTGTAATAAGTGGCCACCATAATAGTATAGCATTCCAAGTAGTAGCAAAAACACCCCTATTGGCCTTTGGACACTCAGAAAAACAAAAGAAGAATTGACACGTTTGAACTATGGTGCAGAAGAGCAATTTTACGGATACCTTTGACTCCCCTCTCTATGAACAAGGTAGAGTTAGATCGCACCAAACCGAAAATATCACTAGAGGGCAAAATCATCAAACAGCGGCTCTCTTATTTTGGCAACATGATGCGCGCTAACTCACTGGAAATAGTACTGATGCTTACCAAAGTCAGTGGAAAGAGCGCTGTGTACAGGATGGTGCACGCAGACACCAGGGGTATGCAGTCAGCGGTCACAGACTCTACACTGCTGCAGCAGCATCAGAGCTGCAGGCTGGGTGAGTGGAATATCTTTTAATTTGGTGCAATGATGGGGGTGTGGGGAGAACATGAAAAGAGGTGGCAGGTGGGATTTGAACAAAAATGTTGGGTGCTCAAGGGCCCACTAGGGTTAAATTGCAACCAATCCCACCACAGACTTTGCAGCTCATTTCCAGGGAGTTTCTGCAGGCTTTGTAAGTTAGTCACTTTTCTGCTACTGCACATGTATGACTGTTGTGATAGTGTTTCTTAAATATCATCCCATTGGCTGTCGCAAACATTTGCTGTAATAGCAGTATGTCAGAGAAAGAATTCTGAGCCACTATGACCTTATATCATTTGATTGGCCGCATGGTTGCTTTTGAACCCAGCTTCCACCTTTATTATTTCCTGTCAGTAGCCCGGCTTCAACTGTAGCTCCTATACCCCTGATGATGCCAGAGTTCTGGTGAAGCATGTTGGAGGAGTTGGTTCTTTAGCACAGAGCCTCATGTTGTCCATAGTGCTGTGCTCTTATATCAGACTTAGTTGATCTGGCAGCATTTATCACACATGCTGGCAGTTCATGCAGGGGGTATTATTGTATCTTGACGCCACCAGAAGGTCCTGGTGGAGTCAAGATTGACAGGGGGGGACGCCCCCTGTACATGATTGGCTGCACATCTTCCTTGCCTGCAGGTCCTGGCAGTCCACTAATGTAATGCTGCAGCTGCAAGTCTGTTTTAATACACATCGGCCTGCAGCTGTGTTCCTTCACGGCCCTCACTGCAGCCGAGTATTGGCTCAGCTAAAACCCCCTTCCTCGGCGGTGGACCACCAGGCGCCATTCTGCTCTGTCTGGAAGCGCAGAGCAGGGTCGCCATGAGTGAGGACACAGTGTTGTGAAGGCAGTTTGCCGGCAGCGCCGCAGAAGCCACTCGACCCCCCCTCCAAATATGTGTGACATTGCGGTGGACAGCAGGGAGGGCACAGTGCCGGGGCTCCCGTAAGTGACATATGACGTCCACACATACAGCAGCACGTACACGGCAGCATTGCGCTACACTCTATGTGTCTCCAGCACACAGCATCAGGACAGCAGCGAACCTACAGCTGCGGAGGACAGTATGTTACAGTGTGTGGCTGCATATAGCAGCAGGAGGAGGACATAACCGTGTAGCTGTGGAGGACTGTTCACTGACATACTGCATAGCATGCCTCACATTAAACCACTTTAGCACCTTCAAGTACCTAAGTGCCTTGACCCTATCGGCAGCTGGGGGTGTGAGAGGGGCGTTTCTCCTGTCAAACCCCTAGCTTCCGGTGGCGTCAAGATACAATAATACCCATGCAGGGATACAATCACTTGCCATATCTTTGACACAAGGCTGTATACGGATGCAGGGTAGCATGCACCATTTGCAGCAAGTGTGAGGCGTGACCCTGATATTTGTGCATAATTAGCAAGGCAGGATATTGTTTCTCTTAGATGGGTTTTGTCTTTTGTATTACATTCAATCACACTATATGAGACTGTATTTTTTTCAATTCATTGTTACTGTAATATATTTTACTACATATCAATAAAGGTTACTTTTCAAGGGGACCCAACTGTGGGTTTCAGCTTATGGTGGGATTGGTGGGCAGGATTAGGCTTGCAGGCCTTGTGTTTGAGATGTGTGCTCTAGAGGTATACAGTTGAGGATGACTTAAAAGGGTATTCCTATATCAGATATGTATGTTTGAGAAACTTGGCCCAAAATCATGCTTGTAAAGTTGCAATCGTGAATGCAAGCATGATGTGCCTTTGCTTTAAAAAAAATGCATCGCATCTGTGTACTTGTGATGCAAGCTTTTTTAAGAATCCCATAGGAAATAATTGGCAATTTCTTAGAGATTGCTTAAAAATAGGGCATGCAGCGCTTTTTCAATCTTGCAGCATAACTGAGAGAGAGAAATAGCTCATGTGAATAAACACATTGAAATCAATGCATTATAAACATGCGCAAATTCTGTCCATATCGCTATCGGATGGAACTCATTCTTAAAAGTCACCCATGTGAATGCACCCTTTTAAAATCAGCAATGACAGCAAACTACTCTGTTTCCTTAAGGGTTCCCTCAGCGAACTGTATTTGTGCACATTTTTGCGCCAAAAATAGAGAATATGCAGAGAATAGAACCCATTGATGTCAACGGGTTTGTCTTGAGGAACATTCAGCGTACGAAAAGAACAGGAACTGCTCTATTTTTGTGCGTGTGTGTGCACCAAGGGCCCCATAGAATTCTATAGGAGCTGCGCAAGTGCGCAATATGCTGCACAATTCCATGACCTTTTTAAGCTAAATAGCCTTTTAAATCACAGTGGGGGAGGTTGGGTGGTGGTGCCACGCGCAGATGTGAACAGGCACTTTGTGCGCAAAAAGTGGAGTATTATGCGCTGATACATGTGCTAATCTATCTAATCAAACCTCATTCATGTGGCAACTATGTCGCGCTGCAGCGTGCTCAATTACGCATATGTTTGTCTGAAGCCGCCCTAGCTTTCAAGTAAAAACAAAAAAACAAAAAAGATCCAGCGCTCTTTTTGTTTTTTTGTTTTTTCTACATATATTTAGTCGCACCCCCATCGGGGGAGGCGACAGATCCTTGCCTGCTTCTGTGCATCCATTTCAATATTTTTTGGATTGGAGAGAGGAGATTTCATCACATATTCAACGCCCACTAGGACGTGGAGGTGTTAGGTGGGGGGTCCTTATCATAGGGATCCATCCACCTACACCGGGTAAGTCCTTTGTCATTCCTTCTTGTAATTCAAGAATTGCATTTCAGTAGGTGGAGCGCCGTCCCTCATTGCCCTAGCTTTCAAGTTATAGAAACACTGTAGCTTACAGTATTAGAGCAGTTTCGGACAAACTTGGTTTTCTCCCCTTATGATAACCATGGCCGTATAATGGGACAAAGCGAAACCATTCGAAACAATTGAAACCATTTCAACTGTTTTGTTTTCACTATCGGTATTCTCGCCTTTTAATTGTACGGGAGAAAAAAATTAGGACCTGCCCTATCTTTTCTGCATGTACGGTAGTATTAACTACATGTGGGAAAGATAGGGCAGCACCTATTTTCCTGTGTTTTTTTTTTTTCAAACTCCTGCACTCAGGTACAGATTTTGAATGGCCTGCGAAGAGGAATAAATCTCTCATTCAAGCGCAACTACATTCCGAACCTGCAAGCGTAGTTGCACCTACGGCTGTCTGAAGCCGCCCATGCTCTATTTTCTATGACTCCTATTCACTTTCCATGGAAGTTAGGGTGGATTTAGATGAACATATTTGCAGAAATTTCACGTGGAAATATCGCCCTTAGAATGTGACAAAGCAATGCCTTCGATATCAATAGATTTCAGACAAATGTATTCTGTGAAAAATCTTCATCCGTGAAAAGATTGTACCCGTCCTATCTTTGTCCGTGTTACGCAGAAAGCTGCCATAGAGGGGGAGAGAGTTGCCCTGTGTACAACAGAGGAAAAAGAAGACAGCTGGCCATAATTAAGCATTTAATTACCATTTTATTTCACTGTAAGGGCTCTTTCCTACGAGCGCATATTAGCCGGCGTTTTCACGGCCGGCCAATATACGCTATCATCTGGAGCGTAGAAGTTCATGAACGAGCGCACAAACCTTCCGTTTGTGCGCCCATTCACATGGCATGAGCTTTGACGCATATGTGCCTAAGTCACCATGCCGTCGCCCCTTTCCCTTCCCTTCCCATCGCAGGCTCACCTCTGCTCTCCTCCACACTTGTTCTTTGCAATGGGAGGGGGCCGGGCATGGATAGAGCTAAGACCGTCCCACCTCCTCCCATTAATGGCTATGGACAAGGGGCTTCACCCACGTCCCGCCCCCTGTCCGCAGCCAGCAATGGGAGGAGGCGAGACAGGACGGTGCTTAGCTCCGCCCCTGTTTCACCCCCTCCCATTGAAAAGAACAAGCAGGAAGGAGGGCAGAGTTGAGCCTACACGCTGCTAAACTCCTTCCCACCTCTGGCCGCTGCAATGGGCTCCCATAGGAGCCCATTGCAGCGGCCAACATATTCCGGCCCAAAAGATAGTTCAGGGACTTTCTTTTAGGCCTGACATAAAAACGGTCGACACTATATTGGCCGAGTGGGTGCTTTTACGTCTCAGGAATACGACCATGTGATCTGATGCATTGGAATCCGGACTATATACTCTCATGGGAAAGATCCCTAAGGGTGTAACATGCAAGCGTGTGAACTAGCATTTCCATTGCAAAAATAACCAAACAATCCGCTAGCACATATGTATCAGCCTGCCTCTTGCCATCTCCTAACTTCCTTAATGCGAAAATACGTTCCGTATCAGCGAACATATTTGCGCATACGCTTGTCTGAATAAGCCCTAATAGAAACAATGTAGAACAGACATTTTGGTTGTTTCTGTAATCCTGGCCATATCTGATAGCTGGAATTTCCATTTAAGATGATCAAAAGAAATCCTACCATGTAACAATTCTTGTGAATCAGGAATGCTATCTTTTCTCCTTAAGGAGAGCACCTAGAATGCGAGTGAGTGAGGAGACTTATAAGGCCATCCATGCTCATATGCAAATAAGGGAGATGGAACAATACCTCTGCAGCACCACCTATTGGAAGGCAGCATTCCTGCAAGTCAATGTTAGACTCTTTATACAAGACTTGTAACAATGCTTTCAATTCCCAGTCATTGTTACAAGGCTTATATAAAGAGTCTAACATTGACTTGCAGGAATGCTGCCTTTAAATAGGTGTCGCTGCAGAGGTATTGTTCCATCTCCCTCATTTGCGGTTTTGCATGAGTTAAAGGGGTTGTCCCGCGCCGAAACGGGTTTTTTTTTTTTTCAACCCCCCCCCCCCCGTTCGGCGCGAGACAACCCCGATGCAGGGAAGTAAAGAAAGTTTACCGGAGCGCTTACCTTAATCCCCGCGCTCCGGTGACTTCAATACTTACCGCTGAAGATGGCCGCCGGGATCCTCTGTCTTCGTGGACCGCAGCTCTTCTGTGCGGTCCATTGCCGATTCCAGCCTCCTGATTGGCTGGAATCGGCACGTGACGGGGCGGAGCTACACGGAGCCGCTCTCTGGCACGAGCGGCTCCATAGAAGACTGCAGAAGACCCGGACTGCGCAAGCGCGGCTAATTTGGCCATCGGAGGGCGAAAATTAGTCAGCTCCATGGGAACGAGGACGCTAGCAACGGAGCAGGTAAGTAAAAAACTTTTTATAACTTCTGTATGGCTCATAATTAATGCACAATGTACATTACAAAGTGCATTATTATGGCCATACAGAAGTGTATAGACCCACTTGCTGCCTCGGGACAACCCCTTTAAGTAATGCCTTTAACGTGACTTGCAGGCATTTCTTTATATGTTGCCAAATTGATACAATATTATCATTCATGCATAAACATAGGATGGATTCTGACTCCCGCTAAATGATACAGTTTGTAGAAGTTTACGCCACTGATGTTTCTATTAATGTAACAATTCTTTGAATGTTACTACCGAGCCGACACAAAGATCCTCGCAGGGAACAAGCAAAGATAAACACAATCTGAGAGCTATTTGATATGTGTATAGTGTTGCTGTAATCACTGTCATATTACTATGGGCTGTAGAACACTCAGGATATAGCCTATGCCGATAGCTCCACAAACCGGCTCACGTAATCCTGGAGTCGATCAACAACATGTTAGCGCGGCGACATGAAAGTAAAGCTCTGACTTCCCCACTATTCTCAAATTACTTTTGCATGCTGTCCTCGTTCAAAAATAAACTGAGGGGAGGCAACTTTGTTAGTGTGTTAGTGTACTTCAATGTCCCTGTTCCAAGCTATATTTTTAGGGGTGGCATTTATGTTTGGCTTGTGTAGAGACTGATAAAATGTGTGGCATTTCCTCTTCCTGTTACATGATATGAAGTATTGCTGGACCTAGTTACCCCAAAATTCAGAAAAAGTATAACACAGACCCATCATGACATTTGCTTTTAGGTTATTCACAAGACGAATTTAAAGCAGCAGCATTTCAATCTACCACATATGTTTCTGCCAGCACTGAATGTGTTATCCATCATGTGTTTTATATGGTACACCATATCAGTAACTTTCTGCAACTTACAAAGTCCAAAGGGAAATAACTAGTTCAACTAAATAATATAGTTAGAATACAAATAGTAATGTTAATTACAACAAAGTATTATTTATGTGTTGTCAATATTATAATTAGCTGATTTTTCTTATACTATTTTGTATGAACTGAATATTCAGGGGTGGACAAAAATATGGAAACACAATATGAAATGCATGCCTTAAGTTACATGGGATTATAAATCATATATCAATAAGACTAAGATATGTAGAGACCGATTATAAATGGAGGTAATAGGACACAGATGCTGCCGGGCAGAAGTGATCATCTGCCTGAGGAACAAGGTTCCATTGGTCAGGCGTTTCAGCCACTTAGCTGCTGTTACCAGCTGGCTTCCAAAACCACCCAGAGCAGGGCAAGAGGTGAAGTAAGCACAAATTTGGTGGAAAAGCCCTCAGCTAAGCAGGGTTCAAAAGGGCAGCTCAGTGCTAATGATCAAAATCCCGTGCATTTTGTATGGTGTTTCCATATTTTTGTCCAGCCTCTGTATCTGATATATCTAATGATATTAAAATGGGATATTGAAATACTATACCACATGTGTCATACTCAAGGCTCACGGGATGAATGCAGCACGCCACCTCATTTTATGTGGCCCACATTGAGTTCTGGACGCAGAAGGACTGGTTCTCCACTTTTCCCGAGGACACAGCCATCGCTTGGCAGAGGGAGTAGTGCCAGCACAGGCAGCGGGTTCCATCTTGGATTCTGAGTTCCGGCGCACCTCCACACTACTCTGTTCAGCAACTCACTGGTGGTGGCACAGCTCCTACCCCCTACCCAGCACCTTAGCCACCCGCCAGGGTAGGAAGCACAGTGCTAGAGAGGTGGAAGGGGCTGCTTGAGAGCACATTTCTGTACAAACACATGTTTTCAATAATAAATCTAATCAAGACCTGGGGTGTTTTTAGATGGAACTATTATTTTTAAAAAAAATTGTTCAAATGAATGAAACTAAATGATAATTGTTCGGTCAAAGGCCCCCTCACATGGGTAACACGGCATCGCTGCAAGAAAATCGCAACAATATCGCATCGCTGGTCCATGTGATATCGCTGCTTCTTCGCGCAGCAATACTGCGATTTTGTAGCACCAGAAAGTTGTACGACTTTGTAGCACCACATGGGAAGAGTATTCGTTTTTTCCCGTTATATCACGGCTGTATAAGGGGAGAAAACAACCCTGCTGTGTCTTTGCCCTTAGGGCTCCTGCGGACACCTTTTCTTGCACACGTTTTCATTTATGTAGTATCGCTTGCAGAAACAGCAGTCAGTAGAACCCATTGATTTCAATGGCTTCCCTCGCATTCTGCATTTTTGTGCACAATACTTAAGCGAGCAAAAGTATACGCAACAAGCTCTATTTTTGCGCACCCAAGGCATTATAGGAGTCTATGGAGGTGTGCAAGTGCGTACCCCATCTGCATGAAATCATGCACTGAACTGCGCGATTTCATAGTGTTAATTGATAATGCTGGGGACTAATTAGGCTGCTCAGCTGGTTCAATCACAGCGCAGGTGTATCCCACGTCAATATGAATGGGCCCGGCAATGTAAGAAAGTGCAGTAAACAAAGCTGTTATGTGCGCAAATGCTTGTGGCAGTGCTCCCTTCACAGCGCAATCATGTCACTTTTGTGAGCGTATCTGCAGGAACCCTTACAATTACAAACAGCTCTTTGAAGGCAACTAGAGATGAGCGAGCGTACTCGTTAAGGCAAATTACTTGAGCGAGTATCGCCATTTTCAAGTACATGCCTGCTCGTCTGAAAAGATTCGGGGGCCAGCGGGGGTGAGCGGTGAGTTGCAGGAGTGAGCAGGAAGGAGCGGGGAGGGAGGGGGGGGGGAGAGATCTCCCCCCGTTGTCTGTTGTCCCCCGCTCTCCCCCCAAATCTTTTCGGGCAAGCAGGCATGTACTCGAAAATGGCGATACTCGCTCGAGTAATTTGCCTTAGTGAGTGCGCTCGCTCATCTCTAAAGGCAGCCATTAGGGCTAATTTACGTGAACATTCTTGAATTGCGCATTACGCTTGTGATGTACATGCATATAGTACATTGATTTTTGCATGTCCCGCTCCACCAGAGTTTTTTCATTGTGTAAAAAAGGACGTAGCATGTTCTATTACATCGCATATCACGTGCTCTATGGATGCGTGCGTATAAAACGCTGTACATAAGCAATACATTGCGAATATGCGATGTGTAATGCGCTACACTGCTAAGAGACAGAGCGGGGAGTTTAATAAAAAAAACTAGTCACACTGTGCAAGGGAGTGTGCGTGAGATACGCTGTCAAGCGCAGTGCACAATTGCTGCCGTACACAGTGATAGCGGGCTCACACAGTGCAGGTTTAATGCTTACGGCCGTGTGAATGAGCCCTAATGCTGATGTGGTCCTCGGTGAAAATCAGTCTGACACCCCTGTACTATACCAAATTGTATTATCACGTGTCTGTAACTATTATTCTTTCTGTTTTGGAGTAAATTTATTGTTGAAATATTCTACCTTTTAAATGTATTCCATGGACCCCATAAGGTTGGTAGACGAGACACGGTCACATTATTACTGAGGCTCAAGTGTGTGCATCTCCTTCCTATCTTTTGCTGTACATTTATGGTGCTGGTAGTTGCCCCTCAACAGAAGATGCCAAAAATATAAGGCATGGGGATGGCACAGGCTCTGGAGCTGAGCCCATACCATCAGTAACTGATGTCAGCTGTTAGGCTGATTTCACATATGTTTCTAAACCTCCGGCTGAAGGTTCCGCCGCAGATCTGGCTGAAAATACGTTGCATGCAGTGCTCTTGCTTCCTTACAAAAGCTCAGCGGAAAGCGGGAGGACCCCATTGAAGTCAATGGGGTCCATCTGGGACTGTTCGGTTTCGTCCAGAGATGGAACTTTTCTGTTGTGAGGATTCCCCTTTCCTGCTCTTCTAACACAGCAACAAAGCAGAATCCCCAGCACAGGTATGAAACCACCCTAAATACTGCTGACAACCTGCTGCAATGTCCAACAATAAAATTATGGGAGCCGCACCAATGGACCCTCGCTTGGCTCACCACTAGAATGCAATAGACTCCATAACTGCGCCAATCCTGCCTAGCCTCAAATTCCAATCCAAAAAAGAGCAGATATTAGCATCTCCATGTGTTCTTTTATAGTCTTTAAACAACATAGCTCGTATAAGGCTTTATCAATCTCTTTACTGCCCCAAAACAATCTACAAAATGTAATATTTCAGCTTCTTTGAGCTAGAAAAGAGCTCATACGAGCTGAAATGTTGCATTTTATATGTTGTTTTGGGACAATAAAGAGAGCACATGGAGCTGCTTTCATCTTCTCTTTTTTTGGATTGGAATTTGATGCTAGGCAGGATCGCCCGGTTGTGTAGTCTATTGCATTCCATTGGTGAGCCAGGAAAGGGTCCACTGGTGCAGTTTCCATAATTTTATTGTTGGACATTGCTGCAAGAGATTCTGACGTCAACTCTTTTTTGGATTGAACCCTACTTCAGCAGTCTGGATCATGGTTACTTAACTGCTTAGATGTGGCATCTAATAGTCCCTCCCTCTATCACTCTGTAGGTGCCAATAGGTTTTCATAGCAGACTAATGAAGTATTGCAGAGTATTACTTTAAATTAGCGATTAAGCTATTAATGAGATTGAAGATGTTAAAAAGGTAAACAAAACTTAAAATATTAAGAAGAAAACATTTTCCCCATTTTAAGATAATAATAATCTTTACTTGTATAGCGCCAACATATTCCACAGTGCTTACAAAGACAGGGGGAATACAGAAAGACAAAAGGACAAACATTACAGAACCACGGTTACAGAGTAATCAGTTGATGAAAACAATAGGGATGAGGGTCCTGCTCCAACGAGCTTACATACTACAAGTAATGGGGTGATACAGAAGGTAAAGGGGCTGGAGATGTGCACGGTATGGCGAGGTGGAGAGTGAGGGATGCTATATACATAAACAATGGTCAGATGTTCAGCAGTGTAAAGGCAGAATCGGTATGACTGCAGGGGCAGTTGATGGTGGCTAGCAGGGATTGCAGTCAATAGGTCAGGAACCATGTTATCAGAGGGGTTTGGTTTAGGGGGTGTGGTATGCCTCCCTGAAGAGGTGTGTTTTTAGAGCACGCCTGAAGTTCTGCGAGTCCTGGATTGCTCGGGTAGCCTTAGGTAGTGCGTTCCAGAGGACCGATGCTGCTCTGGAGAAGTCTTGGAGGCGGGAATGAGAGGTTCGAATTAAAGAGGTCCTGAGTCTGGTTTCGTTAGCAGAGCGGAGAGCCCGGGCTGGGTGATGGACTGAGATGAGGGAGGCAATGTAGGGTCGTGCTGCGCTGTGGAGGCCTTTATAGATAAAAGTAGTGAGTTTAAATTGAATTCTGTATTTGACGGGCAACTAGTGCAGTGACCAGTACAGGGCAGAGGTGCCTGAGTAACAGCTGCACAGAAAGATGAGCCTGGCTGCCGCATTCAGGATGGATTGGAGAGGGTAGAGTCTGGCGTGGAGGAGGCTGATCAGCAACGAGTTGCTATAATTGAGGCGGAAGTGGATGAGGACAACAGTGAGCGTTTTTAGCGTTTCCACGGTGAGAAAACAGTGGATTCTTGCAATGTTCTTGAGGTGCAGCTGACATATTCGGGGCAGAGATTGGATCTAGGGAGTAAAGGAGAGATGGGAGTCAAATATGACCCCAAGGCAGCGGGCGTGCTGTCTGGGAGAGATGGAGATGTCAGGATGAGGGCAATTAGTGGAGGGTGGAAACACCAGTAGGTCAGTTTTAGAGAGGTTTAGTTTTAGGTAGAGAGAGGACATAGTGTTAGAGAAAGTGGACAGACAGTTGGTAATGTTTTGGAGGAAAGGTGCAGAGATGTCATGGGAAAAGGTGTATAGCTGGGTATCGTCAGCATAGGGGTGGTTTTGGAGGCCAAATCTCCTGATGGTTTGTCCAACAGGGGCTGTGTAGATGAAAAAAAGGAGGGGGCTAGGATTGAGCCCTGTGGGACCCCAACAGCAAGGGGAAGAGGAGGGGAGGTAGAGCCAGCAAAGGAGAATGAGCAGTCAGATAGGTAGGAGGAGAACCAGGAGAGAGCAGTGTCCTTTAGGCCGATGGAGCGAAGCATACTGAGAAGAAGTTTCTGGTCAACAGTGTCAAATCCTGCAGAGAGGTCGAGGAGGATCAGTAGGGAGTAATCTCCCCTCGATTTGGCTGTCAGGAGGTCATTTGACACCCTTGCAAGGGCAGTTTCTGTCGAGTGTAGGGGTTGGAAGCCAGACTGTAGGGGGTCAAGAAGAGAGTTTTCTGATAGGTCACTTACAAGGCGGGAGTAAACCAGGCGTTTCAATAGTTTGGAGATGAAGGGGAGATTAGAGATGAGTCGGTAGTTGGCAGCTTCAGTCGCATCAAGAGTCGGCTTCTTTTGCAGTGGGGATATGATGGCGTGTTTGAAAGAAGAGGGAAAGATGCCAGAGGTCAGAGAGAGGTTGAATATAGTGGGGAGAGGGACCAGAGGAGGTGTGAGGAAAGAGGGTCGCTAGTGCAGGGGGTGGTGCGAGCAGAGGAAAGCAATTTGGAGACTTCTTCCTCTGTCGTTAGTCTGAATACAAGCAGTGAATAGGAGTTAGATGCAGTATTGGTGAGACTAGGGTCAGGGCTAATCTGAGATTGGGAAGTTATTTCCTGACGGATGTCATCAATTTTCTTTTTGAAGTAAGTAGCCAGCTCTTCAGCACTGTGATCCATCATGGGGGCTGCAGTTTGGGGCTGAGAAGGGAGTGAAAAGAATCAAACAGCCGTTTAGGATTGTGCGATAGTGAGGAGACAAGAGAGGTGAAATAAATGTGTTTGGCATTGTGGAGGGCGAGGTTGTAGGTTCTGAGCATGAATTTGTAGTGGAGAAAGTCCACGGACGTTTGCCATTTTCTCCACAGCCATTTAGCACTTCTCGAGCACCGCCGTATGAAACGCGTTTGAGGCGTGAGCCAGGGTTGCCGCGGTCTGCATCTGATGGCTTGGGTCACGGGGGTGCTGCTTCATCCAGGGCACGTTTGAGAGTGGTGTTGTAGTGTGCGGCAGGCAGGTTGGAGCAGGAGAGGAGAGAGATAGGGGACAGAGAGGACTGTAGGGACTCAGCAAAATCCTGGGTATGAACGGCCTGAAAGTCTCTGTAAGTACGGGAGATAGGTGGGTCTGAGGAGATGTTAGGGAGATTGACAGAAAAAGAGAGGAGGTTATGGTCAGAGAGTGGGAGAGGGGGAGTTAGTGAAGTGGGAAGCAAAGCAGAGCCGGAGGAAGGCCAGATCGAGAGTATTGCCATCCCTTTGAGTGGGAAAGGCTGTGAGTTGTGATAGACCAAGGGAGGAGGTGAGCGATAGAAGCTGAGAGGCAGATGGAGAGATGGGGTCATTAGTGGAATGTTAAAATCACTTAGGATAAGGGTTGGAATATCGAAGGAGAGGAATTGGGGGAACCAGGCAGCAAAGTAGTCCAGAAACAGACGAGGAGCACCTGGGGGGTGGTAGATAACTGCTACTTGCATGGACAGTGGGCGGAAAAGCCGTAGCGTATGTACCTCAAATGACGGGAAGGTGAGTGAGGATACGGAGGGGGGGGATGACCTGGTAAGTGCATTGTGGAGAGAGAAGAGCACCTACTCCTCCACCATGCCTGTCATCCGATCTTGGGGAATGGGGGGACTGTAGGCCATTGTAAGACAGTGCAGCAGAGGAGGCAGTGTCAGACAGCTGTATCCATGTTTCTGTGAGAGCTAGCAGATTTAGGGATTTAGCAGTAAAAAAAGTCGTGGATGGTGGGGAGTTTATTACATGCTGACTGGCAGTTCCAGAGTGCACATTTAAAGGAGTCAGGGAAGGGTATGCATGGGCTAGCAGTTGGGCTTGAGGGTTGTCTTAGTGAGTTAGGTAGGGGTAATAGTTAGGAGCAGTGGAGGGTGGGCCAGGATTGGGGGAGATATCCCCAGCTGTTAGTAGCAGCAAGATAGCGAGGGTTAGCAGATGGTTCGGAGATTTATGAGGACGACTATTATGTTTGTTAGTGGCATTAGGGGTAGAGATGAGCGAGCACCCAAATGCTCAGGTCCGCGTTATTCGCGAATTTTACGAAAAGTCGTGCTTTTCGTAAAATTCGAGAACTCTGCTCGAGTGACGAACCCCATTGTCTACAATGGGAAACTTGAGCATTTTTGTATGTGGGACGCTGGGTCCCGAGCTTTTTTTTTTTTCTTGGTTCATGTTCTCTCTCTCTCTTTCCTGCCTACGAGAGAAAAAATTTGCCAATGACACGCGCTGCGTCAGTGGGGAGGAGCCAAAAACTGGGGCGGGGTCGAACACGATTTGATGCTCATTCGAGTAACAAGCACCATCGTGTACGCTAATACTCGAACGAGCATCAAGCTCGGCAGAGTATATTCGCTCAACCCTAATTAGGGGGTTTGAGGCTAAGTAAGAAAGTAAAGAGTACACGCAAGCTGTGCATAGGTAAGGATAGGAGAGAGGGGCTGATGTGAATAGAATGCCCCAGAGGTGGACATTGGAAAGAGGTTCTGAAACTGACAGCAAGGATGAAAACAGAAATGACAGCATTAGTGATAGCTTTGAAGACTGAGGCATTCAGGCAGAGTTTGTGGCCTACTTGTCTCCTACCATGGTCAAACTGCAAACATACTTGATAAAGCTCATACTTCATATAGCTCATATTTGCAAGGCAGCCACTGACATGGCTATCATGCTTACACTGATTTTATAATGAAAGTTAAGGTACAACTAGGAAATAGATGGGAGTGGCTAATCAAGTTCCAATTGAGTAGCCAGCTGAGTTTAGCATTGCAAACCTACTGACCAAAAGGCGACAGGGGGGAGAATTTATTGCTCTCCTTAGATAAGGCAAGCATCTCGGCAAGGATGGGTGAAAGATGCCATTTGGGGGAGGTAGATGGCAGAAATAACTAAAAGTAAAGTTTCATTTAGCAGGTAAAACGTACCAATGAAGACAGATAAAATGCAATATACACAAGTCACAGCACAATCAGCACAGATGGTTTGAACAGAGGGAAATAGCAGAACGGGTTTAGCTTGCAGTTGGATGATGCAGAAAGACGTACCGAGATGCTTTCTTGTGTATATATCTATATATAACTTTGATTCCTTCGATTTGGCTTTGAAGGAACTAAAATAATGAGAATTTCTTAATGGAGCACACATCCTCTGACTATTGTTTCTTGCAGACTTGACACATTTACTGTATCTGTTTAGCTTTGTTTGCTCACCGAAAACCAGACAGCAAAATCTGTCAGAGGTCAGAGAGAGGACAAGCTTACGAGGAGTTTACAAGACTCTCTCTCTTTGCAGGTGCATTAAGTACTTCAAAAGCGTGGGGTCAGGGAAAGCAACATAGCTGTTTATTTTGTCATCCCCACACAACCCCTTTTCAAATTGTTGTCGGATTTGTAACTTTTAATTACTTGGTAAGTACTTTATTTGACTTTTGAAAGAGATTAAGCTTTTCTTGCAAAGTTCCGTCAATAGATTTCTCTGGCAATGAAACCTGCTTCGATCAACAGAAATGAGAATAGATAAGACATTAAAGAATAACCCACACCCTTGTCACAACACACAACCTTGTACTATTAAAAGAAGGCTATCACAAAAAGTTTCTGGTTGTACAAACAGTGTTAGATAACATTTCTGGGCAGCAAGAGGGCAGATCAGTACCTCCCACACTTTGGCCTTGGACTTGACTCCAATCAGGTGTTTGATTTGATGTTCCAAATAAATTAAAAATTTCAATCTTAATTCTTCAAATCCAAATACAGAAAGCAAGCCCATGTCCGTTTCCCTATCTTGTCTTCAATGATCATTCTAATTAAATGCATCATGTTATTATATTTCACAGCTTAGACATAACGTTCATACAGGGTGCAACTATGATGTCCTCCACAAACCTCACTAACACGTCAAACCATGATGAGATAATGCCCGCAATGGACCAACATATAAATGTATTCCATCACCAAAATAAGGCAAGCACCAAAAGACAAGATTGGGAATACTATCCCAAATGAAAATTGGCTTGGCGGACCCTTTCTCAAAGGAGGGTGATCATCCCGATAGGGAGAGGCCTGTCTCAAACCTAATGGTACTAGCCAGTCATTAGATGAAGGAATAAGGAAGGTATATAGCAGATGAAAAAAGCTAATAAGGCTGGGCAAAGACCTGTAGACCAGAGCCCATGGCCACATCAAACACCACAGACAGGATGGGGTACAGGTGTCCAATAAACATTCGGATGGAGGAAGCAAATATAGGAATTGGTACCACATCCAATAACCCTTGAGACGGAGGGGGAACATAAAGGATTTCATTCAGACATCTGACAACCATGTGGACATGGCAAAACAGGACATGGTTCAAGTGTCTGACAACCAATGGACGGAGGGTAATCAAAACTCAGGTGTCCAACCACAGTTGAATGCAGGGAACAAACAAAACATGACTCAGGACAAGGTACATACGCCTGCAGTCAGACATTATCCATCTGTCTTGATACAAACTTACTCAGATAGACAACAATCCTTTAAGGGCTCATGTCCACGGGGAAAAGAAGAATTAAAATCCGCAGCGGATTTTAACTCTTCTCCCGCGCGCGGATCCGCACCCCATAGGGATGCATTGACCACCCGCGGGTAGATAAATACCCGCGGATCGTCAATAAAAGTGATTTTAAAAAAAATGGAGCATGAAAAAATCTGGACCATGCTCCATTTTCATGCGGGTCTCCCGCGGGGACGGCTCCCGCGGGCTTCTATTGAAGCCTATGGAAGCCGTCCGGATCCGCGGGACACAAAAATCACATTTTACTTACCCGCTCCGGTTCTTCTCTTCGGCGCCGCGCCATCCTCTCTCAGCCGCGGCCGGATCATTTTGCTTCGGCCCGGCGCATGCGCGGGGCACGTCACCGACGTCATCGTGCACATCCGCCGAGCCGAAGAATGAAGATCCGGCCGCGACGAGAGAAGATGACGCCGCCGCGAAGAGAAGAAACGGAGCGGATGGGAGGTAAGTTTATTGTCATTTATTTGTATTTTCAGCCCTCATGTCCGCGGGGCAGGAGGGACCCGCTGCAGATTCTACATGTAGAATCCGTAGCGGGCCCGATTTTCCCCGTGGACATGAGGCCTAATAGAACACAGACATAAGCAGTCAGGCATCACTCTCATGACTGTATTCAGAGTCTAGACTCAGATAACAACAGTCAGACATTACCCATCCGACTGTATACAGACACAGCCAGTGAGGCATCTCAGCTTTGCCTGTATTCAGACACAACACAAAGGATATATACAACATACATGTCTCAAACATAGATAGCACCAGACAAATGGACACAGGTCCATACATGTATGCCTTAAGAAAATATCTGGTGCACATATGAGGGTGGACCGGAATAAATACACCTCCGTTACATCATACAAAAAAGAGGAAAAAAAAAGATAATGAATTACACATAATTAATTTTATATACTCTCGAACGTTTAATTCAGTGAAGTAGAGCCATCATAATCACCATGAATATCTAGAATATCTTGTGTCTTTAAAGAACTTCCAACCTATTTAGGCTTGCCATAGGATCCCAGCGGTTTAACTCTTTAGATATTGTGATCAATGTTGACTGTGACTTCCTCTGTATGCCATCATTCCCCCAGCAACAGAATTGCTGGGTACTAATGGACTGCTGAAATATTGCAGTGTAATATAAAAATAATCTAAGTGATGTTGATGTCCTCTAGTGGAAATAAACTAAAAAAAAGTTTAAAAAAAAAATGTTAAAAACTATAAGAAAAAAATAACTAAAACTTCCTTTGACAGGGACAACAAGTAGCCGAAGAGGAGGATGAGTCCTCATGCTCATTGAAGTGTACAGAGAGCAGAGGGTAGAGGGAGAGAGAAGGAGACTCACACAGACACTGCCTGCAGTTAATAGTGACAGTTTACTGAGCTTTACCTATTGAAATTACATCTCCATCCTAGTACTGTTGTAGTGCCCTTCATAATGAGTCTTAATTCTGTGTGTGTTGCAAACAGTTATGGACTAGAATTAGAGATGAGCGAGCGTACTCGTCCGAGCTTGATACTCGTTCGAGTATTAGGGTGTTCGAGATGCTCGTTACTCGAGACGAGCACCACGCGGTGCTCGACTCCATTACATTTCCTTCCCTGAGAAATTAGCGCGCTTTTCTGGCCAATAGAAGCACAGGGAAGGCATTACAACTTCCTCCTGTGACGTTCCAGCCCTATCCCACCCCCCTGCAGTGAGTGGCTGGCGAGATCAGATGACACCAGAGTATTTAAATCTGCCCCGCCCGCGGCTCGGCACAGATGCATGGTGACAGAGATCAGGGAAAGTGCTGTCTTGCTGTAGCTGCTATAGGGAGAGTGTTAGGTGTTATATTCGTCTTCAAGAACCCCAACGGTCCTTCTTAGGGCCACATCTGACCGTGTGCAGTACTGTTGAGGCTGCTCTTAGCAGTGTTGCACTTTTTTTTTTTTGTGTATATCGGCCGTGCAAACCATAGCGTCCTCAGTCTGCAGTCATTTTACTCAGTATAGGGGCAGTACTGGTGAGGCAGGGACAGTGGTACAGGGAAAGAGGTATACTGGCTATATAGGCAGTGGGCTTTTTCAAAAAAATTGGGGAAAAATACTATATTTGGGCTGCCTGTGACTGTCTTCAGTTTACTGCGTGTCTGCTGGGGGTAGTAGTTGCTAATTAATACCCAGCTAAGCGTTACAGCAGACTTGCGCATAATTGTTTCCTGGCTCTGCTGTGCCCGTTACATGACCGCAGTCATCCCGCCAGAGGGAAACAGTACACATTATATCAACTGCATGCGGTGTCTCTGGTTTCTCACCTCACCATTTTAGAAAATTGAGGCAAAATACTTAAGGCCTACCACTGGGCTTTGTCCACTTCATTGGTTCTGCGCTGTGAATTGCAGCAGCTCAGTCATACGCACCTAGGTCTCACTACAGGCTTGCGCATAATTGTTTCCTGGTTCTGCTGCGCCCGTTACATGACCGCCGTCATCCCGACAGAGGGAAACAGTATACATAATATACGCTGCATATGGTGTCTGCTGGAGGTAGTAGATGCTAATTAATACCCAGCTAAGCGTTACAGCAGACTTGCGCATAATTGTTTTCTGGCTCTGCTGCTCCCGTTACATGACCGCCGACATTCCGCCACAGGGAAACAGTACACATTATATCCGCTGCATGTGGTGTCTCTGGTTTTTCACCTCACCATTTTAAAAAATTGAGGCAAAATACTTAAGGCCTACCACTGGGCTTTGTCCACTTCACTGGTTCTGCGCTGTGAATTGCAGCAGCTCAGTCATACGCACCTAGGTCTCACTACAGGCTTGCGCATAATTGTTTCCTGGCTCTGCTGTGCGTTCCGTAAGTGAAGTCAGCCTCCAACCACAGGTCAATAAGCGCCACATTTAATTACAGTGTTCTGTTTCTGCTCTACTCGTAATACACCATGCTGAGGGGTAGGGGTAGGCCTACAGGACGTGGACGTGGACGCGGGCGAGGACGCGGAGGCCCAAGTGAGGGTGTGGGCACAGGCCGAGCTCCTGGTCCAGGTGTATCTCAGCCGACTGCTGCGGGATTAGGAGAGAGGCAAGTTTCTGGGCTCCCCAGATTCATTTCAAAATTAATGGGTCCACGCGGTAGACCTTTATTAGAAACTGAGCGGTGTGAGCAGGTCCTGTCGTGGTTGGCAGAAAGTGCATCCAGCAATCTATCGACCACCCAGTCTTCTACGCCGTCCACAGCTGCAACTCTGAATCCTCTGGCTGCTGCTCCTCCTTCCTCCCAGCCTCCTCACTCCATTACAATGACACATTCTGAGGAGCAGGCAGACTCCCAGGAACTGTTCTCGGGCCCCTGCGCAGATTGGGCAGCAATGGTTCTTCTCCCACCGGAGGAGTTTGTTGTGACCGATGCCCAACCTTTGGAAAGTTCCCGGGGTCCGGGGATGAGGCTGGGGACTTCCGGCAACTGTCTCAAGAGCTTTCAGTGGGTGAGGAGGACGATGACGATGAGACACAGTTGTATATCAGTGAGGTAGTAGTAAGGGTAGTAAGTCCGAGGGAGGAGCGCACAGAGGATTCGGAGGAAGAGCGGCTGGACGATGAGGTAACTGACCCCACCTGGTGTGATAAGCCAACTGAGGACCGGTCTTCAGAGGGGGAGGCAATTGCAGCCGCAGGACAGGTTGGAAGAGGCAGTGGGGTGGCCAGGGGTAGAGGCAGGGCCGGACCGAATAATCCACCAACTGTTTCCCCAAGTGCCCCCTCGCGCCATGCCACCCTGCAGAGGCCGAGGTGCTCAAAGGTGTGGCAGTTTTTCACTGAGAGTGCAGACGACCGACGAACTGTGGTGTGCAAGGTTTGTCGCGCCAAGATCAGCCGGGGAGCCACCACCACCAGCCTCACCACCACCAGCATGCGCAGGCATATGATGGCCAAGCACCCCACAAGGTGGGACGAAGGCCGTTCACTGCCTCCGGTTTGCACCACTGCCTCTCCCCCTGTGCCCCAACCTGCCACTGAGATTCAACCCCCCTCTCAGGACACAGGCACGACCGTCTCCCGGCCTGCACCCACACCCTCACCTCCGCTGACCTCGGCCCAATCCACCAATGTCTCTCAGCGCAGCGTCCAGCCGTCACTAGCGCAACTGTTTGAGCGCAAGCGCAAGTACGCCGCCACGCACCCGCACGCTCAAGCGTTAAACGTGCACATAGCCAAATTGATCAGCCTGGAGATGCTGCCGTATAGGCTTGTGGAAACGGAGGCTTTCAAAAACATGATGGCGGCGGCAGCCCCGCGCTACTCGGTTCCCAGTCGCCACTACTTTTACCGATGTGCCGTCCCAGCCCTGCACGACCAGTCTCCCGCAACATTGTACGCGCCCTCACCAACGCGGTTACTGCCAAGGTCCACTTAACAACGGACACGTGGACAAGCACAGGCGGGCAGGGCCACTATATCTCCCTGACGGCACATTGGGTGAATTTAGTGGAGGCTGGGACCGAGTCAGAGCCTGGGACCGCTCACGTCCTACCCACCCCCAGAATTGCGGGCCCCAGCTCGGTGGTGGTATCTGCGGTGGTGTATGCTTCCTCCACTAAACCACCCTCCTCCTCCTCCTACGCAACCTCTGTCTCGCAATCAAGATGTTCCGCAGCAGCACGTCGCCAGCAGTCGGTGTCGCGTGGCGTGGCAGCACAGCGGTGGGCAAGCGTCAGCAGGCCATGCTGAAACTACTCAGCTTAGGAGAGAAGAGGCACACGGCCCACGAACTGCTGCAGGGTCTGACAGAGCAGACCGACCGCTGGCTTTCGCCGCTGAGCCTCCAACCGGGCATGGTCGTGTGTGACAACGGCCGTAGCCTGGTGGCGGCTCTGCAGCTCGGCAGCCTCACGCACGTGCCATGCCTGGCCCACGTCTTTAATTTGGTGGTTCAGCGCTTTCTGAAAAGCTACCCACGTTTGTCAGACCTGCTCGGAAAGGTACGCCGGCTCAGCGCACATTTCCGCAAGTCCAACACGGACGCTGCCACCCTGCGGACCCTGCAACATCGGTTTAATCTGCCAGTGCACCGACTGCTGTGCGACGTGCCCACACGGTGGAACTCTACGCTCCACATGTTGGCCAGGCTCTATGAGCAGCGTAGAGCTATAGTGGAATACCAACTCCAACATGGGCGGCGTAGTGGGAGTCAGCCTCCTCAATTCTTTACAGAAGAGTGGGCCTGGTTGGCAGACATCTGCCAGGTCCTTGGAAACTTTGAGGAGTCTACCCAGATGGTGAGCGGCGATGCTGCAATCATTAGCGTCACCATTCCTCTGCTATGCCTCTTGAGAAGTTCCCTGCAAAGCATAAAGGCAGACGCTTTGTGCTCGGAAACGGAGGCGGGGGAAGACAGTATGTCGCTGGGTAGTCAGAGCACCCTCATGTCTATATCACAGCGCGTTGAGGAGGAGGAGGAGGGGGAGGAGCATGAGGAGGAGGGGGAAGAGACAGCATGGCCCACTGCTGAGGGTACCCATGCTGCTTGCCTGTCATCCTTTCAGCGTGTATGGCTGGAGGAGGAGGAGGAGGAGGATCCTGAAAGTGATCTTCCTAGTGAGGACAGCCATGTGTTGCATACAGGGACCCTGGCACACATGGCGGACTTCATGTTAGGATGCCTTTCTCGTGACCCTCGCGTTACGCGCATTCTGGCCACTACGGATTACTGGGTGTACACACTGCTCGACCCACGGTATAAGGAGAACCTTTCCACTCTCATACCCGAAGAGGAAAGGGGTTCGAGAGTGATGCTATACCTCAGGACCCTGGTGGACAAACTGATGGTAAAATTCCCATCCGAAAGCGCTAGTGGCAGAAGGCGCAGTTCCGAGGGCCAGGTTGTGTTTAGTGCAGCTGGGGGAATCATCACGGATAAGCGTAGCCGCCTGTCAACTGACAGTGCCGACAGGCTTACACTCATAAAGATGAATGAAGCCTGGATTTCCCCAGACTTCTCTTCTCCACCAGCGGACAGCAGCGGTACCTAAACAATACGTAGGCTGCACCCGCGGATGGAAGCATCGTTCTCTATCACCATAAAAAACGGGGACCTTTTAGCTTAATCAATCTGTGTATTATATTCATCCTCCTCCTCCTGCTCCTCCTCCTGAAACCTCACGTAATCACGCTGAACGGGCAATTTTTCTTAGGCCCACAAGGCTCAGTCATATTACTTTAGTAAACAATGTTTATACGTTTCAATTCTCATTAAAGCGTTAAAACTTGCACCTGAACCAATTTTTATTTTAACTGGGCTGCCTCCAGGCCTAGTTACAAATTAAGCCACAGTACACTAAGCGATTAATGGGTTTCACCTGCCCTCTTGGTTGGGCATGGGCAATTTTTCTGAGGTACATTAGTACTGTTGGTATACCAGTTTTTTTGGGCCCTCGCCTACAGTGTAATCCTCGTAATTTTTATGGGCTTTGCCTGCACTCATGCTACAGCAAGGTGGGTGGGGTTGGCCTACACTTTTGCTACATAAATGTAATTGGGACCTTGTGTATACTGCAACTACTGAAATGTGAAAGAGACTGTTATCTCCCTAAACTGCTGCAACGGGAATATTACTGTGGCCTGTTTTGACTGCTACTACTACTGAAATGAAACTAAGACTGTACTCGCCCTATACTGCTGCTAGTGATATGTTTCTGGGGCCTGTCCCTAATGCTACAGCTGAAATGTTACTAATTCTGGGCTCTGACTATACCGCTGCTAATGCTATGTCACTGTGGTGTGGAAACGGAGGCTTCCCAAAGACATGATGGTGGCGAGGCCATTTCCCACCAATGCGGTTACTGTTCAGGTACATATTACCAGTCTGACTGGGGCATGCACTGCGGGCAGAAGCCCACCTGTATTGTATGTGACGTCAGCTCTGCTGAGCAGGGCACTGCAATGGGATACATTTATGTACCGCCGATGGGTTCCAGGGAGCCACCCATGCTGTGGGTCCACAGGGACTTCACATTAGGGATTTGTACCTGCTAGTGCCTATGTATTAAAAACCCCAGTCAGACTGGGGCATGCAGTGTGGGCCGAAGCCCACCTGCATTTCATCTGACGTTACCTCAGCTGTGCTGGGCAATGCAATGGGATTTATTTATGTAACACCGGTGGCTTCCTGGGACCCACCCATGCTGTCGGTCCACGCAGAGTTGTACCTGCCTGTGTCTACTTATAAAGAACCCCAGTCTGACTGGGGCATGCAGTGTGGGCCGAAGCCCACCTGCATTTAATGTGACGTTACCTCAGCTGTGCTGGGCACTGCAATGGGATATGTTTATGTACCGCCAGTGGGTTCCAGGGAGCCACGCATGCTGTGGGTGCACACGAAATTCCCATTGCGGAGCTGTATCTGCCTGTGACTATTTCTAAAAAAACCCAGTCTGACTGGGGCATGCAGTGTGGGCCGAAGTCCACCTGCATTTCATCTGACGTTACCTCAGCTGTGCTGGGCAATGCAATGGGAATTATTTATGTACCCCCGGTGGCTTCCTGGGACTCACCCATGCTGTCGGTCTACACGGAGTTGTACCTGCCTGTGTCTACTTATAAAGAACCCCAGTCTGACTGGGGCATGCAGTGTGGGCCGAAGCCCACCTGCAATTAATGTGACGTTACCTCAGCTGTGCTGGGCACTGCAATGGGATTTGTTTATGTACCATCGGTGGGTTCCAGGGAGCCACCCATGCTGTGGGTGCACACAGAATTCCCATTGCGGAGTTGTACCTGCCTGTGACTATTTATAAAAAAACCCCGGTCTGACTGGGGCATGCAGTGTGGGCCGAAGCCCATCTGCATTTCATCTGACGTTACCTCAGCTGTGCTGGGCAATGCAATGGGAATTATTTATATACCGCCGGTGGCTTCCTGGGACCCACCTATGCTGTCGGTCCACACGGAGTTGTAACTGCATGTGTCTACTTATAAAGAACCCCAGTCTGACTGGGGCATGCAGTGTGGGCCGAAGCCTATCTGCATTGTATGTGACGTCACCTCAGCTGTGCTGGGCACTGCAATGGGATTTGTCTATGTACCGCCGGTGGGTTCCGGGGAGCCACCCATGCTTTGGGTCCACACGGACTTCACATTAGGGAGTTGTACCTGCCTGTGTCTATTTTTAAAAAAAACCCAGTCTGACTGGGGCATGCAGTGGGGGCCGAAGCCCACCTGCATTTAATCTGACGTTACCTCAGCCATGCTGGGCAATGCAATGGGATTTATTTATGTACTGCAGGTGGGTTCCAGGGAGCCACCCATGCTGTGGGTGCACACAGAATTCCCATTGCGGAGTTGTACCTGCCTGTGACTATTTATAAAAAACCCCAGTCTGACTGGGCATGCAGTGTGGGCCGAAGCCCACCTGCATTTCATCTGACGTTACCTCAGCTGTGCTGGGCAATGCAATGGGAATTATTTATGTACCGCCGGTGGCTTCCTGGGACCCACCTATGCTGTCAGTTCACTCGGAGTTGTAACTGCATGTGTCTACTTATAAAGAACCCCAGTCTGACTGGGGCATGCAGTGTGGGCCGAAGCCAACCTGCATTTAATGTAACGTTACCTCAGCTGTGCTGGACACTGCAATGGGATTTGTTTATGTACCGCCAGTGGGTTCCAGGGAGCCACGCATGCTGTGGGTGCACACGGAATTCCCATTGCGGAACTGTACCTGCCTGTGACTATTTCTAAAAATCCCTGGTCTGACTGGGGCATGCAGTGTGGGCCGAAGCCCACCTGCATTTCATCTGACGTTACCTCAGCTGTGCTGGGCAATGCAATGGGAATTATTTATGTACCCCCGTTGGCTTCCTGGGACCCACCCATGCTGTTGGTCCACACGGAGTTGTACCTGCCTGTGTCTACTTATAAAGAACCCCAGTCTGACTGGGGCATGCAGTGTGGGCCGAAGCCCACCTGCATTTAACGTGACGTTACCTCAGCTGTGCTGGGCACTGCAATGGGATTTGTTTATGTACCGCCAGTGGGTTCCAGGGAGCCACCCATGCTGTGGGTGCACACAGAATTCCCATTGCGGAGTTGTACCTGCCTGTGACTATTTATAAAAAACCCAGTCTGACTGGGGCATGCAGTGGGGGCCGAAGCCCACCTGCGTTTAATCTGATGTTACCTCAGCCATGCTGGGCAATGCAATGGGATTTATTTATGTACCGCCGGTGGGTTCCAGGGAGCCACCCATGCTGTGGGTGCACACAGAATTCCCATTGCGGAGTTGTACCTGCCTGTGACTATTTATAAAAAACCCCGGTCTGACTGGGGCATGCAGTGTGGGCCGAAGCCCATCTGCATTTCACCTGACGTTACCTCAGCTGTGCTGGGCAATGCAATGGTAATTATTTATGTACCGCCGGTGGCTTCCTGGGACCCACCTATGCTGTCCGTCCACACGGAGATGTAACTGCATGTGTCTACTTATGAAGAACCCCAGTCTGACTGGGGCATGCAGTGTGGTCCGAAGCCCATCTGCATTTAATGTGACGTTACCTCAGCTGTGCTGGGCACTGCAATGGGACTTGTCTATGTACCGCCGGTGGGTTCCAGGGAGCCACCCATGCTGTGGGTGCACACAGAATTCCCATTGCGGAGTTGTACCTGCCTGTGACTATTTATAAAAAACCCCGGTCTGACTGGGGCATGCAGTGTGGGCCGAAGCCCATCTGCATTTCACCTGACGTTACCTCAGCTGTGCTGGGCAATGCAATGGTAATTATTTATGTACCGCCGGTGGCTTCCTGGGACCCACCTATGCTGTCCGTCCACACGGAGATGTAACTGCATGTGTCTACTTATGAAGAACCCCAGTCTGACTGGGGCATGCAGTGTGGGCCGAAGCCCACCTGCATTTAATGTGACGTTACCTCAGCTGTGCTGGGCACTGCAATGGGACTTGTCTATGTACCGCCGGTGGGTTCCAGGGAGCCACCCATGCTGTGGGTGCACACGGAATTCCCATTGCGGAGTTGTACCTGCCTGTGACTATTTATAAAAAACCCTGGTCTGACTGGGGCATGCAGTGTGGGCCGAAGCCCACCTGCATTTCATCTGACGTTACCTCAGCTGTGCTGGGCAATGCAATGGGAATTATTTATGTACCGCCGGTGGCTTCCTGGGACCCACCGATGCTGTCGGTCCACACGGAGTTGTAACTGCATGTGTCTACTTATAAAGAACCCCTGTCTGACTTGGGCATGCAGTGTTGGCCGAAGCCCACCTGCATTTAATGTGACGTTACCTCAGCTGTGCTGGGCACTGCAATGGGATTTGTTTATGTACCGCCGGTGGGTTCCAGGGAGCCACCCATGCTGTCGGGGGCACACGGAATTCCCATTGCGGAGTTGTACCTGCCTGTGACTATTTATAAAAATATGAGGCCAGCGTGTGGCATGAGGGCAGCTGAAGGCTGCGCAGGGACACTTTGGTATGCGCTGTGGACACTGGGTCGTGCGGGCGGGTTGGGCAGCATGTAACCAAGGACAAGTGGCAGCGGAGTGTCATGCAAGCAGTAATGGTGCTTTGTTGGAGGTAGTGTGGTGCTTAGCTAAGGTATGCCTTGCTAATGAGGGTTTTTCAGAAGTAAAAATTGTTGGGGGGGGGGTGGCGGCCCACTCTTGCCGCTATTGTGGCTTAATAGTGGGACCTGGGAACTTGAGATGCAGCCCAACATGTAGCCCCTCGCCTGCCCTATCCGTTTCTGTGTCGTTCTCATCACTTTCTTGAATTGCCCAGATTTTCACAAATGAAAACCTTAGCAAGCATCGGCCATATACAAAAATGCTCGAGTCGCCCATTGACTTCAATGGGGTTCGTTACCCGAAACAAACCCTCGAGCATTGCGGAAAGTTCGACTCGAGCAACGAGCACCCGAGCATTTTGGTGCTCGCTCATCTCTAACTAGAATCTTTGGTTCTCTGCACAGCCTATACAACACAGCACAACAGAAGGCTCCCACCCACCAGTTCTGAAAGAAGGAAGAATCAGATGTACACCCTGCAGAGGAGAACTTTGGGAAAATGTAGGATACACATTTTGTAATATACAGAAATAGCAATATTCCTCATTTACTCACAGAGCAGGTAATTCTAAAAAAGTCATCTAAAAAGTTAAATACACTTTATTGAAGTCTAAACAAAATAGATATTATTTAGAGAGTATTTTATCTTTAACCCCTTCCCACTCCAGGACGTCGGGGTATGTATGAAGAGAGGTCGCGGGGTGCAGGCGTCAGCTGTTTATTACAGCTGACACCCGCGGGCAATAGCTGCAATTGGCCGTGCAGCCGATTGCGGCTATTAAACCTTTAAATGCCGCTGTTAATTCTGGGGATTTAAATCCCCCGAACGATCTTCGGGGGTCCCGTACGGCCCCACTGCAGTGAGATCCGGGGAGGAATAGGTAAGTATTGATTTTTTTTCTAATGACAGAACCCCTTTAATGATGGTCTTCATTGTATTCCATGGTATATGTAATGCCTTAGACATGTTTTTTTCCCCTTCACCTGACTGATAGCTTCCAACTATCAGATCCCTTTTATTTGCTGTAAGATCTTTACGGGTCAACTAAGAAAATGTCAGGAAAATCCTTCTGAAATAGCCAAACTTTATATGGGGGAAATCAGAATCCCTGTAAATACTGGCAGCGAAGTACTGACTACTAGTTATCATGCGTATAAATGTGATTGGCTAATTCTGAACACAACCCCATCCCCAAATATAAGAGGGTGTTCACACTTAGGTTGGCTGCACATGACCAGATTTGCATTGCAGAATTAGGGGTTCCGCAGCAAATACTGTCCATAGCATGCCATGGAAAAGGGATTCTTCCTGCACATGAGCAGAAATCAATTGCGATTTCCGCATGCAGAGGAAAAAAACAATTGCAACAAGCTCTATTTTTGAGCGAATCTGCGCTGACATGTCGCCCTTCCTGCAGAAAGGTTGCGGATTCAAGCAGGGATTTAAAGGAAAACAGCTGTGTTGCGCATGTTCGACAGCGACCATCCATGGGGGCGGAATCCGATCCGCCCCCATGCAGCTGTCCTAATGCAACCACATTATTTAAGCTTTGCTATTTTTCTTTTTCCGTCCTAAAAGATTTGTTTGTTTTTCAATGGAATTGTACAGATAACGGGTCACACTGAAGGTGGGAATACATCTGAGAGGGTTCATTTTGGCCAGACTTTTTAACATGACAAAAACTTGGCATTTTATCAGGGTTGTGTAGACTTTTTATATTCACCATATATATATATATATATATATATATATATATATATACATAAAAGATTTTGTGTCCCACAATACAGCACCACCTGTTATTTAATAGTATAGTTGAGAAGTCTACGATAGCACGCTTCGAGATTGAATTCCTTTCATTCATGGTTAAGTGATGCTGGCCTTAAGGCCCCTGTTTAACTTACACTATATCCCCGTAGGAGAAAAAGGAAGGCAAATATCCATATGGGAAAGTCTTTTGGTATATAAATCCTTAACTGTCCTCAATAGCAGGTTTCCTAGCTATGAGCGTATGGAAGCATGTCTTTATGTCTCGGTTACAATGACATTGTAGGACAGGTCTCCCTTTTTCCTAAACATATGTTAGACAAATAAACAGGTCTGCAGCGACAGCTGGAATAATCATCCAAATCCCTATATAAAAAGGTGATTTCTTTCAAGGACGTCCTCCTTTGATGGAAAGGTCAAGATCCTCCTAATGAGACAAGTAAATCCAGTAGCTTCTCTCTGCTTGGTCGTGGTGTTGGAAAATCTTTATATTCCGGAGGTTGGGTAGAGTTCCCACATTTTCTAATTCGTCTTATGTGAAGTTAATCTACTAACCAGGTGGCACTGTTCCTAAGCTTCCGGAAGTTTCTGCTGGTAAGATTAGATTTTCAGATAATATTTACACGGCTTTCTTTTTATTTCAACATTTCTCAAAGGTGGGATAAATGTCTACACATTATAGACATTATATATCCAATTTCATCCAACTGCTAATTCATTGATGTGTTCATCTTAAGGGCTTGTCTGGCTTGGACAGTCTTGGTTTGAGTGGTGTAACTTTAGGGGGCTGCAGTGGTAGCAGTTGCATCGGCTCCTGGCCCCAAAGCCTCTGTGTCCCATCAGAATATAGCAGTATTAGAAAGGGCACATGATATAGGGGCTCATGTTACAGATTTTGAATTGGGACACAAAAACAATTGACAGATCTGTCTGGCTCCCAATGATTTTCCCTCTGCAAGGAATCTCAATATAAATAGTCTTATTTTGCATGCAGTTCCTCTTAAAAACCATGAGCATACATGGCATCCTCTTAAGTGATCATGCTGCAGTGCACCAGAGTTTTAAAGGGCCCCCCCCCGGCAAAAACACATTTTTCAAACCTTTGCCCACGTCATCTGTTTGTCACATTCTGGATGTCTAATATGCATACTGCAGTCACTTCCATGCAGTGCAGCCTCCTGTCTGATCCTTATCAGGCACCATCTTGATGCTGAGATTTCTTCACTGTCATTGTCTTCTGTATTTAACTAAATAAACTACAGGCCATAATTATAAAGTCAGGAGGATGAGCTGTGATCTCCTTCATTATAACTGTGAGACAGAAGCCAGCAGTAACTGTAAGGGTTTATCTCCCCCCATGAAGATCTTGTATGGTAGAGTCATGTAACATCACATAAGAATTATGCTGAGCGAAGAACTGATTTCTTGATAATATAAAGCCAAGTAATTCTCATGTGGTCAGAATAAGATCTCATGACCACTTGAAGAGAAGAACTCCAGGAGTTTAAGATAGAAAGGAATAACTAATCGAGGTAATACTGGCAGGGAAAAATTCTAAGTACAACACCAATCAGGCCCACCCCACTTGCCCCGCTGCCGGCGGTAAAGAAGAAAACACCACACGGAGGTCTGGTATCGTTCCTCACACGGGGACATGACTGCGCTGCGCGCTTTATTACAGATTACATGAGATCTTATACCCTTTGGTCTCATCACTAGAAATGGGTGATGGGCTCATTGGCTAAAATTCACAGTATAACCATATATGGGAAGTCCAGATTTCCGGCCTGAGACAGTGAAAGTTCAGATGCATAGTTGAACGGTCTTCATCTAGGTATGGCGCTTCTGGGAAAACAGCCAAGTACACGCGGCCTTCGTGTCTGGTTATTCCTTGCTGTACATTTAGTCTTCGCCTGGCAAGGCCTTTGGAATATCTGGTATAAGGCAAAGTATTAAGTTTTTTCATAGAGTTAGTACATATAAGAATAAAGTAAGTATACATATAAAAAGAAAGGCACATAACTATATCTATATAAATGTATATATTCCAGTGTTTTCTTTTCTACCTACAAGGATATATATATATTTCCTTCTCAAACCCCCCCTAAAAACTTAATACAGAGATCAAGCACCAGGCCTCGCACTCTTCCTCGGTCGCCTCTCCCTTGTGTCAGGGTTTCTCCACTGCCCGTAAGTCCCTACTCCTAGGAGGGGGATCCCTACCTCACCTCAGAAGGAGGCCATGGATCCCCTGGGCTTATTTCCGGGCATCCATATCCTCTATCTGTACGAGTTAACACCCCGCAGAGTTCCCCCCCGCTGGAACCTATGGTCTTCTGCGCTGTCCCTAGGCATATGGGAATTCCACTGACAATTCATCTTAGGAGATCAGGGCAGGTGCAGTACTAGTACATTTCTCCATTCTTCTGGTAACGTACGTGGTTGGCATTATCGGAACTGGCTCTTCATCTTTTTTCAAACAAGGGAAATTTTGGTCATATTATCCAGTCCCTTACTCATACTCTTTTTGATCAAAGGGATAATACACATACAGGAAATTACATACCCCACCTCTTTCTGCTAAAATCATATCCAGAGCCACTCTAGGGCCATGGATGCAGTGGGCCCTAACTGGTCAGCTAACCCTTGCAAAGCATCCCTGGTGTAGTTTACAAACCTCTGCTGATTGGAATAGATATAATTCATCCAATCTACATTATTATTAACAGTGACAATAGCAAATAAGGACTCAAAACCTGCTTTAACCTGATCTCTAGAATTAAATTTATCTGGCACCCCCCTTGGCACTCCTATTGCATCTATGTATACATGTGGATTAAATCTACCACCTGGAACGTCAACTTCTCTCTTAGCACAATGCAGTGTTAGATTCTCACCCTCAGTGTAGTCTTATTGATTGTATTAATTTGTTCTGAAACAGGGGGCTAGTGTACATTAGTTAAAGGTGTGTGTTAGAGGAATTGTACCACATTATAGCATGTAAAGGATATACAGGATCATGAGTTCTTTCAGTGCGAAGTGTTCACCACTGTTCACCATACGCCGTCCCTTTTTAGTCCATTTTTCCCTGGGGGCTTGTAACTGTAAAGTCTTTAGCATATCAAAGTCCAAAGTTTTTATCAAAGTCCAAGTTTTTATCAAAGTCCAAAGTTTTTATCAAATTCTTCTTTTCTTCTTTCTTCCACGGCTTCAGGGCCGCTGCGTTTGCTGTGTGGTCTGTGATGGCGTTGCCTCTTGTTTCTCCGGTGTAGGAATTGGTGTGAGCTTTCCACTTTGTCAGGTAGAAGTAGGGCCTCCATGAGAATCTGCACCGTTGCATCATTCTTAATTGGCTGTCCTGCTGAGGTAAAAAACTGTCTGGCCTTCCATGTTGGGCCGTAATCATGAGCTATGCCAAATGCATACCGGGAATCAGTGTAAATGTTTGCCGTCTTACCTTCCTCCAATCTACACGCCTCAGTGATGGCCTTTTTAGTTCCGCATCTTGTACTGCGACATGCGGAGGCATTCTGCTTTTAGGACATCTTGTTGTGTGACCACTGCATATCCAGTGTGGAGTCGTCAATCACCCTGGTACCATCTATAAAAAACAACTCAAAATATGCATTGTTAACAAGGGCTTTCAGTAACTTTTTTTTAAAACTTAAATTTTCTTGTTGCATCACTGCTAGACAATCATGCTGATATTCTATTTCAAAAAGATCAGAACCTTGTTGCAAAAAAATTTAAAAAATTTAAAAATGGCTTGCAAAAAATTTAAAAATGGCTGATTTGCAATACCTAGATCACCTATGCCTTCTCCTCCCCCCCTTTGAACCAGGGTACTCAATTGGAAGAATAGTAGCCGGTTTCAAGGTAGTACAACATTGTAAAAAGATTTGATCGATGCAGATAAGGCCTGTAAGATGTTAGCACCAATAACAGAGACATGAGTTACATCAGGGCAGAATAATCTACAAACACCTATTAATATTGGAAATGTGAGATCCTTTAAGCAAATTCATTATTAATCTGATCCTGCCTGCAATGTCTTATCAAATTTGAGAGAGAGAAGAAAAAAAACTTTTACTAGCTGCTCAAGATCCTCACCCCCTCCCTTGTGGACAAGAGGGATGAAACATTACGTACTTTACATCATCTAGCTCCACCCCTTCGATACTGGTCGCTTGCGTCTTTTTTCAAACCTTCATTTCAGCTGTACAGTCTAAGCATCCACATCTCAACCAAGTAAAGTCCCATGCATGGGGGGACTTTTATCCCCAGTCAATACCTGCATCACACATTTTCACATTCATCACAGCCCGAACACGGGTCACTAACTCTCATCGATCCATGCTCTCAAGTCTGCTCCGTCACCCCCTATTGAAGGTGTACCAGTACATACAGATACACAGACAAAAAAGTCTGATAAACAAACATACATCAGTTGAAAAACATTGAGGTGAGTGCTATAATGTTATAAAGTACATGATTCTATTGAGATGAGATTGTGAATGAGCGCTATCTTTGACAAATTATGTGAAAAAATTTGCTGAGTGGCTGAGACATTCTATCTTTCTTATGTACTGAAGCTATTATATGCTGTAGTAAACACTGAAGTATTTTAGTTTCTGTGACCCTGAGTTTGGAGTGAAATCTGAAAGCCCCCACCTTTGTAAAACCAACTGTTATCTCTCCGAATATGCATTCACTGACTGAGTTGTTTTAGTTTAACTATTCCCTGCATTTGAACTCATAAATAACACATATCCTGGGATCTTGCAACATTCATTTTCAACCCCTGTATAAGTAAGAATATACCTTAGAAATTGCTATATTTCCTGCCTACTAAGACAGAATAATTAATTAAATTCATTTCAATTCATTTTAAGCAAGCAAAGATATTTTCCAGGGTCATTATTTCATTTTCTCTGCTTTGTTATCGCTTGACCTTGAAAACGAGACACAGACTGCAGCTTTATGTAAACAATCTTTCTCATCTAAAAGCAAGCTCAGTTAACTATTTGCACATACAGTATATACATATATACACACATATACATCTATATCTACCTAGTATTATACACCTTTAAACAAATAATGTGTACATACTTAACTGTCTCTGACTGTCTCTCTCTCCTCCTCACTCCAGCACTTTCTAGCAAACCTTGGTCTTTCAAGGCACGCTTCTTGGTCCTAAAGACTTCCTAGTCACCATACTGTAATCTACCGTGCGGGTCCGTGTTACACATTTTCATAAGCGTTTTCTTACAGTTTACAAATTGGAACTCGTCTCTCTTCCACCAATTGATCCACACGGCGGCAGCCCTTGAGGGGCTCTGTCTTCTTTAATAAGATCTTACGCATATTAGAACAACAACAACAATAATAATAATAACACGCTCCATAGAGTGCATCCTTCTGACCCGAATTGTCAGCCCCTTATATATGGCAAAACAACCGAAGGCATCTTCTTCTATGGAACCAGTCCCAAAGAGTGCATCCCTCTCCACCATCAACAACTTAACTAAACTAAAACCGAGGGTCTCTTCTTCTGTGGAACCTATCTCACAGAGTGTATCCCTCTCTGCTAAGCCATAACTAAACTAAAACCGAGGGTCTCTTCTTCTGTGGAACCTATCTCACAGAGTGTATCCCTCTCTGCTAAGCCATTAACAACTAAAACAACCAAGGGTTCCTTCTTCTATGGGACCTGTCTCACAGAGTGCATCCCTCTCCTTAGCTAAACCATTAATAACTAAAACAACCAAGGGTTCCTTCTTCTGTGAGACCAAATGAAAAAGAAAGAGGGAAAAAAAAAATTCTGCAGATACAACAAACAACCTTCACTTTTGCTAGAATGCTACGGACTTCAACAACAAATAGACTACAGACTAGTTCCTGGGTGAGCGATTGGTGCGCATATCACGGTCAGTGGTCCATGACGGCAAACCCGAAGCCCACACGAGTTACCGTGTAGAACTCTTAACCCAACCCGTCCGGTCACAAAACACAGATAGTCCCTCCTGCTGCAAGACTCGCAGTGTAAAACACAACATAAATATATGCCGGTCTTACCTGGAGTTCTGTGAGTTGATCAGGCTCGGTTTGCAGCAGGACGGCTTCCCCGTGGCGTGGATCCGGGTGGAATGCGTTGTACGGCTCCGGTTTTACCGCCCCAGTTGGTTGCGCCAAATTGTCAGGGAAAAATTCTAACTACAACACCAATCAGGCCCACCCCACTTGCCCCGCTGCCGGCGGTAAAGAAGAAAACACCACACGGAGGTCTGGTATCGTTCCTCACACGGGGACATGACTGCGCTGCGCGCTTTATTACAGATTACATGAGATCTTATACCCTTTGGTCTCATCACTAGAAATGGGTGATGGGCTCATTGGCTAAAATTCACAGCATAACCATATATGGGAAGTCCGGATTTCCGGCCTGAGACAGTGAAACTTCAGATGCATAGTTGAACGGTCTTCATCTAGGTATGGCGCTTCTGGGAAAACAGCCAAGTACACGCGGCCTTCGTGTCTGGTTATTCCTTGCTGTACATTTAGTCTTCGCCTGGCAAGGCCTTTGGAATATCTGGTATAAGGCAAAGTATTAAGTTTTTTCATAGAGTTAGTACATATAAGAATAAAGTAAGTATACATATAAAAAGAAAGGCACATAACTATATCTATATAAATGTATATATTCCAGTGTTTTCTTTTCTACCTACAAGGATATATATATATTTCCTTCTCAAACCCCCCCTAAAAACTTAATACAGAGATCAAGCACCAGGCCTCGCACTCTTCCTCGGTCGCCTCTCCCTTGTGTCAGGGTTTCTCCACTGCCCGTAAGTCCCTACTCCTAGGAGGGGGATCCCTACCTCACCTCAGAAGGAGGCCATGGATCCCCTGGGCTTATTTCCGGGCATCCATATCCTCTATCTGTACGAGTTAACACCCCGCAGAGTTCCCCCCCGCTGGAACCTATGGTCTTCTGCGCTGTCCCTAGGCATATGGGAATTCCACTGACAATTCATCTTAGGAGATCAGGGCAGGTGCAGTACTAGTACATTTCTCCATTCTTCTGGTAACGTACGTGGTTGGCATTATCGGAACTGGCTCTTCATCTTTTTTCAAACAAGGGAAATTTTGGTCATATTATCCAGTCCCTTACTCATACTCTTTTTGATCAAAGGGATAATACACATACAGGAAATTACATACCCCACCTCTTTCTGCTAAAATCATATCCAGAGCCACTTTAGGGCCATGGATGCAGTGGGCCCTAACTGGTCAGCTAACCCTTGCAAAGCATCCCTGGTGTAGTTTACAAACCTCTGCTGATTGGAATAGATATAATTCATCCAATCTACATTATTATTAACAGTGACAATAGCAAATAAGGACTCAAAACCTGCTTTAACCTGATCTCTAGAATTAAATTTATCTGGCACCCCCCTTGGCACTCCTATTGCATCTATGTATACATGTGGATTAAATCTACCACCTGGAACGTCAACTTCTCTCTTAGCACAATGCAGTGTTAGATTCTCACCCTCAGTGTAGTCTTATTGATTGTATTAATTTGTTCTGAAACAGGGGGCTAGTGTACATTAGTTAAAGGTGTGTGTTAGAGGAATTGTACCACATTATAGCATGTAAAGGATATACAGGATCATGAGTTCTTTCAGTGCGAAGTGTTCACCACTGTTCACCATACGCCGTCCCTTTTTAGTCCATTTTTCCCTGGGGGCTTGTAACTGTAAAGTCTTTAGCATATCAAAGTCCAAAGTTTTTATCAAAGTCCAAGTTTTTATCAAAGTCCAAAGTTTTTATCAAATTCTTCTTTTCTTCTTTCTTCCACGGCTTCAGGGCCGCTGCGTTTGCTGTGTGGTCTGTGATGGCGTTGCCTCTTGTTTCTCCGGTGTAGGAATTGGTGTGAGCTTTCCACTTTGTCAGGTAGAAGTAGGGCCTCCATGAGAATCTGCACCGTTGCATCATTCTTAATTGGCTGTCCTGCTGAGGTAAAAAACTGTCTGGCCTTCCATGTTGGGCCGTAATCATGAGCTATGCCAAATGCATACCGGGAATCAGTGTAAATGTTTGCCGTCTTACCTTCCTCCAATCTACACGCCTCAGTGATGGCCTTTTTAGTTCCGCATCTTGTACTGCGACATGCGGAGGCATTCTGCTTTTAGGACATCTTGTTGTGTGACCACTGCATATCCAGTGTGGAGTCGTCAATCACCCTGGTACCATCTATAAAAAACAACTCAAAATATGCATTGTTAACAAGGGCTTTCAGTAACTTTTTTTTAAAACTTAAATTTTCTTGTTGCATCACTGCTAGACAATCATGCTGATATTCTATTTCAAAAAGATCAGAACCTTGTTGCAAAAAAATTTAAAAAATTTAAAAATGGCTTGCAAAAAATTTAAAAATGGCTGATTTGCAATACCTAGATCACCTATGCCTTCTCCTCCCCCCCTTTGAACCAGGGTACTCAATTGGAAGAATAGTAGCCGGTTTCAAGGTAGTACAACATTGTAAAAAGATTTGATCGATGCAGATAAGGCCTGTAAGATGTTAGCACCAATAACAGAGACATGAGTTACATCAGGGCAGAATAATCTACAAACACCTATTAATATTGGAAATGTGAGATCCTTTAAGCAAATTCATTATTAATCTGATCCTGCCTGCAATGTCTTATCAAATTTGAGAGAGAGAAGAAAAAAAACTTTTACTAGCTGCTCAAGATCCTCACCCCCTCCCTTGTGGACAAGAGGGATGAAACATTACGTACTTTACATCATCTAGCTCCACCCCTTCGATACTGGTCGCTTGCGTCTTTTTTCAAACCTTCATTTCAGCTGTACAGTCTAAGCATCCACATCTCAACCAAGTAAAGTCCCATGCATGGGGGGACTTTTATCCCCAGTCAATACCTGCATCACACATTTTCACATTCATCACAGCCCGAACACGGGTCACTAACTCTCATCGATCCATGCTCTCAAGTCTGCTCCGTCACCCCCTATTGAAGGTGTACCAGTACATACAGATACACAGACAAAAAAGTCTGATAAACAAACATACATCAGTTGAAAAACATTGAGGTGAGTGCTATAATGTTATAAAGTACATGATTCTATTGAGATGAGATTGTGAATGAGCGCTATCTTTGACAAATTATGTGAAAAAATTTGCTGAGTGGCTGAGACATTCTATCTTTCTTATGTACTGAAGCTATTATATGCTGTAGTAAACACTGAAGTATTTTAGTTTCTGTGACCCTGAGTTTGGAGTGAAATCTGAAAGCCCCCACCTTTGTAAAACCAACTGTTATCTCTCCGAATATGCATTCACTGACTGAGTTGTTTTAGTTTAACTATTCCCTGCATTTGAACTCATAAATAACACATATCCTGGGATCTTGCAACATTCATTTTCAACCCCTGTATAAGTAAGAATATACCTTAGAAATTGCTATATTTCCTGCCTACTAAGACAGAATAATTAATTAAATTCATTTCAATTCATTTTAAGCAAGCAAAGATATTTTCCAGGGTCATTATTTCATTTTCTCTGCTTTGTTATCGCTTGACCTTGAAAACGAGACACAGACTGCAGCTTTATGTAAACAATCTTTCTCATCTAAAAGCAAGCTCAGTTAACTATTTGCACATACAGTATATACATATATACACACATATACATCTATATCTACCTAGTATTATACACCTTTAAACAAATAATGTGTACATACTTAACTGTCTCTGACTGTCTCTCTCTCCTCCTCACTCCAGCACTTTCTAGCAAACCTTGGTCTTTCAAGGCACGCTTCTTGGTCCTAAAGACTTCCTAGTCACCATACTGTAATCTACCGTGCGGGTCCGTGTTACACATTTTCATAAGCGTTTTCTTACAGTTTACAAATTGGAACTCGTCTCTCTTCCACCAATTGATCCACACGGCGGCAGCCCTTGAGGGGCTCTGTCTTCTTTAATAAGATCTTACGCATATTAGAACAACAACAACAATAATAATAATAACACGCTCCATAGAGTGCATCCTTCTGACCCGAATTGTCAGCCCCTTATATATGGCAAAACAACCGAAGGCATCTTCTTCTATGGAACCAGTCCCAAAGAGTGCATCCCTCTCCACCATCAACAACTTAACTAAACTAAAACCGAGGGTCTCTTCTTCTGTGGAACCTATCTCACAGAGTGTATCCCTCTCTGCTAAGCCATAACTAAACTAAAACCGAGGGTCTCTTCTTCTGTGGAACCTATCTCACAGAGTGTATCCCTCTCTGCTAAGCCATTAACAACTAAAACAACCAAGGGTTCCTTCTTCTATGGGACCTGTCTCACAGAGTGCATCCCTCTCCTTAGCTAAACCATTAATAACTAAAACAACCAAGGGTTCCTTCTTCTGTGAGACCAAATGAAAAAGAAAGAGGGAAAAAAAAAATTCTGCAGATACAACAAACAACCTTCACTTTTGCTAGAATGCTACGGACTTCAACAACAAATAGACTACAGACTAGTTCCTGGGTGAGCGATTGGTGCGCATATCACGGTCAGTGGTCCATGACGGCAAACCCGAAGCCCACACGAGTTACCGTGTAGAACTCTTAACCCAACCCGTCCGGTCACAAAACACAGATAGTCCCTCCTGCTGCAAGACTCGCAGTGTAAAACACAACATAAATATATGCCGGTCTTACCTGGAGTTCTGTGAGTTGATCAGGCTCGGTTTGCAGCAGGACGGCTTCCCCGTGGCGTGGATCCGGGTGGAATGCGTTGTACGGCTCCGGTTTTACCGCCCCAGTTGGTTGCGCCAAATTGTCAGGGAAAAATTCTAACTACAACACCAATCAGGCCCACCCCACTTGCCCCGCTGCCGGCGGTAAAGAAGAAAACACCACACGGAGGTCTGGTATCGTTCCTCACACGGGGACATGACTGCGCTGCGCGCTTTATTACAGATTACATGAGATCTTATACCCTTTGGTCTCATCACTAGAAATGGGTGATGGGCTCATTGGCTAAAATTCACAGCATAACCATATATGGGAAGTCCGGATTTCCGGCCTGAGACAGTGAAACTTCAGATGCATAGTTGAACGGTCTTCATCTAGGTATGGCGCTTCTGGGAAAACAGCCAAGTACACGCGGCCTTCGTGTCTGGTTATTCCTTGCTGTACATTTTGTCTTCGCCTGGCAAGGCCTTTGGAATATCTGGTATAAGGCGAAGTATTAAGTTTTTTCATAGAGTTAGTACATATGAGAATAAAGTTAGTATACATATAAAAAGAAAGGCACATAACTATATCTATATAAATGTATATATTCCAGTGTTTTCTTTTCTACCTACAAGGATATATATATATATATTTCCTTCTCAATACTAGTTGACTTATAAATACTGGGGGACTAGTTACACAATGACAAAAAATGTCACCAGAGTCACCTTTAATGTTATAGCAGGGTACTCCCCGTATGCTCACTTTATACTACCTACCCATTCCATAATGGAAGGAGTTGTAGTATCCATTGCGGTTTATTCACTCACTTATTATGAATTAATCATCTAATGTACGTAGATCAAAAATGTTCAGGAGCAATCCCAGCAAGCAGACTTGCTCAAGGCTCTTGACAAATAATTTTTTAAGTGCTGTTTCCAAATTGCAATATTTATATCTACTTTTAGATAGCAGCAGCTAAATGAATGCACACTTAAAGGGGTTATTGTAGGGTCTTAATATTGTGCACCACTTTGCTCATCCTGCAGTACTAAAATAGCGGAATACATACTCACCCTTCCTCGCTCCGCCACCGCTACCATCTTGATGGCTCTTCTGTTCCTTCTGGGCTTCACTACCGGGTGCAGGGAGCTGGCAATGACGTCCCTGACAAAAGAGCCATGTGACTACTGCAGCCAATCACTTGCTTCCCTCAGCGGGTGAATAGGTCTCGTGACCTAGTTTTGAGTTGTCATCACTCCCCTCCCAGAAGTGAAGTTCAGTGGGGACCGGAGAGCTAGCGAGATGGCAGCGGCGGGGGATCATGGAAGGGTGAGTATGTAATCTGTCATTTTAATACAGCAGGCAGAGCAAAGTTTTAAGGAATATTATGTCACCAGATAACCCCTATAAAGAGGTCCCCACTCCTGACACATACGTCTGTTTTAGTAACCAATTGTTATCCACATGAAATTACAATTCTGGAGCATCTTTTCTTGGACCTCTGCATTGTACCTTTCCTCTGTTACCCCTCCCAAAAATTGCTGAATAAATTGCCAGTTAGCAGTTTGTGGGGGTGACTTTATAGTCTGCCAATGTCCAGTGAGTGCTGCCACCACGATTTGCTGACTGCACATGCCCTTAAATTTCAGTAAGCAATGGGATTCTCATTACCATATTGACACTTATTGCATGTTTGACATGTCTCCATGACTACTGAGAGGTTTGTTTAAATGCTGGGTGCATTTAAACAAACATGTTTACAGTCTTAGGCCGCGGTCAGACGGGCGTTTTTTCGCGCGATTTGCGCATGCGATCTTTTAGAACCCTTGCTTTGCAATGGTATCGGACATGTGGGCGCTTTTTATGCGCTTGTCCGATAAATTACAGGACACAAGAAATCGCAGATCGCGCCTATCTGCAATCTGCGATTCCTTGTGTTCTATTATATGCACTCAATGGGGCTGGCGGCAGCAGCGCCGACCCCATTGAGAACATATACTACAGAAATCATTCTCCTCTGCCACAGCTGTAACAGCTGTGGCAGAGAAGAATGATGTTCGCCCATTCCAATTCAATGGAGTCGGCAATACAGCCGGCTCCATTGAAAGCAATGGGCTGCCGGCGAGCGCGGGATGAATTTTCGGGAAGGGCTTAAAAATATAAGCCCTTCCCTGAAAAGCATCCAAAAATGTGTAAAAAAAGAAAAATACTCACCTTGTCCGTGCAGCCGGAGTGCAGCCGCGGCCGGCCGGCAGTTCTCCTAAACTGCTCTGGGTAGTATTCAGCAGCCGGGGATTTAAAATCCCCACCTGCTGAATGGGCTGCCTCTGATTGGTCACAGCCCTCACCAATCAGAGGCAGCTCTCACTCACCCATTCATGAATTCATGAATGGGTGAGTGAGTGCTGCCTCTGATTGGCTCAGCGCAAGGACCAATCAGAGGCAGCTCTCAGCTGTCATTCAATAGCTGAGAGCTGCCCCTGATTGGTCCTTGCGCTGAGCCAATCAGAGGCAGCACTCACTCACCCATTCAGTGAGAGCTGCCTCTGATTGGTGAGGGCTGTGACCAATCAGAGGCAGCCCATTCAGCAGGTGGGGATTTTAAATCCCCGGCTGCTGAATACTACCCAGAGCAGTTTAGGAGAACTGCCGGCCAGCCGCGGCTGAACTCCGGCTGCACGGACAAGGTGAGTATATTTTCTTTTTTTTATTTTTACACATTTTTGGATGATTTTCAGGGAAGGGCTTATATTTTTAAGCCCTTCCTGAAAATTCATCCCGCGCTCACCGCCAGCCCATTGCTTTCAATGGAGCCGGCTGTATTGCCGACTCCATTGAATTGCAATGGGTTGGACAGCGCTCCTGTGATCGGGGCCTTTTCCCCGAAGACGCTGCTAGCTGCAGATTTTTCGGGCGATTTTTCAGCCCCGGTCATGCGATTTGCGGATGCGCATCCGACATGCGATCCGCAAATCACGGCAAAAAATGGTCGCCTGACCGAGGCCTTAGGCTGGATTTACACAAGCGTAGGCGTATTTACGTTTGTACGTCCGCGGCGTATAATCACCCGTAAGGACGTTTTCCGGTGATCATGGCCAGAGCTAGTTAGCGTATTCTCACCTGTTCATACTTTCAGGACTATCTTTTTGGCCACCATATATGCATCAGCGCGAATTTTGGTTGTGTATGTTCTATTTTCAGCCGGTCGCCGTTTTTATGTGCCGTATAATTGCCCATGTGAACGAATACATTAGAAACCAATGCCTCAGAGGGTCGCGTGTATATGGTCGGGCGTAAAAACGCGCCGTATATGGGATTGTGCGAATAAGCCCTTAAGTAGGTAAGAATACTAATTGTCTTCGGACTTGTTAACATTTCCTATGGGATAATGGTTTAATTTGGTGGCTAGTTTGGAGCAGACAAAGTAGAATAACCTTAAATGACTAATGGCTGTTGGTTACTTTTTTCACTTTAACTTCAGTATAATGAAATTATAATTTAATATTACACTTTATTTCTAAACTGGGCATCTAGACAGTTTGTTAGTACCTATAAGGGGAGCCAGGAGCGTCACACAGGAAATATAAGCAGGTGGACTGTGCATGACAGGCTATACCAGCATGGTCCATATCAAAATATTAATGACCACCTGTCTGTGAGTGACTGAGTGACTGTGTGAGTTACATGTGATGATGACACCATCATGTGTTCAATCACTGTGGTTCTGAGCCCCACCTCTGATCACATGGCAGTGATATCATTACAGGTCCTAAAACAAGCAGCGCTGCTGAACTGCCGCTGAAATCCTAAATATGCGGCCGGACAGGAGCCATGTGTTTGCAGGATCTGTGATGATGTCATTGTCATGTGATCAGGGGTGGAACTCAAAGCCCCAGTGACTAATCATGTGACAGCGACATCATCACAGATCCTATAAGCACACGGCTGCTGTCCGGCCGCATATTTAGGATTTCAGTGGCAGTTCAGCAGCGCTGCTGATTTGAGCCACCTGAGTGGCTCTTCGGCACCACGTGACTACACAGCGTGCACGCGGATTGCCTTCAGCAGCCGTGCACTACACACTACAGTTAAGCAGCCGTGCAGTACACACTACACTTAAGCAGCACGGGGTTAGGGTTTAGGGTTAGGTTTAGGGTTAGGTTTAGGGTTTAGGGTTAGGTTTATAGGTGCTTATATCCTAAATATGCTGTCCGGCTATGCTGGCTGAGGACCTGTGATGACATCACCATCATGTGATCAGGGGCATAGCTCAGAGCCTCAGACACAGGTCACATGGCAGACGCAGAGTCCAACAGCACTCACAGAAACACCAAAAGGCCCATACAGGGTAGGGAGGAAAAAGAATGCAGATCCAGAATAGGGTTAATGAACCAAAACCCGATATACAGGCATAAAGGAAAAAAATCCGGCAGCATTCAAAAGGTGATTTTAAAAGTAAAAGTCCAACCTTTATTGTTCCATATTTTTAAAAGATCTGGCAACGTTTAAACCTAAAAAGGTCTTTGCCAGGCTTGACAAAGACCTTTTTAGGTTGAAACATTGCCAGATCTTTTAAATATATGGAACAATAAAAGTTGGACTTTTACTTTTAAGATCACCTTTTGAATGCTGCCGGATTTTTTTGGTTTATGACAGGTCACGTGGCAGTGCCATCATCACAGGTCCTGTAAGCACACGACTGCTGTCCTGGTCTGCTGGTTTAGGACCTGTGACCACCTCCAATCCCTTTCACTATCTTATACTATTAAGTGGCGCATTGCTCCCCCAGAAACACTGGTACTAGTCACTATATATAGCACGATGCTCATACAACTCCTGTATACAGTGATATCGACCATGCTGGTGTAAGGCCAGTTTCACATCTGCTTCAAAACCTTCAGTCAGAGGTTCCGTCGCAGATCCGTCTCAAAATACTGGAAGAAGAACTGTGTGGGGCTTTTTCTTCCATCCAAAAGCCAGGCAGCTGAGCGGCAAGCAGATGGACCCCACTAAAGCTACTGGGGTCCATCCAGGGCCGTTCCGTTCTGTCCAGAGATGGAACCGTTCAATCAGGAGATTTCCCTTTCCTGCTTCCTGAGTGGAGCAGGAAAGTGGAATCCCCAGTGCAGATGTGAAACCACACTAGCGTGGGCATCTACTGTATATAGTTATATATGTAAAGCTGCTATAATCCTGTATATAGTGATATGCCAGGTTATACCAGTATGGTCTATATCACTATACACAGGGGGATGTACATGTCCTGTATAAAGTGATATAGATGGAGCATCCTGGTATGACCTAGGTATCTCCTGTATATTATATATGTGCAGCTGCTACAACATATACCAGCCATACATACAAGATTACATGCGGTACATACTTCATTGACCCACTCTTCTGCTATCAGCCACTGCCGGCTGGACCAATCATGTGGCCAGCAGTGCACTGACAGACTGCAGTTGTAGCCTGTAATTGGCTCTAGCTCCCCGGGTAATGGTCCTCCCATTCCAGAGTGCCACCCATAGTTGGACCACGGCCCGCAGCAGTGAAACAGCATATGGCGGGGCCAGGTCACAATTGCAAGCCCCTAGCAGTATGCTAATGAGATCACACAGAGGTGACTTGTAATCAATACACTTTGTGCAGCCATATAGGATGCCGTATTGTATTTTCATATGATCATGTACATGAGGATGAAGATGATGCTCTCCTTACTTTTTAGACACTACTGCAATATAGCTAATAACATGCAACTCATTATATTCAGTAGTGGGAAATTAGCATAAGCCACCCAACTGATTTGAATGCAAGACATAAAAGCCTATTTCTAAATGATTTTCTCACAGAACTATTGTACCATAAAGAGAACTGTTACTTCTCTGCCATTAGATATCCCTGGGAGATTAAACTTCAATTTTAATATCCAGGTCATGCTACTGTGGAAAAAGAAAAAAAAATCTAACATAACGAAAGTAGTTTTATAACTATGGTCAGCAATGTATGGGTCCACCAATTAATTATAATATTAGTTATAGTTGTGCAATTTATAAACTGTCACCATCAGAACTACTGGAAAACCATTTAAAGTGACCCTTCAGGTCTGGAGAAACAAAGATGGTCACACCAGCTTCTCTGACTACCTTACATTCACTGTGCACTTGTATGCACCATTAGTCTAAGGCTGGTTTCACACAGGGCGGAATTTTGCCACGGCTAATCCGCCTGCGGCCGCTAATCTTTGTGTTAGCCAACCATGTGGACGACATTTCTTAGAAATCTCGTCCATGTGGGACGTCAAATCCATCGTGGCAAAGCCTCTATAGGAGCACCGTCCACAACGAAAAAGCATGCGGCCGAGCTGCTCTAAAACATGCGGTTAGGTGCCACAGGTTTTGAAGGAGCGCTTTCCTGGAGGAAATCTCGCGGTTTTTTTACTGCGGGCAAGATTTCTGCTGGGAATATGCCCTGTGAGAACCCAGCCTAAGACCTTACATCTGCTTTCATTAACCAGTGCTGCCCCCATAAGTAGTGTTGGCCGCTCCAAGTAGCATGTAGTGTCTTGGACTACTAATGCATACTATGCACATGTGCATCAGCTTGTCAGAGAAGCGGTTTGACCATCTTTGTTTCTCCAGGCCTTGAGGGTCACTTTAAAGCCAAAGTATGGTTTGCCTCCTGACCACAAAATGTGATTATGTATGGGTGGCAAGTGTAGCTTACAAGGATACTTGTTATTACCACAATAACCTGTGATCATCATCAACAATAGCGTCATCTAAATTTGCCAGAAAAAAAAATTGTCTTCAGAAGTTATGGGAAATATAAGGCTAGTCACAAACAATTTTGCAATGCACAAATCTTGCACAATTTTCTCAGCCATGTGAAAACGGCCTTAGGGTGACTACCCACTAGCATTTTTTTTCCACTGCGAATTCACTGCGTTTTTTCCCCATTGTTAATGGGACTTTCTAATGTCAAAAACGCAATGCACCAAAAACGCAAAAACAGAAACTTGTGTTTTTAACATTAGAAAGTCCCATTGACAATTGGAAAAAAAAAATGCAGCGAATTCGTAGGGGAAAAAAATGCTAGTGGGCAGGCACCCTTAGAGAGGACTTTTACTTCTCCTTCCTGCTGGATCCACTCTTGGTTTTGGCTCAAAAACTGCATTAAGGAGGTTGTCCAGGGTTAGAAAAACATGGCTGGTTTCTTCTAAACACAGTGCTAGTATTATTGTACCTTGCATCACCAGAAGCTAGGGGTTTGATAGGAGGAACGCCCCTCTCGCACCCCCAGCTCCCGATAGGGTCAAGAAGCGAAGGTCCTGGAATGAGCTAAAGAAAATGGGAAAGCGGCGTAGTCGCTGAGTGAGGAGGGCTCGGTGTGTGTAATCGGGCACTCACCGGCAGCGCTGTTACAGCTGCTAATCTGCTGTCCCCCGTTCTCCCAGCTGTCCTCCTCCTTGTGGTGTCTGGGGGTCGCTGGCTATAACACTGAATCCCCCTGCTCTCTTGGCTGGATGTTCTGCTAGTGCGAGGGCAGCATGTGTCCCCAAAAGAAAAGTTAGGTGCAGGCGTGCATGGTTTGCAGCTGGGTGCCTTATTCTGACAGACCGCCGGAAAGCGATTTTCAGCTGCCCTGCATTGCAACACAGTCCCTTCTTCTGCCTGGGCAACGGGGAGGAGGTTTACGCTGCTGGAATGCATGGGTCGGGAAGTAACCGAGGTTAAGAGATCCCCACATTGCAGCAGCAGCCTGCCAGGACCTGCTGCACACCCAGCTCTTCCAGCCAACCAGGTACTGGAGGCCTCACCCCTCTGTCAATCTTCACTCCACCAGTTCTCCTGGTGGCGTCAAGATACAATAATACTCACAGTACCACGCTTGTCTTAGGGTTGCATGTGGTATTGCAGCTCAGTCTCTTTGAAGTGAATGGAAGCTTAGCTGTAATACCAGACAAAACCCATGGACAAGGGTGACTCTATGTTTGCAGGAAAGCAGCCATGTTTTTCTAACCTTGGACAACCCCTTCAAATAAGTATAGACCTGTCCTGCTCCTCTTATAAGGAATATTCAGACAGAGAAATAGTCAAAAGATCGCTTCAATAATCCACTTTGCTTGGTTGCCAGTAGTGATCACCCTGTTGGCTGATTGCTTTTTCCAGATGTACTGTCGAAAAGCAAAGCGAAGTACCGTAACACACTTGGTTGTCCCACATGCATTTATTATACCCACAAGAGTATAAAATAACAAGCACATCAGTAGCGCACTCAAATTTCATTCCTTACGAGCCTTTTCCGGGGTTCCTGGAAGAAGCTCCTATGGAGCAAAACTCTAGTCCAGCATTGGCACACCAGTGAAATGCTGAATTTTATATATCAATGTGCTTATTGTTTTATCCTCTTTTGAGTTGTGGCAACCTGCGACTCACACTAGGACGCCATTGAGTTCAATGATAGTGCAAGGTTGCAGCGCTACATAGTCATCTTTGGATACACAATCCCTGATTAATCAAGGACTTGGACTCATTTATTGTTGGATCAAAATGCTGCCAGAAAAACTGTTATTTTTCCCCAAAAAACAGGATAATAAAAACTTACCACTAACCTTTTCTAATGTAAATGTAAGCTTAAAATAAATAGACTTATTATATCTGTTTTCCTAAACTAATTCATAAATTAGGATTTGTTCCACTTACTTGATGCATTGAATTTTCAAGCGAATGCAAAATCGTTAGATTCACACAAGCCGTTATGGATTTTGATTAGGAAAAGGATAAAACTAATTTTCTGCCTTTAATTAATAAAGCTAAAACAAGCAATTACGACTCCAGCGGATTACGTGTACACAGTAAATATTGTAAATTGCAAGGGCACTTGCTTAGCGCCTAAATATCCAGATCCGTGAAAGACAGTCAAGAGCCAATGATTTATGAAGAGTGCTACACATCAAGACCCAAGGGGAACCGGATGATTAGTGATGCCGTCAAATCTGAATACTGAACAGATGCAATGGGAAGCAGATATTCTGAACAGACAGGCATCTAAAAGCAGGTCTGAAAACCTCTAACAAAATGAATCATAGCAATGACAATCATTGCACTCTGGAAATGTACAGCTATAACATAAAAATACTATAAAATAGTCATTTTAATTTACAGGTTCACAGAATGTAAAAAGCAAAACCCAAAATATTAAATTTAAAAAGATGCAGGTTTTTCCATCAGAATTGGAATTTTTGCATGCATTTTAATAGAGCTTGAGTAGTCACGGCGCAGCCCTGGTTTATTTTAACAGTGTTCAAAAACAAAAACCACGACAGAGCCCAGGATCCATCCCATGACAGCCATTAATGGCACCTGATGGACCCCAATGACCAGTTGTGAGTGTCATTTTGATGGGAACAATGGCACTGCATGCTGTGCTGATGGAGTCTCTGACGCTGATGTGAACACAGCCTTATTTACTTTATGCACTCACTTTATGACTGTGACGCCAGTTTCATTATTTGTAGGAACCTTTGTTACTGTACTTAAGCACTGAGCTTGGTTTGATTGTATCTTCTCCATACAGGGCTCTTACCATTTGTTAGCATTTTCTTTGCACAGCATGGCGTTAGCGTCAGTCTAGTTTACCAAACCATCTAAAATTTCGAAATATAGCATAAAAATGGATCTGTCAGATAGTCCTGTGGTCTATTTGCTTTGTATACATGAGCAAACTTTTCAAAAGTTCGGTTTGGCCAGTTTGCTAAATTTGGGCCAAACGTTTAGTTGAGTTTGAATTAATTTGAACTGAACCAGAACTTCACCTATACCCCAAAAACTGGTGTATAACACTGTCTAAGAGCTATAAAAATCTTTTATAACACATTTAGGTTACCTGAGAGGCTTCTGAGTATGCACCAGTTGATGGAGCCACTGCAGCTGGCATGGGTATGAGTATGGAGGATGTTTGCCACCTTATGGAATCTGTTAACCAATTGTTAAAAGCTGTGATCACCCAAAAAGGTGGACCAACCCTTTGTTAAGTAGGTGTTCCTAATGCAGTGATCGTTCAGTGTATTAGTGTTCGTATTGTCCATCAGTCTCTGCAACAAATGTATGATCCTAGACCATAAAGTGGTCAACTAAGTCACAGTTCAAGTACTTGTTAGAAATGGGCTATCATCTATTTAAGGAATACTCATTTAAAAGGGTTGGCCATTTTAAGCTCATTATGAAAAATACCTTTGCATGATGGTTATGAGAGGTTCCTGTCACTGCCTTTACTGAATTTCAGCAATGTGACCACCGCAAGGAGATTATGGGGTTGAGATAAGTTTCTATGACACCCCAAAGATCTAGGTCTGCCATTCATGGTGGCCTATGAGGCTCAGCCCCAGTGCTGAACACTACTACATCTGTGTCAACTCTGCCTGAGTCTGCAGCTGATAGCTAGAAAACCATGTTTCCTGGTGCCCAGCAACTGTAAAAGGGTATGGTGCTGCCATTGCGCCCACAAGCCCCTAAAGAAGTTCTGAGTTTTTTCTTCATATAGTTTCTGTAGCTCCTCCCCTCCAGGCTGTCTATTCTGCACTTCTCTTCCAACCTCCAGGTCACATGATCAGCACTTTATGCAAGTTGTCTTAAATCTGCCCCATTAACTGCAGGACACAGAGTGTTTTCAGAGTGCTGGTCATGTGACCCAGAGGCTGGAAGAATAGTGCAGAATACACAAAGTAGAGGGGATGAGCTACAGGACTGGATTCTTCACAGCAGAGGTCAACAATATTGTGATTGATTTCTTAAAGAAAAAAAGACAGAGTGCTTCTTTAACAACTCAGGGAAAATGTTAACAGAGTAAGATCACATAACCTCATGAATGGTAATAATTAACTTTTCTTAAAGTGAACACATATTATCCAATGGGTGGGGGTTGTCTGTTTATGCCCCCATCCTCAACATGCACAATGTACCTCAATACAGCCAACATGTAATGGTATAGTGATTGTAATACAGGGGTAATTAATCGCCATACTGCTACATAGAGATATACTGTAAATGTGCCTACCAAAAAAGTGCAGATACAAATATGCCAGCTGCAGTGCCTGCATTAGGGCTTCTTCAGATGACCATACTTGCATGTGTTTTTGCACATGTAAAACATACGCGCGCAATGAGCAGAGAATAGAACCAACTGATGTCAATGGGTTCGCTCTCATTAACATGCTTTGTGTGCACGAAAAGTACAGTACTATGTGTCAATACGCAATTGCGCATATAGTTTTCTGAAGAAGCCCTTACTCGAAAAATCTTCTAACAGAAACGTACATACAAGCAGCCAATCACCTGTCATATACAGAAGATGTAGTTATCGCTTCTTGCGCCGGTCTCTACAGTAAGAGATAAACATGTCAAAGAGAAATAGTCAAAGATAAGTTGGGTTCTGGGACTTGTAATGAATCCAAGACTGTCTCGCCTAATTCTTAACACTTATTTGCTAGTGGACTGGTTAGTATGTAGCCATGTGACAGAGTCTTGTGAGCTGCATGTGGTTCCTAAGAACATCTTAACATTACTATAAACAGCATAGCAGGAAAGCAATCTGATACATTGTATCAATATGTTTATGTAATGTGAAAAGAAAATAGTCAACATATATGTTAGAGAGATAAGTGGTCCAAATGTACATTTTTAGTTCCAGGAACAATGATAAACCGATCCAAAGTACTATCCTATTCTTCTAAATCTTCTAAAATGAGGTGAATGTTAAGGATTTACCACGTAATCCCCCATAGAACATTCTTGTGCAATATCTCCTCTACCACATGCACTGCGTCCCATTGAAAGCCTCTTAGATTTGTTAGTAATGAACAAAACAGAGCTGAGTCTCCATCTTTCCAATTGTAAGTCATGTCTGGGTTAAGAAAACATACTTATTGTTGGGGAAAACTGCATCTTTCTTTTTCTTTTATAGGCAGTGATATAATATACATTAATAGAAAAGCTTCCATAAAATCAGACATTCCAAGGAAGTAGTAATATAAATCATCTGTCCTCCTCGCAGAAAGTACAAGATATTAAAGTCCTCCCAGCTCGCACATTATTCAGTCCGCAGTATGGCCTTATCATCTTATTAATGATATCTTTATTTCTGAACTGCAGTGCTGCAGAGTAGCTATTATCACACGGATTTCATTACATCCCCTTCGGTGTTAACCCTTTAGTGGCCAGCCTATTTTCTGCCTTAAGGGCCAAACGATTTTCACTCTCACATTGCAAAAGTCTTAACTCTTTGACATAGCCGTAGGAAGGCTTATTTTTTGGGGGACGAATTGTATATTTTAATAGCCCCACTTTGGGGTGCATATGATGTGTTGTAGAACTTTTATTACATTTCTTGGGGGGAAAACATCCAGAAATTATGTCATTGTTATTGGGTTTTGTTTTTACCATTCTATAAAAGTAACATGATCTGATACCAAGTTTATAGGAATTGTTTTTATTTTTTACTTTTGCACAATAAAAACATGTTTTTAAAGAGAAACAATTGGATCTGCATCACTGCATTCTAAGTATGATACAGCGGTAATGTAGAGGTGAGTATATGTCTGTTATTTTAGCGCATGCAGAATACGATTTACCCAGAAACTACAAATTTAAAAACCCCTTTAATGCAAAAAAAAAAGAGCTTTAGTGTTTGGTACAATATTCTAAAAGTTTATTTGAGTTGTACAAACTGTTCAAAACTTCTAAGATAAAGAATGTTCAAGCATTTTACATCTGCCTGAGCCAGTAGAGTAGCTTGGAGAGCAATATATAATGGTACTTGTGCAGTCTTGAGGCGTGGTGCCAAACAAGGTCAGTAGATTGCATCACAGTGCATGAAAAGGGCACCTGTAAAAGCATTTAAAGCACCTGCTAATTTACTGAGATTTTTCTCACATGTCATACAATGTACCTAGAACTGTGAGCCGGAGGAAATGGAGAAATCAGAAGGATTATTTTGCTTCCAAGAGTTATTTCCTCTGCGAGCATAAAGTAGCGTTGGTAGGAACTGCAACTTCTCTTCTGCCATTACAAAAAGAATTCTATACAAAGCAAATTTGTTTTATAATGTACAGTTACCAAGTACTTAAATGGGTTTCCTTGCAAAAATAATGGCTCCTTAACATGGCCGTATTTGCACACGTATTTGGACATAACATTTTGCCTGCTCTATATGCAGAGAATAGAACCTACGGTATTTATATGAATGGGTTCATGAACACATTTTCTGCTTTTCGTGCCAAGTAGGACGTGCCCTATTTTGTGTACATTTGCGCACCAAAGGTCCCTATAGAAGTCTATGGGAAGTACACAAATGTACGCAATGCGCTCACAAATACTCAATCTGCTGCACAATTGATAAAAGAACATATTTGGATCTCATTAGGCTAAATAGCCATTTTAATCGGGGCATGTTTGTCCGCTGCGCACAACTGAATATGCTCTGTGTGTGCAAAAAATGCAGTAAAATCCGATGATACGCGCACGGAAAAGCCTCAACCATCTTGCTAAGAGATGGTCGATAATTCATCCGCTTCTCGTTCATCATTCATTTCTTGCAGGCATAAAAATAATCATTCACTTGTTTGTACGTCTTTGAGTGTCAACATCGATTGTTTAGTCATTCACTGTTACACCGCTTTCACGCGGTGTGTGAGATTCGTGCGTTGCGAGCACCTCACATCGCATTGCGCATTATTTTCAATGAGGCCAGCATAGCATTGCACAGCATGCGAGGCATACACTAGTGCGATGGGATGCGATGTGAGGATGACCCATTAAAATTGTCTAAAGTGAAAGATCGCTACTTACCCGAAGTGATGCAAGGCGGTTTTAGCAGAAAAAAGAAAAACGCCTCATCCGCCAGGACATTGCTTGTTGCCCAGCATGATATATCACACTCGCCCGTGTGAAATTAGCCTTAATGTGAACAACTAAACTATATGTGAACGCTATTGCAAACAGTCTTTCTACTTATATAAACAGGCTGCACGAGCGAACAGGCAAACTCTGTCATCATTCGCTAATGTAGTGTCAAGGGCTCCTTCACACTGGCGTATGCGTTTTTGCACAAGCCTCAACGCAACGTATTTGCGCTAAGAACCAGGTTTTTTGTGAGTGTAACGGCAAATTTTACTGTACTGTTTGCGCTTGCAGGACATGCATTTTTGCGCACAGGACACAACCACACAATGACTATTCAGCCTAAAGAGTCCCAGATGTGTTTTATTCCTGTGGAATTGCCCAGCATATTGGGCATCCCATTGTGTATATTGAGCGCATTTGTGCACCCCCCCCATAGACTTGTATCAGAACTTTTGTTGCACAAATGCACACAAAAGTAGAGCATGCTGAGTTTATTTCTATGTGCAGAATGCGCATGGAAAAAAAGGTAATGTGAATAGGCCCATTGAAATCAATAGGTTCTATGCTCTGTGTACTGTGCCTGCAAATATGCTTGTGTGAAGGAGCCCTAAGACTCTTTCACTTGGGCTTATCCGTATATGCGTTCGCCTATACGGAACATATATATGCATGAATGAATTTTTAACAAGCCCGGCTCGAGATCGTAACTGGCATTATTAAAGTCATTCACACGGGGCGCTGCAGAGTGAATGTTATAAAATGCACAGAAGCGATGGCAAGCAATTACCATTATAAAATGCTCAGAATGGCAATTAAATTCCTAATTAGGGCCAGCTGTCTTCTTTTCCAAGCGTTGTACTACCTCCCCCTTTTTTTTGCTGCCATAGAAGTCTATGGGAGCTTTCTGTGTAACACGGACAAAGATAAGGCATGACCTATCTTTTCACACGCCATAGAAAAGATACGGCCAAGAAAGACAGAGTAGGTCCTATTATAGTGTACAGGAGTTGTATACTCCGTAACTTAAAGTGGTTGTCTCGCGAAAGCAAGTGGGGTTAAACACTTCTGTATGGCCATATTAATGCACTTTGTAATATACATCGTGCATTAAATATGAGCCATACAGAAGTTATTCACTTACCCACTCCATTGCTGGCATCCCCGTCTCCAAGGAGCCGTCTAATTTCGGTGTCTTCTTGCTTCTTTAGACGCGCTTGCTCAGTCCGGTCTTCTGCTGTGTGCTCGCGCCGGAGAGCTGGTCTGCGCATCGTCATCGTAGCTCCGCCCCATCACGTGGTGCCGATCAGCCAATTAGGTGGCTGTAATCGGCAGTGGAACGCAAGGAAGGAGAAGACAATCCATGGTGCACCATGGGAGAAGACCGCGGTGCACCATGGGAAAGGACCGGCGGACATCTTTAAAAGAAGAAAAGAAGATGCTGCACGGGGATGCAGGTAAGTGATTTTTTTTTTTAAATAACTAACGGAATTGATTTTAACGGGGCAGAATGCGGGGGTAAGTTAAAAAAAAAAATTTGGATTTCGCTGTGGGACAACCCCTTTAACTGTGGACTCTAATGTAAATTGGTGTATAAATGCCAGTTTAAATTCATTCTTGGTGAACAACACTTTGCTCGTAAAATCGCTGCCTATGCTTAGAAGTATGAGTCAGATAGCCAGGAGATAGGCAGTTTGTGACAGATAGAAAGATCCCATGCATGGGTTGGTCAATAGAAGCTTAGGATAAAATAGAGGGGAGAAGTTAGAAAAGGGTAGTCAGTGCAGTCTGAGAGATCACAGGGGAGTCTGGAAGGAGTTTGCTAGACAGAGTTCCAGAGAGAGTTTTACAGGAGAGTAGCAGCTAAGACCAGAGAAAAAGGAAGATGGAGTGCTAGCAAGGAGCAGCAAGAACTGAGAGACAGTGCAGTGGGAAGGAGGAAGAAAGTGTGAGTACCCCAAGTTACGTAATATCTACAGAGAAAAGTAAAAGGAACTAATAACATAGGAGTTTCAGCAGCCTGGAGGAAAATAGTCAAAGAAAAGAGAATCAGTCAGCACCTAAAGAAACTGTACTGAACTAAAAGAGAATCTTAATACTTGAAAGAATAGAAGGAACTATAGAGAAAAAAAAAGCAGGAGGGCAAAGCATAGAGGACGGAAAGAAATCCTGGGCTTAATTACTGTCAGAGAACCCATGAGTGCTCAGATAGGATGTCTGCACTTCATGCCTGCACTTGTAAGAATCAATGTAACTGAACTACCTAAGTTAGACTACCTCAAAGTAAAGTAATGCTGATTATATTGAAGTAGCTGGAAAGTCCTTTTCTCTAAAGAAATAAATAATTTCATGTTTTTCACGGGTCATTCTGCCTCCTGGAGTCCCTTCCCACCATTCACAATCTGCACTGAGGTACCACACTACACTTCAGGGAAAAGAAACATTCTATTTTCTTTTTCTCATCTTTATTATTATTTTATTATAGTCTGTATACGGACTGGCATCACAAACTGACAATTAATATCTTACCCTGCCTGACTTCTCAGGTAGCACAAATAGCAAAAAAGGCAAATTATTTATCAGGCCGTCCTGCATACGGCCGTCCATGTATGAGAGAAGCAGCTAAGCCTCTGTGAAAACCATCATATTAGACTGCTTATTCCCTCTGCAGTTTGGTTCGTTGCACTATTTTTTCTCGTGCAAATATTTTGAAACATGTTCATCTGAATGAAGCAATTGAAATCTAATGCACTGCATAGTAGCGTTATATGTGTGACTTTTTAACGTGCAATAATGACAGCACAAATATGGTTTGAATAATCCCAAAGATTAATTAAAATTACGTTTTTGCTCCCAAGGGTGGTTTCACGTGGATGTATTTGCATATGCAAGAATTTGCACACGCAACACACAGTGAATAGAACCTATTTATTTCAATGGGTTCATTCACATGTGCGTATTTTCCGTGCGCATTTTCGGTCGCACAAAAAAAGATAGAACATGCTCTATCTTTCTGCACATTTAAGCACCAAAGGTTCCCATAGAATTCAACCGGGATGGGGGGGGGGGGGTAAGGTGTTGCAAATGCATGTGCAATACACAAGGAAATGCATGAAACACTACATAATTACACTGGACAAAGAACACATCTGAAACTAATTAGCCATTTCAATCTGTGTGTTTGTTTGCAACGTGCAAATAAACATGACTTACAAGCAGAAAAAAGTATAGTAAAATACAGCGATACGCACACAAAAAAAGCCTCGTTTACAGCGCAAAACTCAGAGTTGTCCCGACATAAAGAGCATACATGGTTCCTTTAAATGTTTAGGTTTACTTTAATAATGTATATAGTTTATTTAAATGTGTATATGTTTCTTTAATTTACACTTGCTTTATACTGAATTTTGTGATTCAGGGACCAACAAGTCCCAATTAGTGGATAGACAAGGCCCCTGTCTACCCCTAGAGCTCTTGGCTCAGGGGAGGACCTAGAGAATATAAATAGCTCCACCCAGATTCTAGAAAGATCAGTCTAGTCTCAGTCTAGGGGGAAAAGAAGTTCAATTAGTTAGAGAGCTTAGTTAATAGTGCAGTGAGAAGGAAAGGTGTAGTTAAGAACAGAGAAGATCTAAATTATTAAAGAAAAATAAATATATAGTGAAAGCAGATTATAAAAGAACAGAAGATTTACAGGAAAGCTGGAAACCAGGACAGTGAGAGACAGAACCATTCCCTGAGTCCGAAAGAAGATGCTAGATAAGATGCAAGCTATAGAAAGTGGTATCTCAAGTGATAGATATGATGCACTGTTCTAAGAGCAGTATCTTCACTCACCAAACTCCAGATTGCTGTGGATGGGAACAGGACTGTATTGGACATTGTTGTATTTTTCTAAATCTACAAATAAAAGTGAAATTTTACCTATTTCGCACTTTCACCGAAAAACATTTTCTCAGCCCCTTTGCATTTTTAGAATGATCCTGAAACAAAAAGTCTTGTATGGATCCTGTGGACAAGAGAAGTGGACAAGAGAAGGGTTACTGATCTGCTGATCTGTTCCATTTCTGGTTGGTGGTTGACTGAAGGGCTTTTTGTTCTACTACAGACAGTGCAGATGGGGAGAGGCTCCTGCTTTAGCCAGATGTTTTACAGCCAGACACAGGATTGTGAGAAGTAGGATGGCTGAAGAGAAGTTTACATAATATAGTTTATTCTCAGTTTAAATGTAAACCAGAAAATAATATCACGTTTGCTTCATGCATGCAATAACTGCAAACCAAAATATATTCTCTCTGGCAATGCTTACACCACACTACCAGAACGCCCCTGCAGTAACAGGAAAAAGTAAACAAAGGAGGGAAACTTTCCCTAAGGGGAACTAGAGGGTGACAACCCCTGCCTCTCAGTGGATAACCTGTCCTGATACGGACACATCCACCCTCATGCCCTTGCCACTCATTAACCCTGATAAATGACAAAGGAAAAATCACCATAAGAGTAAAACGAAACCTCAAAGAATAAATTTCAGTAATGAATCTCTGAACTTATCTGAGAAGGCGCTGAAAGAACCAGGGAAACCAGATTCAGAGATGCCCTCTCTCCACAGCAGAAGGAGACTGCACTCGAAATGACCAGCACGGAACCCAGGCCAGGAGGGAATTAAAAACCTTCGTAATTGCTCGCAGGTATACACCAACAGCTGACACACCCATCAGGGGCAAAGAAGACCAAATGCACAGTCAAGCTCAAACTGACACAACACATAAGATGTGAACCAGAATTTCCATTGCTGGAAGAGATCAGAAAGAGGGAGTTTTTATTTCAGTACTAAGAAAAGTATTACATTGGATAAATCTAGTCATTTTTGTAAGAATGTCTCCATAATCTCATCTTCACATACTTCATATAAATGACAGCATATATTGGTATAACAATGTCCCACAAATGTGTCAATACAGACTTTAGTTAATAATAAAAATTATCTTTATTTGTATAGCGCCAACATATTCCGCAGCGCTTTCATAGACAGGGGAAATACAGAAAGACAAAAAATACAAAAGTTGCAGAATCACGGTTACATAGTAATCAGTTGATGGAAACAGTAGGGGTGAGAGTCCTGCTCCAACGAGTTTACATACTACAAGTAATGGGGGGGATACAGAAGGTAAAGGGCTGGAGATGAGCACAGTATGGTGAGGTGGAGAGTGAGGGATACAATACACATAGACAATGGTCAGACATTTGGCCGTGTGACGGCAGAATCAGTATGACTGCAGGGGCGGTTTATGATGGCTAGCAGGGATTGCAGTCAATAGGTCAGGGAGCAATGTTATCAGGCGGTGTACAGAGGGGTTAGTTTAGGGAATGCGGCATGCCTTCCTGAAGAGGTGCATTTTTAGAGCACGCCTGAAGTTCTGCGAGTCCTGGATTGCCCGGGTAGCCTTTAATAGTGCGTTCCAGAGGACCGGTGCTGCTCTGGAGAAGTCTTGGAGGCGGGAATGAGAGGTTTGAATTAGAGGGGTGTGCAGTCTGGCTTCGTTACCAGAGCTGAGAGCCCGGGCTGGGTGATGAATTGAGATTAGGAAGACCTTATAGGGGGGCGCTGCACTGTGGAGGGCTTTGTGGATGATTATGATTAGGATACCAGTGCCCTATTCTGAATGTGCCCTAAGCCAACATTAATTCGGAAATATCTACCCCAGAATTTCTCATATTTGCGTAATAGCCCCCTTTTAGTAGATATCCCTTTCTTTAGAGATAAACCAATAAAATGCAGAAAATAAACCAGCGCTCCAGTGTTTGGAAGATAACAGTCAGGAAATGCAGCTGTTTGTATTAGGATTTAGTTCTATAATGAGTATTACTTACTTCACAGGGGTGCTTGTTGAAAAGCACCCCTGGATCCGAGATAGCAGGCAGAATTCAAACGATGTATAAGAAAATCTTTTATTTGCGACGCGTTTCGGCCGTAATATCGGCCGTTTTCAAGGCTTGAAAAAGGCCGATATTACGGCCGAAACGCGTATCGGCCTATCTTTGGGTGTTTTCTTGGAATGCCTCACATCACCCAATGAGCCCGACACAGCATCACACGGTGTGCGATGAGCACATAACTGCGATGCAAGGTTTACCCATTGAAAACAATGGGAAACACTCTGCGATTTTCCGCCACGGCTAAAAGCATCGCTACTTCCCCGAAGTGAATCAAGCTGGTTTTAACACAAAAACACCTTGCATCCGCGGGGACATCACATGTTGATGAGCGTGATATCAGGCTGAGTTTCATGCCCCGATATCCCACTCACCCACGTAAAATTAGCCTTAGGGCTCTTTCACACGGGCGCATATACGCCGCATTTTCATGCCCAGCCGTATATACGCTACTGATGTGAAGCATTGCTTTCCAATGCACCCGTTCACATGGCAAATATATGGTGCGTAAAAAATGTGAAACTGTGAAAAATGGAACATACGTGTTCAAAATACGCGCTGACGTATGTACGTTGGGCAAAAAGATCTTTTAGCCAATATACACTGGCGGGTGCCATTGACAAGGGAGGGGTAGCCATTTTTGTAGCATCCAACGCTGCAAAAAGCTTACAGGTGCCTCTACAATAGGCATTAGAAGTCAATTCAGAGGATTTAAGCCTAGTGATGGTTTGCTGGGGCGCAACGTATTTTTTCGCTAAAAGCAACGCTCACGGTCGTGTGAATGGGCAAGAAAATGCCAATTACCCTGGCGGAAAAAAAGTCCTTTCACGTGATTTTATGGCGCCAGAGAGAAAACGTAAAAGCACCTACACCCATGTGAAAGAGCCCTTAAGCTGTGTTCATGCTTTTTGTTGCATTTTTAAATCACAATTAAAATGACAACAAAAAACTGTATATACTATTAAAAACTGCGTGCGGATTTAAACAATACATGCGTCTTGTTTTATTCTTTTAAACGGCATGCAGGTCTTTGATTAACCCTTTCTAATCCACTGTCTGATGTCTAAGGACATTATGATTTAAGGCTGTACAGCTCTGATGTTGAAAGACGTCCATCAGGGTTCACTTACTGTATATTGCCAGCCTCTCTGCTGTCGGAGCCTATCCAACGTGTCACCTCATGCAGTACTGGCTTAAGCCAGCAGATAACACCGCTGTATAATGGCAGAAAAAGAGTAAGTCCCCTAGGAAAACCAGGATACAAATTGGATTGGAAAGGGTTAAGGCCAACATGCTTGCCTGTAAGGGTGACTACCCACTACAGTTTTTTTTTCACTGCGAAATTCACACGTTTTTTTTTTCTCCAGGGGTCTATGGAACTTGTAATGTTAAAATCGCGATCCCGCAAAATCGCGATTTTGCGCGATCGCGATTTTAACATTACAAGTCCCATAGACCACTGCAGAAAAGAAAACGCTGTGAATTTCACAGTGAAAAAAAACTGTAGTGGGTAGTCACTAGAGATGAGCGAACGTGTTCTTAACGAACACTTACGCACCCAGACACCGGCTTTAGCGAGGACTTCAGTGTCCGCGCGTAAAGATTCGGCCGGCGCCGGGGGGCGGGGAGAGGCGCGGCGGCGCGGGCGGCAGCAGCGGGGAACAGGGGGGAGCCCTCTCTCTCTCCCTCTCCCCCCCACTCCCCGCCGCACCCCCCCGCGCTGCCACGGCGACCCCCGAACTTTTTTCGCCCGAGCACGGAATTGCTCGCAAAGTTCGGTGCTCGGGTGAAAAGGGGCGGAGCCGAACACGTTCGCTCATCTCTAGTAGTCACCCTAACATGTAATTTTACATGGGGCAATTGTCATTGTGGTTCTTCAGGCTCCTGCAGGGTTTTGAACAATAATTGTCCCATGTAAAAGCATGCAGAAACTGCAGCTTAAAATCTGAGCGACCATCATTCCATGTAAACAGCAGTTCAGTACTGAGTGGCCGCTGCTTACAGTGAATGTAGAGGAGCAGGGAGGGAACGGGGAGAGAACCCTATTATAGTCAATGGAATCCGTCCGGCACTATTCGGTTCCATCCAGAGACAGAGCCATTCGGCTGCTGGGATTCCCCTTTACTGCTTGCCAAGTGGGACAGGAAAGCGGAATCCCCCAGTGCGAGTGTAAAACAATCCAAAACTGGGTATTTTCCATATAAAATTATTTATGTACAGCTGATATAAGTTATACATCCTGTACATAGTTATATCAACCATGCTGCTATAAACTGGGCCAGGTTACACCAGCATGGTCTATATCACTATATACAGGATGTATAACTTATACCAGCTGTACATATATAATTATATCCCTGAGATACCCAGGTTATATCAGCATGGTCCACATTTCTACATACAGTAAAAATATGTCGTCCTGTATCCCTGTATATAGTGATATGTCCCATGCTGGTATAACCCGAGTATCTCCTGTATATAATTATATATGTACAGCTGGTATGACTTATACCAGCTGTACATATTTGAGTATAAACAGTACTTACCACCTCCTCCGGTCTTCTCCTCCGCTCCCCAACACTGTCAGTGCACCACCGGCCGGACTAATCACACGGCCGGCAGTACACTGACCAATCGCAACTGCAATCTCTCAGAGGGAGAAGTGCACTGTGGGAGTCTGTAGCCTGTAATTGCAGTTCTGACGTGGAGTTTGAAAAGCCACCGAGGGAGAAGACATTTCCTTCATTCAGGCTGGAACCTGCTCTGTTTTGTGTGCACAGAAGTCTATGGGGGTGGACAAATGCGCAATGGGATGCATCAAATACTGCGCAATTCCGCTGGAAATAGAGCGCACCTGAGACTCATTATGCTGAGTAGCCATTTAAATCAGGAAGGGGAGGGGGGTGTTCTAGGCCTATGTGAGCATGCCTTGCGTGCGCAAAAGAAGTATAGTGTATTGGGCACACTGAGACACACACGAAAATGCATACGCCCCTGTGAAGTCACCCTCATTCGCTAATTGTTTGGTTTAAACACCGATCGTTCAGTTCTCATTCACTTATGTAGTCAAACAATCCTGTAAAAAAAATAAACAATTTATCTTTGTGTTTAAACTGACCGCCAAGTGAACTGTGACATCATTTACTCATTCGCGTGGGCAAAAACAATTATCTCTATTTGAAAATACCGTTATCATAGAACACTGTTAGTCCTTATTCACATGGGGGATATATGCAGCTATTTAGCGGCATAAAAATGATGGACTCGATCATCTGAAGCATTGGATTCCAGTGCATTCATTTAGCCGGCTGATTTTCCGGGGTGTAAAATTGGCTCGGCCTTAAAAGATGGCACATATGGAGCGGATTCCAGTGGCCGCTTTTATGCATAATCAGAAAAGATCATTCTTGTCCCATCTTTTTGCTGGAATACACAGAGAGCCATCAGAAAAGGGAAGGGGGGAGGGAGTTTAGCAGCAGATGGCGTTTTTAAAGTCCCTCCCCCTCCCTTTGCCAGCAGCTCCCATAGGCTTCTATGGGAGCTTCTATTGCTGCGATCAGCCGGCAAGGGAAGGGGGAGTGAGAGGGAGAGACTTTAGCAGTGCTAAGGTCTCACCCCCCAGCCCATGAAAATCCGGTCTGCATCATATATATGCCACACCCTGCCGTGTAAACGGGCAAGAAAAAAGGGAGATTTAGCTGTGACGTGGTCATGGCTTTCTCTCGTTCATGCGATTCACAATGCTCGTGTGAAAGAGCCTTTAGGCCTACGTCATGTATTTGTGCATGAAAATTTTGCGCACGCTATGCACAGTAATAACAGTGAAAAACGCTGTTGCGCATGCAAATACACAACACCTATTACGTAAAAACACAGTGCAGATGTGCACACAAATATGCATACACTCGTGTGACACAGGCCTTAATGTAATT